>NC_140168.1:96306111-96971111 GCF_963971535.1 Notolepis coatsorum
GAGAGAGACAGAGAGAGACAGAGAGAGAGACAGAGAGAGACAGAGAGCGAGAGAGAGACAGAGAGCGAGAGACAGAGAGCGAGAGAGAGACAGAGAGAGACAGAGAGAGAGACAGAGAGAGCGAGAGAGACAGAGAGAGACAGAGATAGAGAGCTATGGTTTGGTTTCACAGACTCCTCTTAATCCATATCCCCAAAGCCACAGCTCTTGAAATCACAAACACATTAAAGGATAAATGTAATTTCACTTTTCATATCGTCGACGCAGCCTACGAAAAAAAAAAAAACTCAACCTACAATGCACGTCTTCTACTTACAAGTATAGTTCATGCAGCCAACACCGGATTATAGCTCAGGAAAAAGTACTGGTGTTCATTGGCGAATAATACCGACCAAAGCAAACAAGTACAGCGCTGTGACTTGTTTGAACAGTTCTTTGAGATCTATGACGTCTGGATACGAGCTATAATCTGGTGTCGGCTGGACAGACCATACTTGTAATTAGAAGAAATGTTTCGTAGGTTTTGGTCTTTTCCTAGACTATGTTGATGATAGGAAGGAAAAAAAACACAGAAGGTTATATTCTTTAACCCTTTCACTGCCACACTACAGAAGGTTAACCCTTCACTGTCGGTAGTGTGATAGTAAAGGGTTAACCTTCTGTAGTGTGGCAGCGAAAGGGTTAACCTGCTGTCGTGTGGCAGTGAAAGGGTTAACCTGCTGTGTATTGTCGCAGTGAAAGGGTTAACCGTTTGGTAGTGCGGCCGTGAAAGGGTTAAATATTGGCAATTATAACTGCACGCACACACACGCACACACACGCACACACACACACACACACGCACACACACACACACACACCTCAAAGAACTTCTGGATGACGTAGTTCCCGAAGACGTCGACCATCAGCTGGTAGGCGGCCTGCAGGATCTCACTGAAGACCAGCTGCCGCTCTGCTGAACTGGCCCGTTCCAGCTTCAACTGGATGAACCTGGAGAGAGAGGGAGAGAGGGAGGGAGGGAGGCAGGGGAGGGAGGCAGGGGAGGGAGGGAGGGAGGGAGGGAGAGAGGTAGGGAGGGAGAGAGGGAGGGAGGGAGGGAGGGAGGGAGGGGGGGGAGGGAGAGAGGGAGGGAGGGAGGGAGGGAGGGAGGGAGGGAGGGAGGGAGGGAGGGAGGGAGGGAGGGAGGGAGAGAGAGAGGGAGAGAGGGAGTGATTGATTTTATTTATGGATCCAAAGACACAACAAATCCAAGGGATGACATGCTAAAGTGACAACACTTATTTCCAGCCTGGTCCCTGATGTTCTGACCAAAGGACTTAATACACAAATAACATGTAAAACAAAGCAAAAATCCAATACAACAAATCCATATTCTACATATCTAAAGGAGAGAGGCGTCAGTGGATGAAGCTGGAGGGAGGGAGGGAGGGAGGGAGAGAGACATCAGTGGATGAAGCTAGAGGGAGGGAGGGAGGGAGAGAGACGTCAGTGGATGAAGCTAGAGGGAGGGAGGGAGAGACGTCAGTGGATGAAGCTAGAGGGAGGGAGGGAGGGAGAGACGTCAGTGGATGAAGCTGGAGAGAGGGAGGGAGGGAGAGACGTCAGTGGATGAAGCTGGAGAGAGAGAGGGAGGGAGAGACGTCAGTGGATGAAGCTAGAGGGAGGGAGGGAGAGACGTCAGTGGATGAAGCTGGAGAGAGAGAGGGAGGGAGAGACGTCAGTGGATGAAGCTAGAGGGAGGGAGGGAGGGAGAGACGTCAGTGGATGAAGCTGGAGAGAGGGAGGGAGGGAGAGACATCAGTGGATGAAGCTAGAGGGAGGGAGGGAGGGAGAGAGAGAGAGACGTCAGTGGATGAAGCTGGAGGGAGGGAGGGAGGGAGGGAGAGACGTCAGTGGATGAAGCTGGAGAGAGAGGGGGAGGGAGAGACGTCAGTGGATGAAGCTGGAGAGAGAGGGGGAGGGAGGGAGGGAGAGACGTCAGTGGATGAAGCTGGAGAGAGAGGGGGAGGGAGAGACGTCAGTGGATGAAGCTGGAGAGAGAGGGGGAGGGAGGGAGGGAGAGACGTCAGTGGATGAAGCTGGAGAGAGAGGGGGAGGGAGAGACGTCAGTGGATGAAGCTGGAGAGAGAGGGGGAGGGAGGGAGGGAGAGACGTCAGTGGATGAAGCTGGAGAGAGAGGGGGAGGGAGAGACGTCAGTGGATGAAGCTGGAGAGAGAGGGGGAGGGAGAGACGTCAGTGGATGAAGCTGGAGAGAGAGGGGGAGGGAGGGAGGGAGAGACGTCAGTGGATGAAGCTGGAGAGAGAGGGGGAGGGAGAGACGTCAGTGGATGAAGCTGGAGAGAGGGGGAGGGAGAGAGACATCAGTGGATGAAGCTGGAGAGAGAGGGGGAGGGAGAGAGAGATCAGTGGATGAAGCTGGAGAGAGAGGGGGAGGGAGAGAGACATCAGTGGATGAAGCTGGAGAGAGAGGGGGAGGGAGAGAGAGACGTCAGTGGATGAAGCTAGAGGGAGGGAGGGAGAGAGACGTCAGTGGATGAAGCTGGAGAGAGGGAGGGAGGGAGAGACGTCAGTGGATGAAGCTGGAGAGAGGGGGAGGGAGAGACATCAGTGGATGAAGCTGGAGAGAGAGGGAGGGAGGGAGAGAGACATCAGTGGATGAAGCTGGAGAGAGAGGGAGGGAGGGAGAGAGACATCAGTGGATGAAGCTGGAGAGAGAGGGGGAGGGAGAGAGAGACGTCAGTGGATGAAGCTAGAGGGAGGGGGAGGGCAGCATTTCCGTTAGCCGGTAATTACCGGTATTTGACCGGCAAAATATGTTGAAGTCCAATTGAAATTTTTTATATCGCCCCGATTGCCATCAAACTGTATTTCATCATCAATATAATGCATTTGGGGCTATAGATCACGTTCTGGAGAAAGCTGCAGAAAGGGATGAAAACATACTTATACATTAGACCATACTTTACTATGAATATGTGAATGAAAAAGTTTAACGTTGCTACACAATGAACAATACATATAGGACTTTGAATGGGCCCTAATAATGGCAATGTAGCAATAGAATTTAAAAAGTTATAGCCATGCAAAGAAGGGGTACTTCTCCATAGACAAATAGAGCTGGCAATCTATGGTATATCATGAATTTAACCCATGGCACCCAAAGTGTTAACAGGCACCCAGTAAAGTGGCAATTCTTTTATTCGAACTTGAGGACTGCATACTTTTTTTGCAAAGCTTAGCTTTATACTTATAGCACATGCATGAGCCTGGTCTAATGCAAAAAAGGAAAATCACTTTTAGTGCTAATGAAATAGAGTAAGAGGTCTGAACTTAGGGCTGAGCGATATGACATTATATAAATATCGGGTACAGTTCATTAACGATAGACTTTTTCAACGTATCGTGGATATCGTGATGTTTTGACGAAGAGGATTGTGTCGCGTCAATCTGGTCCACACGTTACTCGTTCATATCTCAGCCCATGCTGAGATATGCCCATTCTGCGGTCTGTTAAAGTTTTCAATCAGACAGATGTATGGAAAGGCTTTTATTATAACATTTGTTGCAGTAAAATCATTATGCCTCGTTTAGTCATCCTGCGGAGCACTGGTCTCCTACTCGTCGGCCGCGGGGAGCTAATGTTAGTAGCTTTGTTGTTGTTAGCACTCGTCAAAATCAATGGAGGACATTCAGGAAGTCAAAAACTAATAGCGCTTGCCGATTGGTGCTAAGAACAGCAGGGCGGGTGCAAGCGGTGTGACGTAATTGGCAGACTCGACTGTCAATCAAAATTATTCTGTTTTCCGTCAGAATGAATGAATGAAAACTTTATTAACAGATTGCAGAATGGGTACAATACAGTACAGGAGGATGAAGACCAGAAAAAGACTTTCGGCTTTTTTACATAAGGGTCCACCATTTTCAATTCATCAAAACATTTAGAGACATACATATATACAGTAGTTTCATAAAAATGCTAAAATGCTATTGATTGATGGATTGATTTAAAACTTTATTAACATATTGCAGAATGGGTACAGTACAGCTCAATACATACAATTGTTAAGGGGATGCAGACCAGAGAAAGACTTTCGTCTTGTTTACATCAGGGTCCCCCATTTTCAATTCATCATATTTCATATCTAAATCATATAATATCTCATTGCTAAATATATGCAATATATAATCTAATAATCCAATAATCTAAATCTAATATAAAAATGCTAAATGCATGGGTATTTTATTTTGTCTTTAATGTTAGCTTGCAAACTCAAATACTGTCTTGGTAAGCCTCATAATGAATTGTTTAGGGTAAAAAAGAAAAACATTGTGATGTGTATCGTGTATCGCCGAAAGGTCAGAAAATATCGTGATATCATATTTAGGCCATATCGCCCAGCCCTATCTGAACTTGAGTTGAACTGAGACATGGTAGTGGTTGCATTATCCCAAAAGAAAATATATATAAAAAATATGTATACCGTAAGCTGGAAAACACAGCGGATCCATAGCCTGAAGTCTTATGTAGTACATGTCCAAATTTGATAAAAATCCATTCAGAAATGTGTCTTTGAGAGAGATCCGGGTAAACCATGCAACAATAAAAAAAAAAAGCTCTTCCAAATCCATTTCCTCATCCACTCATTCTGAAGTGTAATTCACTTCTGGTTTTAGCTCATCAACTTTCACCTAGATCCCTTATTCGCACCCCCCCACGTGGGGTATAATTGGAAAGGTACTCATTGGCTACAACGCTGAACAATAATCTACGCCATCAGCAGATGATTGGCAGTGTCGGGAGTGACATGCACGCATAAAAAGACGTTCGCCCGACATATAGTCACGTAACTCGAGAACCGAGGCACGGATTTGGTCGAGTGAGGTGGCGTTCGAACTTCAACAAATAGATCTTTCGAATGGTAATTTATATGTTCTGTGAAAAATGCAGCCCAGAGCCTGCTAGATGCTCGCAAAGTGCTGTGACTTTGTGCGTTCCGCGCACAGGCACGTCGGGACGTATACGTCCCGGTGCACGTTAAGAGGTTAAAAATGGCATTGACTTGTGTCCTTGGGGTTGGGGTTAGATGTAAACACTGTAATAACGACAGGTTACCTGCTCCCGTGCTGGTCCTGACTGAACTCCATGATGTGTCCTGCGATGTCCCGCAGCTGCAGGTTGGGGTAGCGGTTGTTCCTGAAGTCCTCCAGCAGGCGGCTGCGCCCCGACGGCATCACGTCCGACATGCCGTAGCGTAGCCGTGACGACGGGAACAGCTGGCTGCTGGGAGAGAAGAGGGAGGAGCCCGAGCTGGCGGCACTGCGGTACTTTGCCTCCGCTCCGGGCGCCGCGGAGATGAAACGCCCGCTGCCATTGGTCAGGCCGCCTGAGGGGGGCGGGATGTAGGAGCGAGGTGAGTCGCGATTGGATTACACAAATAAACGGCAAATACCTGATCCAATATTTGCATTGAACACATAATGAATGTTAGAATATTATAGACTCATTTCACGTTGGGGTCCTTTTAATAAAAAGTTGTCAAATGGTAATCTAGCTCGGGGGCGGTCAGGTGGCGTAGCGGAGATTGCGCTCGTCACCAATGCAAGAGGCTGCGGTCTCGACTCCCGGAGTCAGCATTGCCTTTGGCTTGGGCTGATCGCTATACTAACTCATTTGGCTGGGTTAGGGGGAGGGCAAGTCATGGGTGGGAATCTGGCGTTGTGGACAGCGATGCCTACAGGTCAGGTCTGGGCGCTTGCTCAGTGGAGGCAGGACTTGATGAAGGCAGCGTGACCTCCCACGCGTTACACTTCACCAATGAGAGTCCTCGCTGCCAGGTGAAAAAAGAGTCACTGGCTGTCGCTGCGTGTGTCGGAGGAAGCGTGCGGATGACTTCAGGGTTCCCTTGTACCGACCAGTAGGAGAACATGCGCACAACAACCAGGTAGGGGAGGGGGGGAATTGGCACGACTAAATTGGGACGGGGAGGAAAAAAGAGAAAAAATCGGAGAAAGAGGATTAAAAAACAAAAAATTGGTAATCTAGCTCGTTTTGAAATCAACCAGTGTGTAGACTCGAGTATATAGTTTGTTGTACATCTCAACACATAAAGAACGCCACCCAGACACACAAGCACACTCTTACCTAGGTTGAGGTTGGACGAGGAGCTGTGATTGGACAGGGAAGGCGGGGGTGTGAGGGAATGGGAGGGGCCTTGGTTGGGGAGGGGCATGCCCACTGGGCCAGGGGAGGAGCTAAAGCCCAAGGTTCCGTTGTAGAATCCTCCATGGCCAATGGGGGTAAGGCTGGAGGGCGTGCGCTTGTACAGGTCACTGCTGCCCGTCAGAGAGTCCCTTCTGGAGCCACTGCCACCACCGGAGTTGGCCACTAGAGGGAGACACACATAACATAACCCATTTGGTGGACAGCCTTTACCCAGAGCACCTTGTAGTACCACAAGTGCATTAACGGCCCCAGTGGGAATCAAACCCCCAACTCGGGCAATGTTAGTGTGATGCTCGCCTCACTGAGCAACAGCAGAGGTTCCCTGCCAAAAATAATACCTCTCTCCCTCCCTCCCCTTCTCACCATCTCTCCTCTCCCCCTTCTCCTCTCCCTCCCCAGGGATTAAAGCAAAAAAAATCTACTGACTGAACTTTTTTTCAGGCCAAGTCATTCTTATTTTAAAGGATAACTCCAACATTTTGGGAAATTAGCTTATTTAACATCTTCCCTGGAGTTAGAAAAGAAGATACATACCTTTTTTGTCTCTGTGCGTGCATTTAGCTTAGGGAACAGACGCTCCGTTAGCATAGCTTAGCTTCATCACTGGAAGTGAGGCGGGACAGTACCCTGACGTTCCCTACAGGTTTGTTGATATTCTCATTCCTTCAAAGGATCTGAACCGATTGAAGTTTATGGATACCATGACTTAAAATCCTCTTACCTTGACGATTTAAAGCCTCCCCAATTTAGAAAACAGTAATCCAATGGCTGGTATTGATATACTACTAACTACTGCACGCTAACGGAGCTAACCGGACACTCAAGCAGATAACAAGAGCAATGACTTCCTTTCTGGGGGGTTTCAAAATAAAAGAGCGACGTCTATAGCAGCGGAAAACATTTATTTTGTACATTATCTAACGTTAACACGAACCTAAACTAACTTTAGGTTAGTTGTAACGTTAGTTTAGGTTCGTGTTAACGTTAGATAATGTACAAAATAAACGTTTTCCGCTGCTATAAACGTCGCACCTTTATTTTGAAAACCCCAGAAAGGAAGTCATTATATTTGCTTTACACATCCTGTTCTGCGTTAGCTCCGGTTAGCTCCGAGCGTCCAGTAGTTAGTAGTATATTATCAATACCAGCCATTGGATTACTGTTTTCTAAATTGGGGAGGCTTTTAATCGTCAAGGTAAGAGGATTTTAAGTCATGGTATCCATAAACTTCAATCGGTTCAGATCCTTTGAAGGAATGAGAATATCAACAAACCTGTAGGGAACGTCAGGGTACTGTCCCGCCTCACTTCCAGTGATGAAGCTAAGCTATGCTAACGGAGCGTCTGTTCCCTAAGCTACATGCACGCACAGAGACAAAAAAGGTATGTATCTTCTTGTCTAACTCCAGGGAAGATGTTAAATAAGCTAATTTCCCAAAATGTTGGAGTTATCCTTTAACCTCCACTGTATATATTTTTTTAATAGCGTTAGCGTTTTTTTTTTTTTTTTTAACTTTGACCAGACAGCTGGTTCTTTTTAGCGTTTATCGCTTTTTTCTGGTCAAGCATGACCGACAGAAACAGGTTGAATGGGATATAGATCAGGGGAAGACACTCTGAGAAAATACGGCGAGTCCGGGAGTCGAACTCGTGTACCCCAGATCCGTGACACGCACGGTTGTCCCCGACGCCGAAATGGCGCCGAGATACACGGTGAGCTACTGGAGCTCCCCTAGCGTTAGCGTTTTAAGGGGACTAGATTATTTTGAACATCTTTTCTATTGCCAGTTTGCTTTTACGTAATATCAATGCTGTTTTCAATTCATTAAATAAAACTGATACTTTGCAAGGGTTGACTCTGACTTTGTCATACAAATAAATAAATCTACATACTGTAACTTTTCAGTGCACGTTTTTATTTACAGTACATTGTGACAACTGAACAAGCTTATGACTTGAACAATGAACTAAACAAGGGAAACAGTGCTTTAATAAGCAGGGAACACAATTTTATTTTTGGCTTACCAGCCAAGGTGGCTGGTAGATTTAAAAAACTACCAGCCAGGCAGATTTTTTACCAGCCAAAAATGATAAATAGCTTTTTAGTATATCGCTATTGACTTGTATATGTGTGTAATATATGTGTCATTATTACTATATAATACTCTCATATGCAATTTTCAATTAATTTGAGTGCTGGTCCAAGCGTATTGCTTTCTTTTTCAATTAATATAATAAACAACAAGGAATATTAGCATCATTTTGAGTGGACTGAAGGAATGAGTCAGCGTTAATAGTTTAAAATACAGATAATTTATTAAAACATATATATATTAGCTCCGGGGTTGTCACCAGCTTGGCTGGCCGTTCACACTAATACAATTGGCAGTATTAGAGGGTGGGAGAAGCTGGCGGGGTGGGTCCGGGTCGTTGTAAACAGCGACTCCTACAGTTCGGTCGGGGCGCCTGCTAAGCGCGGATGGGACCTGAGTGGGATAGTGTGATCCTTCCACACGCTACGCCCTCTCGGAGAATATCCGCGCTGCCAGGTGAAAAGAAGCGGTTGATTGGCTGGACGTGTGTCGGAGGAAGCACGTGATAGCCTCCACTCTCCCAGATGATCTGACTGTGGGGGGTAAGTGCGGAGCGACCAGGAAGGGGATTGGGAATTGGCATAATGACTAACATTGGGATGGGAGAAAATCGGAGGAAAATGGAGGGGGAAAAAGATTATAAAAAAAAAAAAAAAAAAAAATTGTGTAGGGCTGTCCCAAATACCATTTTACAGGCTTTGAATACTCGTTGGTGTTTCCGAATGCATATTCGAATACTCTCTCAAAAACACTATTAAAAACAATAAGATTAACATTTCATAATTAACCAATCAATCACAAATCATAAGTGTTGGCTACCATTCTGTTCTATCCAGTAGCAACCCGAGACATCACGTCAAATTGCGTTGGCAACATGCATTCTGATCACCGTTGTACTACCAGTATGCTTCTCTGTGTATAGACAATTGTGTGTACGTACATTCACACGGGAAACCGATCTTTTTCGTTTTCATTTAAAAAAAAGTTTCCGTGTTTTAGACTTCGCTCTTTTATTTTGAAACCCCCCGACCGGAAGTATTATTGTTGTTATCGCTAGCTAGCGGAGCAGTCGTCCAGTTCTGTATTAGTTAAGCTAGCTAATATTTGTCTTCCTTTGACTTGTTGAAAATGGGATCCAAATAAACTCAAACCCTCCCCATCTCTCCCCTCCTCTCTCTCCTACCTGCAGTACCAAAGCCTCCCAGCGTGGCTCCCAGGGAGGCTCCAAGGGAGGAGGAGCCTGGCTGACTGAAGCCCAGGGAGGCGGAGCCGGGGCCCTGCTGGGCGGAGCCCTGAGAGAAGAGGGAGGAGCTCTGGGAGGAGGAGTTGAGGGAGTTGGAGCCGTAGAAGGAGCTGCCTCCCAGGGCTCCCCCGGGCCCGCCTTGCTGCTGGTGGTGCTGTTGCTGCTGCTGGTGTTGCTGCTGCTGCTGCTGGTGTTGCTGCTGCTGCTGGTGCTGATGCTGCTGCTGTTGGTGGTGCTGGTGCTGCTGCTGGGACGTCATGGCTCGGAAGGGACCGTTAGCTCCGCCCCCGAGGCCGCCGTTGCCGCCGCCCGCCGAAGCTGCTGCCGCCGCAACTGGTGAAGAGGGGACAGAGAGGAGCTGTTTTTTGCTGGGAAAAAAAAAAGCTGGATTTTCTTTTAAATAAAAACCCTTTCACAACCAGACTACAGAAGGTTAACCCTTTCACAACCACACTACAGAAGGTTAACCCTTTCACTACCACACTACAGACTGTTAAAGGGGAGATGAAGCGTTGAACAATATGAGCCTAGTTTGTTTGTTGGGTAAGACAGGGTCCTATAATCAAATGTGAAATCCTGCTTATTTGTCTGAAAACTAAAATGTAATTTCCCCGTTTTGGCCATGGGCGGCGCCATTTTGATGGTGACGTCACGGTGATGGTTTGGGCTGGCTCCCGGTTTACACTGCTGGTTAGATAGCTACGTAAATATGGAGTGTCGTGAATAGGGATGCCCCGATCGATCGACCAGCGATCGGTATCGGCCGATATTCAGTATAAATATGAGATTGGTGAATTCCGATAATGCTTTATTTTCGTCGATCGTGAAAACCGATCGATGACACACGCGAAAAACATGATCAAATTCTCTTCTCTCTCTCGCACACAGCTGCTGCGAGTAGCCTCCAGCTGCAAGGCTATTGGCTGCTGCACGCCTTGCCCCTCCCCCTCCCATGTCAACAAATGCTCCGGCAATAGTCGAGTGCATGAGACCTCCGTTAGCTAGGTAGCTAACGTTAGCTCACGTTAGCTCACTGTTTAAACAAAATGACCTAGTAAACTATTCACTTTAGTTTAATACATGAGGCGTTGTCTAACGTTATCTAGCTGGCTAGCTACTGATAGCTCCTGATATCAACGTCTGATATCATCATTTTGGCATTTGTTTTCGCAGTTGTTGGCTAACTAGCTATCGTTCCGTGAGCTAACGTTAGCTGCCTAGCTAACGTTACTGTTTAAACAAAATGACCCAGTAAACTATTCACTTTAGTTTAAACTTTAATACATGAGGCATTGTCTAACGTTATCTAGCTGGCTAGCTACTGATAGCTCCTGATTTCAACAAATGCTCCGGCAATAGTCGAGTGCAAGAGACCTCCGTTAGCTAGGTAGCTAACGTTAGCTCACGTTAGCTCACTGTTTAAACAAAATGACCCAGTAAACTATTCACTTTAGTTTAATACAAGAGGCGTTGTCTAACGTTATCTAGCCGGCCAGCAGTAGCTACAGATAGCTCCTGATATCAATGTCTTATAACATAATTGACACCATTCGTTTTTGCAGCTGTTGGAGAATGCCTGTGTTAAACCTACAGTATAATACTGCCAGTACCATCTCCGTGACGTCAGCATTTAACGTGAACAAACATGGTGGTGCACTGGTTGATAAATTCTACACGAAGGGACATAACAAATAGTTTTTTCTTAGAAACGGCTTATTTTTATAACGTGATTTTTTCTGTGGTTTATCTAAATACTCATTTGATGCTATTGTAGCCGGTGTGATCTTGTCTGCGTTGTGTTTTAGTCGATTCGACCCCTGTTAAGGGATCGCCCTGAGTGGGAGTTGAACCCCGGACGCCGGCGTCGCGGGCGGCATCACAGACCACTAAGCAAGAAGTGAATTCACTGCTTGCTTCCGGGTCTGGATGCCTCTGGGGAGTGAGTTTACTTGCAGTACCGCTTACCATCCACAGCCACGTCACTACTTGTACCCGTGACTGTGGATATACTGCGGTACCTCCGTTACACTCACCCCACTAAACTCACACCACCCAGGGCATCCGGGTCTAACGGCACCACATGTGGCCGGTGTGATCTTGTCTGCGTTGTGTTTTAAGTCGATTCGACCCCTGTTAAGGGATCGCCCTGAGTGGGAGTTGAACCCCGGACGCCGGCGCCGCGGGCGGCATCACAGACCACTAAGCAAGAAGTGAATTCACTGCTTGCTTCCGGGTCTGGATGCCTCTGGGGAGTGAGTTTACTTGCAGTACCGCTTACCATCCACAGCCACGTCACTACTTGTACCCGTGACTGTGGATATACTGCGGTACCTCCGTTACACTATGACTATGTTTATATCGCTATGCAACATCTCCCCTTTAACCGTCTGTAGTGTGGTAGTGAAAGGTTAACCTCCTGTAGTGTGGTAGTGAAAGGGCTAAAGCCCCAATCGGCGATCCAAACAAACAAGAATGTATATGAATACACCACACCGTGATATGGCCAGGGGAAATAAAACACATAACTTATAATAATTTTTAAAGCATATGGAGACAACAGTAAACAAGTAAACAGACAACAGTAACAGTAAGGAAGGGGGCGAGAGGGGGAGGATGATCGGACAGAGGTCATGAGTAGGATCCGAACCCACGACCCACAAATACATGAGCTTTAACCCTCTACCACCAGCGATACTGGACTCTGCGTCCCGTGTCCACACAGGCCTGTGACCACCGCTGAGAAATCGTTTTGTTCGGACCAAGAAATCCCTGCAGTTGAGCAAAGGCTTCATAAAATTCCAAGGGATCAGGTGCCTCTCAGATTATGTGAGGAGGATCGATCAGACCCCCAGGTGTATTAAGACCACCCCCAGGTGTATTTAATCGATAAGACCACCCCCAGGTGTATTTAATCGATAAGACCACCCCCAGGTGTATTTAATCAATAAGACCCCCCCGGGTGTATTTAATCAATAAGACCCCCCCCCCCCCAGGTGTATTTAATCGATAAGACCACCCCAGGTGTATTTAATCGATAAGACTACCCCCAGGTGTATTTAATCAATAAGACCCCCCAGGTGTATTTAATCAATAAGACTACCCCCAGGTGTATTTAATCAATAAGACCCCCCCCCCCAGGTGTATTTAATCAATAAGACCCCCCCCCCCCAGGTGTATTTAATCGATAAGACCACCCCAGGTGTATTTAATCAATAAGACCACCCCCCAGGTGTATTTAATCGATAAGACCCCCCCCCCCAGGTGTATTTAATCAATAAGACCCCCCCAGGTGTATTTAATCAATAAGACCCCCCGCCCCAGGTGTATTTAATCAATAAGACCCCCCCCCAGGTGTATTTAATCAATAAGACCCCCCCCCCCAGGTGTATTTAATCGATAAGACCACCCCCAGGTGTATTTAATCGATAAGACCCCCCCCCCCCCCCCCAGGTGTATTTAATCAATAAGACCACCCCAGGTGTATTTAATCAATAAGACCATCCCAGGTGTATTTAATCAATAAGACCCCCCCAGGTGTATTTAATCAATAAGACCACCCCCAGGTGTATTTAATCAATAAGACACCCCCCCCCCAGGTGTATTTAATCAATACGAATATTTCAGCTAATGAAGTTAAGTTTATTATCATCAACTATCTAGTTAGTTTTTATAGTGTAACGTTTTGCTACTTAAAAATCATTGAACGTAGAGAGACTCAGCCACCCCCCCCCCCCCTCCTCACTAATGAAACTGCTGTTTTCTCTATGCCTCTGAGAACAGCTAACGTTAGTTTAGGTTTTTAGCGTGACGTGGGCATAAAAGAATGGCGAGGATGCAAAGCATGTTAGATGCATTTGACCCGGCGTAAAATGAGACTCCCACCCCTATAGTGTGGCATGCACATTTGTGTTTGTGAAATCTTTTTAAAAGTATTTTCTTGAAAAGATTTAATAAAAAATTCATCTTCAATACATAGAGAGCTGCCTTGGTAAGAACATCCAAGGAGTCTGGATCTGAAACGCTCAAATATTCTAAAAGACAGAAATTGTTGATCATGTCAACATTTGACTTCAAACAATTATGAAAACAAGGTAATCGAGATACAACTATTGTGGACAATTGTCAATTGTTAAAAAGACAATCTTTTGTTCAATAAATGCAATAAAAAGCAGCCCTAGTTTTCAGTTTTGGGATGTTAGATACATGGTAGAGGAGTTAAAGTAAGCTTGTAAGGCTGGGCTGATACGAGAGAAATTTACCCTGACACATGGATCACATGCTCAATAGTATAAACAACGGTGGTATATACTTATTAAAGAGTTCTAGGTGATGAGATTGTAGTTTATACAGTGATGAGATTGTAGTTCATAAGGTGATGAGATTGTAGTTTATATGATGATGAGATTGTAGTTTATACAGTGATGAGATTGTAGTTTATATGATGAGATTGTAGTTTATATGGTGATGAGACTAGTTTATACGGTTATGAGATTGTAGTTTATATAGTGATGAGATTGTAGTTTATGCGGTGATGATGAGATTATAGTTTATACAGTGATGAGATTGTAGTTTATACGGTGATGAGAGATTGTAGTTTATATGGTGATGAGATTGTAGTTTATACGGTGATGAGATTGTAGTTTATATGGTGATGAGATTGTAGTTTATACGGTGATGAGATTGTAGTTTATACGGTGATGAGAGATTGTAGTTTATATGGTGATGAGATTGTAGTTTATACGGTGATGAGATTGTAGTTTATACAGTGATGAGATTGTAGTATACAGTGATGAGATTGTAGTTTATACAGTGATGATTGTAGTTTATACAGTGATGAGATTGTAGTTTATACAGTGATGAGATTGTAGTTTATACAGTGATGAGATTGTAGTTTATACAGTGATGAGATTGTAGTTTATACGGTGATGAGATTGTAGTTTATACAGTGATGAGATTGTAGTTTATACAGTGATGAGATTGTAGTTTATACCGTGATGAGATTGTAGTTTATATGGTGATGATTGTAGTTTATACAGTGATGAGAGATTGTAGTTTATACGGTGATGAGATTGTAGTTTATACAGTGATGAGATTGTAGTTTATATGGTGATGCGAGATTGTAGTTTATACGGTGGCGTCTTACAGACCCTTTTACTATTGGTAAAAAATAAAGACATTTTGGGATGCGTGCGTAATTCAACCTTCGCTATGCCCCGCCCCCTTAGTTACTGTTGCCACGGGTTCCGAGTCCCTGAAGAAACACAGTATATTTTTGTGGGGGAAAATGTGTATCGTTGAATTTCAGAGAGAAGCAAGATGTCTATAATGTGCATTTGGAAGGCTACGTACATGATGTCACGCCCATCAGCATCGAAGTAACGCCAGAGACTTTGGGACAGAGGGAACACCGTTAACAGTGCAAGAATGAGAAACTGCTTCACAGGGTGATCCCGTACCGGCCTGCAGCGCGGGGGGTAGGTCTCCACTTCAACAATCCTCTGGGTAAACATTCACTTTCTAGCTGGAGTCATCGTATAACGATGGCTAATGTTAATTAATACGAGGAGGAGCGCTTTGAACAAACTCCAAATGCGGTTTCCAAGCTATCATTGGTCTCCCGCTGCTTTTAGCAAAGGGTGAATTCTCTGGACACGGTCTCTGGACAACATCTCACGTGCTGTCTGTCAGGGCTGAGCCCAAATGGTAGAACGTTCGGACCTTCGTTCGTTACGTTGGCATTCGAATTCTAAATCAACATTCGAATTAAAATGTTTTAATAAAAAATGTAATAATATATATATATATTTGTTTGTGTTTATTCATTCTGTTTAAACCAATGGGGTTTTTCACAGTTGCAGATAAAGATTAGGCTACACTCATATTATAGTATTAAAACTGATTAGTTATATTCATTAAAGAAAGTTGATTTAAAAAAAAAAAAAAAAATCATTTAATCAGATTAATCACTTTATTCTAATTGAGGATTTTGTTTGAGGATAAAAAAATTATATTTAATTTTTTTGAATTTAAAAAAATTATTAAAAACGAAGGTTCGAACGTCCGTTCGAAAAACCCTGACAAAGTTCGAAGCCCAAAAACAGGCTACGGGGAGACAGCCCTACTGTCCATGCAAAGGGGCTTCCTTCCAGAACCCCAGAACACACATGCTGCACGGTTTGGTCTCAGATATTACCTGCTTGCGCTGCGGAGGGGGAGATGATGACCGAGCCAGGGGCCATGAGGCGCACGGGGCCACTGCGAGCTCCAGTGTTGACCACCAGGGCCCCTGTCTGGTCGTAGTACGCTGCAGGGGCCAGGACTGGGTAACCTGAAGAGAGAGAGAGACACACAGGGGAGTTACAGAGAGAGAGAAACACGGGGGAGTTACAGAGAGAGACACAGGGGTTACAGAGAGAGAGATCTTTTTTGATTTTATAAAAAAAAACTTTATTTACACACAAGGGATGTAACAATGCAATCAAATAAATACAAACTACAACCACATATCCTTAAAAAAACCTAGAACCTAGGCAGAGAGAGAGAGAGAGAGCTTCAGTCTGCATGTGTGTGTGTGTGTTGGATAGGGGTTTGTGTGCGTGTGTGTGTGTGTGTGTATGTGTGTGTGTGTGTGTGTGTGTGTTGGATAGGGGTTTGTGTGTGTGTGTGTTGGAGAGGGGTTGTGTGTGTGTGTGTGTGTGTGTGTGTGTGTGTGTGTGTGTGTGTAGGTGTGTGTGTGTGTGTGTTGGATAGGGGTTTGTGTGTGTGTGTGTGTTGGAGAGGGGTTGTGTGTGTGTGTGTGTGTAAACACCACTGACCAGGCACTCCGGCGGCCAGCCCCTGTCCGAAGGCGAGAGCAGAGTTCACTGCCGCCAGCTGGTCATTCTGCTGACCCTGTTGACCCTGGCTAGGGGTCAAGGGTCGCTGGTTTCCTCCACCACGCATCACCTAGAAACACCAGCCACAAGGAGAGACTAAATGAGTACAAGTGTAAAGATGATACACGGCAGAAAACGGCTTCAAAAGTCTGTGGCAAGGTTGTTTTGGCTTTTATTCCATTTTAATAACCTACTCAATGTCACAGAGCAGCACTGCAGATTTACCCCACTCTTCGAATTCTGAAAAGTGCATTACCGGCCAGATCCTCTTAAGGGCGCTGTCTCGATAATGCAGTGTTCCCTGTGGCAGAACGGTGCCTTTTTTTCTTTTTTTTACTTTCAATGGAGTTTCCAGTTAGCTGGATTCGATATTTGTAGCCTGTAGCTTGGAATACCTTTGCGACGCCGAATTCACTATGCAGTAAAGGAATATATCATCAGCCAATGGACATATCGATCTACCAGATGCCGATCGATAACTGGGAAATCCTTTTGGGGATCCAACCGGCCCACTGTAAGATCTTTTTCACATAAATTACACGCGGATTAGGCCTTGCTTTGTTAGCCAACCAGTCGATCAGCGAATGTGGCTACTGAGGCTAACACGGTTATTGGTAATCAATAATCAGAAACGACGTCCCCCCCCCCCCCCCCTTCATGCATTCATGGTGGACCATGAATACTGACAATATGCATTTTAGCTACAGCTTCTGTAGTGCCGAAACGCTGTTCGATTTAATGTTATTAGCTTAGCGCCCTGTATCTCGCCTTCCAGGAAATATACTAGTCCAAATCCCATATAACGCTTATATTCACGAGTCTATAAAATGAGAACGTATTGATGATTTTTTTTTCTTTAAGCCATTTTGAAGGGACAGATAGCAATACTATAAAGTATAGATTTAGCTCTACAAACAGCCTCACATACAATGCAAGTCTGTTTTGAAATGCTGGCCGTTTAGCGTGAGATTAGACGGCCCCCAATTGATTGATTGATTGAAAACTTTATTAACAGATTGCAGAATGGGTACAATTAGAGCTGCCGCGATTACCGCATTACCGCGGTATCGCTGTTACATCACGGCCACCGCAGAGTAGGCTGAATACCGCGTCACCGCTGTTTTTTATAATAATAATAATAAATTACCCTCCTCTCGTTGGGCTTGCGGCTCTGCAGATATACCCTACTCCTCTATCGAGGTTCCAAGCGACCCTATTGGGTACCAGAAAAGTCACGTGAAACATTGCAGACCACTGATTGGTCAGAAGAGAGACGCGTCACACGTTGTAGCGTCATGCAGTGTGTTACCACCAATCGGCAAGCGCGTATTAGGTTTTTACTTCCTGAATGTCAGCTCATCACAACACGGCTAATAACGTTAGCTTTAACTCTCCGCCGGAGTGGACTACCATCGCTCCTAAGGAGTACTAAACGAGACATAATGATTTTACTGTCTGCAACGAATGTTATAATAAAAGCCCTTCGTTCTATACACTTGTCTGATTGAAAACTTTATTAACAGACCGCAGAATGGGACAACTCAGCACGCTCTGAGCAAAGAAAGGAACTGAGATATGAATAGAGTATTGCTTGCCTTGCTATTGTCCGGTAAATACGCTGATGTTATTGAACGTATAACTATATAATGTTAATGCCACAAAACGAATGCCTTTATTATAAAGTAGTAACTTTATAGTAATAATAATAAGAAAGGGTCGGGGGGGTTAGGGGTAACCACCCCTGCCCGCGACACCGAGTGAACGGCGCACGACCAGAGGGGAAACTTCAAATCCGTGTTTCACTTTCAATAACTAATGCGTGCTTGCCGAATCCCAAACAATATTCATGCTGCAAAGTCATCCTCTAAAGATAGACATTTAGACTAGAGGCAGGCTATATGCTATAAAGAGTAGACTACTACTAAAAAAAAAATGCATTCAAACTTTTTTTTTTTTTTTTTTTGTGTGCGTGCAGTAATAACCGCGGCGGTAGGAAATATTTTGCAAATTTGTGCGGTAAGGAAATCATCAATACCGCGGCAGCTCTAGGTACAATACAGTACAGCTCAATACACACAATTGTTAAGGGGATGCAGACCAGAGAAAGACTTTCGTCTCGTTTACATCAGGGTCCCCCATTTTCAATTAATCAGGACATATATGACATACATGACATACCGATAGACAGTACTGCTACATCTATACATTTATGACATACCAGATTTACAAATACAGTACTGTTTGTGATACAAAAAGAGTCCAGAAAAGAGTATATACATTTGGCCCCGAATGTGTTAATATATATATACCCGGTATATAATATTGCAGCGAGCGTTGCATCTAGCTTTGTAAAGTGTAACCACACTTGCGACCATTTTCGGCTTGCCATTGCCCCGACTTCTTCAAATCCACGTGCACGTGCACGTGAACATGCGGCAAGGGCACACTTCACAGGTTTCGTTTCCCGGTAAACGAAACATTGACTTCATCGGACTTAAAAAAAAAAAAAAATGGAATCCGGTGGATCTCACGCGAATCGGTACTTGGTAGTACCGACGTGATTCGGTCGATACCCTTAAAAGTACCGGATTCTGTACCCATCCCTAATTCATACGGTCCAACACAGCCCAGTCTATAGTTGTGAACATGGACAACTCTCTCTATTTCTCTGCCCCCACAGACTCTGGACTAGGAACCCCCCCCCCCCACACTGACACACACACACCATCACACAGACACACACTGCCACTTTACTAACTCACTGCCAATTTACTGCCATTATTTTACTGCTTTATTTATTTTACTATGTACCACTGCTGCTAGAAGATTTGCACTAAGTTCTCTTTTACCTCTATATTTATTTCACTCATTCATTTCATTTTTAGCTACCGTTTATATTGTATATAGTCATGTATATTCTGTGTTGTATATTGTGTCCTATATGTTTCTTTATGTTTATAGTGTCCTATATGTTACTTTATGTTTATATTGTCTATCTTTTTATATACACCGTGGGAAGGGGGGGGAACATAATTGAATTTTTCTGTATGTCTTGCACATTATGGGAAATGACAATAAAGTTGACTTTGACTCTCTTGAGCTACTTGTGTTGTCAATCATGATGTAGACTGCAGTAATTAAATACAGCCTATTCGTCTCATTCACTTTGCCGCCATATAAGTCAAGTTTGATGAAGACTGAAATAAAATTTTTATTGCATTTCATGAACAAAGGCCTCGTTTTGCGACTTTAGTCACGTGTCACAACGAACACATTTACAAGTTCAATACAAAAAACGTCCAATCACACCACGAGAACCCGTGGGAAGCCCTTCATTACCGACCAATAGAAACGAAGCACACTGACCTGTTGTTGGTTCTGTTGGCCTTGGTTTGCCGCCTGCTGATTGGCCGAGTTGTTGGCTGCGGCGGCCTGCTGTTGAAACAGGTTGGCTGGGTACACCCCCCAGGGGGTCACACCATAGTACTGAGGGGGCATGACCGCTGGACCTGCACAGGGGTTAGCAGTTAGGACAGGGGTTAGGACACAACGGAGAGCTTGAATGATTTTTCGCATTGTGTGTGTGTGTATATATTAGGCCTGACCCCGACTAAGGATTTGTATAGTCGACTTTGATTGGCCAAAATTTGCAGATAATTGACTGGTATCTCTCTCCTCGCTCCTCTTTTACACCCCCCCCCCCCCCCCCTTCTTGTCCTCTGCGAAAGCATGCAATTGGTCCACTGATGGATACATCTTGATATTTGTCTAGTGTGTTCATTAGATGGGTGAAATCCTCTTTCAGTGCCTCTATGCCCGTTGCAGTTAGCCTCGCTGGTATGCATGCCATTAGTGTTAGCCACGCTTCTAGGCCTCTTTGCTTTTGGAAAGAATGATCCCAAAAAATAAGTATTATAATTAGGGATGTCCGATATTATCGGCCTACGGATATTATCGGCCGATATTGGCATTAAAATGTGATATAATTTTTTTTTTTTTTTACATTTCTATAACCTTTATTTACCCAGGCAAGCAAGTAAGAACAAATTCTGATTTTATTTATTGTCAAAAGTATGCATAATGTTGTGTTAATTCCACAACAAGAGATATGTAATGAAATTATTCTGTTTTTTTGGGGGAGGGGAACCCTGCATATATCGGTATCGGTTGATATCGGTATCGGAAATTAAGAGTTGGACAATATCGGTATCGGTAAAAAAGCCAATATCGAGCATCCCTAATTATAATATTATTTCTTTTTTTTGCATTCAACTAAGAGGTTGGCAGTCGACTGCGGCTCCTTTCGATCAATTAGTCGACTATTGTATATACAGGTGCAGCTCAATGAATTAGAATATCGTGGAAAAGTCAATATATTTCGCTGTATTGATGCAGTCATTTGTGCAAAAGGAGCCCCAACCAAGTACTGAGTGAACATACATGAACATACTTTTCAGAAGGCCGACATTTCTATATTAAAAATATATTTTTTTGATTGGTCTCATGTAATATTCAAACTTTCTGAGATACAGAATTTTGGGCTGTAAGCCATAATCATCCAAATTAAAACAAATAAAGGCTTGAAATATTTCACTTTGTGTGTAATGAATCTATAATAGTTTTGCTTTTTGAATTTAATTACTGAAATAAAATAACTTTTCCACGATATTCTAATTTATTGAGCTGCACCTGTATATATATATATATATATATATATATATCCTGAAGGTAACATTAGGAGTAGTGAGTGTGAGGAAGGCGTGTGTAGAAACAAAATTGCAAGGAAATGTCAGTGTGTCTGGTCTCAAGTGTGTGTGTGTGTGTGTGTGTGTGTGTGTCCCCCTCTCCCCCTCCTCACCCAGGGTGGCAGCGGCTGCCAGTCCCGCAGCGTAGGGGTCTGTTCCGGGCGGAGCGGCACTGATGATGTAAGGGTTCGGCACAAACGCTGGAGCCAGACCTGACCAATCACAGAAAGGAGGGGGGAGGGGGGGGAATAAAGGTCACGTCGGGTCAGTAGGGTCATAGGTCAGACACACACAACAACATGATGATTCATGAACTTATAAAACCTTTTAAGAGCAGGCTGTCCAAATACTGGGGCTGGAAGCCGACCTCGGGCCCCACAGATGGGGAGACCAGGTTGAGTTCCGTCCCCCACAAGAACCCCCCAATCTGAGAATGTTGCCAGTGATGAGTTTGTGGTTTTTGGAGAAAAACTTAAAAAGGAGCACAACTCAATTGACCACATTCACACGGTGGCCATTTTGCTCTTATGTAAATGATAAATGGCTGCATTTATATAACAGCTTTTATCCAAAAGCTCTTTACAAATTTGTTCCTCACATTTGACCTGTTCACTCACACATTTCACACACCGACGGCGGAGGTGCCGACCTGCTCATCAGGAGCAGTTAGGGGTTAAGTGACAAAAACTATAAAAGTAATATCACATTGTAAATTGTACTAGAAAACTATTACATAAATACCGTCAAAACAAATACTGCAATATGATAATTTGGCCAGGCCTCATGTTATAGTGAGGTTTATGTGAACGAGGGGGCTATAGGGAGGTGTAGTCTGACGTCACTCTGGACCGCCCGCAAGGTCCACCCGTGTAGGGATTCATCATCGGGAAAATGGATTATCGGCTATTGTAACAATTCTGCCGCATGGAAATTGAAAAGCTTTCCATTTTTGTACAAAACGAGTTCCCTTCTATCACTAACATTATTGTTTAAGCATTTTTGGTTTTCTTTATGATTAATTGCGAATATTTTCATGTTGAGCTATAGATTGTGGATGAATAAGCACAGAAAGGTACACCATGCCAATGTTAATGCTTCATTTGTTTTAAACGAGACGATTTAGAAATGGGCAATGGGGAAATACATTGCATTGGACAGAGGGTGGAACACGGGAAAATGGCCACGACGTAAGCACCACACCTCCCTATGGTAACGTGTAATAAAGCCGGCAAGGCTGCTGGAGGCGATGGGCATGCAGTTCAGGAAGTTCAGAACGCAAACAGCCATGTAGTCGACATCATAAACAAACGTTCTCTCCGAGCTCTCGACATTCAGGATCCTCTGGCACACGTTTTAGGTTGACGCTGAATTTCAGTAGAGTAACTGTGGTGTTTTAAGTTTAAGTTTTAAGTTTATCAATTTTTTTTTTTACCCAGGACATTAATCAACATCTTCAGTTTCCACATCAATGTAAATGTGCCAGAATTAGCTAGTTTTCATCTGTAGTCCCAGTCTAACAAGCATGTCTACCATTCACCCTCCAATACATCCCGTCTACCATTCCCCCTCCAATACATCCCGTCTACCTTTCACCCTCCAATACATCCCGTCTACCATTCCCCCTCCAATACATCCCGTCTACCTTTCACCCTCCAATACATCCCGTCTACCATTCACCCTCCAATACATCCCGTCTACCATTCACCCTCCAATACATCCCGTCTACCATTCACCCTCCAATACATCCAGTCTACCATTCACCCTCCAATACATCCCGTCTACCATTCACCCTCCAATACATCCCGTCTACCATTCCCCCTCCAATACATCCCGTCTACCATTCCCCCTCCAATACATCCCGTCTACCATTCCCCCTCCAATACATCCCGTCTACCATTCACCCTCCAATACATCCCGTCTACCTTTCACCCTCCAATACATCCCGTCTACCATTCACCCTCCAATACATCCCGTCTACCTTTCACCCTCCAATACATCCCGTCTAGATGGCAGCATTGGTTTAAAATTAAAAGGTAAAAATGTGAAAACTACTAAATTAATACAATTCCCAAGACCTTTAGCACAGGTCACAGGTCACTGGGACGCGTCTATTCTTTGACGCGATCTGAACAGCGTTAAACTATTAATGGGACCTGAGTACAGTGATCGAGAATGGTCACCCAATTATCTTAACAAAAGTGCATCATTAGCATTATGTTTGTCTAAACGGGAACATAATGGTACAATTTAAGATTTGAATGTTATCCGCATATAAAGGACTAATAAAACATTGTTAATTTGTAAGAAACCTCAATGAAAATGGCGCAGGGTAAGTTATATTCGCTATTGTTATGAAAATGTGATAGAATCCTGTAAAAATGTGGACGCATTTGGTCACCGTGACGTTAGTTGTTGGCTACAACTTTGCCACAGTAGGCATTAATCACTTAATAGTTCAAATGTCTGTGTCCCATTCCCGTTTGCACACGCAGATGCACACAGTGGGCCAGTGACTTTGGTGGTATGTGCTATTGCACAGATGTGTGTCGCGTTCCTGTTTGCACACGCACGCACAGTACAAATATAAATGTATTTAAAAAAATAAAAAATAAACTCAGTTACTTGAAATATTTTCACTGTGCTCCTAAATATTTTTGTGTGCTCCTAAATTTCTTTGTGTGCTCCTAAGTTTTTTCATTTAGGAGCACATGTGCTCCTTGGGAAAAAGGTTAGCGTAGAGCCCTGTGATGACTTCATTGGAGCTAATTGGGTCAGAATCTTTACTTGACTGCCATTAGCCCCAATTAGCTCGTCCCACATAAACCTAGATGATCAGGAGGAGAAAGGCGTGTCAGTCGCCCTCACTGCTCGGAGCGCGCCGATCTTCAAGTATCAGTTGGGACGGGAAACTACCGGTGATTAATTTAGTTCAGGAAATGTGGAAGAAGGACTGCCGTGCCTCCCCCCTTTTTAGTCAAAGAGAAAAAAGTGGACGTGCTTCTACACCGGGGAGAACATTCGGTACATTTCAACTAACAAATGAGGTCAATTTTCAGATTTTCTCAATGCTAGTCTAATGTAGGTTAGTGATCCAGGTCACTCGCGCACTCTCTCTCTCTCTCTCTCTCACACACACCATTTTTGTCTCTCTCACACAGTCTCACAACTCTGTCACGCTCACGTATCTCTCTCGCGTCTCTCTTCCTCCCTCTCCCTCTCGACACACACACGCGCACAGCCGCACACACACCTCTCGCGTCCGCGTCCCTCTCCCTCGTCTCTCTCGCGTCTGTCTCTCTCTCTCTCTCTCACGTCCGCCTCTCACGTTTTCTCTCGCGTCTCTCTCTTGCGTCTAGGGCTTGACATTAACACCCGCCACCCGCCAAATGCGGGTAGAATTCGGCTAGTGACTTTTTTTCTATGAAAAAAAAACATTGTAGTCTACAAAAGGCATCGGCAATAATTAAGTCAATCCAAGTGATACTACATAATACTACAACTCCCACAACAATTCGGAAAAGTGCATTGCCGGCCAGATCCTGGTAGTGGTGCTGTCTCGAGAATGGAGTACTCCTTGTTTTCAGACCGGATGTAAATCTTTTTCATTCTGCCTACTTTTTCCTGAAGCTATGCCTTCATCAGATCGCATGGAATACCTTTTGCGACGCCGAATTCAGTATGCAGTAAAGGAATATAGCATCAGCCAATGGACATATTGATCTACCAGATGGCGACCAATAACTGGGAAATCCTTTTTGGGATCCAACCGGCCACAGGTAAGAACGATTTCACGTAGATTTCATGCTGATCAGGCCTTGTTAGCATTAGCCAACCAGCCGATCAGTGTATGATGCTACAATAACGAATGCCATTATTGGTAAATCAATTAGAGCTGCCGCGGTATCGGTATTACCGCGGTATCGCTGTTACATCACGCCCACCGCAGAGTTAGGCTGAATACCGCATCACTGCTGTTTTTTTATAATAATAATAAAGTACCCTGCTCTCGTTGGGCTTGCGGCTCTGCAGATATACCCTACTCCTCTGTCGAGGTTCCAAGCGACCCTATTGGGTACCAGAACAGTCACGTGAAACACTTGAGAGAAAACGGTGCTTTTTCAATGTATGTGATGTATAGATTGGGGAGAGATGACCACAGCTAAAATGGTAGATCGAAATGTGCATGGAAGCAGGAGACGGTGATAGAACGGTGGTGGAACCAGTGGTTTCACAGGCACAGGCCGCGTCAGCGAGGGTTTTGTTATGAATTCCTTAGAAGAACATCTGAGATTAGAGTGTACTGTCTCCCAGGACAGGAGGGAGAGAGGTTCATCTTAATGAAACGTGAGTTTATTAGTGTTAAAGGTTATGCAGTTGTCATGACAACACGTCGCATGACAACCAGAAGGCGGGGCCGTCGTTGCGACGACGAACATCTATAAGTCGAACGGTGTTTCCGGGTGTTGAGCAGACTAAAATCTGACTGAGACTAAGAGGGAAGAAACCAGAAGAGACTCTCTCCTCTCGACGAGAGAGAGGGGGGGGGGGGGGGGAGAATGGCACATCACCAGTAGCTTCGGCTACCACGAGGATGGTTTTAGGCTAACGAACAGGCCTGAACACTATTGGACTGAACAGCAAAAGGACGATAATATGAACACACCGAAAGATCATTAGAAATATACTCTTCAAGGACAATACAATCTGTTAACATCTGAGCTGAGGTTTCTGTTTAGAGAAATAAAACCATGCTTTTCCTTGTAAGGTATTTCACGTTGTCGAAGTGTCGAATTCTTACGGAGGTGGGGAAGTATTATGGTTTACGGATTGCACTAACGGGGGGGAGATAAGGATCTTATCTACCAGTATCGGAGACGTCAGGACCATTAAAAGTACACAACGCAGAGGAATTGGATGGAGAGCCAAACAGACGAAGACGTGATACTGGCCAGTTTGATCAGAATCTTACAGTTGGTGCCGTGACCCGGATTTGCAAGAGATTAAAACAACGGGAACAGTTGGTTGTTGTTGGTTGTTGATGACAGCCGGATTTGCAAGAGATAAGAACAACGGATAAAGACTTTTTCAATAATGGGGCGACAGTGGACAACAGTCATCAATGTGTGGGAGAATCATGATCGAAGCAAGGCCGGCCAGCCCTGGGAGAGAGCGGCGAGTCGAGCGGTCAGGAGGCGAACCAGCGCTGTAGGGGAAACAGCGCTCCGATCAAAAATGTGAGTTCACTGTGCACACGGTTGTTTTGATCTTTTATAGCCAAATAAAAACGAACAGATAGTGAATCCGTAAACGTAAACATTTCTAGTTTGACACAGAGAGAGAATGCCAGCTGTAATAATATGAGCAGAGAGCCATGGTGAAAATCGAGGGTGTTATCTACAGAGAATGAAAAGCAAATGAGGCAGGCTGCACAGTTTTGGTTTAAGGAGGGTAAATGCGAGATGAGGAAAGGGGGGGGGGGCGCTTGAATCAGATCGAAAAATTGTTGATGGCGGGACTGTTTTCATAACAGAAGGAAAGTCGAAAGGAGATTGTACCAGTGTGTATTATGTCCGATCAGGCAAGAGTATTAGTCTGAGAAAGCGTCCCCTGATAATGGATAGGAAAGAGAGGAAAAACAGCGGTGTTTTCAGGCCTTGGAAGGAAGGGCAGCGGCCGTTTGTTGAGAGAGTAGCCATTTGCACCGAGTCAAAATGGCCGCAGAGCCACGAGGGGTTTAGAACCAGGAAGTGACACGTCAACTAAAACACCATGGAGGAGGAGTAGGTCGCCACCTAGTGGCGGAGGGGGGGTAGTGCTGGGGAGTTTTCATTACCCATAGGGGAATATTTAGATATAGGCCTGTACTACCATCTAGTGGCGGAGTGGGGGAGTGATTCAATAGTCAATCTACGGTAGAAACTGAGTGGATCTATTATAATAATAATATTAGATATAGAGTTTAATTATACAAAGGATTAAATAAGAATTGCACAGAAAGATGGTGCAGTTATTTGAATGGGTTAATTATGGAATAAAGAGGGAAGTCCAGTGGGGCCTTCTCACACCTAATAAATAGGCAGAGTCTTGAGGGGACACGTCACCAGAAAGAACTGGCGCGCGCTGGGGGTCAACCGTGGGACAAACGTAGAGCGCCGAGTGGGTATCGTTTAGCTGCTGGTGTCACGCCGGAAGACAACAAAACAGGGAACAGCCCTGTAGGATTAGATATGGGTGTGGAGAAGGTGGTAGACTAATAGCAAAACAAGGGAAGTCGAGTGTACAGAAAGACTGCCGGTGTTGTGTTTCTGCTTTCAAGGGGGGAATGACACCGACAGCGATGGAGATGGCCAGGAGACAGACTGGAGGAGGAGGAAGCCGCAGGGGCCAGGCACCGCAGCCTGGTACACAGATGATCCACGACGAGAGAGAGGAGACGGCGGCGGTGGAGGAGCAGATGTGGAGAGGACAGCCAGAGACACTGAGCAGTAGCAGACCAGGGGGGACACTTTTGCCTAGGGGACCGCGCCCTGGGAGGGGGACCAGCTCAGGAAAGGAGCCGTCACTGAAAGGGGCCCTTGCCCTAGAAGATGGGACCGGCCCAAGATGGGAGGTGTACTGTAAGAGAGGGAAGGGAGCGCTCTGATTTGGACGTGGGGTACCTAGATAGGGGGGCCGAAGGGTTTTAGGTGTGTCGTCTGAAAAGTTGCAATCTGTGTTTTTCTCTGTCTCTCTCTCTCTCTCTCCTCCATGACCGTTGTTTATCCTTTCTGGTTTGGGTGTGATGCGGGTGATGGAAAACAAAAGGGAAACAGCAGACGGCGGGGCCCTCATTGTTATGAGTCTATTTTTGTGTATAATTAATTGAAAAACCAAGTAGTCTTATGATTCTGAGGGGTGATAAGAATCAAGGGGGGATTGAGAGAAAACGGTGCTTTTTCAATGTATGTGATGTATAGATTGGGGAGAGATGACCACAGCTAAAATGGTAGATCGAAATGTGCATGGAAGCAGGAGACGGTGATAGAACGGTGGTGGAACCAGTGGTTTCACAGGCACAGGCCGCGTCAGCGAGGGTTTTGTTATGAATTCCTTAGAAGAACATCTGAGATTAGAGTGTACTGTCTCCCAGGACAGGAGGGAGAGAGGTTCATCTTAATGAAACGTGAGTTTATTAGTGTTAAAGGTTATGCAGTTGTCATGACAACACGTCGCATGACAACCAGAAGGCGGGGCCGTCGTTGCGACGACGAACATCTATAAGTCGAACGGTGTTTCCGGGTGTTGAGCAAACTAAAATCTGACTGAGACTAAGAGGGAAGAAACCAGAAGAGACTCTCTCCTCTCGACGAGAGAGAGGGGGGGGGGGGGGGGGAATGGCACATCACCAGTAGCTTCGGCTACCACGAGGATGGTTTTAGGCTAACGAACAGGCCTGAACACTATTGGACTGAACAGCAAAAGGACGATAATATGAACACACCGAAAGATCATTAGAAATATACTCTTCAAGGACAATACAATCTGTTAACATCTGAGCTGAGGTTTCTGTTTAGAGAAATAAAACCATGCTTTTCCTTGTAAGGTATTTCACGTTGTCGAAGTGTCGAATTCTTACGGAGGTGGGGAAGTATTATGGTTTACGGATTGCACTAACGGGGGGGAGATAAGGATCTTATCTACCAGTATCGGAGACGTCAGGACCATTAAAAGTACACAACGCAGAGGAATTGGATGGAGAGCCAAACAGACGAAGACGTGATACTGGCCAGTTTGATCAGAATCTTACACACTGCAGACCACTGATTGGTCAGAAGAGAGACGCGTCACCCGTTAGAGCGTCCTGCAGTGTGTTACCACCAATCGGCAAGCGCGTATTAGGTTTTTACTTCCTGAATGTCAGCCATTGATCAGAGCTCACAACACGGCTAATACGTTAGCTCCCGCCGGAGTGGATTACCGTCGCTCCTCAGGAGTACTAAACGAGGCATAATGATTTTACTGCAACAAATGTTATAATAAAAGCCCTTCGTTCTATACACTTGTCTGATTGAAAACTTTATTAACAGACCGCAGAATGGGCACAACTCGGCACGCTCTGAGCAAAGAAAGGAACTGAGATATGAATTGAGTAATGCTTGCCTTGCTATGGTCCGGTAAATACGCTGATGTTATTGAACGTGTAACTATATAACGTTAATGCCACAAAACGAATGCCTTTGTAATCATAAGTAGTAACGTTATAATAATAAGAAGAAGAAAGGGTCGGGGGGGTAACCGCCGGGCGCGCTGCTACCACCCCTGCCCGCGACACCGAGTGAACGGCGCACGACCAGAGGGGAGACTTCGAATCCGTGTTTCACTTTCAATAACGAATGCGTGCTTGCCGAATCCCAAACAATATTCATGCTGCAAAGTCATCCTCTAAAGATAGACATTTAGACTAGAGGCAGGCTATATGCTATAAAGAGTAGACTAAAAAAATAAATAAAAATGGGAACGTATTGATGAAAAAATTATTTAGTGAGGTGATTTTTGGCTGGTGAAAATGCTGAGTGGCTAGTGACTTTGGAAAACCACTAGCCACAGTGGCTAGTGAGTCAAAAACATAATGTCAAGCCCTGCTTGCGCCCCCCCCCCCCCCCCCCTCTCTCGTGTCCCTCTCTCTCACACGTCTCTCTCTCACGTCCCTCACGCCTCTCTCGCTCTTACCAATGTGAGACTGCTGTGCTGCTGCCAGGGCGTACTGCTGCTGCTGCGCTGCAGTCAGCTGCTGTACGGCCAGGGCATTGTTCCTCTGGAACAGCTGCAAACAGACGGAACACGTTAGAAAACAGGTAGCACACTCCTATGCAGAGAGTTGATCAACATGGGAACAGGAAGTAAACGGTGCTTCCTTTAACACATTGACCGCCAGCAGCAGGGGGCGCTCATCCCTCTTCAGCTGCCTGCTAGCATAACATTAGCTTTCTGACCTTGTGCGGCACTAGCATCCATAATGCCTGCTAGCATAACATTAGCTTTCTGACCTTGTGCGGCACTAGCATCCATAATGCCTGCTAGCATAACATTAGCTTCCTGACCTTGTGCGGCACTAGCATCCATAATGCCTGCTAGCATAACATTAGCTTTCTGACCTTGTGCGCCACTAACTACCATAATGCCTGCTAGCATAACATTAGCTTTCTGACCTTGTGCGCCACTAGCATCCACAATGCCTGCTAGCATAACATTAGCTTTCTGACCTTATGCGCCACTAACTACCATAATGCCTGCTAGCATAACATTAGCTTTCTGACCTTGTGCGCCACTAACTACCATAATGCCTGCTAGCATAACCTTAGCTTTCTGAAGAGGATGAAGACGCATGCTTTCCATCTGTGTGTTGGCGACCCTTCTGCTATGTCTGAATAACTACATTGCTTGGAGGAAGAACGATTTAGTTATCAATACATTATTGATTATTTATTTGTGTTGCTGTTTGATTATTTTACTTCGGTGACCATTCCTCCGCTTCGCACCCAACAACGCTCATTATCAAATACCAACGGCATTTGCGGTGCCTTCCACGTCCCCAAGGCTCAGGAGCCGACTCGCTCCCCTGTGGACACACACCTGCTGCTGGCTGGCGTAGTCGAACAGCCCCACAGTGGGGGCGTTGTCCATGGGCATCTGGGAGTTGTAGTCAAACTGCAGTGGCTCCATCACAGACTCCATGGGGTCCATGGCGACGCCGCCCTGCTCCACGCCAGAGAAGTCCTCGGGGGGTTTAGGGCCCCCGCCGCCCCCGTGGGGGGCCAGGCCCTCGGGGCCCACGCCCCCCTGACCTCCCAGGAGGTCGCCCTCGGGGCCCGGGGCCTGCATGTTGCCTTGGGGACGACTGCAGGAAAGAAGAAGAGTGACAGAGGGAGGGGCTTAGTTAACCCTTTCACTACCAAATGGTTAACCCTTTCACTGCGAAAATACAGAAGGTTAACCCTTGCACTGCCACACGACAAAAGGTTAAACCTTTCACAACCATACTACAGGTTAACCCTTTCACTACCACACTACAGAAGGTTAACCTTTCACTACCCCACTACAGACTGTTAACTGTCTGTAGTGTGGTTGTAGTGAAAAGTTTAACCTTCTGTAGTGTGGTAGTGAAAGGGTTAATACAGTATCAATGTACAGTAAGCAACCGTTGTGATTGGAGAAGCAGAATTTATAGAATGATTGAACATAACGGACAAGTGTTCATTTCAATTCACCAGCAGTTGAGTCTGAGTGTTGATTTTAAAGAAATGTATATCCAAAGCGTATATTCCAATAGTAGAATGAACATCTCACTAAACGTCTTAGGCTACGGTTACACTGGTTATTCAAGTACACATTGTATCCATGGTCCACATCCAGTCTGGGGCAGGTCCCAGATCTGATCTGTGCACACGGTGGTCTGATAAGCCAGGCTACATCTGAAGCAGTCAGGCTAGCAGAATTCTGCATAGTCTGGATGGCTATGATATGCATATGAATCAAATCAAATGTATTTGCATAGCCCGAGATCACATGGAATAGCCCCCATGGGCTGTACAAGAAACATCACAAAAGATCAAAAACAAAAACCACCGTAAAATCCAAATACGCAACACTCCCAGACTTTCCCCAATGAAGATGAGGAACGACTCACAAAAATCTAGCAATAGGACGAAAAAAAAAGCCCCACAGGCGGCGTGGAGGAGAGAAGCCTCAGATGGGCTGTTCAAAGGGGATCTCCCAACAGGATGTCGGTGATAATATAGTGTTGCTGTGGATGATAGATGGAGAATAGAAATAATTGGTATGGAGGCGGCTGGGTGGCGCAGCGGACATTGCGCTCGTCACCAACGCAAAAGACACCGGGTTCGACTCCGGCTGTCGGCGTTGCCTCCGGCTTGGGCCAGCCGTCATACCGACTCATTGGCAGAGTCAGCGGGAGGGGAGTCGATGGGTGGTAATCTGGACGTTGTGGACAGCGACTCCTACAGGTCGGTTGGGGCGCCTGCACAGCAGAGACAGGAAGTAGCGGGGGTAGTGTGAGCCTCCCACACGTTACACCTGGCCAATGAGAGTCCGCGCTGGCAGGTGAAAAGATGTGACAGGCTGCCTCCTCGTGTACCGTAGGGGACACGTGATGCAAGGCTTCTATCCTCCCTACAACCCGGCCAGTGGGGGGCATAGTCGAGCAACGCTCAAGACAGGGGAGGGGAGAATTGGCACAATGGAATTGGGATGGGAGAGAAAAATAGAAAAACCGCCGACGGAGGTTTAGCATTTCCAGACTTTTACCACTATTTTAAAACGTACTCTTTAAGACCACTGATCACCTGGTTTGACTCCCAAGCATCTGTATCCTGGAGAAACTTAGAAGAAAATATAGTAGCACCACATAGACTGCAGGACATAGTATACACCATATACAGGGATTAAAGCAAAAAAAAATCTCCTGACTGAAATTTTTTTCAGGCCAAGTCATATTCTTATTTTAACCTCCACTGTATTTCTTTTTAATAGCGTTGGCGTTTTAAGGGAGCCTACTTGTTTCGGTTTCGTCGATAATCCAATGTACAGTTACCCCCCCACCCCGCCTACCCAACCCTTCCCTCCCCAACCACCTCCAATGTACAGTCCCCCCCCCCTCCACCCAACCTCCTCCAATGTACAGTTTCTTCGTCAAATGTATATGCTCTCTTTTTTAGACTCTTATTGTATCACAAACAATACTGTGTAAATCTGGTACGTCATAAATGTATAGATGTAGCAGTATTATCTATCTGTATGTCATGTATGTCATATATGTTATGATGAATTGAAAATGGGGGACCCTGATGTAAAGAGGAAAGTCTTTCTCTGGTCTGCAACCCCTTGACAATTGTGTGTATTGAGCTGTACTGTATTGTACCCATTCTGCAATCCGTTATAACAATCAATCAATATTTAACCGATTGCAGAATGGGTACAATACAGTATGGCTCAATACACACAATTGTTAAGGGGATGCAGACCAGAGAAAGACGTTTGTCTTGTTTACATCATCAGGGTCCCCCATTTTCAATTCAGTGACATTTATGACATGCATGACATTGACATCATGACATTTATGGCATAGGGACATACTACAGGTATATACATTTACATTTACATTTAGTCATTTAGCTGACGCTTTTATCCAAAGCGACTTACAAGTTCTGTGCGACAAGACAGCAAGAAGGGTATAACTCTATCAGCTGAGTAACAATGTTCATCAAAGTGTTGCGTGTTACAGTGTAGGTTAGTTTATTAGGACAAGTGCATGACATTAAGGTTAGTCGGGGTTAGATTTTTCTTTTTTTTCTTTTTTTTTAGTATATAGTACTGTTACATTTGTGACATATACGATATGCAAATATACAGTAATGTTACCCATAGATCCTGACAGAGAGAATATATACGGTGGGGAGGAGACTGACTACAGATACACCTGTGTGATGTTGCTACGGAGTTAAGCTAATAAACGTATACTCACAACCACAGCAGGGGACTCACATATTGTACTGTGAAGTAACACGACAATGACAAACGTGTTGTTTCTGTTTTTCTTTTTGACATCGTTGCGGCACACGGAACAAGTTAACTCACCACTACAGCCCCCAGTAGCGCTGCCTAGCCAGTCTCTTCAAACGTCCTCTCCTCTCGAAACTTTTTGTTAGGTGGTCCCGCTCATCCTTTTCATCTGAGAACCCCGCGGTGGGTTCTCTTTTTAGTGGCCGGCTTACTCCTTCCATTTAACAGACGCTATTAAGCTAACGTTAGCTAATCGGTATATAGCAGCGAGTGCAAGCAGCGTGGTGGCTGTGACGTTGGTAAACAAGCAGTTGACGCGTGAGGCTGCAAAAAAGGCGACCTGTCTCTCGAGTCGCTGAGTGATGATGACTGCTTGGCGCGATAGGAAAAAAAAGCCCTTTTCCATATTTGGCGCCTCTGATTGGCTCAATTTTGTTTCAATCTGTATGCATCTACAAATCATGCAAATACTTCCGTCAGACTGCGAATCAAATGGACGGATCTCCCCAATCAAATTGACGGAAATCCGTCTGGAGACGGAATGCTTTAATGCATGCATATATCTTATCTCATCTTTTTTTGTCTCTTTTATAAATAAGAAATTAAAGTTTTGTCTTAGAAAGTTAAATAACTTAATTTCACAGCGTCTGTGCATAAAGGTATGGTTTCCTTACGTGGAAAAGACATTGAAGTATAGTCTGTTGACTTTTCTGATAACTACATCACTTCATAACTCATAAATGTTCAGAGAAGCAACATTTGTGGTTGTTAGTGATACTCTGTTTACATCCAATTCAAAGTTATAGCCACATTTTCTTTCAAACTAATTCAGTCGCGGATGTCCGGATTTGGTAAAGATTCTGGCTCTCTTGGCCAGAGGTGTTTAGCAGGCTGTGATGTAGAGACAGGGGTGTTTAACAGGCTGTGACGTACAGGTGTAGAGACAGAGGTGTTTAGCAGGCTGTGTGACGTACAGGTGTAGAGACAGAGGTGTTTAGCAGGCTGTGACATAGAGACAGAGGTGTTTAGCAGGCTGTGACATAGAGACAGAGGTGTTTAACAGGCTGTGACGTACAGGCATAGATACAGAGATGTTTAGCAGGCTGTGTGACGTACAGGTGTAGAGACAGAGGTGTTTAGCAGGCTGTGTGACGTACAGGTGTAGAGACAGAGGTGTTTAGCAGACTGTGACATAGAGACAGAGGTGTTTAGCAGGCTGTGTGACGTACAGGTGTAGAGACCAGGGTTTCCGTTGTCCGGTAATTACCGTTTTTTTACCGGGAAAATCTGTTGAAGTCCGACATATTTAAATCTCTCCGGTCATAATGTCCTGTGAAAATTATTCCCTCTAAGCACAACGGTCTTCATTAGATAAACCAATAGATACAAACATTGTGTATGACAAAATAAATATGGGCTGTTTTAAATTGTGTGAATAGTTGTTGTGAGTACTCGCACTATGTTTCAATATAATCCGTTTTACCATTCATTCATTATAAACACAGACATAAGGTGTCCACCGCGCTCAGAACGTCAAATTCTATCAACACTTTTTTTTAAGCTCCGGCCAAAATGCGTGGTGACGTGTTGACCAATTTCGGAGGGGGATCCCAATGATATATCAATAAAAACGTACCGTCAGTTCATTTCCAAGTGATATGTTCACGCGCACAGCAAGTATCACCAGTTCCTGGCATTTTTAACCAGTGGAGAAAGGTAAGAGAGATTTCCCTATCGTTTTTCTTATATGAATTATTCAACCTACGTTAATAAAACATACCTGGTGATCAACTACAGTTTGCTGTGAACATTATGATGTGTGTGTAGTGTTCTGATACGAGTATTGGTGAAGCGATGTCGAGATTCATTTGGGGTGCGACGCTGCTGCAGCGCGACCTGTGGTTTGCTGATCAGAATGGTGGGCAGGAGCTGCAGCTGGATTAGCGTATCGCTGCGTTGGGAGGCGGAGATAGTCATTGGATTCGGCAAATCACGCAACGTTTAGATTTCAGTGAACCCCACACGATAATGTTGCCGTCTCTCTCTCTCTAGTCAGTAGTGCCAAATTTCTCAGTTCTTCGCTTGATATAATTAATACAAATGTCCAATATAACGGAATTCGTTAGCTCATAAAAATGTGATTATAACAGACTGCCGTTTAATGTCGGGCCGACTGCGGAAATTCGCCTATTCGATTTCAAGTCAGCAGCAGCATGAGAGTCTATCGACAGGACTTATTTTATTTGGAATATAATATATACGCAAAAGTAGCCTAGTTTTAAGTTAAAATATTATAAATCTACATGTCTTGAGGATGTCATTCTTTATATAGCCTGCCTATCAGTTGTTTTTAAGCTCAATAAACTCTGACCAGAATTTCTCCCATTTGTCCGTGAGATTGAAATCTTGCAGGACACGGAGACCGGCACCAACGGAAACCCTGGTAGAGACAGAGGTATTTAGCAGGCTGTGACGTACAGGTGTAGAGACAGAGGTATTTAGCAGACTGTGACGTACAGGTGTAGAGACAGAGTAGAGCCATATGAAATCCGTTTTATTTTTTCCCAAATTCCATAATTTTCTTTTCCAAATTCAGTTTTTTCCGTTTTAATATTTCTGAATTCTGTATTTTGCTTTGTATGCTCATTTTACCATCAGAAATAGTGTTTAATAAGTGGGAATGAATAAATGTCCACAATTTAATAAGATATAACAGTCCATTTAATGTTTTTAAGTGCTGCAACTCAGAAATACAGTTCAATTTTACACAATATTTTTCAAATAATATTGTGACAAAATAAAAACACACATTTCAAGTGTAAACAAACAATAGATACAGCTAGCTACTAATGACATTATCACAATGTAAGTAGCCTAGCTATATCTATTCTATTGTGATGAAATATAGTAATGCATAATTTAGGCACCTTTAGTTTAGTTTATAAAGGACAGTGTGTACTACTGACAATCATTTGCATTAAACAATAGATGGGTGCACCAGATTTAGCAAGAAGCTATACTTTCTAGTCCTGTGTACTTTATGTACTGCAACGTTACATAGCTATTTCATCACAATAGTGTCAGTGATTAGCCTCGCCCTCTAGCTGTATCTATTGTGATCACCAGGGATCATCGTTAGAGAGCTGGTGTGTATGGGGCTGCGGCACTGCAGATATACCCTACTCTGTTTTGAAGCACAGTGTTTTCCCGTGTTCCTGACATGGCTTTTGGAGAGTGATCTTCGCACGTGTTTTGCGAGTCCAGTCCACGGCATGTTGACAGAATTTGCTAAACACCTTATCGCCGGTCATATACAAGTCATTAGGATACTGCGCTGCTCTGAATTTAGGGCTTAGTGTGGAATTTCTTCTGACGTTAACATTAACACCGAAGCAGCTAGACGCTTGGACATTGCTGTGTGTTGTGTGTAACGCGCTGTAGCGTCCCCGGTCATGTTCGCGTTGCACCAAACGTTCCATGTTCTCCCGAACACGGAATTTCAGTCCAGATTAGGGCAAATTCTGCAGTATTCCACGTTTACAGCCGATTCCATTTTTATTGCTCAATTCCGCGATTCCGTGAACGCGGATTTCATATGGCTCTAACAGAGGTGTTTAGCAGGCTGTGACGTACAGGCATAGAGACAGAGGTGTTTAGCAGGCTGTGTGACGTACAGGTGTAGAGACAGAGGTGTTTAGCAGGCTGTGTGACGTACAGGTGTAGAGACAGAGGTGTTTAGCAGGCTGTGTGACGTACAGGAGTAGAGACAGAGGTGTTTAGCAGGCTGTGACGTACAGGAGTAGAGACAGAGGTGTTTAGCAGGCTGTGACGTACAGGAGTAGAGACAGAGGTGTTTAGCAGGCTGTGACGTACAGGAGTAGAGACAGAGGTGTTTAGCAGGCTGTGACGTACAGGAGTAGAGACAGAGGTGTTTAGCAGGCTGTGACGTACAGGAGTAGAGACAGAGGTGTTTAGCAGGCTGTGACGTACAGGAGTAGAGACAGAGGTGTTTAGCAGGCTGTGACGTACAGGAGTAGAGACAGAGGTGTTTAGCAGACTGTGACGTACAGGAGTAGAGACAGAGGTGTTTAGCAGGCTGTGATGTACAGGCAGCTCTGAGTAGGAGTGTGTCTTACCCAAACTCTTTAACATCCACGTCGAGGCCGTTCTGAAGCCCATTGGGGTTGATAACGTCGTTGATGATGTCGCCCTCGACCTCCGTCAATTCCTTCATCTTCTCTCCTTCAAACACCGCCTTCGGTTTCTCCCGCTTCTCCTCCTCCACCTCTCCATCCCGCGGCCCCTGTGGAGGAGAAGGAGGCCGGGGGGGGGGGGGGGGACTTAAAGGGCCAGTTCACCCAAAAATAAAACATGAGGTGGATACAGATCTTTTTGATGCGATTTGCTTAGTTTTGGAGATATCTGCCATCGATCCAATAATAATGGAGCTGAATGGCACTTGGCTTTGTGGCTCAAAGCACCAAAAAGATACTTTTGAGAAACGTTTCTGTCTCTTATGAGTTACTCAGGATAATAGACAGACCTTGTTGTGAACAGTCATGTAGGAACTACCCAAGTACACCCACATTCATCATTATACCTGAATGGTAATATTAATGCTTACTATGGGCTAATAGTAGTGCTTAGTGTCATACTACAGTGTATTACAGAATCTATATATATACTTCCAATGACCTGAGAATTGTCCAAATAATCTTTCCCAAATTTCCCAGGAAGCCAGGAGGGACGGAGAGGAATATAGAGACGCAGAGAGACAGACAGACTGAGATAAACAGATAAACAGGAGATATAATAAGATGAGTCACAAGGACATGGAGATGCTCCACTGCTTCAAATGAGAGGAGAGGGAGAGAGGGAGAGAGGGAGGGAGAGAGAGGGAGAAAGGGAGAGAGAGAGAGAGACAGAGACACAGAGAGAGGAGAGAAGAGACAGAGGAGAGAGAGAGAGAGAGGGAGACAGAGAGAGAAGAGACAGAGGAGAGAGAGAGAGAGAGAAGAGAGGGAGACAGAGAGAGAAAGATAGAGACAGAGAGAGACAGAGACAGAGACAGAGAGAGAGAGAGAGAGAGAGAGAGAGAGAGAGAGAGAGAGAGTGAGAGAGAGAGAGAGAGGTGCAGGGGGGGCTGAGAGGAAGAGAGAGAGAGAGACAGATAAGAGAAAGAAAGACAGCTTACGAGAAGACGCACACTGAGCGGCATAAATAACGAGGTGGAGACGCCATTAACATCAGACAGAATGGTAGTAATTAAGGGTGACGGACATATTAATGACCGGGGAGATTGATGGAGACAGGTAGAGGACAGAGGTGGAGACAGAGATGGAGACAGATAGAGGACAGAGGTGGAGACCGAGATGGAGACAGAGATGGAGACAGATAGAGGACAGAGGTGGAGACAGATAGGAGACAGAGATGGAGACCGAGATGGAGACCGAGATGGAGACAGAAAGAGGACAGGGATGGAGACAGAGATGGAGACTGAGATGGAGACAGAGATGGAGACCGAGATGGAGACCGAGATGGAGACCGAGATGGAGACCGAGATGGAGACCGAGAGTGGAGACAGAGACCGAGATGGAGACCGAGATGGAGACCGAGAGTGGAGACAAAAAGAGGACAGGGATGGAGACAGAGATGGAGACTGAGATGGAGACCGAGATGGAGACAGAGATGGAGACAGATAGAGGACAGAGGTGGAGACAGAGATGGAGACAGATAGAGGACAGAGGTGGAGACAGATAGGAGACAGAGATGGAGACAGAGATGGAGACAGAGATGGAGACAGAGATGGAGACTGAGATGGAGACAGAGACAGAGATGGAGACCGAGATGGAGACAGAAAGAGGACAGGGATGGAGACAGAGATGGAGACTGAGATGGAGACAGAGATGGAGACTGAGATGGAGACAGAGATGGAGACTGAGATGGAGACAGAGATGGAGACTGAGATGGAGACAGAGACAGAGATGGAGACCGAGATGGAGACAGAGACAGAGATGGAGACCGAGATGGAGACAGAAAGAGGACAGGGATGGAGACAGAGATGGAGACAGAGATGGAGACTGAGATGGAGACAGAGATGGAGACAGAGATGGAGACAGAGATGGAGACTGAGATGGAGACAGAGATGGAGACTGAGATGGAGAGATGAGAGAGAAAGAGGGGTGGAGAGATGACAGAGAGAGAGGAAGAGGGTGGAGAGATGACAGGGAGAGAGGAAGAGGGTGGAGAGATGACGGAGAGAGAGGAAGAGGGTGGAGAGATGACAGAGAGAGAGGAAGAGGGTGGAGAGATGACAGAGAGAGAGGAAAAGGGTGGAGAGATGACGGAGAGAGAGGAAGAGGGTGGAGAGATGACAGAGAGAGAGAGGAAGAGGGTGGAGAGATGACAGAGAGAGAGGAAGAGGGTGGAGAGATGACAGAGAGAGAGGAAGAGGGTGGAGAGATGACAGAGAGAGAGGAAGAGGGTGGAGAGATGACAGAGAGAGAGGAAGAGGGTGGAGAGATGACAGAGAGAGAGAGGAAGAGGGTGGAGAGATGACAGAGAGAGAGGAAGAGGGTGGAGAGATGACAGAGAGAGAGGAAGAGGGTGGAGAGATGACAGAGAGAGAGGAAGAGGGTGGAGAGATGACAGAGAGAGAAAGAGGAAGAAGGTGGAGAGATGACAGAGAGAGAAAGAGGAAGAAGGTGGAGAGATGACAGAGAGAGAAAGAGGGATGGAGAGAAGACAGAGAAAGAAAGAGGGATGGAGAGAAGACAGAGAGAGAAAGAGGAAGAGGGGTGGAGAGATGACAGAGAAAGAGAAAGAGGGATGGAGAGAAGACAGAGAGAGAGGAAGAGGGATGGAGAGAAGACAGAGAGAGAAAGAGGAAGAGGGGTGGAGAGATGACAGAGAGAGAAAGAGGGTGGAGAGATGACAGAGAGAGAGGAAGAGGGGTGGAGAGATGACAGAGAGAGAGAGGAAGAAGGTGGAGAGATGACAGAGAAAGAGGAAGAGGGTGGAGATGACAGAGAGAGAAAGAGGAAGAGGGGTGGAGAGATGACAGAGAGAGAAAGAGGGATGGAGAGAAGACAGAGAGAGAAAGAGGAAGAGGGGTGGAGAGATGACAGAGAGAGAAAGAGGGATGGAGAGAAGACAGAGAGAGAAAGAGGAAGAGGGGTGGAGAGATGACAGAGAAAGAGAAAGAGGGATGGAGAGATGACAGAGAGAAAGAGGAAGAAGGGTGGAGAGAGGACAGAGCGAGAGAAAGAGGGATGGAGATGACAGAGGGAGAAAGAGGGATGGAGAGAGGACAGAGAGAGAGAAAGAGGGGTGGAGAGAGGACAGACAAATGGAGACAAGAGACAGATTTGAAGGCAGATCCGACAGACCGATCAAACACAGAAAGACAAACTGATAGATGGGACAAATAAACAGACAGGTTAACAGACAGACAAGTGGATAAACATACAGATAGACAGGTTGATAAGACAGTCAGACAGACAGGTAGGACAGGTGGATAGACAGACAGGTGGACAGACAGACAGGTGGATAGACAGACAGGTGGACAGACAGACAGGTGGATAGACAGACAGGTGGATAAACAGACAGGTGGATAGACAGACAGGTGGACAGACAGACAGGTGGATAGACAGACAGGTGGATAGACAGACAGGTGGATAAACAGACAGGTGGATAGACAGACAGGTGGATAGACAGACAGGTGGATAAACAGACAGGTGGATAGACAGACAGGTGGATAAACAGACAGGTGTACAGACGGGTGGATAAACAGACAGGTGGATAAACAGACAGGTGTACAGACAGGTGGACAGACAGACAGGTGTACAGACAGGTGGACAGACAGACAGGTGTGTTGTAACTTAATAGGCCAGGTTAATGATTATGAGTTATATTACATATATGTTAATATCGATTATTGTTTACCTTTGAAAGAAGAAGTGGAAGTGGAAGAGTGTTTGTTTATTCTAGTCAGAGATACTATTATTTACATTAGTCACCACGTTAGTAGAAATACAAGTCCCAGGATGCATTGCACCTGCTACCAGCTGCGTCCTTTTAGGTGATTGACAAGAGAGCGTTTTATGAATGAACCTGATGAGGACTCAACTGTAATGTAACGTGCGCTGAAGATTCTATATAAAGTACAACCTATTGGAACCCCACGTATTGGACAATCTATTCTTTTGGAACGTAGTTATTCTACAAGGTGGATAGACAGACAGGTGGATACAGACAGGTGGATAAACAGACAGGTGGACAGACAGACAGGTGGACAGACAGGTGGACAGACAGACAGGTGGATAAACAGACAGGTGGACAGACAGACAGGTGGATAAACAGACAGGTGGACAGACAGGTGGACAGACAGACAGGTGGATAGACAGGTGGACAGACAGACAGGTGGATAGACAGACAGGTGGATAAACAGACAGGTGGATAAACAGACAGGTGGACAGACAGACAGGTGGATAAACAGACAGGTGGACAGACAGGTGGATAGACAGACAGGTGGATAAACAGACAGGTGGACAGACAGGTGGATAGACAGACAGGTGGATAAACAGACAGGTGGATAAACAGACAGGTGGACAGACAGGTGGATAGACAGACAGGTGGACAGACAGACAGGTGGATAAACAGACAGGTGGACAGACAGGTGGATAGACAGACAGGTGGATAAACAGACAGGTGGACAGATAGACAGGTGGACAGACAGACAGGTGGATAGACAGACATGTGGACAGACAGACAGGTGGACAGACAGACAGGTGGACAGACAGACAGGTGGATAGACAGACATGTGGACAGACAGACAGGTGGATAGACAGACAGGTGGATAAACAGACATGTGGACAGACAGGTGGATAAACATACAGGTGGACAGACAGACAGGTGGATAAACAGACAGGTGGATAGACAGACAGGTGGATAGACAGACAGGTGGACAGACAGGTGGATAGACAGACAGGTGGATAGACAGACAGGTGGATAGACAGACAGGTGGATAGACAGACAGGTGGACAGACAGACAGACAGGTGGATATACAGGTGGGTGGACAGAGAGGTGGACAGACAGACAGGTGGATAGACAGACAGGTGGATAGACAGACAGGTGGACAGACAGGTGGATAAACAGACAGGTGGATAGACAGACAGGTGGATAGACAGACAGGTGGATAGACAGACAGGTGGATAGACAGACAGGTGGATAGACAGACAGGTGGATAGACAGACAGGTGGATAAACAGACAGGTGGATAGACAGACTGGTGGATAGACAGACAGGTGGATAGACAGACAGGTGGATAGACAGACAGGTGGATAAACAGACAGGTGGATAGACAGACTGGTGGATAGACAGACAGGTGGATAGACAGACAGGTGGATAGACAGACAGGTGGACAGACAGACAGACAGACAGGTGGATATACAGGTGGACAGACAGACAGGTGGACAGACAGGTGGATAGACAGACAGGTGGACAGACAGGTGGATAAACAGACAGGTGGACAGACAGGTGGATAGACAGACAGGTGGATAAACAGACAGGTGGATAAACAGACAGGTGGATAAACAGACAGGTGGACAGACAGACAGGTGGACAGACAGACAGGTGGATATACAGACAGGTGGACAGACAGACAGGTGGACAGACAGACAGGTGGACAGACAGACAGGTGGATAGACAGACAGGTGGATAGACAGACAGGTGGATATACAGACAGGTGGATAGACAGACAGGTGGACAGACAGACAGGTGGATAGACAGACAGGTGGACAGACAGACAGACAGGTGGACAGACAGACAGGTGGATAGACAGACAGGTGGACAGACAGACAGACAGACAGGTGGACAGACAGACAGGACTCACATAGGGGCCCTTGCGGAGACAGGAGTCCAGCTTCTCGGCTGGGGACGAGGAGAGCACGTACTCCACCATGCTGACACCCAGCCCGCCGCTCTCTGACCTCGGTGACATCACAGAGCCCACGCCCACCTCCCCGCCGCCATGGAAACCCTGCCCCGGTCGACGGGACACCATGATTGGCTGAGACACTGAATGATCTGGGGTTGGAAGAGAAAAGGAAAACGAGGAGTTGAAAACACACTAGGCCCCAATACTTCAGAAGAAAACGTGGCTTATCTGCATGTTGTTAGGGAAAGTCCCAAAGTACTTAAAAATAAAAGTATAAACAACAGTGTCATTAGCTTGCCCTTCAAAATAAGAGTATAAATAACAGTGTCATTAGCTTGCCCTTCAAAATAAGAGTATAAATAACAGTGTCATTAGCTTGCCCTTCAAAATAAGAGTATAAATAACAGTGTCATTAGCTTGCCCTTCAAAATAAGAGTATAAATAACAGTGTCATTAGCTTGCCCTTCAAAATAAGAGTATAAATAACGCAACTGCCCGACTATTCAAAATCAGACATTGATGGACAGACAATAAAATAAAAAGGTGGAATAAAATATTAACTAAATTAAGAAGGAAGCACAATAGAATTAGAATTATGAAAAAAAAATAGGCCAGGGCTGTACAACTGTAAAATAAAGAGGTGGAATCAAATACAATGATATAAACAAAATTATATATAAGCACAATATAATATAGGTATAATTATAAGTATATAAAAAAAGAGATGTAAGATTATAGGCCAGGGCTGTACACTGTGGTCAAGTATATACACTAATACTATTAAAAAAACAGTGGGCTGTGCAATTGGGCAGTTATGTGCAAAAAGTATGAACAGCGAAGTATGAACAAGTATGTTTTGATTGTATATACAAGTATATAGTCCAGTATGGTGTGTTAATGTGACACAGTGGGGGGGGGGGGGGGGGGGGGCGTCAGTGAGGGTCCCGAGCCTTGTTGATGAGGCTCACTCCAGAGGGGAACAAACTGTTCTTGTGTGGTGAGGTTTTGGTCCTGATGTGGATGGGACACGGAGACCATCTCATGTTACGAAGAGGCGACCAGGGCTGGGTATAGGTCAAAGTCTAGAACAACTACACCAAGCAGAACCGCACAGATTTTGGGCAAATCCTGTGGCAAGTCTCACATTTCCTCCCAAGCGCAGCTCCGGCAGCCCAACAACAACAGCGTGCTATATTACGTTAGAGTGCGCATTTTGAGACCAGGAAATAAGTCCCTGCCTGTTTTTCCCCGCAACGCTTCCAATGCATCTTACATGCTTTGCATCCTCACCAAAACTAACTAGTTAGCTGCTACCGGTAACTAAACTAAGCTAACCCGGCTCAGAGGCAGAGAAAACAGTGAGGAAAGGGAGGGGGCGGGGGAGCCTCAGCCTCTCTCTGTCCCTCTCTCTACGTCAATGATTTTAAGTAGGTGAGGTCAAAGGAGTTTGATAGTATTTACTGAGGATGGCCAGATAATGTTGATATTTAAACATAACAAATATAATACATAATAAATGTATACATGATCATGCAACATAAAAAAAAATTAGGAACTGTTTGGGAGAGGGAGGTAGGGAGGGGTTTTAGGTTGTGTGTTGTGAGTTCCAAAAAAATTTAAACTTCGTTATTTCAAGTTTAAAGCTCAATATATCAAAACGTGGCACTTTACAGTGAACAGGAGGTCTATTTGTATTAAAAACAGATTGTTTTTCATTTAAATGTCTGGAAGAGCCAAATTTAAAAACAACTACACCAAGCAGAACCGCACCGATTTTGGGCATCGACATCAGGGATCGAAAGGTATCGAAAAAGAAAGCCTCAAAAAGCTTGGATTCTTCTTACTATGGGCATTTGTAATCTGAAGAAACCAATTGAGCATAGTCCGATTTTATTTGGAAAAGCAAATACAATAATAAAAAATAAAAAGGTTAAACTGTCACATTTTAAATGACTTCAAACCGCAAACTTAAAATGCAGCTTTCGATTCAATAACTCAAGAAAATAAAACCGCTTTCCCGACACAATATGCCGTTTAATGGGGGCTTACACCGTGTTCTAATAACAGCATGAGTATGAGTTCATACGTCTACACTACCAGTCTATAGGTTTAATAACAGCATGAGTATGAGTTCATACGTCCACACTACCAGTCTATAGGTTTAATAACAGTATGAGTATGAGTTCATACGTCCACACTACCAGTCTATAGGTTTAATAACAGTATGAGTATGAGTTCATACGTCCACACTACCAGTCTATAGGTTTAATAACAGCCCGTTAAAAAGAGCGTCTGGGTGTTTTACATCCTGCTTACAGCAGCATCTCATCCACTACAACAGCGCAGCTTGCGTCAGTGACCATAAAAGCAAGGTGTGGGATATAATGGGATCGTTGAGAATTACTGGTTATATTATCCTCATCTCATCACGTCTACATGGTCAGCTATCACACGGAAGGATATTGTTGATATTATGCTGAATCACACAGTCAATCTAACAACAGTCTGCCAGAAGAGATGAGGAGGTGCAGCTCAGTTGAGACATTCAAAGCTCACCTGAAAGGACAGTTGCTAGCTGGTCAAACCCGTTCCCACATTCAGTAGACAGGGTTCCCTTCCCACAGACATTGCAAATTGAAATTGAAGGACTTAAGTACTTTTCCAAGCACTATTTTTATTTTATTTTAAAAAGGGCATTTAAAAAGGATACAATTCACTTTTAAATGCTGTTTTTTATAGAAAAAGATTCTGATCCAATAATATGTCTTAAACCCAATTTCCGACAATTGGTCACACTTTAAATTTGTATTTCTTGATTCAGAAGAATTTTATCATGGATGAACAAAACTTTCAATGCGAATGGTTGATTTGAATTTCAAGGACTTTTTAAGCACCTTGTTAAAAAAATTGCTGAATTCCAGGCCTGTGCCAGTGGGGTGAGTGACAGTGGAATGGTCTCCTGAAGTGGGCGGGGCTTCTACACAGACCCTATCAGGGGCCGTCTAATGACCGACCAGTGACCCCTGCACTCTGACCCCTCTGGTGAAATATTACACGTATGCATTACTCTGAGGGACACGCACTCCCCTGAGGGAATTAACCCTTTCACTACCACACGACAGAAGCCCTTTCACTACCACACTACAGAAGGTTAACCTTTCACTACCACACTACAGAAGGTTAACCCTTTCACTACCACACTACAGAAGGTTAACCCTTTCACTACCACACTACAGACGGTTAACCTTTCACTACAGAAGGTTAACCCTTTTACTACCACACTACAGACAGTTAACCTTTTACTACCACACTACAGACAGTTAACCTTTCACTACCACACTACAGACAGTTAACCTTTTACTACCACACTACAGACAGTTAACCTTTTACTACCACACTACAGACAGTTAACCTTTCACTACCACACTACAGACGGTTAACCCTTTCACTACCACACTACAGCAGGTTAACCTTTCACTAGTCAAGTCAAGTCAAGTCAGTTTTATTTGTATAGCACATTTCCAGGCAGCGGCAGCTGACACCAAAGTGCTTCACAAGCAAGTTGATAAAAACAAAATAGTGTGAGGCAAGGTATAAGATTAAAAGAAAGAAAGAAAAAAAAACATAGCAAAGCAATGAAAGCAACAAAAACAAAACAATATGGTGCAAGATATAGGATTAAAAACATAATAAAGCAATGAAAGTAATAAAAACTGGTAGGACACAGTAAAACAAAGAGGATAGAAGGGCCAGGGGTCTAGTGGTGGTTAAGTAGGGGGGAAGGCCAAGGAGAACAGGTAGGTTTTCAAGAGTGATTTAAAAGCCTGTACGGTCTACCACACTACAGACGGTTAACCTTTCACTGCCACACGACAAAGGGTTAGCCCTTTCACTACCACACTACAGAAGGTTAACCCTTTCACTACCACACTACAGAAGGTTAACCTTTCACTACCACACTACAGACGGTTAACAGTCTGTAGTGTGGTAGTGAAAGGGCTAACCCTTTGTCGTGTGGCAGTGAAAGGGTTAACCTTCTGTATTGTCGCAGTGAAAGGGTTAACCATCTGTAGTGTGGTAGTGAAAGGGCTAACCCTTTGTCATGTGGCAGTGAAAGGGTTAACCATCTGTATTTGTCGCAGTGAAAGGGTTAACCATTTGGTAGTGTGGTAGTGAAAGGGTTGACGGAAGGCGTGTCGATGTAAAGTTACCCAACATGTTTGGTTGCGTTATAGGTGTTAAATATGACTAGATCCTCTTGAGAAACTATCCTACTGGTTGTCATCATAATCAAAGCCATTTCAGTTGTTAGCCAATCTAGTTCCTGAACAGATTGCATCATCTACTCGGCCACACTGATTGGCCCATCCTTCATTCAGTCAGGTGCCAGTAGTCATCAGGAGACATGCTTGTAAGTAATTAAACTAGTTTGCTACAGTTTTGTTCATTTTAGTGGTTCAAAAACATCCACAGCAACTGTGACAATGTATTCATCATCTCCCATAGGAACCGATCACACTGGTCCCATGAATTTGTTTACATTTGATCATGATACTAACGCCCCCTCAACATACTGAGAGTTGGCTGTGCCCAGAGAGGTTGCACTAAGCCACGCCCCCCTGTGCTCAGAGAGGCTGCACTAAGCCACGCCCCCCTGTGCTCAGAGGGTGCACTAAACCACGCCCCCCTGTGCTCAGAGGGTGCACTAAACCACGCCCCCTGTGCTCAGAGGGTGCACTAAACCACGCCCCCTGTGCCCAGAGAGGTTGCACTAAACCACGCCCCCTGTGCCCAGAGAGGTTGCACTAAGCCACGCCCCCTGTGCCCAGAGAGGTTGCACTAAGCCATGCCCCCCTGTGCCCAGAGAGGTTGCACTAAGCCACGCCCCCCTGTGCTCAGAGAGGGTGCACTAAGCCACGCCCCCCTGTGCTCAGAGAGGGTGCACTAAGCCACGCCCCCCTGTGCTCAGAGAGGCTGCACTAAGCCACGCCCCCCTGTGCTCAGAGAGGGTGCACTAAGCCACGCCCCCCTGTGCTCAGAGAAGGTGCACTAAGCCACGCCCCCCTGTGCTCAGAGAGGGTGCACTAAGCCACGCCCCCCTGTGCCCAGAGGTTGCACTAAGCCATGCCCCCCTGTGCCCAGAGGTTGCACTAAGCCATGCCCCCCTGTGCCCAGAGAGGGTGCACTAAGCCACGCCCCCCTGTGCCCAGAGAGGGTGCACTAAGCCATGCCCCCCTGTGCCCAGAGGGTGCACTAAGCCACGGCCCCCTGTGATCAGAGAGGCTGCACTAAGCCACGTCCCCCTGTGATCAGAGAGGGTGCACTAAGCCACGCCCCCCTGTGATCAGAGAGGTTGCACTAAGCCACGCCCCCATGTGCCCAGAGGTTGCACTAAGCCACGCCCCCCTGTGATCAGAGAGGGTGCACTAAGCCATGCCCCCTGTGATCAGAGAGGCTGCACTAAGCCACGCCCCCATGTGCCCAGAGGTTGCACTAAGCCACGGCCCCTGTGATCAGAGAGGGTGCACTAAGCCATGCCCCCTGTGCCCAGAGAGGGTGCACTAAGCCATGCCCCCTGTGCCCAGAGGTTGCACTAAGCCACGCCCCGTGTGATCAGAGAGGGTGCACTAAGCCATGCCCCCCTGTGATCAGAGAGGTTGCACTAAGCCATGCCCCCTGTGCCCAGAGAGGTTGCACTAAGCCACGCCCCCTGTGATCAGAGAGGGTGCACTAAGCCATGCCCCCGTGCTCAGAGAGGGTGCACTAAGCCATGCACCCCTGTGCCCAGAGAGGGTGCACTAAGCCACGCCCCCATGTGCCCAGAGAAGGTGCACTAAGCCACGCCCCCTGTGCTCAGAGAGGCTGCACTAAAACGGTTATAATGTGGTTGTCTCGTAGTGTTGACCAAGGTGGTGGATGTCTCGGGGTCTTGGTCAAGATTGCAGTGACTGTTCTACCCCCAACACTGGTTATGTGCACCACCGAGGCACAGCCTGTGCCACAAACACAGCCTGGGCACACAGCCCACAAACACAGCCACAAACCTGAGGCTCCCCACGCACTGTCCCTCCACTGGTCCATACCTGAGGCTCCCCACACACTGGCTCCCCACACACTGGCCCTCCACATACCTGAGGCTCCCCACACACTGGCCCTCCCAGGGATTAAAGCAAAAAAAAATCTCCTGACTGAACTTTTTTTCAGGCCAAGTCATATTCTTATTTTAACCTCCACTGTATTTCTTTTTAATAGCGTTGGCGTTTTAAGGGAGCCTACTTGTTTCGGTTTCGTCGATAATCCAATGTACAGTTACCCCCCCCCCCCAAACCACCTCCAATGTACAGTCCCCCCCCCCTCCACCCAACCTCCTCCAATGTACAGTTTCTTCGTCAAATGTATATACTCTCTTTTTTAGACTCTTATTGTATCACAAACAATACTGTATTTGTAAATCTGGTATGTCATAAATGTATAGATGTAGCAGTATTATCTATCTATGTCAAGTATGTCATATATGTTATGATGAATTGAAAATGGGGGACCCTGATGTAAACAAGAGGAAAGTCTTTCTCTGGTCTGCAACTGCAACCCCTTAACAATTGTGTGTATTGAGATGTACTGTATTGTACCGATTCTGCAATATGTTATAACAATCAATCAATATTTAACAGATTGCAGAATGGGTACAATACAGTACGGCTCAATACATACAATTGTTAAGGGGATGCAGACCAGAGAAAGACGTTTGTCTTGTTTACATCAGGGTCCCCCATTTTCAATTCATAGTGACATTTATGACATGCACAACATTTATGGCATAGGGACATACATGACATACTACAGGACAGGTATATAGTAATGTTACATTTGTGACATATACGATATGCAAATATACACAGTACTGTTACCCATAGATCCTAACAGAGATTATATACATTATGATGGGGAGGAGACTGTACATTAGGGTGGGTGGGAGAAATAAGATACATACGGTGGGGAGAGAATAGGAGACCGTCTACAGATACACCTGTGATGTTGCTACGGAGTTAAGCTAATAAAGGATACTCACAACCACAGCAGAGGACTCACATATTTGTACTGTGAAGTAACACGACAATGACAAATGTGTTGTTTCTGTTTTTCTTTTTGACATAGTTGCGGAACACGGAACAAGTTAACAACTCACCACCGTCTACAGCCCCCGCATCATACTGTAGCCTAGCCAGTCTCTTGAAACACTGCTATCTTCAAACTTCCATCCTCTCGTAACTTTCTTTTGTTGGGTGGTGCCGCTCTTCCTTTTCGTCTGAGAACACTGCGTGTGTTTTCTTTTTAGTGGCCGGCTTACTCCTTCCATTATCGTTATTATGCTGACGTTAGCTAATAACTATGTGTTGGGGATAATGGTTCCGCACGGACCATATTGTTTGTTACATTGCTGTCGGCAAACTCGCTCAGAGTGTCAACATAGTGTTGACATTGAGTTGATGTTAGCTGCTAGCTGGCTACCCAAATCCACAACAGCCAGGCAGCCAAAATACAGTCTCAGACAATCACATCGATTTGTACAGTTAGTTAGCTCCACTCCATTGTGAAATAAAAGTTAGCCAGCCAGGACAGTGCGTATTAGCAAGCTACAGTTGCTAGGTAGCTAACCGTTAGCCACCCGAAGAACGGTAGCTAGCTAATGTTAGCCACAGCTTCAAAAACGAATTTCAATTATGTTATTATGAGCTATCAGCTAGCTAGCTAGATAACGTTAGAGAACGCCTCGTGTAGTAAACTAAAGTGAATAGTTTACTGGGCCATTGTTTAATGCTTCAGTGGTGTTAAAAGAGGACCTGCACGCTTGCTATCTTCGGTGCAAATGATACGGGTCTGTGACAAGACAGGTCTGTGAGGGGGAGGGCACTGTGAGCAGCGTGTGTGCGTCTAGCTCGTTTGATTGGTTAGAATGGTCAAAATGCCCTACGCATCTACAAATCATAATACCAGGTAGCCAATTCCGTCAGACTCCAAATCAAATTGACGGAAAAAAAGATAAAAAAGACGGAAATCCCTCCACTGGTCCATACCTGAGGCTCCCCACGCACTGTCCCTCCACTGGTCCATACCTGAGGCTCCCCACGCACTGTCCCTCCACTGGTCCATACCTGAGGCTCCCCACGCACTGTCCCTCCACTGGTCCATACCTGAGGCTCCCCACGCACTGTCCCTCCACTGGTCCATACCTGAGGCTCCCCACGCACTGTCCCTCCACTGGTCCATACCTGAGGCTCCCCACGCACTGTCCCTCCACTGGTCCATACCTGAGGCTCCCCACGCACTGTCCCTCCACTGGTCCATACCTGAGGCTCCCCACGCACTGTCCCTCCACTGGTCCATACCTGAGGCTCCCCACGCACTGTCCCTCCACTGGTCCATACCTGAGGCTCCCCACACACTGGCCCTCCACATACCTGAGGCTCCCCACACACTGGCTCCCCACACACTGGCTCCCCACACACTGGCCCTCCACATACCTGAGGCTCCCCACACACTGGCTCCCCACACACTGGCTCCCCACATACCTGAGGCTCCCCACGCACTGGCTCCCCACACACTGGCTCCCCACACACTGGCTCCCCACACACTGGCCCTCCACATACCTGAGGCTCCCCACACACTGGCCCTCCACATACCTGAGGCTCCCCACACACTGGCCCTCCACATACCTGAGGCTCCCCACATACCTGAGGCTCCCCACACACTGGCCCTCCACATACCTGAGGCTCCCCACACACTGGCCCTCCACATACCTGAGGCTCCCCACACACTGGCCCTCCACATACCTGAGGCTCCCCACATACCTGAGGCTCCCCACACACTGGCCCTCCACATACCTGAGGCTCCCCACACACTGGCCCTCCACATACCTGAGGCTCCCCACACACTGTCCCTCCACATACCTGAGGCTCCCCACACACTGGCTCCCCACACACTGGCTCCCCACACACTGGCCCTCCACATACCTGAGGCTCCCCACACACTGGCCCTCCACATACCTGAGGCTCCCCACATACTGGCTCCCCACACACTGGCCCTCCACATACCTGAGGCTCCCCACGCACTGGCTCCCCACACACTGGCCCTCCACATACCTGAGGCTCCCCACACACTGGCCCTCCACATACCTGAGGCTCCCCACACACTGGCTCCCCACACACTGGCCCTCCACATACCTGAGGCTCCCCACGCACTGTCCCTCCACTGGTCCAGAAAGATCCCTTTGGGTCCGTCCTTCCCAGAGTCGTCCGTCTCCCAGAACTTCTTACCGGTCAGCAGCTGCTACAGAGACGGGGTGGAGCGTGAGGAAGAGGAGGGAACATCACAGAACAGAGACGGGGTGGAGCGTGAGGAAGAGGAGGGAACATCACAGAACAGAGACGGGGTGGAGAGTGAGGAAGAGGAGGGAACATCACAGAACAGAGACGGGGTGGAGCGTGAGGAAGAGGAGGGAACATCACAGAACAGAGACGGGGTGGAGCGTGAGGAAGAGGAGGGAACATCACAGAACAGAGACGGGTGGAGCGTGAGGAAGAGGAGGGAACATCACAGAACAGAGAGGGGGTGGAGCGTGAGGAAGAGGGAACATCACAGAACAGAGAGGGGGTGGAGCGTGAGGAAGAGGAGGGAACATCACAGAACAGAGACGGGGTGGAGCGTGAGGAAGAGGAGGGAACATCACAGAACAGAGACGGGGTGGAGCGTGAGGAAGAGGAGGGAACATCACAGAACAGAGACGGGGTGGAGCGTGAGGAAGAGGAGGGAACATCACAGAACAGAGAGGGGGTGGAGCGTGAGGAAGAGGGAACATCACAGAACAGAGAGGGGGTGGAGCGTGAGGAAGAGGAGGGAACATCACAGAACAGAGACGGGGTGGAGCGTGAGGAAGAGGAGGGAACATCACAGAACAGAGACGGGGTGGAGCGTGAGGAAGAGGAGGGAACATCACAGAACAGAGACGGGTGGAGCGTGAGGAAGAGGAGGGAACATCACAGAACAGAGAGGGGGTGGAGCGTGAGGAAGAGGGAACATCACAGAACAGAGAGGGGGTGGAGCGTGAGGAAGAGGAGGGAACATCACAGAACAGAGACAGGGTGGAGCGTGAGGAAGAGGAGGGAACATCACAGAACAGAGACGGGGTGGAGCGTGAGGAAGAGGAGGGAACATCACAGAACAGAGACGGGGTGGAGCGTGAGGAAGAGGAGGGAACATCACAGAACAGAGACGGGGTGGAGCGTGAGGAAGAGGAGGGAACATCACAGAACAGAGAGGGGGTGGAGCGTGAGGAAGAGGAGGGAACATCACAGAACAGAGAGGGGGTGGAGCGTGAGGAAGAGGAGGGAACATCACAGAACAGAAACGGGGTGGAGCGTGAGGAAGAGGAGGGAACATCACAGAACAGAGAGGGGGTGGAGCGTGAGGAAGAGGAGGGAACATCACAGTACAGAGACAGGGTGGAGCGTGAGGAAGAGGAGGGAACATCACAGTACAGAGAGGGGGTGGAGCGTGAGGAAGAGGAGGGAACATCACAGAACAGAGACGGGGTGGAGCGTGAGGAAGAGGAGGAAACATCACAGAACAGAGACGGGGTGGAGCGTGAGGAAGAGGAGGGAACATCACAGAACAGAGAGGGGGTGGAGCGTGAGGAAGAGGAGGGAACATCACAGAACAGAGACGGGGTGGAGCGTGAGGAAGAGGAGGGAACATCACAGAACAGAGAGGGGGTGGAGCGTGAGGAAGAGGAGGGAACATCACAGAACAGAGACGGGGTGGAGCGTGAGGAAGAGGAGGGAACATCACAGAACAGAGACGGGGTGGAGCGTGAGGAAGAGGAGGGAACATCACAGAACAGAGAGGGGGTGGAGCGTGAGGAAGAGGAGGGAACATCACAGAACAGAGAGGGGGTGGAGCGTGAGGAAGAGGAGGGAACATCACAGAACAGAGACGGGGTGGAGCGTGAGGAAGAGGAGGGAACATCACAGAACAGAGAGGGGGTGGAGCGTGAGGAAGAGGAGGAAACATCACAGAACAGAGAGGGGGTGGAGCGTGAGGAAGAGGAGGGAACATCACAGAACAGAGAGGGGGTGGAGCGTGAGGAAGAGGGAACATCACAGAACAGAGAGGGGGTGGAGCGTGAGGAAGAGGAGGGAACATCACAGAACAGAGACGGGGTGGAGCGTGAGGAAGAGGAGGGAACATCACAGAACAGAGGGGGTGGAGCGTGAGGAAGAGGAGGGAACATCACAGAACAGAGAGGGGGTGGAGCGTGAGGAAGAGGAGGGAACATCACAGAACAGAATGTAACAGACAGTGTGGAGGGAGGAGGGAATATATAAGAGAGTATAATAGAATAGAATGTAAAATAATAGAACAGAAAAAAAGAGCAAAAAAGGAAAAAATATAATACAGTAGAGGAAAGGGAGAAACAGAAATAACAACAAACCAAAAATGAGAATTGGAATGATGGAAAGAACAAAACCAAAAGGGACAAAGAGAATAGACACGGTCACTTTCTCATCCTGCAGATATTGGGCGACCCGACGTGACCTCAGGGACCCGACGTGACCTCAGGGACCCGACGTGACCTCAGGGACCCGACGTGACCCCAGGGACCCGACGTGACCCCAGGGACCCGACGTGACCCCAGGGACCCGACGTGACCTCAGGGACCCGACGTGACCCCAGGGACCCGACGTGACCTCAGGGACCCGACGTGACCCCAGGGACCCGACGTGACCCCAGGGACCCGACGTGACCCCAGGGACCCGACGTGACCCCAGGGAGCTCCACTGGGCGTTTGGACGGCTTCGTTATCGATTCGACTATTTGGTTTCACAGTCAGTCCCTCTTAATGAGGACGTGAACGTCGGACACCGTGACTAAAGAGGTGGAAAGCGCAGATCGTCGGCATATAACGTGGTCAGCCGCGTCGCGTGAACAGCTAGAGGACGAGCCAACTCACACGGGTCAGGGCCGATGGCAACAGGAATCAAGCTGGCATAGTTCTGCTTTCTACAAACTGTTTACAAAGCTCAGGTGCACACATGCCTTCTTCTGGCACTTTGCTCAAGACAGTTGTTTATTGTCAGTAATTGTTAACTTGATAGAAGAAAATAGCCTAAGGTATTAAAAAATATCTTCAAACCAATAAATTGTCACCTGTATACAAATATCAATGTACTTGTGCTTTGACCCAGAATATGTTTTTTTTTTTTTTTTTTTAACTTAAATTTTTTATTAACATTTATAGACAAACAACACTTACACAAAAATGGAACCCATAATACAACATTGTTAAACAGACATAAATAATAAAGTACAAAAAATATAATACAATTGTAATACCCAAAAAAATAAAAAATAAAATCAGAAAATGCTAACTAAGTCAAAAGTGTGTGACATGGGTTCAGAGACCCTCCTTGAACCTCTTTCCTCCTTTACCCTTCGCCCTCTTGTGATGCATTTGGTTCTTCCTCTGTGATGTCGTTTTCGTTCCCCTTGTAATCCTCCCACTTTCCCCATCTTTCTCCAAATTTCTCTTCCTGTAACCTCAGCATGTGTGTTATCCTCTCCATATCCTGTATCTCCTCCACTATTCCTGCCCATTGTGCTATTGTCGGTGGGTCTTCTTTGTACCACAGTCTCGTTATTGCTTTTCTGGCCGCTATCAACATTATCTTTATTAAATATTTGTCCCCCCCTTGTATTCCCTCGTGTGTCAGGTCTCCTAAGTAAAGCACCAGTCCTGTTTGTGGTAACCCGTATCCTAATATTCTGATCATTGCCTCCCCTATCTCCTCCCAATACCCCTTCAGCTTCTGACATCCCCAGAATATGTGTGTATGATTTGCCCCCTCCTTCCCACACATCCTCCAGCATGCTCTTTGTGTTGGTGCATATTTTCCCTTCAACTCTGGGGTTATAAAGAATCTGATTATGTTTTTCCATCCAAACTCTTTCCATATCCTCGATCCTGTTGTTGAATGTTGCACCTCGCATATGTTCCCCCATTCCTTCCCTGTTATTCCCATCTCTAGTTCTCTCTCCCATTTCTCCCTTATATAATCGGTCGTGTGTCCCTTGCTGGTCATTATAGCCCGGTACAGTGCTGATATTACCCTTCCTTTCCCTCCTTCGTATGCCCTTACCATCATCCTAATTATTCCATTCTGTTCTTCTTCCTTGTCCCCTCTTATTTCTTTATTATAGTAATCTCTAATCTGTAGATATCTGAAGTGGTCCCTGTTTTCTAGTCCAAAGTTCTCCTTAAATTTTTGTAGTGTTTGCATTTCCCCCTTCTCTATCATTTTGCATATCGCTGTTGCCCCCCCCCCCCCCCTCTCCCACCTCCTGAATCCATGGTCCAGCCTCCCTGGTTTGAATCTCTTGTCATGTGCTATCCATCTCAGAACCCCTGACTGCTTCTCTAATTTGTGTGTTTTTACTACTCTGTTCCATATGGTCAAGGTGCATTTGGTGATAGGATCTAACAGTCCCTCTTTTTCTTTGAACAGTTCCCTATCTCCCACCAGAGCTTGTACCTTGTATCCCTCCCCTTCTTTTTCAATGTCTTTCCATCTTGCCTCATATTTGTCGTTACACCAGCACGTCACTGCTCTCAGTTGCGCTGCATAATAATAATCTTGTAGGCTGGGTACTGCCATCCCTCCCTCTTCCTTTGGTAGTTGTAGTGTTTTATATCTGACCCATGGTCTTCTCCCCGCCCATATGAACCTCGATATCAGTCTGTCCCACTCCCTGAATTGATTCTGTGGTATTTGTATCGGTAGTGATTGGAACAGGTACAGTAACCTTGCTAGTATGTTCATTTTAATTACCTCTATTCTTGAATTGAAGTCCAAGGGCATTACTGTCCATCTCTCCAAGTCTCTCTTGATGTTCTGATTTATCTGTGTATAGTTCGCCTCAAACAGTTTCCCCACCCCTCTCGTGATGTTCACCCCTAAGTATTTAATCTTGTCCATGTCCCATCTTATCCCGTACTGTTCCCTAATTTCCGTCGTTGGGGTATAGTTCCATGCTAAGGTCTGTGTCTTTGTCACGTTTAGTTTGTATCCTGAGTAGTGGCCATATTCCTTCAGTAGATCCATCAGTGCCGGGAAGCTCTTGTCTGGTTGCCTCATGTATACTATCACGTCCGCAAATAGGCCTAGTTTATATTCCGTTCCCTTTATCCTTACTCCCTTAATGTCCTCGATCTGTCTGATCAGTTGTGCCAGTGGTTCTATGAAAACGGCGAAGAGCGTTGGTGAGAGACAACATCCCTGTCTGGTAGCCCTCTCTAATCTGATTCTATCCGTCAGGCTGCCATTCACCTTAACCCTCGCTGTCGGTTCTTGATATAGCGCCTTGATCATCTTCATCGCCCTCCCGTTCAGTCCGAACCTCATCAATGTTTTATATAAAAATGTCCAGCTCACACTGTCGAATGCTTTTTCTGCATCTAGGCTAATCAGTACCGCGCTACCGCCTTGTTTTTGTATCTCCTCTACTATGTGTAATGTCTTTCTCACGTTGTCCTGTGTCTGTCTCCCTTTAATAAATCCAGTTTGATCTTCATCTATAATGTCTGGCATAAACGTCTCAAATCTCTTTAATATTATCGATGTATACATCTTGTAAACCACGTTGAGTATGGACACAGGTCTGAAACTACTACATAATTCTCTATCCTTCCCTTCCTTCGGTATCGTGGTGATTATGGCTTCCTTCCACGAGGGGGGCATTTTGCCCTCTTCCATCGTGTGTCTGAACGCCGCCCCTAACATGGGTGCTAATTCCGTTCTAAATGTCTTGTAGAATTCCGATGGGAATCCGTCGCTCCCCGGAGATTTGTTGTTTTTAGCTCTACTAATTGCCTCTTCCAGTTCTCGTTCCGTAATTATTTTATTTAATTCTTCATTCTGTTCTTTCCCTATCGATGGTAACTCTAGCTTCTCCAGATATGCTTCTATTTCCTCTTCTCCCGCTGCTTTTGGCTGTGTGTATAGTTTCTCATAGTATTCTCTAAATGTCCTCTCTATTTCAGCTGGGTCTCTCAATATTTCATTAGTCTTTGTATCCCTTATTGTGTGTATCGTGTTCAACTTCTGTTGCGTCCTAAATCTCCTAGCCAACAGTCTGGTCGCTTTTGGTCCCCCTTCATAGTACGTTTGTTTCATGAACCTCGCTTTCTTTTCTATTTCCGTCAATAATTCCCTATTTATCCTGGCCTTTACTTCTTTGATTTCTCAGAGCGTTTCCTGTTCTTTTGATATCTGGTGTCTCCCCTCTAGCTTCTTCAGCTTCCCTATCAGATTGTGATATGTCTCCGTTCTGGCCTTCTTCAGCATTGCTGTCTTCTCCATCAATTTCCCCCTTATCACCACCTTCAGTGTGTCCCATAGAATGTTCGGATCTACCGCCCCGTTGTCATTTTCTTCCTTATACCTGGCTATCTCCTCCTTGATCTGACTCACCACCCCCTTGTTATTTAATATTCCTACATTTAGTCTCCAGATCGTGTTCCTCCGTCTCCCTTCTAGATCTACTGTCAGATATATGGCACTGTGATCCGATATGTCCGCTACTCCTATTCTGCTCTCCCGTACCCTGTAACTGTCCCCCGTCGTCATCAAAAAGTAGTCTATTCTCGCATATGTCACGTGCGGGTGTGAGTAATGTGTGTATTCCCTGTCCATGGCGTGCATCCCCCTCCAAACATCTGTAATTCCCATTTCCGTCATCTGAATATTCATATATCTACTGATTGGTGCCCGTCCTTTTCTAGTACTTGTGGTGTCTAGGTCGTGATTCAGTACTACATTAAAATCTCCCGCGCATATCAATATCCCTTCTAGTTCCATCACTATCATATCAAAAATGGCCTCATATAAATCCCTCTCACTCTCTGGGGGTGCATAAACATTCACTAACGTAATCATTTGACCCTCCATTTTTCCCTCGACCAGAACAAACCTTCCCTCCTTGTCTCTTACTTCCTTGATCAATTCAAATTTGACTGTTTTTGATTAATGTGATTACTCCTCTCCTCAGGTTCCGTTTAAAGGAACTATAGTATGCATTTTCATATCCAAATCTCTTCAGTTTCTCATGATCCTGTGCTACCAAATGTGTCTCCTGCAGAAAAATCACTTCCATCTCACTTTTTTTGCATTTCAACATCACTTTGCCCCTCTTTATCGTATTATTCATTCCATTAACGTTTAACGACATCATTTTTATACCTTTAACCATTGTCATCTTTCTTCTTCTTTCGTCTGTCAGTCCCCCCCATGTCACATTCATTCTCCCCTCCGGTTGTAGCCTCCGCTCTTTTCACCGAATACATATAATGATTAACATAAATAAAAAACATAAACTTTACATAAAGTGCTCCCAAGGCGTTCGGGGGGTCCCTGTGTCCCCCCCTGTCCCCTGCTGGTGGGTGAGGAGTAATTGCTCTCCTAGTGAGAGGCCTCCTCCTGACGGCTTGGGGGTTTGAAACCTTTACCCCCAACCGCTCGTCATATTTGTCCAGCCTTCTTACTGTTTTTATTGCTGTCGAGCTCCTGGTCAAAAGCGCTCCGTCCTTCATTCTGATCAAAGACCCCCATTTCCTAGGTCCCTCTCAATGTGGCTCATATGTTCCAATGTCCCTCCTTCCTCCCAAACCCGTGTGTGGCGTCTTCCGTGTACCCCTTCTTACTTTCTTTTCCTCCCCTCTATTTTCTATGTGATGTCCATTTATCCCCTTAATCCCTTCCAACTGTGTTACTCGCAGCGTGTGTCTATGTATTTGTTTCAATATGTTCTGTGTTCCGTCTATCATACCTAATTATATTTCCATTTATTTCCTCCATCAGCATGTGTATTATGTGTCCATGTATACGTTATGTTCGTTCCTATATCCTGCCTCTACCTGGGAATGTGTGTTTATGTATATGTTATTTCAGTTTCTATATTTTGTCTCTATTTGGATAGTTTTTTCAATCTCTTGTGCGTGTACTCATCCGTTCGTCTCCTCCCGCCTCCTCTCCCCTCCTTCTCCGTCTCTGGCCTCCTCGTCCGTCTCCGCCTTCGGTCTGTCACGTCTCACCTCGGCCTTCTCCTCTCTCCTCCCTCCTCTCCCGCGTTTCGATCTCCTACTCTGGTCCATCTGCGTGCTTTCTCCAATCTCTGCTGCAGGCTCAGCGTCTGGCCCTCCTGTCCCCTTCCTTCTCCGTCCTCCGTCATCTGCATCCCCCCGTCGCCTCATCTCCTCCGCCGCCTCCCGCGCCGTCGCGTACATCACCGTCCCTTCCTTCCAGTGAATGCTTAGCGAGGTCATGGGTGATTGGAATTTCATTCAGTTTTCTTTCAGAATTCTCTTCAGTCCTGCGTAGGACCTGCGTGTTATTGCTACCGCTGTCGAGTAATCGTGATCAAACGACAGTCTTTTCCCCTCGATTTCTATCTTTTTGGTCCACGCGGTTTTGAGTATCAATTCCTTAATCTCAAATCTCTGAAAGTTAATAATCACCGCCCTCGGAGGTCTGTCCGGTTTCGGTCTCGGAGCCAACGCCCTGTGGGCCCTCTGTATCTCCATTTTTTCCAGTCCCGTCTCCTCCAGTTGTTCCTTGATAAGCTTTTCCACATATTGGGTCACCGATTCCCCTTCGACTCCTTCTTTCAATCCCCATATTCTGATGTTATTTCTCCGTGACCTCCCCTCCATGTCCGATATCTTTGTCTCCATCTGTTCTTGTATCGCACACGTTAACACCTTGTGTATCTCTGTGTTCCATTCCTCCGTTTGCGCCGTTCTAGTCTGTAACTCTGTTACGTTTCTGTCCTGTTCCGCCATCTTCTCATCCACCCTTTTGAGTTCTGTATTCATTTCACCTCTGAAGTCCTCCTGTTCCTTCCTCAATTCCTCCCGTAACTTCCCAATATCGTTCCTTATCGTGTCCGTGTTGAGTTTTATCGTCGCTGTTATGGTCTCGAATATCCCGGCCTGCATGACCACGGCCCATCCTGGCATTCCCGTGTCTGCCTCAGCGGGACCTCCCCCTTCTTCCGCCTGTCCCTTCTCGGCTTCGCTTCGGGGGCTCTGTTTCTTCAAATTCTCCTCTTAGTGTGTTCTCCATTTCTCTTTCCTTCACAATCGTTGTCTCTTCCTTACTTCTCGTGTGCATCTTTTATTTTTAATCACTTTTCGGGTCTCTATTTATCCGTTTTTTTCGCTCATTTGACCAGGAGCTCTACCGCACATGTGTTACCCGTCTGCTCTCATACCGGAAGAAAAATCGAATATGTTTGTTTTATATACAATACTTTTATCTTGTTCTATAGTATGCGGTGTGATACAGTATGTGGTGCATGCATGCATCCTTCAGCGATGGCTATACAGCAATTATAGCAATTGCTGTAATTATTTAATTATTCATTTAAAAAACTCTTGAAACACACACACCTCTTAAAAAAAACTCTTGAACACACACACAAGAAACCCTGCAGGCACATAGACTTTTATGAAATAGACTATTTTATTTTATCTTACCTCATTTTGATATTTTATTATCATACTACTACTACTACTACTACTACTACTACTACTTGTTATTGGACATACACACACCCTGCACCTTATCATGCACATACACTACACACAAGACACTGTCACTAGGGATGGGTACCTTTCACATTTGAACCGATACCGGTACCGGTACCTGTGAATCGATACCGGTACCCAACGGTACCTTTTTTCGGTACTTTAAAAAAAAATTAAAAAAAATTAAAAAAAATATGTTTTATTAATTTTTTTTTTCCTTTTTTCTTTTCATGTCAACGTTCACACGCACAATATATGCTTACCTAGGATTTGACTTGATTCAACAACAAAGCAGTCGGAGCAATGACAAGCCGAAAACTGTCGAAATTTAATTTACCTACCTCAGTCGTAAAAAAAAATCCAAACTTCAAATAACTACAATTTCGACAGTTTTCGGCTTGTCATTGCTCCGACTGCTTTGTTGTTGAATCAAGTCAAATCCTAGGTAAGCATATATTGTGCGTGTGAACGTTGACATGAAAAGAAAAAAGTTAAAAAATAAATAAAAAAAAAGTAAAAAAAAGGAATAAAAAAAAGGAAAAAAAAAAACGGTTTCTCACTTGATTCGATACTCGGTAGTACCGACGTGTTTCGGTTCGGTACCTCAAAAGTACCGAATTCGGTACCCATCCCTAACTGTCACTCTGTAAATAATTTACTATTTTATCTTACCTCTTCTATATTTTATTTGATGTTACTACTACTATTGTTACCATTCTTGTATTCATTGTTGTTTCTTAATTGTGCACCGTTGAGTCTGAGCTCCAAACAAGAATGTCATTACCTGCAGCGCCCCTGTGTTGTTGTGTATTTGACAAATAAAGAACTTGAACATGAACCTGAACTTGAGCACCCAGAGACTTGAACTGTGCCAGGCAGCAGGGACAGGGAAACTTAACCCTTTCACTGCCACACTACCAGAGACTTGAACTGTGCCAGGCAGCAGGGACAGGGAAACTTAACCCTTTCACTGCCACACTACCAGAGACTTGAACTGTGCCAGGCAGCAGGGACAGGGAAACTTAACCCTTTCACTGCCACACTACCAGAGACTTGAACTGTGGCAGGCAGCAGGGACAGGGAAACTTAACCCTTTCACTGCCACACTACCAGAGACTTGAACTGTGCCAGGCAGCAGGGACAGGGAAACTTAACCCTTTCACTGCCACACTACCAGAGACTTGAACTGTGCCAGGCAGCAGGGACAGGGAAACTTAACCCTTTCACTGCCACACTACCAGAGACTTGAACTGTGCCAGGCAGCAGGGACAGGGAAACTTAACCCTTTCACTGCCACACTACCAGAGACTTGAACTGTGGCAGGCAGCAGGAACAGGGAAACTTAACCCTTTCACTGCCACACTACCAGAGACTTGAACTGTGGCAGGCAGCAGGAACAGGGAAACTTAACCCTTTCACTGCCACACTACCAGAGACTTGAACTGTGCCAGGCAGCAGGGACAGGGAAACTTAACCCTTTCACTGCCACACTACCAAACGGTTAAGCCTTGCACTAAGGCTGAGCCCGAACCCTGTTTTTAGGGTTCGAACGTTCGCCAGGTTTATCGAACGAACGTTCGAACGTTCGTTTTTTTAAATTTTTTAATAGATTTTTTTTTTAATAATTTTTTTTTCTCATTTTTTTTAATAATAATAATTTTTTTATTGTATTATTATAGATCCTACGGAGGGCGGCATTGCATAGTCTATTGGTGAAAAACATGTTGTTTACAGTGGTGGCTGTTCATGTAAACATGTAATTAAACAAAGCACTCAGAAGAAAATAAACAAGCTACTGAATCAAAGTATGATAAACAATAGCCCTTGCAGTCACGTAAGGGGCTAGATAAACAAATGCATTCGTTTTGTGGCATTAGCGTTATATAGTTAGTGTTACAACTTACACGTAACAGGTATTCACTCTTGGTCGACGGGGAGGGGAGCCGGGAGGAGAGGCGCACGCCTCGGCTCAACAGACCCGTCCACCGTCTACCTCGGACGGGTCTGTCCACCGTGCGCCTGCTGTTGTTTCCAACGCAACCACCATGAAGCTCGCGCGACCGTGGCCGAAAAAGGATGGTATTCATTAATGATCCTAATCTGCAGGTTCACCTACGGAAACCTTGTTACCGATTACTTCCTCGGCAGGGAGCTAACTACGGCTCCCCGGTAAGTCTGTTGAGGCTTGCCGATTGGTGGTAACAGCAGAGGCGGGTGCAAGCGGTGTGACGTAATTGGCAGAATCGCCTGTCAATCAAAATAGAGCTCTGGTTGAGAAATAGTATCCCGCTGCAGCCCGGCAGACCATACTGGTTGAGCCGAGCGCCTCGCATTCACATCACCTCAACCCCGTGCGCATCCTTTATTTTTTTTTCACCGAACGTTCGAACCTATTAATTAAAGTCCGAATGTCAGCGTAACGAACGAACGTTCGAACGTTCAAACGTTCGGGCTCAGCCTTACCTTGCACTGCCACACTACCAAACGGTTAACCCTTTCACTGCGTCAATACAGACGGTTAACACTCTGTAGTGTGGTGGTGTAAGGGTCAACCTTCTGTAGTGTGGTAGTGAAAGGGTTAAAGAGTTACCGTTTAGCAGTTTCATGCATGGGCTGATCCCATAACTATTTCTCAGTCATTGTTTATGTGCATAGCTCTTCATACATACACACATCATATATGTGTTGATGTTACACTCTTACAGTCATTTGAATGATGTGGCTAGGACAAATCTGATCGGTGACCATTAATTACAATAGTACGTATAGGATTACAATATGTGTACAAAATACATCCATGTGTGGTTATCCAGTAGCACAATAGCTTGTGCAATACTGATAGTGTGCAAGAGGACAATGTGCAATCTACAACTAACGTGCAATCTATTCCAGCACTTTACAATTCAAGTGCAATAAAATGAGCACATTAGCACTCTGGCACAAGCACCAGTCACTTTAACACTTGTACCTAAAGCACCTTAAACTTAGTCTTACAATTTCATAGTGTGTTTCACCACATCCCCACATTGTCTGTTTTTTATGGTTGTGAAGTTTGTGTCATTTAGTAACTTGTACTGTAACTCGAGAACCGAGGCAAGGATCTTTAATTCTGTAGTTTATATGTTCGGCGAAATAATGCAGCCCCGAGCCGCTAGACCAGGGGTGGCCAACCAGTCAGAGACTAAGAGCCACAAAAATTACTGTGGTACCACAAAGAGCCACACCATATACCAGCGTTTCTCAACTTTTTTTTTTTCAGTCACGGCACCCTTCATGTGTTTATAGGTCTCACCCTCTGGCCTCTGAAGTTGCTAATGTCTTTTTTATTTGGGCCTCACAGGGTTAAAAGTACCCTGTGAGACCCACGGTTGCAAAATTACAAAATCACTTTTAGCCATTTAAAAAAAGAAAGTCTGTAAATGTTTATTTAAAAAATGTTAAGCACATGTATAGTCAATTGGTCCTGTTGTTCAGCCTCACAATGCTATTTGATAGTAAATGTGTTTATATAGGTCCCACACTCTGGCCTCTGAAGTTGCTAATGTCTTTTTAATTTGGGCCTCAGGGTTAACCTCTTAAGCCCGAGATTTTCAGCATTATGTTTGTTTACCAATGATTTTAACTTATTAGTGAAATATAAGATTATAGAAATCTCAGGGCATTGAGTCGGAAACCGGCGCATATTGACAGGAGGAAGTGGAGCAGCCAAAAGTGAGTGTAGTCTTTTGAAGGAAGAGACTCAGGGCTTTCGAATTTCGAAAAACTACCATACCCAGCTCACACCTGCCCCTGTCAATCATCTGACTTCTGGATTTACTTTTTTATTTCTCTTATTTCTTGGGATTATCTCCCACAAACCTGAACGTTATTGCCATAAAACAGAACGCAGTTAGTTTCTCTACCTTTCTGTGAACGTCTTGCAAAAAACGGTGTTGCAATACGATGAAAAATGGTGGAGAAATTTACATTATAAAAAAGATGGCAGAATTCAGTACTGTATCTACAAAACCTTCTGTTTAATCATCTTCCCTTTATTCATTTGCTTAGATTTTTCAAGTCTGGTAAATTTTAGCATGGTGTTATTCACAGTCAAAGATAAAAAAATTTTTTTTAAATATAATTGATATTCTCCTTTTGGTTCATTACAATTTACTCAAGCCTAGTAACAGACACTATTTCTGACACTGGGAATTAGGGATGCTCGATATTGGCTTTTTTACCGATACCGATATACCGATATTGTCCAACTCTTAATTTCCGATACCGATATCAACCGATATCACATTTGAATGCCGATATCGGCCGATAATATCGGTAGGCCGATAATATCGGACATCATTTCTATAGAAAAGTAAAAAAAAAAGAAAAAGAAAAAGAAATACAAAAAAATTTAAAACAGATACCGATATTTTCCGATATCACATTTTAATGCCGATATCGGCCGATAATATCGGTAGGCCGATAATATCAGACATCCCTACTGGGAATACATTCCCCGAGATCCATAGATGTCCCTAGATTCAGATACCAAGAACATGCAAATGAGCCATTTAAAAAAAAAATCTGTAATGTTTATTCTACGTCCTTATGGAATGAGTGACATACCAAAAAAAATTGCACAAAAATAAAAGATATTCAAATATTTAATTTTTTTTATGGACGAGCCACACATTGACGGGCAAAGAGCCACATGCGGCTCGCGAGCCGCGGGTTGGCCACCCCTGCGCTAGACGCTCACAAAGTGCCGTGACTTTGTGTGTTCCGCCCACGGGCACGTCGGCCAGAATACAGGCCGTTGCATGTTAAGAGGTTACAACTATTTATGATGATTTGCCATTTATGAAGATTAGTCAGGCTATTATTGTTTTACTAAATGTACATCCTATTTTCCATCATTCACTCATCCTGCCTTCCCTGCTATATCATTCTCTTTCAAAAGTAGAAATGCATCTAGCCAGCCATGATAAATATTAAAAATATTTTACTAATTCGTGTTCACGTTTGTAAGCGGTCGTACGTTTTTTTTTTTTTTTTTAAACAAACATATAAACAAACATGACAAGACACGATAAGATATACAAGCATTAATTACAGTGCATATCCAATGAAATTACCATTTAGTCAAATGTCTTATACAGGATATACCCCTAATACCCGTTATCTAAAAACCTACACACATATGCTCCAGCTCGTACCCCCCCCTCCCGGACCCCCCATTGGATAATCCAACCATTATAACTTGTTCCTAACCAGACACTACCATTATATGCTAGCTTTTATTCTCTCCACCACTTCTAACCACATTGTCATTTTGGATTCATTGAGACCCAAAATTCTTGCTGTAGATATTTCTTGATAAATCACATCGAGATATGCAAGAGTCCAGACCTTCCGGCACATTTTTTCCGGTTGAAACCATCGTGATGCTATCAGCTTTTTAGCCACTGTGATACCGGATAAAACCAATCTCTTTAGCTGTGGAGGTACTGCATGTTCAAAGACATCATTCAGCAGTAATACAGAGGGGTGTACAGGTATATCCAGAGTTAAGAGATTTGATAATTGTTGGGTCACATCTTTCCAGAATGCCTTAACTGGTGGGCAGTCCCAATACATGTGCATAAATGTCCCTTCGTCCCCATTTGTACATTGGGAGCATTTGGAGTCTTGTTTAAGCCCCATTTTGTTCAGTCTTATAGGAGTTAAGTATGTCCTGTGAATATAGTTAAGATTGATTTGTTGATGGTCCGGGTTCCTTGATGCAAGTCGTACATTTGCCCAGGCTTCTTGCCAATCAAAGTCTGTCTCCAGGTCTGGTATATCCCTCCTCCAGACTGAGTCTAGATGGAGGGTTTCATACGAGGCCGTTAGTAATTGATGATAAAAATCTGAAACGAAACCGCTCGATGTCTCTCTTTCATAGAAAAATGTGTGGTATCTGTGGTGTACAATTGGTATCCTTAATGGAACACCGTGAGCCTTCAAACATGCCAATAACTGTGCGTAAAAATAATATGTGGACTTGGTGAGATTACATTTTTTGCGTATTTCATTGAAACTACAAAAACCCTGTTTGTTGAAAAGCGGTCGTAAGTTGTAGTTTTTACAGACGATGAGCATTTCTGACGGCTGCCTCCAGAATCTCTATTCAGGAAAAACCCCGGCAACCTTTAACACTAGTTTTGTATATGATCTCCAAGAGTGAGATCATATACCATATGCACAGAAGAGTTCTCTTTGCACCCAAAATGAACATATTTAAGTTTCCATTTAGCCTTCATGGAGGAAGGGTCGTTCTATATTTGAATTGAACAGAGTCCAACAACGCCTGCTGGTCCAATTCTACACCGCCATCATACAAAAGCCTCCTCACATCATCCATCACAGTCTGGTACGGTTCCACTGACGAACACACCAAACACAAACTTCAACGCATCACCAAGACAGCCTCCAAAATAATGGTCTGCTCCCTCCCCTCTCTGGACTCCATCTACACCTCACGCAGTCACCCGCTCTGGTAAAATAGTCAACGATCCCTCCCACCCAGCACACCACATATTCCAGTGCATGCCCTCAGGTCGCTACAGGTCCATTTTAACCAGACACACACGCTTCAAGAACAGTTTTTTCCCCACAGCAGTCCGAACACTAAATGCCCTGGCCCGCCCCGCCTTGCACACATGGGCAAGGATCAGACACTGACTGACACTTGTTATATGCGACTGTCCTGTATGTATTTAGGCATTTATTGTGGGGATTTGGTCGAGTGAGGTGGCATTCGAACGGCAACAAATAGATCTTTAATTCGGTAATTTATATGTTTGGCGAAAAATGCAGCCCCAAGCCGCTCGCAAAGTGCTGCGACTTAGTGCGTTCCGCCGACGGGCACGTTAGATGTTTCATGTTTACGTCCCAGTGCTCAATTAACATGCTGTACCGCAAACAATTACCACCAACCATAGTTGTGTGGCATTAAAGTATCTTGTTGAATTATGTCCCATTTGGGAGCGACTGGCCACGCCCACATCTTGTAACAGGGGCGTAGTACACAGACTGGCCACACCTACATCTTGTAACAGGGGCGTAGTACACAGACTGGCCACACCTACATCTTGTAACAGGGGCGTAGTACACAGACTGGCCTCACCTACATCTTGTAACAGGGGCGTAGTACACAGACCGGCCACACCTACATCTTGTAACAGGGGCGTAGTACACAGACCGGCCACACCTACATCTTGTAACAGGGGCGTAGTACACAGACTGGCCACACCTACATCTTGTAACAGGGGCGTAGTACACAGACCGGCCACACCTACATCTTGTAACAGGGGCGTAGTACACAGACCGGCCACACCTACATCTTGTAACAGGGGCGTAGTACACAGACCGGCCACACCTACATCTTGTAACAGGGGCGTAGTACACAGACTGGCCTCACCTACATCTTGTAACAGGGGCGTAGTACACAGACTGGCCACACCTACATCTTGTAACAGGGGCGTAGTACACAGACCGGCCACACCTACATCTTGTAACAGGGGCGTAGTACACAGACTGGCCACACCTACATCTTGTAACAGGGGCGTAGTACACAGACTGGCCACACCTACATCTTGTAACAGGGGTGTAGTACACAGACCGGTTGGGGGGCAGGGGCTCAAGCTAGAAAAACTGCAATCTGTTAATAAAATGTTCATTCAATCAATCACTGTGCAGGAAATTTTATTAACAGATTGCGGAATGGGTACAATACAGTACGGGTCAATACACAATTGTTAAGGGGATGCAGACCAGAGAAAGACGTTTGTCTTGTTTACATCAGGGTCCCCCATTTTCAATTCATAATGAATTGTAAGTAAGGGTGCAATTAGCACCGTGCAATCCATTCTTTGTGTCCATATTTGACGTATATAATATATATATATATTATTTTTTTGGATGGGCACTTGGGGCAAAAGGGCCGGGGCTCAAGCCCCCCTTCGGTCCTATCTGCGCACGCGCCTGTATTGTAGACTACCAGCATATTCTCCCCACAGTGAGGAGTAACGTGAACAATTGAAGAGACTAAAGTATGTTTATTTTTTTCTAACAATCATTATATTACATCATTGACTGTCATATTTTTTTTCTTTTTTTACTACCGGCTATTGGACCACTGTCCTGTCAGGATACACGACATTGAAGCAAGTAATTTAGTTAGCAGGACCAGAAAACATTGGCCTGACCCCATCAATCACCATCAACCCCTGACCTCTCACCTCTCCCATGGCACGCCCCTCTAGAGCCAGAGCCTGGAAGTCGTGGTTCAGCTCATCCATCGACCGAACCTACAAACGGGAGAGACAACAGTCCAGTCAGATACACACACAGAACTAAAACAGGCATGGAGTCATGTGCCGGTTGGATTACAGCCGAGCTCAACACAGACTCTCTCTTGTATAGATAGGTCCACAAGAATGTATTACATTCCCTGCATGACACGCATCAGAATACAGGGCCAACACAGTAAATAACAGTTGATTGTACACATTTGTTTAAGTCATTTACAATATGGAATTATAGATATGGTAGAATTGATAGATACTGTAGATACTTTTATGGATAGTCTTATTAGCAAAAAAAACTGCTGAATCCTGACAGCACCTACCCCCTACCAGTGAATGCCTCTCACCTGCAAAAGGTGTTTGTAGTTCTGCATGCATCTTAAGAGAACAGCCAACTGCAGCTGTAGCTCAAAACGGGCTATTATGTTATCAACTTTGTTAATAAGACATGCTTGAAAAGTATCCGCCCGATTTGTACAAGTGATGGCTTATTTTGAAGGTAAGAACTTGTACTTTGATATAATGTAAACGAAATAAATTTGAAGCTTGCTTCAAATTACCCTATTATCTGTGCCTGGTCACATATACCACTGATACACACAGGAAGAAAATAAACCACAGACAGACAGCCAGACAGACAGACAGACGGACGCAGACAGACAGACAGGCAGACAGACGGACGGACGCAGACAGACGCAGACAGACAGACAGCCAGCCAGACATACAGACAGACAGACAGACAGACAGACAGACAGCCAGACATACAGACAGACAGACAGACAGACAGACGCAGACAGACAGACGCAGACCTGGCTGTCGTGGATGTTGTCGCCGGCGGGCCAGCGGTGTTTGCCGGGCTGTTCACCGTGCTGCCTCTGGAAGAAATAGTCCACCATGGCATCATCCTGGGACCGCCCCGCGCCCGCCACACCCTGGGACACACACACACACGTTATGCTGGAAATACTGACAAAATGTTTAATGCTTTACCTGGTGGAATGGATTTGTCAGAAATGAACACACCCTGAGACAGAGAGGCAGGATTAATTTCCTATCCCGGGGTTCCATAGCCTGAAGTCTTATGTAGTACAGGACAGGTCGACATTTTATAAAAATCCGTTCAGAAATTTGAGAGGTTTTAGTAAACTGACGCCCAAAAGAAAATAAAATTACAAAATCCATTTCTGCCATCCACCTCCGTGCGTTCTCAAGTCTGAGTCACAAACTCACGTTCGCTCGTCAACTTTCACCTATTTCCTATATTCGCAGCCCCCCCCCCCCACGCGGGGTATCGTTGGAAGCGGACACTCGTCGGCTACAACGCTGACCAATAATTCACGCCATCAGCGGTGATTGGTCAGTTCTGGAGCGTATAGTGTCCGCCATGGTCATTTGACGCGCAGCCTGTAAAAACACGCATATAGTCATGTAACTCGAAAAACATGGCACGGAATTGAGCGAGTGAGGTGGCGTTCGAACGGCAGCAAATGGATGTTTCGAACGGTATATTTATTTGTACTTTTCTACTGTACTATAATTTTATGACCTGTATCATGTCTTCTACTATTACCATGTAGCTGTACCTCCCCCCCCCCCCCCCCACTGCTATGATGCCTGAATTTCCCCAAGCGGATCAATAAAGGAATATCTTGTCTTATTTAGCGGATGCTTTTGTCCAAAGCGACTTAAGGGCTACACTCTCAGCGGTCAACAGTGAGGCCTACACTCCCAGCGGTCAACAGTGAGGCCTACACTCCCAGAGGTCAACAGTGAGGCCTACACTCCCAGCGGTCAACAGTGAGGCCTACACTCCCAGCGGTCAACAGTGAGGCCTACACTCCCAGCGGTCAACAGTGAGGCCTACACTCCCAGCGGTCAACAGTGAGGCCTACACTCCCAGCGGTCAACAGTGAGGCCTACACTCCCAGAGGTCAACAGTGAGGCCTACACTCCCAGAGGTCAACAGTGAGGCCTACACTCCCAGAGGTCAACAGTGAGGCCTACACTCCCAGCGGTCAACAGTGAGGCCTACACTCCCAGCGGTCAACAGTGAGGCCTACACTCCCAGAGGTCAACAGTGAGGCCTACACTCCCAGAGGTCAACAGTGAGGCCTACACTCCCAGCGGTCAACAGTGAGGCCTACACTCCCAGAGGTCAACAGTGAGGCCTACACTCCCAGAGGTCAACAGTGAGGCCTACACTCCCAGAGGTCAACAGTGAGGCCTACACTCCCAGAGGTCAACAGTGAGGCATACACTCCCAGAGGTCAACAGTGAGGCCTACTCTCCCAGAGGTCAACAGTAAGGGTCAGCGAGGCCTACACTCCCAGAGGTCAACAGTAAGGGTCAGCGAGGCCTACACTCCCAGAGGTCAACAGTAAGGGTCAGCGAGGCCTACACTCCCAGAGGTCAACAGTAAGGGTCAGCGAGGCCTACACTCCCAGAGGTCAGAGGTCAACAGTAAGGGTCAGTGAGGCCTACTCGCAGCAGGTCGGTGCGTTGCCGTTCTTTCCCGGCAACCCTGTGCGGTAAACTGTCGAAGCCCAAGTTTAAGTTTATTTATCGTTTACCCAGGGACAGTGCACAACTGCACATTAATCAACATCTTCAGTTTCCACATCAATGTAAATGTAGCAGAATTAGCTAATGAGCTAGTTTGCATATTGTAAGATTCTGATCAAACTGGCCAGTATCACGTCTTCGTCTGTTTGGCTCTCCATCCAATTCCTCTGCGTTGTGTACTTTTAATGGTCCTGACGTCTCCGATACTGGTAGATAAGATCCTTATCTTCCCCCGTTAGTGCAATCCATAAACCATAATACTTCTCCACTTCCGTAAGAATTCGACACTTCGACACTGTGAGATACCTTATGAGGAGAAGCGTTGTTTTATTTCTCTAAACAGAAACCTCAGCTCAGATGTTAACAGATTGTATTGTCCTTGAAGAGTATATTTCTAATGATCTTTCGGTGTGTTCATATTATCGTCCTTTTGCTGTTCAGTCCAATAGTGTTCAGGCCTGTTCGTTAGCCTAAAACCATCCTCGTGGTAGCCGAAGCTACTGGTGATGTGCCATTCTCCCCCCCCCCCCCCCCCCCCCCTCTCTCTCGTCGAGAGGAGAGAGTCTCTTCTGGTTTCTTCCCTCTTAGTCTCAGTCAGATTTTAGTCTGCTCAACACCCGGAAACACCGTTCGACTTATAGATGTTCGTCGTCGCAACGACGGCCCCGCCTTCTGGTTGTCATGTGACGTGTTGTCATGACAACTGCGTTTAACCTTTCACACATTAAAATGCAGTTTCATTCACTGTTGCATTAAGATGAACCTCTCTCCCTCCTGCTCTGGGAGAGTACACTCTAATCTCAGATGTTCTTCTAAGGAATTCATAACAAAACCCTCGCTGACGCGGCCTGTGCCTGTGAAATCACTGGTTCCACCACCGTCACCGTCTTCCATGCACATTTCAATCACCGTTTTAGCTGTGGTCATCTCTCCCCAATCTATACATCACATACATTGAAAAAGCACCGTTTTCTCTCAATCCCCCCTTGATTCTTATCACCCCTTCAGAATCATAAATCATTATTTGGTTTTTCAATTAATTATGCCAAAAATAGCCTGTGGTTGAAGCAAACCAACCTCATCTCCCGTGCACAAGAAATGAAGACGGCCCACGGTCAACCCAGTGATCTTGCTGCCTGATGTCTGTTTGCGCCCCCCTTCGTGCACAAAGGGAACCGAAACCGACCACCACAACCAACAACATCCAACGACTCATTGGAGCCCCCCCTGTCTGCTCCCAATAATTATATCCTGTTGTTTTACTGTTCTCCCTCTTATCTACCTTCTATATATATATATCCTTCTATACATATATCTTATATATGAATCCTCCATTTATATCTCATACTCCTAATCAATGAACACAGGACTTCTCGCTGTTGTCTCGTCTCTCGATCTCCTGATTGACTCTGAAAGGAAGTCCCTGTTTTGTTCATGATTCACCGCCCGTGCTCTGTTGTTTCAAAACGCTCTCTAAACAGCGTCTCCGCCGGGAAGGCCCCTCCGATGTCCGCCTCGTTCTCCCCTGGGCAACACCGCCTGCGACCGCTGGACTCCGCCTCGTCGGCCGTCTCCGCCCCGTCGGTCATCTCCGCCCTGTCGGTCATCTTGGTTGAGGCTCATCTCCACCGCCGTCGGCCCTCTCTCTCGTCGTGGACGATCTGTGTACCAGGCTGCCGTGCCTGGCCCCTGCGGCTTCCTCCTCCTCCAGTCTGTCTCCTGGCCATCTCCATCGCTGTCGGTGTCATTCCCCCCTTGAAAGCAGAAACACAACACCGGCAGTCTTTCTGTACACTCGACCCTGTGTTTTCTATTAGTCTACCGTGGCTTTGGGCCTGCAGCTCGTTCTCTATATATTTTTTTTCCTCTGCAAGCCCCTGCCATGGCCACGCCCTTTCAGACTGTTGGACGGTGAGTGTCCTACAGCCCATGGCGCTATTTGTTCTCTATTAGTCCCCCACCTTCTCAACACCCATATCTAATCCTACAGGGCTGTTCCCTGTTTTGTTGTCTTCCGGCGTGACACCAGCAGCTAAACGATACCCACTCGGCGCTCTACGTTTGTCCCACGGTTGACCCCCAGCGCGCGCCAGTTCTTTCTGGTGACGTGTCCCCTCAAGACTCTGCCTATTTATTAGGTGTGAGAAGGCCCCACTGGAGATCGAACTCCCTCTTATTTCATAATTAAACTTATTTAATTAACCTGTATATCGATCTTATTATTATGATAATAACATACAACCGAGCATCGCTCTAACATACAACAGAGCAGGTTGGTTCCCTGCTCCTAACTCACATACGTACTCGTACTATCATCTAACATACAACAGAGCTGTCCGTCGCCCTATACCCTACGGGGCTGTCTACCGTCGCCCTGGAGCTGTCACCGTTGCTCTATACCCTACGGGGCTGTCTACCGTCGCCCTGGAGCTGTCACCGTCGCTCTATACCCTACGGGGCTGTCTACCATCGCCCTGGAGCTGTCACCGTCGCTCTATACCCTACGGGGCTGTCTACCGTCGCCCTGGAGCTGTCACCGTCGCTCTATACCCTACGGGGCTGTCTACCGTCGCCCTGGAGCTGTCACGTCGCTCTATATACCCTACGGGGCTGTCTACCGTCGCCCTGGAGCTGTCCCGTCGCTCTATATACCACACTTTGAGTTCCTTTACAAAGTTCTCACATACACCACCGTGTATACACACAAGCAGTTGGTAATTTTGAAAAAATTCAACTCCTTAATTAACTTAAACTCTACATATTCGCCTATGGGTAATGGAAACTCCCCAGCACTACCCCCCCCCCCCCTCCGCAATTAAACTCCTTAATTGAATTAAACTCTAAATATTCCCCTATGGGTAATGGAAACTCCCCAGCACTACCCCCCCCCCCCTCCGCAATTAAACTCCTTAATTGAATTAAACTCTAAATATTCCCCTATGGGTAATGGAAACTCCCCAGCACTACCCCCCCCCCCCCCTCCGCAATTAAACTCCTTAATTGAATTAAACTCTAAATATTCCCCTATGGGTAATGGAAACTCCCCAGCACTACCCCCCCCCCCCCCTCCGCCAGGTGGCGACCTACTCCTCCATTTGCCTGTATTATCCCACTGCCCCCCTAGATGGCGGCCAAAACTCAGTCTAGAGGATTGTAGGTGACGTGTCACTTCCTGATTCTAAACCCCTCGTGGCTCTGCGGCCATTTTGACTCGGTGCAAATGGCTACTCTCTCAACAAACGGCCGCTGCCCTTCCTTCCAAGGCCTGAAAACACCGCTGTTTTTCCTCTCTTTCCTATCCATTATCAGGGGACGCTTTCTCAGACTAATACTCTTGCCTGATCGGACATAATACACACTGGTACAATCTCCTTTCGACTTTCCTTCTGTTATGAAAACAGTCCCGCCATAACAATTTTTCGATCTGATTCAAGCGCCCCCCCCCCCCCTTTCCTCATCTCGCATTTACCCTCCTTAAACCAAAACTGTGCAGCCTGCCTCATTTGCTTTTCATTCTCTGTAGATAACACCCTCGATTTTCACCATGGCTCTCTGCTCATATTATTACAGCTGGCATTCTCTCTCTGTGTCAAACTAGAAATGTTTACGTTTACGGATTCACTATCTGTTCGTTTTTATTTGGCTATAAAAAATCAAAACAACCGTGTGCACAGTGAACTCACATTTTTGATCGGAGCGCTGTTTCCCCTACAGCGCTGGTTCGCCTCCTGACCGCTCGACTCGCCGCTCTCCCAGGGCTGGCCGACCTTGCTTCGATCATGATTCTCCCACACATTGATGACTGTTGTCCACTGTCGCCCCATTATTGACAAAGTCTTTATCCGTTGTTCTTATCTCTTGCTTTCTGGCTGTCATCAACAACCAACTGTTCCCGTTGTTTTAATCTCTTGCAAATCCGGGTCCCAACGGCATCAACTGTAAGATTCTGATCAAACTGGCCAGTATCACGTCTTCGTCTGTTTGGCTCTCCATCCAATTCCTCTGCGTTGTGTACTTTTAATGGTCCTGACGTCTCCGATACTGGTAGATAAGATCCTTATCTTCCCCCGTTAGTGCAATCCATAAACCATAATACTTCTCCACTTCCGTAAGAATTCGACACTTCGACACTGTGAGATACCTTATGAGGAGAAGCGTTGTTTTATTTCTCTAAACAGAAACCTCAGCTCAGATGTTAACAGATTGTATTGTCCTTGAAGAGTATATTTCTAATGATCTTTCGGTGTGTTCATATTATCGTCCTTTTGCTGTTCAGTCCAATAGTGTTCAGGCCTGTTCGTTAGCCTAAAACCATCCTCGTGGTAGCCGAAGCTACTGGTGATGTGCCATTCTCCCCCCCCCTCTCTCTCGTCGAGAGGAGAGAGTCTCTTCTGGTTTCTTCCCTCTTAGTCTCAGTCAGATTTTAGTCTGCTCAACACCCGGAAACACCGTTCGACTTATAGATGTTCGTCGTCGCAACGACGGCCCCGCCTTCTGGTTGTCATGTGACGTGTTGTCATGACAACTGCGTTTAACCTTTCACACATTAAAATGCAGTTTCATTCACTGTTGCATTAAGATGAACCTCTCTCCCTCCTGCTCTGGGAGAGTACACTCTAATCTCAGATGTTCTTCTAAGGAATTCATAACAAAACCCTCGCTGACGCGGCCTGTGCCTGTGAAATCACTGGTTCCACCACCGTCACCGTCTTCCATGCACATTTCAATCACCGTTTTAGCTGTGGTCATCTCTCCCCAATCTATACATCACATACATTGAAAAAGCACCGTTTTCTCTCAATATGTAGTCCCTGCATGTCTTTATGGTGTGGGAGGAAACGCACGCGAACACAGGGAGAACATGCAAACTCCACACAGAAAGGTTCGAACCCAGGACCTCCTTGCTGTGAGGCAGCGGTGCTAACCACTGTGCCACCGCAATGCAACTACTCCTGTTGAAAAGAAAAGAAAACGTGTTTTTGACCCACATGGTCTAATTATTCGCCGTTGACTAAAAACACACTTCAATCAATATCTGAAATGGAAACAAAAAAAACACTAACTTTGTTACTCTTCCTAGTACTATACTAATATGTCTCTACTACTATGCACTCAACACTACTGTCTTAGGGCGCTTTCACATATAGTTAGTAGGTTCGTCTGCATTCACATTGCAATTTGTCAAGCGCACCAAACTTTCTGAACAATGTCACGCGGTCGAAAAGGGGGCGCTCGTCTATTGGACACAATGGAGAGTGGAAATCCCTCCCCTTCAGGAAGTGAAATCCACAAAAACACAAACAGCGCAAGAAGCGTGATAATAGCAGACGTGGCATTGATCCATCGTTCGATTATAACCCATTACCGCCATCCTCTCGCTAAACAACTTGTACACCTCGTTGTTTTTGTGAGTGCCCACAAGAAGTTGCCTTTGAGAACCAATGGTTCTCGAGCCGTAACGGCACATGGGGCAGAAGCCTATCTCCTGTTTCCGTAGCGTGAGGCAGCTTGATGTACAAGTACACCCCTTGGACATGACGCTAGTATGTCGCAAGGACTTCCCCCCAAACCAACCCTTGATGCTGAGTGTCAAGCAGGGAGGCTATGCGTACCATTTTTAAATAGTCTTTGGTATGACTCGGCCGGGGCTTGAACTCCCAGCCTCCCGAACTCAGGGCGGACACTCTACCCACGAGGCCACTGAGCCGAGTGCCCACAAGCAGCTGTTTTATTTGGTCTTCTGCCCATATGTCGATCAGGGCTTTCACTTCATCATTCGCCCAAGCCTGTCCACGAGACATGTTTACAGTGTGCTTGTTTTGCAGTGAATGCTGCGTGCCGCGGTAATAATAATAATAATAATAAGCCGCAGTGTTTTTTTCTTCCTTCTACCCAAGATGCACAGTTTATCAGGAGACATGTTTACAGTGTGCTTGTTTTGCAGTGATTAATATAAATTAGAGCTGGGCATAGATAATTTCTTTTAATCTAGATTAATCTACCTGCAACCCTGGAATTCATCTAGATTAATCTAGATTCAAATGGCTAAAAAAAAAAAAAAAATCTGCCGAAGGCATTCAAAATATGTGTGTTCTACCCAAATAATGACCAGAAGTAAGTCCTTACTTTTTCTTTCCTCCTTAAGTTTCTCAGGCCAGGTGGCCCATTACACCATGAGCCCATCTCCCGTTTCCAAAATGCATTACAGACTGTTTGAAAAAGCTGTTTTGCTATATTGGTAATGAAATATCAAAATAATGTTCAATAAGATGTACTTGTGTTTAATAAATTGTTTTATTCAGAAGTTTAACACAAATAAATAATATTACCAGTACAGAACAGTACAGTATCTAGCACACTCGCATGAGCTAAACAGAAAGAAGCATTTCAAACTTGAACTTCAACTATGTGACATGGCTTGACTCAATCAGTCCAATCTCTATTTCTCCTTCTTCCACCAGTCACTCAGGCAGACCAGCTTGTTCACATTGGCTGGTGACAAACTAGCTCTCCTCTTCTGCACAATATGGCCTGATAAAGAGAACAGTGCAGCCTGGCTACTCACACACACACACTGCTGCAGAAGCAGGTTTCTCAACCAATTAAATGTCCCGGGCCCCATTACAGTCAGAAATGTGGGAACTACTTTGTCCTCTTCAATTCCATTAGCTATAATGAAGTAATCAAAACGCTCAGTGTAACAGTTCCATAACTCCACATTGTCATCAAACGGTCCAATATTTCCAATAACCCAAGCCATTTCTGTTGTAAACACTCACGATAGTCCAGTCGATCCTTCCTTTAGTGTGTAAAGTGGATTTCCTCCTCTTGTAGATGTTTCCAAGTGCCGCCCGAGCAACGTGAGCTAACATGCTAACTCGCTAAGCTAACGTTAATAATGTAAACAAAGCTCCCGACGGACTTCTTCTTTCTTGCATTGCGCAGATTCAGACGTCCTCATCGCCGAATTGTGATATATCCTGAGGACTTCTTAACCTCACCTGTATAACAATGATTACCGGACCACTACTTTAGTTTGACACATTATTCTGACTACAGCTCCGGTACATACTTGTGCAATCACTTCCGGGTACCACAGCTGGGAACTACGGCAAGTATTTAAGGACAATACAGACTCAACTTTGAGAATTAGATTAACGGCGTCAATTATATTATCGCGCAATACTAGTCTCGCGTTAACGCAGCACGTTAACGGCCCAGCTCTAATATAAATATATATATAATGTATTTATTTTTATTTTTTAGCTACCTGATTATGGCAAAAGACATGATTATGGCTAAACTTAACTTAAATAATATTATTAATAATCACTATTATGGGCCCATAAAACATTTATTCAGCACTTTTGAATGCATACATTAATTCCAGACTGACTGCTGAAAGATTGTACAATTTAAACATTTTCTCTTTGCATACAACAAAATGTGCATTAAAGTCAAGTGCATTTTCTTTTCTCTGTAGGATAACTACAACAAAGTATTTTCATTCAGAACAAAGCCAAGGTGCTTTAAAACTGCATAAAGATCTGCATAAAGACACACACACACGAGAGGGAGAATAGCTTATAGCAGATTTTTTTTTTTTTTTAATCTACTTTTTCTCACATTTTTCTATTTTTCTCTCATCCCCAATTTCGTATTGTCCAATTCTACCCTCCCCTGTCTCGAACGCTGTTGGCCATGCCTCCCACAGGCTGGCTGCAATGTGGACGAAGCCTTGCATCACGTGTCCCCTCCGGTACACGAGGAGGCAGCTGTCGCATCTTTTCACCTGCACAGCACGATCTCTCAGCGGCGAGGGTCTGCGTGGAGCCGTGGGAGGGACACACCGCCCTCGTTGCTTCCTGATTCTGCTGCGCAGGCGCACCAAACGACCTGTAGGAGTCGCTGTCCACAACATCCGATCCCCACCCACCAGCCTTCCACCCCTAACACTGCCAATTGTGTTAGTATGAATGACCAGCCAAGCTGGTAGCAATGCCGAGAGCTGGGCTCGAACCCAGCATCTACTGCATTAGTGGCGAGCGCCTTGCCCACTGCGCCACTTAGCCGCCCGCAGCTTATAGCAGACTTAATGATGTTCAGTGTTTCCCACAGGATTTTTAGAGACTTTCTTTTAACAAATACATGGAACGGCTGGGGTGTCTCGAGGAGAGGTTTGGGAACCACTGGACTAGAGCATACATTTGAGCCATCAAAGAAATGAAGCAAAAGTGGTTACCTGTGTTGAACTGGTTTATTTTTTAGAAAATAAAAAAATATAGTGGATTACTATTATGACTACTACCACTGCCAATACTACTGATACATCCCTATTGGCAAACTTGATATTTAAAAAAAATTGTCAAAAAGAAAAAAGAAAAAAAAAAGTTTTTTTCCTTCCTTCTTTTATTACATTATTTATTTTTTTGGTTCATTATACAACTGTGGCGGGACTAATTAGACTGTGGCGGGCCGTGGCGGGCCGCCACAGTCTAGGTCATTAATGGGAAACCCTGATGTTACTGTAGTGGCTACTGTCATAATTCATGGAATTATGGAATGCCTGTTGTATTTACTACATCTCCCGTGACTCTTAGCGGGGGATGACATAGCTTACGAGAGACGAGTGAAAGAGGACCGGAGGGGTGCTCCAGTAGCACACCATGTTACCGCGCTCGCGCGGGACTCCGTGCTGCGTCACGGATCTGGTTGACTCCGAGTTCAATTCCCGGACTCGCCGTCATTTGCCGAATGTCTCCCCCTGCTCTCTCTCCCGTTTCACCCTGCAACTGTCGGTCATGCTTGACCAGGAAAGCGATAAACGCTAAAAAAGAAAGTTTAAAAAAAAGAAAGAGGACCGGAAGCGTTGTTAGCTAGCTTAACGCTAACGATAGTTTAAAAGTTTGAATCGCGACGGGCATATAGTGGCAAGGATATAAAGCATGTTAAAGACGCATTTATTGGATGCGTTGCTCGCGGAGTTTACATAGTAACAGCGCGACTCCCAAGAGGAGTTAGTTATCACAGGCTGCAGAACGCAGGAAGAGCTGCCAAGCTGCTCACGTTATACGTTGCGCAAAGTCTGTAGCCGCGGTTTGATTACGTCATTACAACAACACTTTAGGTTACGGACGTTACGTAACCCTGTTCTTTGACATTCAGTGATATATTTTCGGTGCTAAAACCCTTTAATTTTCGGTGTCCGAATATTCGGTGCATCCCTACACTCAACACTACTGTCTTATACCATCATGCACTCTTCCTACTATTAGGGCTGCCGCGGTATTGATTTTTTCCTTACCGCACAAATTTGCAAAGCTATTCAAACCGCTGCAGATACCGCAAAAAAGAAGAAAAAAATAAATAAATTTGATTGCATTTTTTTTTTTTTTTTTTAAGTCTATTCTTTATAGCATAGCCTGCCTCTAGTCTAAATGTCTATCTTTAGAGGATGACTTTGCAGCATGAATATTGTTTGGGATTCGGTAGCAGCCGTCGCATCTTTTCACCTGCACAGCGCGATCTTTCAGCGTCGGGGGTCTGCGCTTTTGGAGGGACGCCGCCCCCGTCGCTTCCTGATTCTACTGCGCAGGCGCACCAACCGACCTGTAGGAGTCGCCGTCCACAACGTCCGATCCCCACCCATCAGCTTCCCACCCCCTAATACTGCCAAATGTATTAGTATGAACGACCAGCAAAGCTGAATGCAATGCGGAGAGCTGGGCTCGAACCCAGCGTCTCCTGCATTGGTGGTGAGCGCCTTGCCCAGTGCACCACCTAGCCGCCCCTATTATTATTATTATTATTATAAAAAACAGCGTGATGCGGTATTCAGCTTAACTCTGCGGTGGGCGTGATGTAACAGCGATACCGCGGTAATGCGGTAACCACTGCAGCTCTACCTACTATACTAATATGTCTCTACTACTATGCACTCAACACTACTGTGTTATACCATCATGCACTCTTCCTACTATACTAACATGTCTCTACTACTATGCACTCAACACTGCAGCACCCAAGTCTCAGCACTGTTTGATGAACATTGTTACTCAGCTGTAAGAGTTGTGCCCTTCCTGCTGACCTGTCGTACAGAACTTGTAAATCGCTTAGGATAAAAGCTAAACGACTAAATGTAATTAGATGTGAATGAGACCTAAGTGGTGTCGTTTGTCTTACAGCCACCATTCCACCACCGGAGAGGGGGGGTTACCTGCTGGCTGGGGGGCGGGGCCTGGGGGGTCTGCCCGGCTGGAGGGGCGTGTCCTCCGCTGCTCAGCACCACGGGCATGCTGGGAGATGTAGTTCTGAGGTGGGGGCTGAACGAGTCCTGCCAGAGCACTGCTTTCCTCTTCAACACACACACACTGCTCATTCCACCACGGCCTGTCGAGACACAAACACACATAAACAGTTATAAACTGGTTCAATTACCCTTTTATTGGAAACAAATAATTGCATCTCTTATCAAATCATGAAAGGCAGACAGATCAGACCGACCCACCACAAATAGATTTCCCAAAACCAGGGACGCGCAAAACTCACACACAACAAAACATGTATATTACTCATGACCTTAATTCTTAAACGTAGCATTGTATTGCATTTTATTCGTATTACTTTTTATCATGTCTATTTTATTATTTGTGCACAATCAAGGCGGGCATGGCCACCTTCATTTCACTACATGTCTTGTGTGTGTATGTGACAAATAAATCTCTTGAATCTTGAACTCTTTTTCAAAAGAATAGCTATTCGATGTAACTGGGAACTACTCTACTGATCCAATATCAGGAACAAAAGCATTCATAAAGACATGGGTGGTAAAATGATAAGACAAAATGATACCACTATAAAGATACAAAATGATAGTCGCATAAAACTATTACATTTTAAAATAATTTAATAACCATTAGAAAATGTGTAAATCGATGCCCATCCATACTAGGGTGCAACAATCCAACTTTTTCAGTCCCAATACCTGGGCTTTGGGTATACCGAGTACCGATCCGATACCCATTGTTCAATTAATAAACTGTATGCCTCACTGTGTGGAAGAGACTGGGATCAGTCTTTTGTGCAAGGCAACATCAGGCTTGACTTAAAACATTACTTTCCTAACTTAGTGAAACAAAATGTAACAAATTAACACAGATATAAATGTACGGAATTGTTTTTATTAAAGTAAATAATAATAATCTCCGATACCCAATCTAGCTATTTTAGTCATACCGGAGCATCCCTAAGCCTGTAGCGTCCCCGATCATGTTTGCTTTGCACCAAACGTTTCAGTCCAGATTAGGGCAAATTCTGCAATATTCCACGTTTTACAGTCGATTCCATTTTTATTGGTCAATTCCGCGATTCAGTCAGTGATTCCGTGAATGCGTCTTTTTCACTGAAGACCATGAATCCAACACAACCAGTGGCGCTTTTATCCAATTTGTGCTCTAAAATTTGTTCCCTACAGTCACCCATCAACGGCGGAGGCAACCATGCAAGGTGCCAAGGGAGAAATTATGGGTTAAGGGTCTTGCTCAAGGACACACTGCCCAGGAATCGAACCGCGAACCTTCCGATTACCAGACGGACTGCTCTACCTCCTGAGCCACTGTCGCCACCACAAAAGAACCCATGACGAAGCTGGGCAGCGTTACGTGACCTTCTATGGGGCCATTCTTCCAAATACGGCACAGACCTTTTCAAGCATGACAACACCGTAAATGGACCCCGGTTCACTTCCTGTCGCAGCGTTCTGCTAATGTCAACAGCGGACAGGAAATGGACCTGGGTCCAAGCTGTTGCCTAGCAACACAAGTCCACTGACATGTTGTCCACCTTCACAAGCTGCGCGCAGAGAGCAACACAACAAAGCAGCCGCTGGAAGTCTAACCATTTTCAATAGAGCTAAATGACCATAGAATAGAATAGAAATCCTTTAATAATCCTGACGCAGGGGAGGAAACTAACTTTTTGGCTTACCAGCCAACTGGCGAGTAGATGATTTTTTTTACCAGCCAAAAATAAATCGCTAATTGTGATAATTACTTCTTTGTATGTCTTCGTCTAAATTGATTTTCAATCATAGTAATAATCACACCGTGTCTCTACTCTTTAAAATATTTATTAGCATAAAACATTAATAAGTGTCTCTACTCTCCACAATATTAGCATAAAACATATATTAATCACAGTCTCTACGTACTTGACGTACTCGACTTCTATTTTATACTTGCTATACTTATTTTATTATCTATTTTAGCCTAGCACAGTCTCTGGAGCGAAACAGAAAGAAGCATTTTGTATAAAAGTATTCTGTACTTCTGTATGCCAACTAATAAAGAAACTTGAAACTTGAACTCTACTCTTCAAAATATTAGGATATCACATATTAACATGAAAGAGGGAACTATTCTGGACTGGGTTGGGCTGCACTGGGCAGTGAAAAATGCTGGGCTGGACTGGGTTGGGTTGGACTGGGCAGTGAAAGATGCTGGGCTGGTCTAGGTTGGGCTGGTCTAGGTTGGACTGGGTTGGCTGGGCTGGGCAGTGAAAGAACCAAGTATTTCACTGTAATGTAATAGCTAAATAAAACAACTTGAACTTGACTTGTTACATTTGCACTCTGGTTGTATGCCAAACGTATTCTGGTTGTACTGTACTTGTGCTGTATGATGACAATACATTGGAACCGAATCGCATGTCAACACTAGGGGTTCAGCAGGTGTATTCTGAATGCCAAGTATGACAACATCACCGTTGTGAAGGGCATATGGGCGAGTGGTGATATGGGGGAAACCCGGTAATAATAAAATGTCACTCGGCTGCATTTAAGCAAAGCCGCTCAGTATAGTCCACTATGTTGAATTCGCGTTATGGTAGCTTGATGCTAGGTAGCTAGCCGGCTAATGCTGGTTAGCCTCACACCCACTTGTCATTCTCATCCGACTCGAAGGAGAACGTCGTGTGCTGTTGTTCGCCCCCATGTCAGACAGACCGGCCGCACTGATATCCGAAAGCGACGACTCTACATGCAATTATTTTCATCCACGATGTGTTTTTGTCTAAGTTTGTCTACGTTGTCAAGCCGGTGGCAGGAGTCTGTAGGTCCGCGCGCAGTGGTCTGTCCACTTCCCCTAAATGCGCGACATCGTCTAGAAAACGAGTGTTCATTGGAGGAGCTTAGAGCGCATCTGTACAACGATGATGTTCATTGCTTATGGATTATTATGAGGCGCAAATGGGAGGAATCAAGGGGGGAGTCAGAGTTCGGCTTGTGCCAGTGAGCGAATCAGCAGATTGCAGAATGATTTTGTTTTGTAATTACTAGTACTCGCCAGACTGGCGAGTGCTCTTCATGAATCACTCGCCAAACGTAAAAAATACTCGCATTTGGCAAGTAAAGTGGCCTAATTTCCTCCCCTGAATCCTGAGGGAAATCCGGCACTACAGATCGCTCACATTGAACAAAAAATAAACATTTAGGTAGTCAACAGGACTAAAATAAGAATAAGAATATAATATTAAAAATAAGAATCAAATAGAATAAAGAATAAAATACGGTCCGGGATATACATTCTAAAATGTTAAATATAAACTATCCAGCCAAAAATGCAGAAATATACAGTAAAATGTACAGTAATAAGTGTAAAATGTTAAGTGTCCAGGAAGATTCATATAGCAATTAGTGTTGCACGATACACCGATACTAGAAAAGTACCGCGATACACAGCTGCTAAAAACGGTTCAATGATCCATTTTATTAGTATCGATACTTTTAGAATAATAGCCGCCCTGATGCTGTATTTTCTATGCATTAAGTGGATGCATAGAATATCCAGTTCGTTTTTATAGTGTAAAGTTTGGCTACTTGAAACAGAGACTCTCATTACGCGCGACGCAAGTAAGCGTGCACTGCGTTCTGAGAGAGACTCTTCACCACGACTCTAAAACGGTGACGCTGCACGGTCTACCCGCCACAGTGGCTGGTAAGAGTGACGGAGCGGCGTGAAAGCTAATGATCCTAGCCAGCCTTGTTTACTACCCAGAGGTGCACCGCGGGTCTCCTTCGCTGTCGCCATCTCCTTCACTGATTGGTTGTTAGTGCGTGTGTGGTGATATCCAAGCTTGGAAAATCGATATCGAAATTTTGCGACCACGTTTCATGTTTATTTCGAGGAAATAATTTATCACGATAGTTATCGTTATCGTTTTATCGCCTAGCCCTAGCTCCACTGTTTGTGTATACTCTGCTTTGGTCAAATCACATTCAGCATTGCCATCTTCGCAGTGTTGTTATGAAGCATGATAGCTAATTAGCCAATGTTCAGCTGCAAAAACGAATAATGTCAATAATGTTTTTTTTTTTTATCCACTTTTTCTCCCATTTTCTATATTTTCTCCCATCCCAATTTCGTATCATCCAATTCAACCCTCCCCCGTCACGAACGCTGTTTCTTGCCTCCCACAAGCCGGCTGCAATGTGGACTAAGTCATACATAGCACAAGTCCCCTCCGGTAACAGCAGTCGCATCTTTTCACCTGCGCAGCTCGATCTCTCAGTGGCGAGGAGTAACGCGTGGGAGGCTCACGCTGCCCCCGACACTTCCTGATTCTACTGCGCAGGCGCACCAACAGACATGTAGGAGTCGCTGTCCACAACGCCCGATCCCCACCCATCAGTTTCCCACCCCCTAATACGGCCAATGTGTATTAGTACGGACGACCAGCTAAACTGAAAGCAAATGTGGAGCGCTGGGCTCGAACTGACGAGCCCAGCGTCTCCAGCATTTCGTGGCGAGCGCCTTGCCCACTACGCCACGTAGCCGCCCCTATAATGTCAATAATGTTATAAGTAGGGCTGTCCCGATCCGATCGTGATTTTCAGAGGATCAGGATTTTTTTTTTACTTTTCTTTATCGGGAGTAAAAAAAAAATTTAAAAACAAACATGACCATGTTCACGTCTTAAACTCATACTGAGGCCTTAGTTTTGGGTTTAAATTGCATATCATCATTAATTTATTTATTGTCACACAGAGCAGAAGAATTTTGCCAAAACAAACCAATCCAGCTGCAGAACGGCAGACCAGCCACACTCAGTCTCAGACCCAAATTAATTTTATTTTTTTTAATCCCAATTTCTCACATTACATTCACCCTGAATGTTGACGTTATCCAGGTGAAAAGTTAACTTCATTCAAGCGAGGCATTGCAATCCTTGACATAAATCATTTGATGTATCAGGGCTGTACGCTAAGCTTTTTCACTAGGGGCACACTTGCAAAGAATATTTTTTAGGGGCAAATTTTTCAATAACAATTTTACCATTGTAAAAAAAAATATGTTCCTCCTGCCTCATTACTGTGGTCCTTTTATTTAACATTTAAGTGCGTTTGTTTTCAGGTTTGTATCTTTAAACTTTAGACAATGAATACACATAAACAAAATAATTTAAAAATTTTGATTTAGAATTCGAATGTCAATGTTATGAATGAAGCTTCGAAGCTTCAAACTATTCGGTACAGCCCTAGATAATAATAACTTTATTTGTAAAGCACCTTTCATACGAGAATTGCAGCAGAAAAAAGACAGCCACAAAATGTGCACATAAAGTGCAGACATAAAATTACAGTTTCACATTAGGATCTAACATCCCAATAGGCCACTTTGTTTGTAGTTTGATTCTATGGCATAAAATGATCGATGTATAAAAACAACTAACAAGCATACAAAAGATAGCAACAAGGTAAGGCAAATCAGTTTTTTCATATTAGGATCAAACATCCCAATACTAAAGGCCTCTCTGTTTACTGTTTGATTCCGTTTTAAAATAGGCAGTAATAAAAATAGAATAGGACAGTGCAGTAAAATGTTAATAAGATAGACAGTAAAAATTATGCAGTACTACAGTGCAATAAAATAGTTCAATAAAATAGCCATCATTTACAATATGATACAAGATAATGATACAATACAAGATGATTTCTGTTGTCAGGGCTGTACACTGCGACGAGATCGTCGCAAATTGCCCCTTAATTTGGCCGTTGCGAGTTGGAAATATTATTTGGGAGCAACGTTGAGAGTTGTGATTTCAACCCTTCATTCGCATTTAACTCCTAAATTAATCCATACAAATTGGATACATTTTAAAAAAAAACATTAGCCTACAACCAATGCTGTACAGTGCGACACAATGTCGTGGTGCTATGAAAGAATCTGTCGGCAATGAATGAACTTACTGCGATCACCGATAGCCTGAGTGAAAAAAAAGATTTGCGTGTGGAGTGAATCTGGGTCACGCTATATACTTGGTACTTGTAGTCTATCGTGCGATTAAAGACCATGTCCCTATCTGCGTAGTCTATACATCCAACACCAAATCCCATAATTCCTAGCAAAACGAAACTGAATGTGGCCTCTCTTCCTTTCAATATGGGCTATTGCATCGCCAAAGAAGCACCTCCTTTCAATACATTTAAGACACAAATTTTGCTCTGCAAGAACAACGGAGTGGATATCAGTCCATCTTATGACAACCACGTCCGATGTGGAGAGATGATAAGATGATGATGATTGACGTGATGATGTGATGATTGATTGACGGGGACACGGACACTTCTAACGTTCAGGTTCAGCCATGCATTAGGTGAGTAGTAGTAGCCCACTATTAGGACGTGAAATACTGTCTACTTAAATTTATAAAATATCAACCTATCTATCTATCTAATAATGAGACAATATGCAAATAAGATAATACTAATAATTGTCACGGTTCCCTGTATATGAAATGAAAGTGGCTTGCAACTTTACTGCTGGTAAAATCACTGTTTATTTCTCGTTTAGCATAGTATTACATTCCACTTCTATAAACAATCAAAGTCCTACCGTAAGAGCCTCATACGGGTCAATTAAACCTTTTTGATTAGTCTTTCCTTCGAGCTAAGTTAGACTGAACATTTCACTGTCAAAAGCGCAAATGTAAATAAGGTTGCGTCGCAACACGGTTTTCAAAATAAAGGTCACATATACAAATACCTCTCAATTCTTATTAAAAAAAGTCCCGGATATACATAAACATTAATTGGCATAGATCTCTATAAACGGCCCAACACATTGATCACTTTAGGCACACACTGAAACCAGTAACATCACAAATATGAAGCAGGTAATAATAAATAATAAACCTTTCATGGGGTTATTTACAATAATAATTCATTTGATTTCTAAAGCACTTTTCATTGTGAAACAAATGTATGCAGAGTTTCTTGTCCTCCTGATTAATGCAATGGTGTGTGTGTGTTGTGGTGATCTCATTCAAGGAGCACTACACAAGCGCGCGCACACACACAGTTTGTTGTTTTTGTTCTATTAGTGATTTACACACTTTCTCAGTTGGTTCATTATAAAAGATACAAACCTGAAAACAAACGCACTTAAATGTTAAATAAAAGGACCACAGTAATGAGGCAGGAGGAACATATTTTTTTAATAATGGTAAAATTGTTATTTAAAAATGTTGCCCTAAAAAATATTTTTTGTGTGCGTTTGTAGTGTGCCCCTAGTGAAAAAGCTTAGCGTACAGCCCTGGTTGTGTTGCCATTCATGAGAAGGGGACATTACTTCACTCAGGGTTCAATCTAAAGTGAACAACAGGGTCCCAGACATTGCAAAATGAAATTCAAGGACTTTTAAGTACTTTTCCAAGCATTATTTCATTTTCAAGGATGTCACTCGAAGGATACAATTCACTTTTAAATGCTATTTTTGTAAGCATCTTCTTGGCCTGCTTGCAAGCTAGAGCATCACACACGAAGAAGAAATGAGGAAAAGCAGTTGGAGCGCGTGAGACAGGGACTCGTCAGATTTGATTAAAAACAGAACAAAAAAATACTATTTCTTGATTCAGAACAATTTGATCATGGATGAACAAAACATTCAATGCGAATGGTTCATTTGAATTTCAAGGACTTTTTAAGCACCTTGTTAAAATATGCCGTTTTCAAGGAATTCCAGGCCTTGACTTTTTCATTTTATTTTTATCAAACACTTAGGTCGCTTTCACACAGGGGCTGTTTGGTCCGGACTTTCGGACCAGAATTCGATAGTCCGGTTTTTCGGGTCTGTGTGAATGTGCGTCGAACTCGGTTCGCGGACCAAACAGTCGAACTCTGGTCCGCCTGAAAACGTAGGTCTCGGTTCGGCTTCATCGAACCAAACGCGAACCAAATATAGGAAGTGATTATTATTACCACTGCTCGCAGCACTCACTGCAAAACAAGCACACTGCATCTAATCTCTCTATCTATCTATCTATCTATCTGTGCATCTTGGGAAGAAGGAAAAAAAAACGCGGCTTATTACTATTACCGAGGCGCGCGGCTTATTATATTATTAATAAAACAGCTACTTGTGGGCACTCATAAAAACACTGTGGTCTACAAGTTGTTTAGCGAGAGGATGGTGGTAATGTGCTTCAATAGAACAATGGATCAATGCCATGTCAAAACTCGGCTCCGCTGATCTGGAGGACTCGCAGTCCACACAGACACACACACACACACGGGATCGCAGCCACACACACATTTCCACTGTCCAATAGACAAGCGCCCTTTTCGACCGCGTGACATTGTTCAGAAGGTCTCGGTCCGCCTGACAGATATCTGTGTGAAAGCAGGCGAACCAAATGAAGAATGCAACAATGTTGCAACTTCACCCCCAGAACCGCACCGAGTCCACCAAAACTATATGTGAAAGCGACCTTAAACCCTTTCACTGCCCCACTACCAAACGGTTAACCCTTTCACTGCGACAATACACAGGTTAACCCTTTCACTGCTACACTACAGAAGGTTAACCCTTTACTATCACACTATCTGTAACCGTCGGTAGTGTGATAGTAAAGGGTTAACCTTCTGTAGTGTGGCAGTGAAAGGGTTAAGCACTTCAAGGACCTTGTGCGAACCCTGGAACAAGTATCAGCAAACACTCAGGAGATTTTAAAACGAGGGATCCTTGTTTTAGGATTAAACTCGTTCAGACCCATCTTCTTATCCATCTTGCGTTATCCCAACCAATTTGGTGCATCATCCAAGTTCAGGTTGATGGTCTTTCATCTGCTATTCAGTAGAACCCTTTCAATGCATCGGCCCAGAATGTACAAGGCATGTCAGTCAGCCCGTCCTAATTCGAGATTTTCCGATACCATTTTTTCCTTTCCGATCCGATTCCGATACCTAAGCTTTGGGTATCGGCCGATACCGATACTTATCCGATACCAGTGCATACATTATAAAAAAAAAAAAAAAAAAAAAAAAAAACGATATTATATAAATTTTTTATAAATATATATATATATTTTTTTTTAACAAATACTGTTTTATATATACTGTTTTTTTAGTAATAACTAGAAAGTAATGGTATTTATTCAACAACAGGTGATTGTATAGATTTGTATTAGTATCATTAATCAATGAGTATGGGGCTTCAGCACTGCAGATATACCCTACTCCAATGATCCACACGGACATTATACCAGGGTTTCCGTTAGAAAAAATTGTTGCCGGTCTCCGTGACCTGCAAGATTTCAACTACCGGACAAATGAGATTAATTCCGGTCATAGTTTATTGAGCTTTAAAACAATTGATAGGCAGGCTCATGTCATCCTCAAGGCATGTAGATTTATAATATTATTACTTAAAACTAGGCTACTTTTGCGTATACAGTCATTAATATATTCCAAATAAAATAAGTCCCTCGATACTCCGTCTCCGTGCTGCTGCTGACTTGAAATAAAATAGACCGCGTATGTGGCAGTCGGTCCGACACTGAACAGCAGTCTGTTATAATCACATTTTTATGAGCTAACGAATTCCGTTATATTGGACATTTGTATTAATTATATCAAGCGAAGAACTGAGAAAGCAGAGAGACTGCAACATTATCGTGGTTTGCGTGACTACTCTCTCCACCTCAATGTCACGCGGTCGAAAAGGGCGCTTGTCTATTGGACAGTGGAAATGTGTGTGTGGCTGCGATCCTGTGTGTGCGCGCGCGCGTGTGTGTGTGTCTGTGTGTGTACTGCGGAGCCCAGATCAGCGGAGCCGAGTTTTGACATGGCATTGATCCATTGTTCTATTGAAGCACATTACCTACCACCATCCTCTCGCTAAACAACTTGTAGACCACGGTGTTTTTATGAGTGCCCACAAGTAGCCGTTTTAATAATATAATAAGCCGCGCGCCTCGGTAATAATAATAAGCCGCGTTTTTTCTTCCTTCTTCCCAAGATGCACAGACATAGAGAGAGAGAGAGAGATAGATAGATAGATAGATAGATAGATAGATAGATAGATAGAGAGATTAGATGCAGTGTGCTTGTTTTGCAGTGAGTGCTGCGAGCAGTGGTAATAATAATCACTTCCTATATTTGGTTCGCGTTTGGTCCGATGAAGCGAACCGAGACCTACGTTTTTAAAGCTCTCGCTGACAACGTCGTTGTCATTATTAGAAGCAACGAGGAAACAAATGTAATGATCGTTTCGTTCATCGCATAGGCTATTTAATTTTAGCCTATTTTAATACAATTCAAATAATCAAATTGTGCTTAGACTCAGGGAATTATTTTCACCGGACATTAAGACCGGAGAAATTAAATATGTCGGACTTCAGGAGATTTTGCCGGACAAATACCGGTAATTACCGGCTAACGGAAACGCTGCATTATACGTTGCTGCACTCGCTACCCACTGGCTCTGCAGATATACCCTACTCAGTCTGTCTACAAGGCTCCGTTTCAGTAGCAGTCGGATCTGTTGTGATTTTTGCACAATAAATATTCAACATTCTCTTTTGAGACTCCGCCTCAGACTCTTATCATTTGGCACTAAAAGCTAAACATTGTCACCGATATGGCTGTCCGCAACATGTCATTAATTGTGTACGCGAGGTGGTCTCAATGACGACGCCAACGTGAGCTAAGTTAGCATAGCATGAGCTGCCGGTATATGAAAAGACTGTAACGTTACTGGTGACATTGTGATTTAACGAATACTCCTTTGCCAACTTGCTGTACTTTGCTTGCAGGTCTGCAGCCATTATTGCTGGATTATATGAATAGCCCCAACTTTAGCCAAGGTAATGTTAAAGCTAGCTTTCGGTTAGCTGTTCAATGCTAATAACACCAGCCACCAAGCGAACCCATGAGCTCCCCGTCAACACCGCTCTGTCGGGACGATGACATTTAAGAAAGTATCTGCTGTTAAAATGACAAATGGCATTGACACTTTAATCGATTAAGCACACGTTTGTTTTATAATGCTTACTCAACAGACCACAGTGTTGTTGATAAATGACGTCATATGGTATCGGAGCGCAGCATTAGAGGGTACTCGCCGATACCGATACCAGCATTTTAGCCAGTATCGGCGGCTTTTCCGATACTGGTATCGGTATCGGAACAACTCTAGTCCTAATGGCCTGTAATTAGATGGGAGTTAATCTCCCGCTTTCATTTTGGAACGGGGGCCCGCCCACGTTTAATGACTTTAGACCACATTGGACATTTAAAAGTATCTGACAAATGGTTGATTTTGTGTGTGTGGGGAGGGGGGGGGGCACACTACTCTCTTAACACATTAACTGCCATGCAGTTTGCCCCTCTCATGCCCATCTCTGCCACCACTCTGCCACTCACCTTCTTTGCAGGGCTATAACTTTTTAAAAATTGTATTGCTAAATTGACATTACTATGGCCCATTCAACATCGATTATCTATCGTTCAGGATGTGGGTACGTTATACTTTTTCATTCATAGATTCTTCCAAAAATACCGTCTAGAATATAAGTATGTTTTTATCATTTTCTGCAGTAATTCCTAGAACGTGAGTTATAGGCAGATTATCAACTGCCGTTTATTGCCGATACACGCTATATAAAAAATGTCAACTGTACATGATCCTAAACGTTATGACTCATCATGCGTGGATGAACGGGGGGGAGGGGGTCGTTTATAATTCCGTGATCGTCAGTAAATGCTTTATGTAGTATGGGTTGATTTATTGATCAGATGGTTGTTATAAAGAAATGTACAATCGCCTTGAAAATAACGTTACTGTCATCTTACCGTTCGCCGATGAGACTGGAGGAAAAAGATCCCACTTATTTGACGTTGATCGACTAGATCCATTTCTGGTTTGTATGGCGCAATAAACACCCAAATCATATCGATTATTGAGTTATGGCAGCGATCCATGCACGCCAGTGTGTGTCTGTAGTCCCGCAACATTATGTGACTGCCGGACGGATTTTCCAGATGCACAGAGATCACAAGATCCATTTTCGGTTGTAACTCGCCCGATCATCCACCAGGTGGCGGTATTGAAGCGTTGCACTGTTGTGCAGGCTCCCACTCTATCACCAGAGACTGGGTGGCGGAATTATGAATGCCATGGCGAAAAAATGAAATGTGATGTCATGTCAATAACGTCGTACGCAGTGATTTGGCAGAATTCGCATGACCAGCAAACCCGCCGTACAACGTGATGTATGTCAATGTGTTAATTGCAATCTGTGCCGCATATGAGTAGCGCTGGCCTGGATATATTAATACAAAGATTACAAGAACAAAAAAACATACAATAAAAGCGTAATAATAGACAATAGAGGATCCAATAAAAATTTAAGCCATGATAGGTTTACAGAGTCCAATAACGCATTAATAAACAATAGAGGATCCAATAATAATGTAATAATAAGCTATACAAAACATTACAGGGTCCAATAATAATAGTAATAATTAGTATAAAGGTTGCCAACATTTGCCAGCTCCTAAAATCTGGGCCCAATTCCAATTCACACACTGATCATTTGGGGCAAGTGCAATCAAAATGCCTGCAACCTAGAACCCTACCGAGCATGACGACTAGTCTACAACCTAGAACCCTACCGAGCATGACGACTAGTCTACAACCTAGAACCCTACCGAGCATGACGACTAGTCTACAACCTAGAACCCTACCGAGCATGACGACTAGTCTACAACCTAGAACCCTACAGAGCATGACGACTAGTCTACAACCTAGAACCCTACTGAGCATGACGACTAGTCTACAACCTAGAACCCTACCGAGCATGACGACTAGTCTACAACCTAGAACCCTACTGAGCATGACGACTAGTCTACAACCTAGAACCCTACCGAGCATGACGACTAGTCTACAACCTAGAACCCTACTGAGCATGACGACTAGTCTACAACCTAGAACCCTACTGAGCATGACGACTAGTCTACAACCTAGAACCCTACTGAGCATGATGACTAGTCTACAACCTAGAACCCTACTGAGCATGACGACTAGTCTACAACCTAGAACCCTACCGAGCATGACGACTAGTCTACAACCTAGAACCCTACCGAGCATGACGACTAGTCTACAACCTAGAACCCTACTGAGCATGACGACTAGTCTACAACCTAGAACCCTACCGAGCATGACGACTAGTCTACAACCTAGAACCCTACCGAGCATGACGACTAGTCTACAACCTAGAACCCTACTGAGCATGACGACTAGTCTACAACCTAGAACCCTACCGAGCATGACGACTAGTCTACAATCTAGAACCCTACCGAGCATGACGACTAGTCTACAACCTAGAACCCTACTGAGCATGACGACTAGTCTACAACCTAGAACCCTACCGAGCATGACGACTAGTCTACAACCTAGAACCCTACTGAGCATGACGACTAGTCTACAACCGAGAACCCTACCAAGCATGACGACTAGTCTACAACCTAGAACCCTACCGAGCATGACGACTAGTCTACAACCTAGAACCCTACCGAGCATGACGACTAGTCTACAACCTAGAACCCTACCAAGCATGACGACTAGTCTACAACCTAGAACCCTACAGAGGATGACCTACTAGGGGTGGAACGGTACGCATTCAAACCGTACATCGTTCGGTACGACCTCCACGGTTCGGGGCATGTGTGTACTGTTCGGTTATAGAGTTAGCCGCAAGCTAGGCTAACGTTAAGTTAGCCGCGAGCTAACCGTGGAAAACGCTCACAGCGAATTGACTCCACGACACCAGTTCCATTAGTTGGGAAGAGGGGGGTATATTGACAAGGCTTGACAACAGAGGTTCAAAGATAACTTCACATTTATTGGCTGTTGGTTTATATTATATCATCAGGGCTTCTCCTTCCAACGCAGTGTTACAGTTGACTATTTACTTCCTTGTGTGACGTCACTTCAAATACGGCATCCAAGACACTCAAAAAAGCAAAAGCGAGTCGAGTCGATAAGGTACCATGCAGTGAAAAGCGGCATGTTTCATGCAATTAAAAAGTTAATATATATTTAGTACACATGATTTATTTATTTTAAATAACACTGACTTTTCCTTTTTGACAAGAAAGTCTAGTGCTGGGCGGCTAAGTGGCGCAGCGGGCAAGGCGCTCGCCACTAACGCAGGAGATGCTGGGATCGAGCCCAGCTCTCGCCGTTGCTTCCGGCTTGGCTGGGCGTTCATACTAATAAAATTGGCAGTATTAGGGGGTGGGAAAGCCGGTGGGCGGGGATCGGACGTTGTGGACAGCGACTCCTACAGGTTGGTTGGTGCGCCTATACAGCAGAATCAGGAAGTATCGGGGGCAGCGTGAGCCTCCCACGCGTTACTCCTCGCCACTGAGAGATTGTACAGGTGAATAGATGCGACGGATGCCTCCTCGTGTACCGGAGGGAACACGTGATGCAAGGCTTCGTCCACATTGCAGCCGACCAGTGGGAGGCATGGTCTAGCAACGTTCGAGACAGGGGAGGGAAGGATTGGATAATACGAAATTGGGACGGGAGAAAAATAGAAAAATGGGGAGAAAAAAAAAATAATAAAGTCTAGTGCTGGTTGAGCATATGCATACTTTATGTTGATGGGCTTTGTCTATAATGTGGCCACAAAAATAGAAAGGTTTAATTATTTTGTTTGCACTAAGTTAATACTTTGACAAATGTTGCCTATACAGGCCTGTACAGTGCGGTATGTCGCACGTGCGACACTGACGTCAGTCTGTGCGATGAATGAATTGACTTTAGTAGCACTGGTGCGATGGCCCGTGGCGCAAGCAAAAAAAAATAAAGTGTGACGGTAAATTGAATGGACCACAGCGCCACACTATCCACTTGGTACTTGTAGTCTCGTGCGATTAAAAACAATGTCCCGTCTCGCGTAGAGTCCATAATCAAACACCAAATCCCATAATCCCTAGCGAACAATATCCCTGCGACTAAGTTGCGAGCTCAATGTACACTGACTGGGTGACTTCGACAAGATGAAGCGCTTTTTTAAGGTATTAAATCCAACAAAAGAAGTACAAGATCAAAACCCCAAACGAGCCGAGAGGGACCACCGTTAATAGAAACGAGACAAAAGGAGAAGATTAACAAGATGTACAGATATAACGCAGAGTGGGAAAATGATTTTCCGTGGATATTTTTTAATGAGGAAGCGCAGCTATTATTATTCTGTCACTGGTGCCGGGAGACTCCGGAAAAGATCCAATCAGAGAATCCCTATGTCGCGGGTAACAATATCCTAAAAAGGGATAACATTAATAAACACAATACGTCCCATCGACACATTCTTGCCCGGGATGCCTTCAACGCTAAACAAACCCCTGAGCGGGCCGGCACCCTCTTGCACTCGCTGAGTAAACAGACGACCAGAGCGGATGATGCTGATCTCCGTGAGGTAAAGTTTAAGATGAATGTGGCATATTGCATCGCCAAGGAAGAAATGCTGTTCACTAAATTTAAGCCGCTAATTTTACTCTGTAAAAAGAACTCCATCGTATGGCTACTTAAATTCCCCTCCGGGATCAATAAAGTATTAATTATCTATCTATCAATCAATCTATCTATCTATCTAATAACGAGACAATATGCAAATAAGGTAATAATAATAATAATTCATTTTATTTATAAAGCCCTTTTCATTCATGCAGAGTTCCTTGTACTTAGTCCTGATTAATGCAATAGTGTGTGTGTGTGTGTGTGTGTGTGTGTGTGTGTGTGTGTGTGTGTGTGTGTGTGTGTGTGTGTGTGTGTGTGGATCTGAAAAAGTGGCCAGCAGACATGATGCTGAAACTGTGACACGTGTGCAGTGCACACACACACACGAATAATAATAATAATAATAATAATAATAATAATAATAATAATAATAATAATACATTTATTTATTTGGTTCCACAAATATGTACAGGTGTTTGTATGCATTATATCTATTTGTTATGTTGGTTTCTAGGTGTTTCTAGGTTGGTTTCTAGCTTTCCCTGTAATCTGAGTCCACACCAGCGCTGCCTGGTCTCGGACTGCTTCATATCGGTTATATCTGGTTATGTCCTTGTTCTTTTTGTTTTACATTATGGGCAAATAAAGAAAGAATTTGTCTAAAAGCATTTCTTGTTAAAGTTTGGATTTTGTGTGCCCTGTATGCAAGATTCATGTCCCTTGCCAGTCACATACCTATTTAAGTAATGAACTGCACTACTTGTGGTTGTTTTTAGAGATTTTAGAGACGTTTTATACTCGTGCTACAAGATTTTGGCCTGTGCTACAAAACTATCAACCTCTGTAGCACCAGCGCTGTGTGCAAAAAAAGTTAACGTACAGCCCTGCTATATTTTTCAGTCAGTTTGGTCTTTGTGTGCCAAACATTATTAAAAAGGTAAACTTTTTTTTTACCAAATAAATGAGAAGCTTAAATCAGCAATGCCTCCCCTCTCTCCCCTAGCTCTAACAGTCACTGTAAAAATAATGTGCCTGATGTCAAACTGCCTCATTCTTTCAGTTTTTGCATGATTACGTCCTTGAAAATAACTGAAAAGTTGGATTCTTTTTAGGCTATATATCTTATGCTGATGTATGGTATTTTTGGAGTGTTAATTTCTTTTTAAATAAAAAACAACGTATACCGAATCGAAAACCGTGACACCAAAACCGTGATACGAAACGAACCGTAGATTTTGTGAACCGTTCCACCCCTATGACAGACTAGTCTACAACCTAGAACCCTACCGAGCATGACGACTAGTCTACAGGGCCAGTTCTTTTCTGGCCCGGGCCAGTGGGAGCATCCCGGTATTGAAATGGTGCATTTTCCAGCCAGTTCAGTGTTCCAAGTTTTAAGTTTGCTTTTATTTGTCACATATAAAGTACTTGTACATTACAGTGAAATGCTTGGTTCTGTATGAGTCCCTGAGCATGTGCTTGATACAGTAAAAAAAATAAAAAAGTAAGTAAAAGAGGAACAAAGTCCCAACACTATAAATATACAAACTAAAGTACAACCTAAGTACAATGAAGTAAAAATGCAGCCAATGAGGTAAAAAAAATGCAGACAATGAGGTGTTCCTCCACAGGTCTTTATTTGTGGTGCGTTGCAGTCTGGGTTTTGGAAACGCACACATAAGCATTGGAAAGGACCAGGGTTCGAAATTAACGGGGGCTTGGGGCAAAATGCCCTCGAAAATTGACCAAATGCCCTCGAAAATCAGTTAAGGCAGGGCTGTACGCTAAGCTTTTTCACTAGGGGCACACTTGCCCCTAAATGAGAAATTTAGGGGCAAAGAATAATTTTTTGGGGCAAATTTTTAAATAACTATTTTACCATTATAGTAGGGCTGGGCGATACGGCCTCTAAATGATATTGCGATATTTTTTGGCCATATCACGATACACAATATATATCGCAATATTTTGACATTTCCTAAAGCACTTAAAAATGCTTGATTTAACCCTTTGATGCATACAGTCACGCCAATATGATGATTATAATAAGTCCCTGCAACATATGTTTGCATTATTAAACCATGAAGATGCTTTAAAAAATTATTTAATGAAAATGTACTAAGAGTAGTCTACTGACACACTAATAAAAAAAATTATTTACATCTAAGACTATTTATATAAAAACTCTTGGGTGCCCTTTTTTTGCACAGTACTGTGTTTTCTATCCACTTTAGCCAAACACACACACACATATATATATATATATATATACTACTGTGAGAAAATAATAATTACACACAAAGGGATAATGGCTTATAGCAGACTTAATGATTTTAGAATATTTCAGATAATGAAATTAAATGTTTATCATCAACTATCCAGTTAGTATTTATACTGTCTGTAACGTTTGGCTACTTTAAATCATTGAATGTAGAGAGAGAGCGAGAGAGAGAGAGGGGGCGAGAACGCACAAGAGAGCCAGCCCCCCCCCCCCCGGGTTTTGTTCTAGGTTCGCGTTTTGATCGTCTAAGCTGCCGTAGGTGATGACGTCACACTCGAATGTAAACAGGAAGAGTCTAACACGGAGATGGAAAGTCACAGTGGATGATATACAGAAACGAATAACTAATAAATATGAAGTTATGTTTAAACTTCTGTTGTCAAGCGTTGTCACTTGTCAATATAACCCACCCCCTTTCCTCACTTTTCCACCGTCCCTGCTTCACTCGGGACCACCAGCTAACGTTAGCCTATAGCTCCGCCGTCCCTGCTTCACTCGGGACCACCAGCTAACGTTAGCCCATTGCTCGTGTCAATTAAATTGCATGTTATTAAATGTCCGCGCTGGTCTGTCTAATGAAATTACAACCGCAACATTATGTCGCCTGTACAGCCCTGGTTGTAGGCTAATGTTAGTGTAGTGAAATGCGAATGAAGGGGTGAAATCACTATTCGCAAGCTTGCGAGTAGATATAATTTTTCATTCGCACCGGCCAAATTAGGGGGCAATTTGCGACGATCTCGTCGCAGCGTACAGGCCTGTAAGGGGGGCAAAAAAAGCCCCAGACAGTTTACTAATTATATATATAATTATATATATGCTCTACAGTGCGAGCATTTCCCTCGTATTTGCCCCTAATAATATGTGTGTGTGCAAACCGGAAAAATCATTTACTTGCAGTGTGCAAGACAGACGAGTGATTGTGAAGATTACAAAACAGCTCCGCTGTTAATAGTTCAGATTGAAACTGGACTGAAATTCAGTTTTTGGGTGGAATGTTTGTTCCAAGGAGGAGGGAGGCGGGGCCCGCTGCGTGTTACAGGGAGATGCTTCCAGGCACTTGAGACTGAGAGGATGCGAACACAGACAGAGCGCTCTGCTTTCATCAAGCATTACACTGCTATCTTAACGTTAGCAAGCTAAGCATCTGCATAGCGCGACCTGTGTAACGTTAAGTAACTTGTGTTCGGCGGGGAAAGACCGTTCCATTTGTAACACAACTCCAAAGAATAACATCCAAATCCGATCCCGATGCGCATTTCCTTCATTCCACAGCGCTGAGCGCGCAACGTATTTCATTGATCGATCTGGCCAGAGCCTATACTCACACAAGTCAAACGTTGCGTGTGTGGGGTTTTTCATCAATTTGAAACAAGCCTCTTGACTGTTGGAATTAGGGATGTTAAAAATAAAATATCTAATAATATTATTCAATATTAGACATTCATTGATCCAGAGGCAACCGGTTATTCGTCTGCTATTTGTAGATATATCAAGACAACACCACAACTTGCCCTCAGGGACAATAATATTTAATCTATTTAGATAGAGTATGTATGTATTATTTACAGATAATTGAAGGTACCTCAAAACATGAAACCAAGCCATGTCACACATCGTGTGCGCGTGTGTGTGTGTGTTACTTGAACAATTGTCACTGTGCTCCTAAATTTCTGTGTGCTCCTAAATTTGTATTTTATTTATTAACATTTTATTTAGGAGCACATGTGCTCCTTGGGAAAAAGGTTAGCGTAGAGCCCTATATATGGAGACATTAACATTACGTTATCAAACATAGGGACGAAGACTGTAAAAAAAAAGTGTCAACAATGTTTTATAATCTTTGTTAATTTTCATTATAAAAATGTTGTGCCCCCGAAATACAAAAAAAGCCCCCGAAAATCAATTAAGGGGGGCAAAAAAAGCCATTGAATTTTTTTTTGTTATTTCTAACCCTGGAAAGGACTACAGTATGTGCACGCAAAACAAGTATTGTTAACGTGCAATTGCATCAGTTTGGGACACCGATTTGTGGAGGGCCTGTCTGGTATTGTAGTGAGGCCCGTCTGGTGTTGTAGTGAGGAGGCAGGGCTCTACAGTGCGACCATATTGCTTGCATATGCCCCTAAAAATATGTGTGTGCGAACCTGAAAAATCAATTACTTGCACGGTGTGCGAGTGCAGATTACAGCCTCAGTCGTTCTTTTTATTTCTCCGCTGAGAATCGTTAAAAAACTACAAGTCCCACATTGCACTCAAGCCAACGGTACAATCACAGTAGAGTGACATGACTGGTTTCATGGGAAATAAAGCAAATTACCAATCGGACCAACCATTTGGCTTGTTTACTTCCTGAAAGTCTGCCATTGCGATCAGGGCTCCGATTGCGATATGCGAGCGTTTTCCGAGACACTAACATAGTTATAGGCCTGCCACGATAACAAATTTTGCTGGGCGATTAATTGCCCCCGAAAATATCGCGATAAGCGATATTATTGCGACCGGTTAGAGAATTTTTTTTTGAGAAATTTATTTCCCAAAACTTTTATTTTGAAGCCCACCGCTCCGTCTTTTCCGGTGTTTTAGACTTTTATTTTGAAGCCCACCGACCGGACCGGAAGTATTGTTGTTATTATCCTAGCTTGCTGATGCTGCTGGTGGACTGGGGCCAGCTAACGTTAGCTTGCTGATGCTACTACTACTTCGACATGCTGCTAATGGGCTGGGGCCAGCTAACGTTAGCTTGCTGATGCTGCTGGTAGATCGACATGCTGCTAGTGGACTGGGGCCAGCTAACGTTAGCTTGCTGATGCTGCTGGTAGATCGACATGCTGCTAGTGGACTGGGGCCAGCTAACGTTAGCTTGCTGATGCTACTAGTAGATCGACATGAGCTAATGATAAAACAAATGTTGAGATTGTTGGTGAACAACTAACTTTAAGTTAGTTTTAACGTTAGCTACTAACGTTAAAACGCTAACGTTACACTACAAATAACGCTACTTGGTTAAAAGGAGCAACACTATTGAGAAATGTAGTTAAGCTATGTGGTGTTGCCCCACGGAGCTCCTGTGCTGTGCTCTCTGCTCTGTAGTAAAGCCAGCGGCCCGCCTCCCAACACGGACAGTGACTGACAATGGGCACTGGTTCCGCCTCATTAAAACAAACGCGCAAATAGCAATTAATCGCGCCCGTCAAAATCATTGCATTAATTTTAATTATCGCGGCAATTAATCGATTTATTGCTTATCGCGGCAGGCCTACATAGTTATTATAGTCTTACCAATAGCAATAGATTTTAGAACACCTAGATTTAGCGATAGCAATAGTAATATAACGTTAATGCAACAAAACGAATGCCTTGCTTTGTTAATCATAACGTTGATGCAGTAGCGTATGTCGTTGTGTTGACTGTAGTGTTGTCACGATACTGGAATTTCAACTTCGATATGATACCTTGAAAAGTATCGATACTTCGATACCATTTCGATACCAAAGAAAAAATAAAAATAATTTTTTTTTTTTTTTTTTAAACAAATTTAGCTCCTCAGCTTCTCTCTGGTACTATAAGAGAAGATAAATATAACACTTTTAAAACCCTTTGTTTATCTTTAGATCACACATTTAAAAATAACTGTTCATCTCACTTCAATAATTTTTATTGCAGATGCAGAACATGGTATTTTCTCAAGCAGACAGATGTAAACACTGTAATCTATGTTGCATGTACCTGACAAACTGAACTGTTTGTATTACAGTTAGTAACAGTTTCGATTTTTATTTAAAGATAAGAGAGAGAGAGAGAGAGAGAGAGAGAGAGAGAGAGAGAGATCAGCTATGCTCGGAGCATTTAGTAACGTTACATTTTCAACAATATTGCTGCTATTTAAACACTTCATGGAAACAGAATAACGTTAACCTTATGTCGACTGTAGTATTGTATGACCTCGACATACCGTTTAAACGTTAACGTTACTCCGTTTCCATGCAGTAATTATAAAGGTGGCCAGCTAAGCTAAGCTAACGGAGGAACGACTAGCAGTAGCTAACGTTAGCCAATAGCTGTAACGTTACTAACAACGAATCAGCTGTTGATATTATGCGCCATCAGTAGACAACGTATCATGTATTAAACTAGAGTTAATGGTTTAATGCTTCAGTCACAGTGACGTTGAAAGAGCAGCTGTCACGAACCGCTTTCATTTCTTTATGGAGATCCGCGTTGGCACTCTTCGTTGTTTACTTCAAACCCGAAGTACCTCCAAACAGCACTTCTGCTGTTTTCTTTATCCACAAGCACAAGTTGCGGAGGCTCTGCATTTGCCATCTTCAGCTAAAATGTTTGTTTACAAACTGAAGACGGCTCTGTGAGGGGGAGGGCTGGAGGAGGCGGAAGGAGGGGCAAGCGTGCTCTGAACAGCGTGTCAACAACTTCCGGTAGAACACTGCGAGCAAGCCAGCTGGTACCGATACTGCAGAAAGTATCGGTATTTCGGGAAATGAGTATCGAAACCGTTTTAAATATTCAGTATCGATATTTCGATATTTTTAACAACACTAGTTGACTGTAACAGACATGATAACAACATAACACTGTGTACACATTCAAATTGCGATAATCGATTCTAACATTTTCAAATCGATGCAGTTGAATTTTCCCCTTAGGATCGATGCATTGTTACACCCCTACACCAAAGTAACTGGCCCACTGTGTATGTGTGTACAGCTAACTTGGCTAGCGTTATCAACAGCAGAGGTGGGCAATAGGGTTCAGCTGCAGCGCCGGACGGCCGGAGTGCAAGCGGTGTGACGTAATTGGCAGACTCAACTGTCAATCAATGGTCTGACCTGACACGCAAACTCATAAACAATGTTTCTGTACTGGAGGTGTACAGTATTTCAATAGGCATTCCTGAAAGGATAATTTTTCTAGAAGAGCAACACAGCCAAAACATAGGCATTGTATGCATAAAAGGGGCAAAAGCTAAAGTTAAGTGACTTGTTACTTTTGTAGCAGTAGTTTGATTTTATCGTTTATTTGATAGGGACAGCACATGTTAATGAACATCAAGTACAAAATACAAAATGTAAACATGCAGGGTTGTAGCAAGAGCTAATTTACACACATGCACGCACAGTACAAATATACATTTATTTAAAAAAATTAAAATAAACTGTTACTTGAAATATTTTTGGGTGCTCCTAAATTTTCTCATTTAGGAGCACATGTGCTCCTTGGGAAAAAGGTTAGCGTAGAGCCCTGCACGGTAGGGCTGGGTGATATAACGATAACGATAATTATCGCGATATTTTAATAATCTATAGTCTCGGAATACTCTCGCATATCGCGATTTGGCAGACTTTCAGGAAGTAAAAAGGCAAATGAGAGCTTCCGATTGGTCATTTCCTTTTCCCCCCTTGAAACCAGTCACGTCACTCTACTGTGATTGGACCGTTGGCTTGAGTGCAATGTGGGACTTGTAGTTTTTGAACAATTATCAGCGGAGAAAAAAAAGCACGACTGAGGCTGTAATCATCACTCGCACACCGTGCAAGTAATTGATTTTTCCGGTTCGCACACACATATTTCTAGGGGCATATGCGAGCAATATGGTCGCACTGTAGAGCCCTGCCGTGTACAAGACATAGGCCGTGTTATGGACCAACATCTAAAAAGACACACCTAAACATTAGTCCACCTATATATCCACTATTCCATCCGAGGTTCCGACACAGGGAGCGAAATTAACTTTTTGACTCACCGGCCAGTGGCGGGTAGATGGGAAGAGTCTACCCGCCAAGCATATTTCTTACCCGCCAATATATATTTTATATATAAAAAAATTTTTTAAATAAAATATATATTATATAATCATACTTGTAGTTGTATTATCTGCGAGACATCGCCACCACGCAATAAGTCAAAATGCTTGCTATCTGCAAACAGCTCCACTGTCTGTTTTGGCTGTGTTGCTCTTCTAGAAAAATAATCCTTTCAGGGTTGCCTATTGAAATACTGTACACTTTCCTACTGTACACTTTCCTGATTAATTGAAATGGGGGACCCTGATGTAAACAAGACGAAAGTCTTTCTCTGGTCTGCATCCCCTTAACAATTGTGTGTATTGAGCTGTACTGTATTGTACCCATTCTGCAATCTGTTAATAAAGTTTTCAATCAATCAATCAATCACACCTCCAGTACAGAAACATTGTTTGAGTTTGCGTGTCAGGTAGACCATTGATTGACAGTCGAGTCTGCCAATTACATCACATCGCTTGCACTCCGGTGCTGCAGCTGGACCCATTGCCCACCTCTGCTGTTGATAACGCTAGCCAAGTTATTATACACACAGATACACAGTGGGCCAGTGACTTTGGTGTAGGGGTGTAACAATGCATCGATCCTAAGGGGGAAATTCAACTGCATCGATTTGAAAATGTTAGAATAGATTATCGCAATTTTAATGTGTACACGTTATGTTATTGTCATGTCCGTTACAGCCAACACACCGACATACGCTACTAGTACTGCATCAACGTTATGATTAACAAAGCAAGGCATTCGTTTTGTTGCATTAACGTTATATTACTATTGCTATCGATACATCTAGGTGTTCTAAAATCTATTGCTATTGGTAAGAGAGACTATAATAAGTTGTTGTCTCGGAAAACGAGAGCCCTGATCGCGGAGTTTCAGGAAGTAAACAAGAAAAATGGGAGCTTCCGATTGGTCATTTGCTTTATTTCCCATGAAACCAGTCACTTCACTCTACTGTGATTGGACCGTTGGCTTGAGTGCAATGTGGGACTTGTAGTTTTTTAACGATCTCGCAGCGGAGGAAAAAAAAGACGAGAGGCTATAATCTGTATTCGCACAGCGTGCGCGTAATTGATTTTTACCGTTCGCATACAAATATCTTTAGGGGCCTGCTTATGAACTACACGTCTACACGCCACACGGCGGGCAGCCCTCTAAGTGTCATGCGCCAAAGGTAAAAACAGACCGCCCCTGGCGGGCGGCGGGCTTTAGTTTCGGTCCCTGTTCCGACACCATCAAACTCTTCAAGACCCATCTAAAAACACATGGTGGCAGGTGACGTGGCAGGTGACGTGGTGGCAGGTGATGTGAAAAGCTACCAAACAGCCAAGTCTCAAACAGAGTGACCGCCTGCAGTGACCGGCCGCAGACATGACTCGACCTCTGGATTAAGAGCAAGTCGAGCCAAAACGGCTCGCAGTGAAGGACGACGTCACGGGGACCATGACGATGTGTGTCTGGGATACAGAGCAGATTTAGGGATGCCAAATGGAGAAGGCTGAATTCCAACACAACCACATCTGCAGCGGGGTTTGGGGGCGTTTCTGGGACCGCCATGAAAAATCTACATTTTACTTATTACTGTACATTTAACTGTATATATACATATCTTATAATGTATATACCAGACTGTATTTCTATTCTTATGTGATTTTTGACTACCTAAATGTTTACTGTGAGCGATCTGTAGTGCTGAATTTGCCTTGGGATCAATAAAGTACTTCTATTCTAAACAGCGTGTTATAAGCCATGCAGTCACCAATTATACTCTCAACTAACTGAGCAATGTGTGTATTTTGTGTCACACACACACACTTTTCCCTGTGGAAAAGCCAAACATTGTTCCTATTAGGATTGGGGTTTGAAAGCAGTTTAATCAAACCCGAATCCAAATCCTTTCAAATCCCTTATCAAATCTTTTTGAGGTAGACTTAAGCATTTGGGAGGGGAGAAAGGCAAACAATGTGTATTACTTGTATTGCACTCAGTCCAGCAACAGCTCATCGCCTATTCTTTCAGTTACTCTGCAAGTAAAGCAACTAAATCGTAAAATCAGGGGCTACGGTTGAGCGGGAGGAGAAGGTGAAAAAACAGAGGATATGTTAAGACTCCGAGCTTAATGAATCTGGGCATTTTACTAACATGAAACGGGTTTCAAAATAGAACTGGCTAACGGAACCAAACGGAACTCCTATAGACCCGGTCGCTGTCCACGTCAGACTCGGTGTGCAGTGTGCATAGGGATGGGTACCTTTCACATTTGAACCGATACGGTACCGGTACCTGTGAATTAGGGCTGGGCAATATAACGATAAATATCGCGATATATTTTAATAATCGATATCGAAATAAAATTCGATTTTTTTTTAATATTATTGTTATTATTATTTTTTTTTTTTTTTGTGACCTGCAACAGCGCAGTTTTAAAACCAGAGACAGTGGACAGACTTGTCTTTCTTGCCTGCAAATTAAAGTAATGGCTTTGCTTGTCCAAATGACAATACTGACCAAATTGAGATTTATTTTTCTCGTGTCCATTTATTTTGTTTGCTTTCTAATTTAAAATACAGTTTGAAACCGTCTGTACACAGTAGGCTATGTGTGCTAGCAGAGCTAGACTCCAGTCACGAGTCATGGTGCACATGTGCGGTGGTTTGTCCACCAAATAAGCACCAAAAGATAGAAAATAAACTAGCAGAGCCAGAACTGTTCAACTCCCCTGGAGCCACAGCCAGCAGAGAAGCCGGTTTACTTTTGCTTTTAAACCAGCTGCAGCCTGAGAACTGGAGTGTGAGGGGATGTAACACTAAAGATGGCGGCAACGACAAAGAATTGCTGCAAAATAAACATACATCTGTTGTTAAAAAATAAAAATAAAAAAGTATACTTATAACAATTCGATAATTATCGATATCAAGAAATATGATAACATTATCATATCGTTTTTTCCATATCGCCCAGCCCTACTGTGAATCGATACCGGTACCCAACGGTACCTTTTTTCTGTACTTTAGTCTCAAGAAATTTTATTTATCTACCTCAGTCGTGAAAAAAAAATCAAAACTTCAAATAACTACAATTTCGACAGTTTTCGGCTTGCCATTGCTCCGACTACTTTGTTGATGAATCAAGTCAAATCCTAGGTAAGCATATATTGTGCGTGTGAACGTTGACATGAAAAGAAAAAAGGTTAAAAAAAAAATTCGGTACCCATCCCTAAGTGTGCACGACCTTTAGTCAGGGGAGTGTCACGGTTAAATGACTAAATGTAATGTAATGTTTTGAGCATTTTTTAATGTTCACAGAGCTTGCCTCTCCGGTGTGTCTGGTAGGGCTGAGCCCAAACATTAGAACGATCGGACCGTCGTTCGTTACGTTGGCATTCTAATCATTATTATTATTTTTTGTCTATTCATTCTGTTTAAACCAATGGGGTTTTTCTTCACAGTTGCAGATAAAGATTAGGCTACACTAATATTATAGTATTAAAACTGATGAGTTATATTCATTAAAGAAAGTTGATTTAATAAAATAAAATAAACTCATTTAATCAGATTAATCACTTTATTCAAATTGAGGATTGTTTGAGGATATTTATTTAAAAATAATAATAAATAAATACATTATTATAATTTTTTTTATTAAAAACGAAGGTTCAAACGTCCATTCGAAAAACCCTTGACGATGTTCGAAGCCCAAAAACAGGCTTGGGGGACAGCTCTAGGTCTGGGTGAAGAGCAGCTCAAAGCGGCTTCCCCACTCGTTGTATGCAGTACTTTGAGGCACGGTTAACCGCACCTGAGGATCGGAAGGCTCTTGTACTTTGAGGAACGGTTAAGCGCACCTGAGGATCGGAAGGCTCTTGTACTTTGAGGAACGGTTAAGCGCACCTGAGGATCGGAAGGCTCTTGTACTTTGAGGAACGGTTAAGCGCACCTGAGGATCGGAAGGCTCTTGTACTTTGAGGATCGGAAGGCTCTTGTTGTACTTTGGGAACGGTTAACCGCACCCGAGGATCGGAAGGCTCTTGTTGGCCGATGCAAAGTTAGAAAGCCAGACGTGTATGTGCCGTGGTGCTGGTGTAGCGTTTAGTGCTTTGTAGGGGTGTAAAGGTATGTATCCGTACCGAACCATGGTTTTTGTGTACCGTTACACCCCTAGTGCTTCGTATAGGGCTGGGCGATAAAACGATAACTATAACTATCGCGATAAATTATTTCCTCGAAATAAACATGAAACGTGGTCGCAAAGTTTCGATATATCGATTTTCCAAGCTTGGATATGAGCATGCACTAACAACCAATCGGTGAAAGAGATGGCCGAGAGCGAAGGAGACCCGGAAGGAGACCCAGAGGTAGGACTCACTCAACAACAAGGCTTGCTAGGCTAATTAGCTTGCACGGCGATGTTTTATATATTTACGTGCCGAGTATGTGTGTGGCGTGAATTCTGAGAATCTGAGGCCACGTTTATAGTAGTGTGGGTATACAGTGGACGTCGTTTCAATATATTGTGGCGGAAGAGAGTATTTTAGTGTCATATTTAGCACATTGTCATGGAATACACCGCTTAGAAGCAACAGGCTGGCTAGGATAACTAGCTTGCACGGCGATGTTTTATATATTTACGCGCCGAGTATGTGTGTGGCGTGAATTCTGAGGCCACGTTTATAGTAGTGTGGGTATACAGTGGACGTCGTTGCAATGTATTGTGGCGGAAGAGAGTATTTTAGTGTCATATTTAGCACATTGTCATGGAATACACCTCTTAGAAGCAACAGGCTGGCTAGGATAACTAGCTTGCACCGTCGGCGATGTTTTATATATTTACGTGGCGAGTATGTGTGTGGCGTGAATTCTGAGGCCACGTTTATAGTAGTGTGGGTATACAGTGGACGTCGTTTCAATATATTGTGGCGGAAGAGAGTATTTTAGTTAGGGCTGGGCGATATGACGATATTATATAAATATCGGGTACAGTTCATTAACGATACACTTTTTTAACGTATCGTGGATATCGTGATGTTTTGCCCAAGAGGATTGTGTCGCGTCAATCTGGTCCACCCCGTTCAAACTTTTGAACAACGCCGCTCCCACACACACACTACTGCATCAAAGTTAGTTAGTACTTATGATTAACAAAGGCATTCGTTTTGTGGCATCAACATTATATAGTTACACGTTATATAGTTACACATCAGCGTATTTACCCAAACATAGCAACGTCCGATGACGACATAGATAGCAAGCGTTACTGTTCATATCTCAGTCCGTGCCGAGTTGTGCGTGCCCATTCTGCGGTCTGTTAATAAAGTTTTCAATCAGACAGATGTATGGAAAGGCTTTTATTATAACATTTGTTGCAGTAAAATCATTATGCCTCGTTGTCATGCTGCGGTGCGCTAGTAATCACTCGTCGGCTGCGGTGAGCTGTTGTTGTTGTCGTTGAGCTGAGCTCTCGTTAAAATCAAGGAGGGCATTCAGGAAGTAAAAAAAGAATAGCGCTGCTTGCCGATTGGTGCTAAGAACAGCAGGGCGGGTACAAGCGGTGTGACGTAATTGGCAGACTCGACTGTCAATCAAAATTATTCTGTTGCCGGCTGAATGATTGAATGAATGAACGTTATTAACGATTGCAGAATGGGTACAATACAGTACAGCTCAATACAACAACAGTGGACTGACTGGAGGATGAAGACCAGAAAAAGACTTTCGGCTTTTTTACATAAGGGTCCTCCATTTTCAATTCATCAAAACATTTAGAGACATACAAATATACAGTAGTTTCATAAAAATGCTAAAATCCTATTGATTGATTTAAAACTTTATTAACATATTGCAGAATGGGTACAGTACAGCTCAATACATACAATTGTTAAGGGGATGCAGACCAGCGAAAGACTTTCGTCTTGTTTACATCAGGGTCCCCCATTTTCAATTCATCATATTTCATATCTAAATCATATAATATCTCATTGCTAAATATATGCAATATATAATCTAATAATCCAATAATCTAAATCTAATATATAATATAAAAATGCTAAATGCATGGGTATTTTATTTTGTCTTTAATGTTAGCTTGCAAACTCAAATACTGTCTTGGTAAGCCTCATAATGAATTGTTTGGGGAAAAAAAGAAAAACATCGTGATGCGTATCGTGTATCGCCGAAAGGTCAGAAAATATCGTGATATCATATTTAGGCCATATCGCCCAGCCCTAATTTTAGTGTCATATTTATTACATTGTCATGAGATATTCCGCTTGTCGGCTAACTGCTAACGTGCGCGGACTGATGACGACATCAACTCGACTCGAGACATTCGCAGCAGCATAAGTTAATTAAACTTGACAGACATTATATCGACGATAATTATCGATATCGAATTATATGAAAATAATTTTATAATTTTATCGCGATAACGTTTTTGGTCATATCGCCCAGCCCTAGCTTCGTATATCAAATCACATGCGTTTGTAGCCCGAGATCACATGGAATTGACCCCATGGGCTTTACAAGTCAAGAAGAAACATCACACCAGAAGGTCCATCATTTCAAGAGTGGAGTGGCAAACTGGGTAGGGTAGCTGCCTATGAGAAGAGAGGAGTTTCACTCATTATAACTGGGTTGGTGGGCTCACTTGCCTAAGGCTGCGGTTACACCTTTCGTATCATTTCGTATTGTTTTCTTATACGTATCGCCGCGTATCGCCGCGACGTCATGCGCCTCGAGTCACACTTTCGTTTTTTTTTCGTTTTTGTCAGCCGAGCACACTGATGTAGTACACTGCCAAAGCAGTAGGTGGCAGTAGGTGGCAAACATGAAGGCAATTTCAACCAATCAGAACGAATGTGCCAATACACTTCCTGGTGGAAGCTCCAGCAAAGAAAATGTCAATAAGGCAAGCGCCTATGCCGCGCCACCATCTTGCTTATTTACTCAATGCAGCAATAATTTTTCAGCAAAGCCTAATAAAAGTGCAATAAACAAAACGGATACATTCACTGTGTGTTCTGCCTGTCATTTGTTGATGAAACAAAACTAACATCAACACAAGTGACCACCAAGAGCGGATAGTTTAGTCTAAAAAACGATCGGTAGCATTGTTAGCTGCATGCTAACGTCAATGGAGTATGCCATTATAACAATATAGCATTGTGGCTAGAAGCTAACGTTAGCTCACGCTACTTAGCCAGCACAAACTGATGATATCGCGAGCTATCAGTAGTTAGATAACATTAGAGACAACGCTGTGTGTATTAAACAAAGGTGAATAGATGACTGGGCCATTTTGTTTAATGCTTGTTAAGTTGAAAGAGGAACTCTGAGCTAACAGGGTCTGAATCCTGATAGCTCACGTTAGCCAGCTGCTCATGCAATCGGTAATGCTAGCAGAATGAATGGATGTAAACTTTATTTAACATATTGCATATGGGTACAATACAATACGGCTCAATACAAACAATTGTTAAGGGAATGCAGACTGTTGTAGCTTGGACTGGGGTCCTTATAACAATAACTTGACAACACATGGTAGCTGAAGCTATTTGGGACACGGAGCTCTGTCCCAAACACACACACTGTTGTCACCGGAAGGGCACGCAGATGGTATCTACTGCGCATGGGCGTTTTCGCAACAACTGCTCCGTGCTGACTACACGCTGTTGTCGAAGCGTTTTTTTTGCGTATCTCCAAACGCAAACACAATTTTGCGTTTCAGCCGTATCCACAAAAAAACGCCAAAAAACGCATTTCTGTGTAGATAGGACACCAAACGTCGTCAAAAACGTATAAAAAAACGCCAGGAATACACTAGTCTAACCATAGCCTAAGACAGCGGTGGTGCATATGATTCTCTCAGGTACAACTGTCTGTTAGCATATAGGATTTGGAGGCGTAAAAGTGGCAACGGTACAGTTACTTTAGATCACACTGGACCAGGGCTAGAGACTAACGATGTCCCGTCGTCCCGGGGACGATCAAATATTGATTTGGGACAAACAGAAATCTTTTTTGGGACGCAAACGGGACGGAGGATTTAATTTTTTTCAAAGGAAATGTCAATTAGCCGACTGTCAGTGCGCGCATATATATATATGAATTATTCTACGTTAATAAAACATGAAACATACCTGGTGATCAACTACAGTTTGCTGTGAAAATTATGATATGCGTGTAGTGTTCTGATAATGACGGCTGGGCAGCGGGAGCTGGATGCTGGATTTTGCGAGAAGCATGCAGCTGCAGAGCCGCAGAGCGGGGCCACTGTGCCTGCACAGTGCAATACTCCAATTCAGCCATTGGCAATTCAGCCGTTGGGTGGGGGGCGCTGTTGAGCGGGCCTGTGACCGGACCTGAAAGCGTCCCTGCTCTGCGGCTCTGCAGTTGCATACTATTGGGATTCGTTGGGAGCAGCACGGAGTCTCGACTCGGGACTTATTTTATTTTATTTTAGCAGCAGTTATCAATATCGACCAGGAGGACAGCGCAATCTAAGGGACATGTTTCATTACTAGTCAAGTGTCATTACTTTAGTTATCAAAGGTGGAATCTCTGGACACAATGACATTATATAGTTTAAAGCTAAACTACGTTTTTCTTTCTTGTTAGAAGAGGGATAACTTATTCAGTTAGATTTGATTTGATCTTTATTTATCTCTAACATTTTCAACCATAAACACACACATTTGTAATAACAAAAAAAACTAAAACGAAATAAAATACAAATACATTTAAATATATTTTCCTATGGAAGGAATAATCAACATGGCTCCAATTGGTTGACTATAACAGCACCGTGACCAAATATCCCTATACTAGCACCTTGTTAAACACTTTATATATATATATATATATATATATATATATATATATATATATATATATATTTATTTTTAATCATAATTATTCTTGTGAAATCTTTCCACCTGGGAGCCTTTTGACTAAATCAATTTATTCTCCCCTTCTCTGAATGGTGTTTCTTTTTTTTGATCCACTTTTTCTCCCATTTTCTATATTTTCTCCCATCCCAATTTCGTATCATCCAATTCAACCCTCCCCTGTCACGAACGCTGTTTCTTGCCTCCCACAAGCCGGCTGCAATGTGGACTAAGTCATACATAGCACAAGTCCTCTCCGGTACTTGAGGTAACAGCAGTTGCATCTTTTCACCTGCGCAGCTCGATCTCTCAGTGGCGAGGAGTAACGCGTGGGAGGCTCACGCTGCCCCCGACACTTCCTGATTCTACTGCGCAGGCGCACCAACCGACCTGTAGGAGTCGCTGTCCACAACGCCCGATCCACACCCATCAGTTTCCCACCCCCTAATACGGCCAATGTGTATTAGTACGGACGACCAGCTAAACTGAAAGCAAATGTGGAGCGCTGGGCTCGAACAGGCAAGCCCAGCGTCTTGCCCACTACGCCACGTAGCCTCCCTTCTGAATGGTGTTTCTTATGGCAATAACAACTATAGACGACAAAACCAAAGTAAAGAAACGACATTTAATTTTTGGGACGGTTACATTCACTTTGGGACGGTTAAAATTGTATTTCGGGACGGTTCTGGGACGGTGGTGAAAAAAGTTAGTCAGGAGCCCTGCGGTACGGTTCAGGTTCAGGAATAAGAAAACTTAGGTGAATGAGTACCTGGCAAGTAGAGATGTTCCGATACCATTTTTTCCTTTCCGATCCCGATACCTAAGCTTTGGGTATCGGCCGATACCGATACTGATCCGATACCAGTGCATACATAAAAAAAAATAAAAAAAAATAAAAATATATATAAACAATGATTTTTTATATATATATATATATATATATATATATATATATATATATATATACAGCTACTGTTTTATATATACTGTTTTTTAGTAATAACTAGAAAGTAATGGTATTTATTCAACAACAGGTGATTGTATAGATTTGTATTAGTATCATTAATCAATGAGTGGGGCTGCAGCACTGCAGATATACCCTACTCCAATGATCCACACGGACATTAGTTGCTGCACTTGCTTCCAGAAGACTCCGGTTCAGTTAGTAGTAGAGGCTCTGTTGTGATTTTTGCACAATAAATATTCAACATTCTCTTTTGAGACTCCGCCTCAGACTCTTATCATTTGGCACTAAAAGCTAAACATTGTCACCGATATGGCTGTCCGCAAAATGTCATTAATTGTGTTCCTCTGATTGGCCACTAAACCCACGTGGCCACGCGTTAGCACACCCCCCTTATCGCCCACTCTCGCACTGTGAAGTGGAAGCGCCAGCAGGGCGAGGCGGTGGTTTCTCCCCGGCTCCATGCGCCGCTGACTCGGTCCAGCTCCAGCAGCAGCGGCCGTCTTCTCTCCGAGGCGGTTCGTTCTTATTATTATCCCCCATTGTTCAGGTTGACATGGTCGCACAAACCCCCGTTGGAGGAGTAGTGGGGGAGAAGAAGAGGAATATTTTTAAATAGCAAGAATTATCGACTGGCAACTCTGTGCTCGTCAGACATGTTAATGGCATGTATGTTGTGTATGTCATAAATGTCGATATGAATTGAAAACGGGGGACCCTGATGTAAACAAGACAAACGTCTTTCTCTGGTCTGCATCCCCTTAACAATTGTTCTCCCCCACTACTCCTCCAACGGGTGTTTGTGCGACCATGTCGACCTGAACAATGGGGGATTAATAAGAACGAGCCGCCTCGGAGAGAGGATACCGCAGGCGGAAGACGGCCGCTGCTGCTGGACCGAGTCAGCGGCGCACGGAGCCGGGGAGAAACCACCGCCTCGCCCCGCTGGCGCTTCCGCTTCACAGCGCGAGAGTGGGCGATAAGGGGGGCGTGCTAGCGTGCGGTCACGTGGGCTTAGTGGCCAATCAGAGGAACCCGGAAACCGAACAGCGTTGTAGAAGGCATAGACGCATCCTGGTCAAGGTAAGGACTATATTAGAGCCATATGAAATCCGTTTTATTATTTTCCAAATTCCATTTAATTTTTTCCCAAATTCCATTTTTTCCTTTTTAATATTTCAGAATTCTGTATTTTGCCTTTTATGCTCATTTTACCATCAGAAATAGTGTCTAATAAGTGGGAATGAATAAATGTCCACAATTGAATAAGATATAACAGTCCATTTAATGTTTTTAAGTGCTGCAACTCAGAAATACAGTTCAATTTTACACAATATTTTTCAATTAATATTGTGACAAAATAAAAATACATATTTCAAGTGTAAACAATAGATACAGCTAGCTATTACTGACATTATCACAATGACAATGTCAGTAACCTAGCTATATCTATTATATTGTGATGAAATTTAGTAATGCATAATTTAGGCACCTTTAGTTTAGTTTATTTCGTTTATAAAGGACAGTGTATAATGGCAATCGTTTGCATTAAACAAATGGATGGGTGCACTAGATTTAGCAAGAAGCTATCATTTCCATCTATAGTCCTATGTACTGTAACGTTTCATAGCTATTTAAGTTTATTTAGATTATAAAGGGCAGTGTATAATGACAATCGTTTGCATTAAACAAATATGGGTGCACCAGATTTAGCTAGAACTTCTAGAAGCTATCATTTCCATAGATAGTCCTATAACGTTACATAGCTATTTAAGTGTATTTAGTTTATAAAGGGCAGTGTATAATGAAATGGATGGGTGCACTAGATTTAGCTAGACGCTAAACGTCCTAACGTTATAGCTATTTAATCACAATAGTGTCGCAAGTGTTTTTGCGGGTCCAGTCCACGGAACGTTGACAGAATTAGCAAAACACCTTATCACCGGAGGCATAAAAGTCATTAGGATACTGTTCTGCTTTGGGCGGCTAGGTGGTGTAGTGGGCAAGGCACTCGCCACCAGTGTGGAGACGCTAGGATTCACGTGTTCGAATCCAGCTCTCCACATTGTTTTCAGTTTAGCTGGTTGTCCGCAGTAATACACATTGGCCGTATTACGGGGAGGGAAAACTGAAGGGTGGGGATCGAACGTTGTGAACAAGCGACTCCTACAAGTCGGTTGGTGCGCCTGCGCAGTAGAATCAGGAAGTGTCGGGGGCAGCGTGAGCCTCCCACGCGTTACTCCTCGACACAGAGATCGAGCTGCGCAGGTGAAAAGATGCGACTGCTGTTACCTCAAGTACCGGAGGGGACTTGTGCTATGTATGACTTAGTCCACATTGCAGCCGGCTTGTGGGAGGCAAGAAACAGCGTTCGTGACAGGGGAGGGTTGAATTGGATGATACGAAATTGGGATGGGAGAAAAAAAAAATGGAGAAAAAGTGGATAAAAAAAAAAGGATACTGTTCTGCTCTGAATTGAGGGCTTATTGTGGAATTGTTTAGCTTATTGACGATGTTAACACTGAAGCAGCCAGACGCTTGAGCACCGCGGCTGTGTTGTGTGTAACACGCTGTAGAGTCCCCGCCTCCCCGGTCGCGTGTGCACCAAACGTTCCACCCAAAAACGAAATTTCAGTCCAGATTAGGCCAAATTCTGCAATATTCCACGTTTTGCAGTTGATTCCATTTTTATTGGTTAATTCCGCGATTCCGTCCGCGATTCCGTGAACGCGGATTTCATATGGCTCTAGACTATATGGTCTAAAAATTCCTTCATGCTGATCGGGGCGTGTGTGGCGTGTTCCGTTGGTAGCGATCAAAGCACGGAGGGGCGCGCCCCCCCCCCCACCCTTTCATGCATGCATGATGAAACATAATACCGATAATCTAGCGTAGATTTATTGTTGATCCAAGCGAGGAATGGCACGCTTCCTAGTGAAATGCAATAAAAGGCTGTTTAGCTGCGTTTCCTGGGATTACACAGAATTACTCTAAAACTATACTCATATTCACCACGGTATAAAACGGGAATGTATTGATGAAGAAATTATCTGTTTTTTGCATATTGACCGGAAGAAACTCAATGACAATCGACTACATTATTAGATCCATAGCTATAATATTTAATATAGTTTTAGCACTGCAAACACTGGCATATATCCCCATTCATTACAGCTCTGGCACACACGGCCATACGTCCACAACGACCTCTGGCGCTGAACCAGTTAATGTAGCTTTATTTTCTGTTTAATGTAAAAAATAATAGTAGTCTTGATGTTAGTGGTCTAGGGGCGTGTGGGCGTGTGTTGTCTTTCAGGACCGACCTATGTTGATTCAAATGCAGTGTTTCCCATTAATTACCTAGACTGTATTGGCAGTGGCAGGGCTGTACGCTAAGCTTTTTCACTAGGGGCACACTTGCCCCTAAATGAGAAATCTAGGGGCAAAAAATATTTTTTAGGGGCAAATTTTTAAATAACAATTTTACCATTATTAAAAAAATATGTTCCTCCTGCCTCATTACTGTGGTCCTTTTATTTAACATTTAAGTGCGTTTGTTTTCAGGTTTGTATCTTTTATAATGAACCAACTGAGAAAGTGTGTAAATCACTAATAGAACAAAAACAACAAACTGTGTGTGTGTGTGTGTGTGTGCGTGCGCTTGTGTAGGGCTCCTTGAATGAGATCATCACAACACACACACTATTAATCAGGAGGACAAGAAACTCTGCATACATTTGTTTCACAATGAAAAGTGCTTTAGAAATCAAATTAATTATTATTATTGTAAATAACCCCATGAAAGGTTTATTATTTGTATGGGTAATTACCTGCTTCATATTTGTGATGTTACTGGTTTCAGACTTTCAGTGTGTGCCTAAAGTGATCAATGTGTTGGGCCGTTTCTAGAGATCTATGCCAATTATCTTATTTGCATATTGTCTCATTATTAGATAGATAGATAGGTTGATACTTTATTGATCCGCGGTGTCAATTTAAGTAGACAGTATTTCACGTCCTAATAGTGGGGTACTCACGTAATGCATGGCTGATCCTGAACGTTAGAAGTTTCCGTGTCCCCGTCAATCAATCATCACATCATCACGTCAATCATCATCATCTTATCCTCTCTCCACATCGGACGTGGTTGTCATAAAATGGACTGATATCCATTATCCATTCCGTTGTTCTTGCGGAGCAAGAGCCATATTATTATTTAAAGGAAGCGGCCACATTCAGTTTCGTTTCGCTAGGAGTTATGGGATTTGGTGTTGGATGTATAGACTACGCAGACAGGGACATGGTCTTTAATCGCACGATAGACTACAAGTACCAAGTATATAGCGTGACCCAGATTCACTCCACGAAAATCTTTTTTTCACTCAGGCTATCGCAGTAAGTTCATTCATTGCCGACAGATTATTTCATAGCACCACGACATTGTGTCGCACTGTACAGCCTTGGTTGTAGGCTAATGTTTAAAAAATAATTATCCAATTTGTATGGATTAATTTAGGAGTGAAATGCGAATGAAGGGTTGAAATCTCTACTCGCAACGTTGCTACCAGATATAATATTTCAATCGCAACGGCCAAATTAAGGGGCAATTTGCGACGAGATCATCGCAGTGTACAGCCCTGAGTGGTAGTAGTCATAATAGTAATATACTATATTTTTTTATTTTCTAAAAAATAAACCAGTTCAACACAGGTAACCACTTTTGCTTCATTTCTTTGATGGCTCAAATGTATGCTCTACTTCCCAAACCTCTCCTCGAGACAACCCAGCCATTCCATGTATTTGTTAAATTCCACCACCAGCACACCTGATTCAACTAATAAAGGGCTTGTTAAGTTGAATCAGGTGTGCTGGTGGTGGAATTTAACAAATACATTGAACGGCTGGGGTGCTTCGAGAAGAGGATTGGGAAGCACTAGTCGATCACTAGTCGATTTTGTGTTTTGAGCACACACAATATTTGTGGGGGGCATGCCCCCGGACCCCCCCTAGGGTCGGAGGTTCACCCCCCCATAGTCTCTGAAAATCCTGTGGGAAACACTGAAATGTCATGTCATTACTTTTTGTTGTCCTGATGTCCTGTGTGTGCAAAAAGAAAAAACTTCAATAAAGTATAAGTCATAAAAAAGAAGAAACATCACAGTAGATCCAGAACAGAAAAACACCATAAAGTCCACATATGCAACACTACCAGACTTTCCCCAATGAAGATAAGGAATGACTAAAACCTAGCAATAGGGGGGAGGGAGCACCACAGGTGGCGTGGAGGAGAGAAACCTCAGATGGGCTGTTCAAAGAGGATCCCCCAACAGGATGACGGGGTATCAATAGCTACAATAGCTACTACATGGTAGCAATAGTATCTAAAGTACATAAGAACATTTTAAAATTTAAATAAATAGAGCTAAAACAACAAAAAAGCATAGGAAAACGAGCGCTGGTATGAAAATAAGATAAGACTAAGAGGCTAAAAGTCAAAGGCTCGAAGCTCAAAGTATCAGAGACAGTATATGTGCGTAAAAGTACCTTGAAGTCAATTCTAAATTAAACAGGGAGCCTGTGCAAAGTGGCTGTAGGACCGGAGTGATACGTTACACAAGTTGGGCATCATTTGGATTCTGGTCCTGGTTATTGAATCCGGTTCTTATCGAATCTCTATTCCTATTCTAATATTTGTGATGGTAGTAGAATAGTTTCATATCAAGAACCAAAACTATTCTACCTTTCATTCTTGGCAGATTTAGGCTATAGTGAGTAAATTGTGAACCATGACATGAAGGTATCATTTTCTCTTAAACTACTCAGCCTTTAGTATTTGTCATCCATCATTCTGATGCATTACGACAGGAATATATCGGAGGCTTATTAAATTCATTAATATAGCTGTGTGGATGATGATGCATTTTGCTTGTATCCATTACCTATGGAAGGAGACAACAGTTGTCAAGGAATGTAAACTGTTCCACCATAAATCACCGCTGGGTGACATTCATCCACTCCCTTCTGTGCTCATCTTCCCCTTCATAGCTAAAGTTAAAAGTATTCTTTAACCCTTTCACTACAGAAGGTTAACCCTTTCCCTACCAAACTGTTAACCCTTTCACTGTGACAATACAGAAGGTTAACCCTTTCACTACCACACTACAGACTAGGGTTGGGCATCGTTTGGATTTGAACGATTCCGGTTCCGATTCTTTGAGGTGCAGGTCAAAACAGGTCACAGTTTATTTCGCAGGAGATTATTATAATTTTTTTTTGTATCTTAGATTTTTCTCATACTATTCACATTGTCAGTTGACTTGATACAGTTTAATTTGGTTGCTGTACTGTAACTAGGGTATTAATTAACAAAGTTAAAAAATAAATGAAAAATTGTTTTTTTAATAATCGAAATTAAAAATCGAAATGCAATTATGAACCGGAAGTTAGGAACGGGTTCCTATTAGAACCGGTTCTCGGTGCCCAACCCTACTACATTTGATTCATCATTCTTTCCAAAAAGAGCAAAGAGGCCTAGAAGCGTGGCAGCTGCTGAGAGAGAAGTCAGCGAGTGAAAACTCTGCTGAGAATTGGATGAGGTTTTTCGATCGGCGAAAATAAAGCATTATCGGAATTCACCGATCTCATATTTATACTGAATATCGGCCGATACCGATCGCTGGCCGATCGATCGGGGCATCCCTATTGTCTAAGTTATTGTTATAAGGATCCCAGTCCAAGCTACAACAGTCTGCATTCCCTTAACAATTGTTTGTATTGAGCCGTATTGTACCCATTCTGCAATCTGTTAAATAAAGTTTACATCCATTCATTCTGCTAGCATTAACGTTACCAAGCTGCTAGCCACAATGCTATACTGTTATACTGGCATATCCCAATCACGTTAGCACGTAAGCTAAATAAATCGACTGCAATCTTTTTGTGAGACTAAACTCCGCTCTTGGTGGTCAATTGTGTTGATGTTAGTTTTGTTTCATCAACAAATGAGAGGCAGAACACACAGTGAATGTATCCGTTTTGTTTATTGCACTTTCTTTGCTGAAAAATAAATGCTACGTTGGCTAAATGGCTCACGCGAGGCATTTAACACTTTAATCGCCGATGACGTGTTTAGACGTCATTCCTAGCCATGCTCATTCTGCCGAAGACGCCGTAACTCGTCTTTGATGTCAATATTTCAAAAATCTGTGATCGAAATCATATTTCTCCTCCGGGGTCCTGAGATATACTGCTGATCTCCACTCAACTCTCTAGCGGTTCAAGAGCGCCATCTGGAAGTGACGTGACGCGCCAAACAGGAAGTGCTCATCCATAAATCGTCCGGGCACTCGCGATCATTAGCAGGACTCTATCTCAACACACTGGATAATCAATCGCTCGCCCTAACTCAATAAACAACGTTATTTGGACGTATAATTTATAGTATTATACAACCTGGAAATGGTTCATCAGGATCAACATCCCATAATCGAAAACTGTCTACTCCACGCTGATCGTCCAACGGCGCGAGGAAGATACGGTGAGTTTCAACGTTATTTTCTAACGTATTCTATACTAACTGATCTGATGATCATATGACCCACACTAGATGAATGGTATAACGTTGCCCACGGAATTATAAACGCCCCCTCGCCCATCCGGTCAATATCAGATGATACGTAGTAACTTCTAGAAGTACCTCCAGTTGAAATTTTTCATCTGGCAACGATCTCTACCAAACTGTATTTGATCATCAATATAATGCATTTGGAGCTATAAATCAAGTTCTGGAGAAAGCTGCAGAAAACGATAAAAACATACTTATACTTTAGACCATATTTTAGTATGAATATGTGAATTAAAAAGTATATCATTGCTACACCCTGAACAATGGATATAGGACATTGAATGGGCCATAATAATGGCAATTTAGCAATAGAATTTAAAAAGTTATAGCCCTGCAAAGAAGGGGAACTTCTCCATAGACAAATAGAGCTGGCTAGGGATGGTAAATTATGAATTTGAACCATGGCGATCAAAGTGTTAAAGATGGTGGATTGTTGATTTTTTAGCAGGAAGTGTATTGGCACATTAAACTTTTCTGATTGGTTGAAAATTGCCTTCATGTTTGAACTACATCGCCACCTACTGCCACCTACTGCTTTGGCATTGTACTACATGTATATACATCACTGTGCTCAGGAGGCAAAAACAATGTCCAACTAACTTGCCTGCCATTACGTTGCGTTCTGAAAAGCGAAACTGACCCTGAAAACGAAACAAAAACTGGCGATAGTGTAACCGCAGCCTTAGTCACGTGACTAAATTGGTATTGCCGATTGGCTCGAACACGGTATGTTTGTAAACAGCGAACAGGTCTATTGGAGATGCTTCCTTGCTTGCATGAAATACTCTTGCTGCTGGTATAGCACTTTACTGTATTCCATAGTTTTTGTGAAGCTCAGCCAACGGTTAAAGCGCTTGCTGCCATTAGCCACCGACTGCTTTTAGACAAGGTCCAGCGAAAGTAAACAAGAGCCTCTGCTCGGCCGACACGACCACGTAACCAGTGACACGACCATGTAACCAGTGACACGACCACGTAACCAGGACATTACACTGGTCCAAGAAACAGGTCTTGGTAGTCGTCTAGTCGAGTAGATTGTTTTGCTCAATGCAGCCACTGACCTATAGACCTGTTCGCCGTTTACAAACATACCATGTTCGAGCCAATCAGCAATACCAAGTTGCCCCCTACCTGCACGAGCTGCTGCGCTAAAGAAGTATGACAGGACTCTATGGAGAAAAGTATCTACCCCCCTGTAGTGTCTCTACCCCCCAGTGTACAGTGCTTCAGCAAATCAACCAGCACTAGAAGCAGATGAACAGAATTCATTGTGAAACGGAACAGGTGAGTGCAGGGTTAGAAATTAACATTTTTTTTCAAGGGCTTTTTTTGCCCCCCTTAATTGATTTTCGGGGGCTTTTTTTTGTATTTCGGGGGCACTGCATTTTTATGATAAACGGTAGGGGTGGGACGGTTCACAAAATGGACGGTTTGGTTCGTATCACGATTTTGGGGTCACGGTTTTCAGTTCGATATACGTAAATTTTTATTAAAAAAAAATGTAACACTCAAATCTAAACATGCTTCTCATTTATTAAAAATAAAATAAAAGGTTTACAGTGTTTACAGCCTTAAATAATGTTTGGCACACAAAGACCGAACTGACTGAAAAATATAGGCTACATTTGTCAAAGTATTAACTTAGTGCAAACAAACAATATGCTCAGCCAGCACTAGACTTTCCTTTCTTTAATTAATATAAACACACAAAAACAATAATAATAATAATAATAATAATAATAATAATAATAATAATAATAATAATAATAATAATAATAATAATAATAATAATAATAATAATAATAATAATAATAATAATAATGACTTGGATTTATATAGCGCTCTTCATGAGACCCAGAGAGCTTCACAGAGTCCATTATTCATTCATACACAGTCATACCGGTGGTGGTAAGCTACAATTGCAGCCAGAGCTGCCCTGAGGCAGACTCACGGAAGCGTGGCGAATAATCATCGCCTACGGCCCCTCCGACCACCACCAACATTCATTCACATGCATACACATTCATACGAGGCAAATAGGTTAAGTGTCTTGCCCAAGGACACAACGGCAGTGGGATGGACATGGGCTTGAGCGGGATTCGAACCACCAACCCTTCGATCATTGGACAACCCGCTCTACCCCTGAGCCACGCCGCCCAATTCCCTGATTGTCAGTTCTTAATGGAAAGATTCATTTTCTGCTTGAAATTATTATGTTTCTGTCTACATTTATTTAGACTAACATTATTTAAATATTGAGTGCAACTGTGGTGGATTACGTAATTCGGTGAGTTGGAACTATCTATGGGTTGGCGCCGGGTCCCCACGGACATTTTAGCGTGTGGCACCTTCAGTTCCGGTCACGTTCATAACATCAACAAGCAGCGCGAAAGCGGCAATAGTCCCGGTTGGAGTTAGTAAAACACAGTTGTATGTTAGCCTTCTTGGATGTTGAATAAACGCCTATCATTGTCTTTAAACACCCCGCCTCTCAGACTCCCATTTCCTCCTCTGCTACAGTAGCTAGTAGCTACGGTGACATTTCATTGACTGTACAGTATTAGCTTGCGGGCTGCGTCGGGCTACCATAGTTAAAACGTGCGTTGTGTTTACAAACTGCTAACGCTATGGCAAGATGTGTGTAGGCCTATGTAATGTTAATGGCTATGTTTTTAAAGTCGTAATGAAGATTGATTTATATTGTGCGTGCCATTTTTACACAAACTGACTGCTGCTGCTGCTGCCTGCAGCCAGTGCAGAACACAGGCTCCGCCAAATGATTTTTTTTATTTGCGCGTCATCTGAACCGTACGATACACAGACGCTCCATTACCGGATAAATATATATAATTAGTAAACTGTCGGGGGCATTAAGTGCCCCCCTTAACTGGTTTTCGAGGGCATTTTGTCCATTTTCAAGGGCATTATGCCCCAAGCCCCCGTTAATTTCGAACCCTGGGTGAGTGAGGATACAGGGATGCCAGTGAAATGTCCCGCCTGGCAACGTCTCTCTTCCTTTTCTTGTGAAGTTTCAATGGATAATTAAAGGACAGCTCACACCCCGGCTTCCACCTGTTCGACCTGTTGCAGGCGTTACAGGTGCATCAGAGCAGGCCAATCTGCCGAGCGATCTGGCGCGGGGAGCGCTCGATTCAAGGTGAGCGGGGAGCGAGCGGAGAGCGACTTGGGGGCGGGGTCAACATGAGCAATTCGCGGAGCGGACCAAGCTTTAAAGAGCGAAGAGCGGATTTCTCGGCTGCGCCGATCCGCTCACGTGGCCTGCATCAGAGCCAGAACAGGCTCAGAGACAGTTTCTTCCCCAGAGCCATCACCACCTTGAACTCCAATATGCACCAATAATTCACCCTTTCCCCCTCCTCCCACACTGTGCACAACATCCACAGTGCAATACCCACCCACTACCGTCCGACACTGTGATTGTTATTTTGTATATTGTTGTTATTTTTGTATATTGTACAGTATTGTAACATTGTTTAGTATTTTATGTTTCTCTTTTATTACTTGTGTGATTTTATATTCCACTACTGCACCTTAAGTTTGAGTCCCAAATCTCGTTGTATACAAATGACAATAAAGTACAATCTAATCTAAAGTTAGAGCCATATGAAATCCGTTTTATTATTTTCCAAATTCCATTTTTTCCCAAATTCCGTTTTTTCCGTTTTAATATTTCAGAATTCTGTATTTAGCTTTTTATGCTCATTTTACCATCAGAAATAGTGTCTAATAAGTAGGAATGAATAAATGTCCACAATTGAATAAGATATAACAGTCCATTTAATGTTTTTAAGTGCTGCAACTCAGATTTTACACAATATTTTTCAAATAATATTGTGACAAAATAAAAATACACATTTCAAGTGTAAACAATAGATAGCTACTACTGACATTATCACAATGACAATGTCAGTAGCCTAGCTATATCTATTATATTGTGATGAAATATAGTAATGCATAATTTAGGCACCTTTAGTTTAGTTTATTTCGTTTATAAAGGACAGTGTGTACTGAATCATTTGCATTAAACAAATGGATGGGTGCACCAGATTTAGCTAGAAGTAGGGATGCACCGATATGAAAATTGGCCGCCGATACCGATACCGATTGTTCAACTAACACTATCGGCCGATACAGTCGTTTTAATGAAACTACTGTATATTTGTATGTGTATGTTTGTATTTGTAGGCCTCTTTACTTACTTAAAAAAAGGAAACATCAAGAAATATGTTTATGGTATCACTATCTCTCTCCCTGTATCGTCTTGCGGCCTGCAGAGGGATACTATTTTCTCAACCAGAGCTTTCAACCAATGCAATGGAACCATTCTTGCGGCCTGCAGCGGGATACTATTCTCTCAACCAGAGCTTTCAACCAATGCAATGGAACCATTTTGATTGACAGTCGATTCGGCCAATTACGCCACACCGCTAGCACCCACCTCCTGCTGTCCTTACCACCAATCGGCAAGCGTTTATAAATTTTTCTACTTCCGGGCATGCCGCCATTGTTCTGTTTGCGAGAGCAGAAGAACACACTTAACGTAGCTACGTTAGCTGCCCGGCCCGGCGCCCGCCGACCGGCGCTCCACGCATGACCAAATGAGACATAATGATTTTACTGCAACAAATGTTATAATAAAACAAAGCCTTTCTATACATTTGTCTGGTTGAAAACTTTATTAACAGATTGCAGAATGTGTAGTTGGGTACGGAATGAGCAACGGAATGGAACCGAGCTATGAACGGACTAACGGAGTAATGCCTTGTTTACTGCTATCTTCGGGTAAATAATATGCTTGTTATTGAACGTGTAACACTTCATTTTAACAGCAGATACTTTCTTAAATGCCATCTTCCCGAGAGAGGGTGTTGACGGGGAGTTGTGTTATTAATAGCATTGAACAGCTAACCGAAAGCTAGCGTTAACTATTGTTAAAGGTTTAGCCATAACGTTACCTTGGCTAAAGTTGGGGCTATTCATAATAATGGCTGCAGACCTGCAAGCAAAGTACAGCAAGTTGACAAAGGAGTATTCCAACGCAAATCACATTTTCACCAGTAACGTAAGTCTTGCATCTCCCGGTAGCTAATGAACGGACTCGGAGTAATGCCTTGCTGCTATGGGTAATAATAATATGCTGATGTTATTGTCCGTGTAACACTAACTATATAACGCTAATGCCACAAAACGAATGCCTTGTTAATCATAAGTACTAGTTACTTTGATGCAGTAGCTTGTGTGTGTGTGTGGGGGACGGCGGGCGTTGTGCAGATAGGTCACGAGTGAACTTTTTTTTTTTTGCCTTTTGACGCTACACAAATTGATGGGTATTTATCGTCCTGCTATCGGCACATTTGAGCTTATCGGCCGATAGGCCGATACTAAGCAGTCAACAAGGCACTTATCGGCCGATACCGATACCCGACCGATATATTTGTGCACCCCTAGCTAGAAGCTATCATTTCCATCTATAGTCCTATGTACTGTAACGTTACATAGCTGTTTACGTTTATTTAGTTTATAAAGGACAGTGTGTATAATGACAATCGTTTGCATTAAACAAATGGATGGGTGCACTAGATTTAGCTAGAAGCTATCATTTCCATCTATAGTCCTATGTACTGTAACGTTACATAGCTATTTAAGTTTATTTCGTTTATAAAGGACAGTGTGTAATGACAATCGTTTGCATTAAACAAATAGATGGGTGCACTAGATTTAGCTAGAAGCTATCATTTCCATCTATAGTCCTATGTACTGTAACGTTACATAGCTATTTAATCACAATAGTGTCACACGTGTTTTTGCGGGTCCAGTCCACGGAACGTTGACAGAATTTGCAAAACACCTTATCGCCAGAGGCATAAAAGTCATTAGGATACTGCTCTGCTCTGAATTTAGGGCTTATTGGGGAATTTCTTAGCTTCTTGACGATGTTAACATCAAAGCAGCCAGACTGCAGACGCTTGGACACTGCTGTGTTGTGTGTAACACACAGCGGTCCCCGGCAGGGGAGGAAACTAACTTTTTGGCTTACCAGCCAACTGGCGAGTATCTGATTTTTTTTACCAGACAAACTGATTTTTTACCAGCCAAAAAAAATCGCTAATTGTGATAATTACTTCTTTGTATGTCTTCGTCTAAATTGATTTTCAATCATAGTAATAATCACACCGTGTCTCTACTCTTTAAAATATTTATTAGCATAAAACATTAATAACAGTCTCTACTCTTCACAATATTAGCATAACACATATTAACATGAAAGAGGGATCTATTCTGGACTGGGTTGGGCTGAACTGGGCAGTGAAAGATGCTGGGTTGGACTGGGTTGGGCAGTGAAAGAAAAAAACCGAAGTATGTTGTGAAGTGTATAGATAGATAGATGTGAAATGTATAGATGTAGCAGTACTGTCTATCTGTATGTCGTGTATGTCATATGTTATGATGAATTGAAAATGGGGGACCCTGATGTAAACAAGACGAAAGTCTTTCTCTGGTCTGCATCCCCTTAACAATTGTGTGTATTGAGCCGTACTGTATTGTACCCATTCTGCAATCTGTTAATAAAGTTTTCAATCAGTCAATCAAGTTAACTTTGAACCTCGGTTGTCAAGCCACGTCAATGTTGTGTATGCATCCGAGTGTTCACTGTGCCTTTAAGACGGCACGGTGGCCTTACGACAGTGATGTGAAGTTCCGTCAAGTGTTGTGGTAACGTCAGTTGGGTTGGTCTGCTGTTGTGCACTGGTTGAGCTAGCCCCTTTCGTGACTGCGATGTGCAAGCCAGGGGCTTTTGAGCATGAAATAAAATGTCTAACCTTACGTTGTAGTCCGGTGCGCAATAGACTAACATACACCTCTGTAATTTAAATGTGTCCTTGCCTTGGACTCGAGAGTTGTACTAGGGTTGGATGCAGTTCCCCGTTGCTCAGTCTGTCTGTTTTCCATCTTCTGTGTTTAACGTTATCTGTTTGCGAGTGCTTCCTTGACTGATGGCCAGTACTGCGGGAACTTTTATTAAACATTATATATGTCCGCGGGTTGGCCAGTACTGCGGAAACTTTTATTAAACATTATATATGTCCGCGGGTTGGCCAGTACTGCGGGAACTTTTATTAAACATTATATATGTCCGCGGGTCTTGTGCAGTGCTCTCGTGGCACTGTCAACTCGCCAGACTGGCGAGTGGTCTTCATGAATCACTCGCCAAACGTAAAAAATACTCGCATTTGGCGAGTAAAGTGGCCTAATTTCCTCCCCTGGTCCCCGGTCATGTTTGCTTTGCACCAAACGTTCCACCCAAAAACGGAATTTCAGTCCAGATTAGGCCAAATTCTGCAATATTCCACGTTTTGCAGTTGATTCCATTTTTATTGGTCAATTCCGTGATTCCGTCCGCGATCATATGGCTCTATCTAAAGTACAACAACTAGACAACTGTAGCCTACACTGTAAGAAGTGTGGTGCAGCCATGTGTTGGATCTGAGGGACTGTCCCCCTGGCTTCAGAGGGCTTTCAGGGGCAGGACAGAAGAATTAAAGAGAGTCCGGGTTACACATGTCACTCCGGTTATACGATACAAGAGATGCAATTTTTACGAGTCAACATATTAGGTTAATTTGTCAACATTGTTAAATTGTCAACATTGTTAAATTATATAATAGAGGACCTATTACGTCAGCCCACTGCTCGTGGCAGAGAAATGTAATATAAATATGCAGATTAAAATATAAAGTCTTGAGTCACTGTCAATCATCAGTGCAAAACTACTATGGGTATGCAAATGAAGACAAATATTCATCAGCTTGCAAGATCATTGATTACTACCATGCTGTAGCACAAAAAGAAAGTGTGCGACTAAATCATGTGCTTGTGCGAAGCCAACTGATAAAAGGTTGGAAAAGTTAGTCTGGAGCCCTGCTTAACCCTTTCACTGCCGCACTACCAAATGGTTAACCGTTTCACTGCCACACTGCAAAGGGTTTTAAACCTTTCACTACCACACTACAGAAGGTTAACCATTTTTTACTATCACACTACAGATGGTTAACAGTCTGTAGTGTGATAGTAAAGGGTTAACCTTCTGTAGTGTGGCAGTGAAAGGGTTAAGGTTCATTTATACTGCCGCTAGTCCCGGCGTAGGCCAAGGAGCCCACGTGTGGAGCCTACATGCTCCTCCCCCAAATTGTAACTGAAATCAAATCAAATGTATTTGTAAGGCCCGACAACACACGTTAATGTCCCCATGGGCCGGACACGTCTTCTTTAAACAAGTCAAGAAGAAACATCACAATAAATCAATAATAAAACAAACAAAAAAACATGAAATCCTAAATAAAATGTAAAATAAATAAATGCAACACTCCCAGACATACCCCACACGAAGGTAAGGGAAAAACTCACTAAAAACCTAGCAATAGGGAAAAAGCACCACAGGCAATGTGGAGGGGAGAAACCTTAGAAGGGCCGTTCAAGGGGGGATCTCCCTTCTTAGATGTCAGTGATAGTAGTGTTGCTATCAAACAGGCAAAACAGTTGGTAATAGGGGTGTAACGATGCATCGATTTGAATATGTTAGAATCGATTATAATCGAAATTTAAAAAAAAGTTATTTTTTTTATGTTTTTTTTTGTGTATTGTTTTTATTGACCTATAGTCCATTCATGCTGAGTGAATCAGTTCCCCCAGCCACATTTGTGTATTACATTTTTTGGGGGGAATTAACTGATAGAAAATTAATCGAATCGAATCGTGGTCAAATGAAGAGATTTCATGATGCATTGAATCGTTGCCGGAATAATCGTAATCGAATCGTTGTGAGGTCACATCGTTACACCCCTAGTTGGTAAGTATTAGAGATGTTCCGATACCATTTTTTCCTTTCCGATCCGATTCCGATACCTTAGGGCTGGGCGATATAACGATAACTATCGCGATATATTTTAATAATCGATATCGAAATAAAAAAAAATCGCCTTTTTTTTTTTTTTTTTTTTTTTTTAATAAATATTTTTTTTTTTACCTGCAACAGGGCAGTTTTAAAACCAGAGACAGTGGACAGACTTGTCTTTCTTGCCTGCAACTTAAAGTAATGGCTTTGCTTGTCCAAATGACAATACTGACCAAATTCAGATTTCTTTTTCTCTTGTCCATTTATTTTGTTTGCTTTCTAATTTAAAATACATTTTGAAACCATCTGTACACAGTAGGCTATGTGTGCTAGCAGAACTAGACTCCAGTCACGAGTCACAGTGCACATGTGCGGTGGTTTGTCCACCAAAAAAGCGCCAAAAGATCGAAAATAAACTAGCAGAGCCAGAACTGTTCAACTCCTCTGGAGCCACAGCCAGCAGAGAAGCCGGTTTACTTTAGCTTTTAAACCAGCTGCAGCCTGAGAACTGGAGTGTGAGGGGATGTAACACTAAAGATGGCGGCAATGACAAAGAATTGCTGCAAAATAAACATACATCTGTTGTTATTAAAAAAAAAAAAAAAAAAAAAAAAAAAAAATTATATTTATAACAATTCGATAATTATCGATATCGAGAAATAAAATAAAATTATCATATCGTTATCGCGATATGATTTTTTTCCATATCGCCCAGCCCTACGATACCTAAGCTTTGGGTATCGGCCGATACCGATACTTATCCGATACCAGTGCATACATAAAAAAAAATTTAAAAAATTATAAAACTTTATTTTATTTTTTTTAATACAGCTACTGTTTTATATATACTGTTTTTTTTAGTAATAACTATAAAGTAATGGTATTTATTCAACAACAGGTGATTGTATAGATTAGTATTAGTATTGAAAACTATCTCAATGAGTTCACCCACGGAAAGGTTGTTGGCACATTAGTTCCACACGGACATTATTCGTTGCTGCACTTGCTTCCACAAGAAGGCTCCGTTTAGTACCAGAGGCTCTGTTCTGTTGTGATTTTTGCACAATAAATATTCAATATTCTCTTTTGAGACTCCGCCTCAGACTCTTATCATTTGGCACTAAAAGCTAAACATTGTCACCGATATGGCTGTCCGCAACATGTCATTAATTGTGTACGCGACGTGCAATTGTGCAATGAAGACGTTAACATGAGCTAGGTTAGCTAGCATGAGCTACCGGTATATGGAAAGACTAACGTTACTGGTGACATTGTGATTTAACTTGGAATACTCCTTTGCCAACTTGCTGTACTTTGCTTGCAGGTCTGCAGCCATTATTGCTGGATTATGAATAGCCCCAACTTTAGCCAAGGTAACGTTATGGCTAAACCTTTAACGTTAGTTAATGCTAGCTTTCGGTTAGCTGTTCAATGCTAATAACACCAGCCACCAAGCGAACTCATCAGAGCTCCCCGTCAACAGCGCTCTGTCGGGACGATGGCATTTTAAGAAAGTATCTGCTCTGCTGTTAAAATGACAAATGGCAATTAACACTTTAATTCACGGTCGATTAAGCACACGTTTGTTTTATAATGCTCACTCGGCGAGTAGGGTATATCTGCAGAGCCACAGAGCCCAACGTCCGCAGTGTTGTTGATAAATTACTTCATATGGTATCGGAGCGCAACATTAGAGGGTATTCGCCGATACCGATACCAGCATTTTAGGCAGTATCGGCGGCATTTCCGATACTGGTATCGGTATCGGAACAACTCTAGTAAGTATGTACATATACGTGTAATGATGAAACACAAATATATACATGCAATAGCAACTGGGGTACATAAGATTGAAAATAGAATAGAGCTGACGACAGATCCATTTGAGGTATGGGGGGCGACGACGTAGAGGGGACCGCATCCTCCCGGCCATCACCACGGGACGCCCACCACTCCGGCCACTAACTGCACATAGGTCGATGCACAGCAAGCAAGCACCGTGATTGGCCCACTTGCCCAATGTACCATTATCCAGAGTACGTAATATGTGTAAACAAACTATGTGTAACGACAGACTTGAGGGCTTGTGTATGAGATGTGAGGGGATCTGTTTATGGGATGTGAGGGGATCCGTATGGTGTATTATGGGATGTGAGGGGATCAGTATGGTGTATTATGGGATGGGATCAGTATTGTGTATGGGATGGGAGGGGGTCAGTATTGTGTATGGTGTATTATGGGATGTGAGGGGATCAGTATGGTGTATTATGGGATGTGAGGGGGTCAGTATGGTGTATTATGGGATGTGAGGGGGTCAGTATGGTGTATTATTATGGGATGGGTCCGGGATCAGTATTGTGTATGGGATGGGAGGGGGTCAGTATGGTGTATTATGGGATGTGACTGTGAGGGGGTCAGTATAGTGTATTATGGGATGGGATCAGTATTGTGTATGGGATAGGAGGGGGTCAGTATGGTGTGGTCATCAATAATTGGGCAGAAGGGGCACAACAGCCCCAAGTAGTTCGGACTGGAGTCTTCTCTCCGGAGGATATAACTTACGTGTACCGTCTCATATTCTACTGCCTCTCTTTATACGACAGACAACCTCTAGTCCTCTCTCCCTCTTAGAATTACCAGTTTCTCGTCGGTGTGTGTGTGTGTGTGTGTGTGCATCAAGGGGCAAGCAATGAGGGGAAACGACATGCAGGCAGCCCGTTTCCCAGTGAGAGAGCCACGCTAGTAATTACAGTCACACTATCCATCACCAGCCGCAATATATATACCGCTGCTGCTGCTGGTGAAACACCGTGCAAGAAGCAGGGCACGCCCCCCTCGCAGCCAGGACTCGAGGAGGCCATCGACGCGCTGCTGTCAAACCAAACAACCCCAAAAAGAAAAACAAATGGCCTGCTGACCCGACTCCCCCCAACCCACCCCCGTTCACATTATGCAATGCTGCCGATTTGCCTAAAGTTGGACATCATTCTTGCCGAATGGTAATAACAATGTATTTTTAATGCTTTTTTTTTTTTTTTTATCTCACTACAGCTTCAAAAGGGGGCAGCGACAGAAACACACCCGGAAATCCAGCAGAACACATTGTGACCGTCCCCGATGCATGTTCGAGACCCGGAAATAGACAAAGTGTAGAGCAGCCCCACATCTAGGTTAATCATTATTCAATACCGGGGATCGATTCACCGCAAACCGGGGAAACAAGGGTGTGTGTGACAAGACCAGCAGATCACTTGATGATAGCCAGCTAGCAACAAGCGATAATAACAGCTAAGAGAGTCTCCAGCCACTGAGCAGCACAATACAAAAACAACCCTTCAACAAAAAGCAACACCACAACGGCCATGGCCCTAGTTATACATCACAATCACAGTAAAGGAGACGGTGGTGTTTTCGTGCAGAACGGATAAACATAAACAACACACATCCATCTCTACGTTTCTTGACGCATGTCTTTTGGAGCTGACATGTCTAGTAGTAACGTTAGCAACAATAACGTTACACGGCCTCCCTCCCCCGACCAGAAGGGGCCAAACACGGGCTCGACAGCCTGCTTACAACCGACACCGTGGTCCACCGGCAACCTGTTAAAAACAACACCCGGGCGACAGTGTCTCTCTGCGGGGCTCCACGGTCCCCGTGACGCGGTGCTAACTGACACACAAAGGCCCGGGTCCGTCTGGAGCAGCGGAAGCGCCGCTACAGCGGGGAGGAGGAAGAGGAGGCAGGGGAGGGGAGGAGGACAAACACCCCCCCACCAGGTGCTCACTTCAAGCCCGATTCCCACCATATCACCCTAGATGTGTGAATGACCGCGGGCACTGGCCAGCGCGACGGGGGAAAACGCGATACTTACAGGCGGAGCGGGTGGATGGTCGCGGATATCAGCCCCGGTTTCTTTCCTGCTCCCAGGCTTTCACTCCGACAACATGGCGGCTCGAGGGGAGCAGCAGGCGAACGACGCGCTGCATGACGGGAAGGCGTGAGGAGGGCGAGGAGCGTGCGGTTCATTGCGCCAAGTGGGGAGGGGAGGGTCGTCCCTTTGTTATGTATGTGTGTGTGGGCCTGTGTGTATTTACACTACCTTCTGGCGTTATCAAAGAGAGGGTTATATATATATTCACCTTATTTCTCAGTGGACAACGCATACACTGACATACTGTCTACAATGCGCGTTGTTTTCTGCCACCATGCGTATGGTTATGTTTGTGCACTACATCATGGGGGCTGGTAACAGGAGGAGTTCCCCATAATAAACACGCGGTGGTTGGTACACAATGTTCGGGGCATAGTCGGTCAATGATTGGCATGGTAGGCCAAATTCCAACCAGGGACCACCCTTCTGCACCACTACACCCTCGCATGGGTACATTTCTGGGAATATATATATCATATCAATCAGTGTATCCTATGGAACTTTATAAATGCATGCTTACCTGCTATCATCTTTAAGCTTCCCCTGTTTAATGCCATTCAAAGCATTCTGCAGGGTGATTGGATTGAAGTCTGGGTGTGAGGATGCTGTAAACTGGTGGAATGTAAACAGACGGTGTGAAAAGTAGAGTGTGGCCCTTCAACAAATACCAAACTGTTTTTTTTTAAAATAAAGACTTAAAAACAAGTGGTCCAAAACTGGAGGGGCGCTGACATATAATAGATTGGATTTCACGCGTGTGGCGAGCAGTCTCTTAAAATGTAGTTAGGCCCACGTTGGTACATATAGCAGTCATAATCTTTCAAATGGATCTTGTAAAACAGAAAAACATTTTCTTGTGCCTCATAAATGTTAATACAGTATCCACAGAGTGGAATGAAAGCACTCAATTAGAAAAAAAAGCCCTGTCAACGTGTGATTGTGTGTGTGTATGTACAGTACAGATGACAACAGAACACGTATTTAATTTAGAAAGTGTACTTTTATTACTTCAAACCTCCCTCGACACCTAATAGGGGAGTATCCCCCTACCGCTCTCACTCCCTTCCCCTCTTTCTCCTCTCCATCCACCTTCTTTAAGTTTTCCTCTTCCTTTCACCCCCCCCCCCCCCCCTCCAAAAACAGTCACAGAGGATTATTTTAATGGCAGCCAAATGAACTGGTCTAATGATCCCAAATCCTCCAGCCTGACGCCATTATTCCTTTTAAAGTGGTCACCTTAGACTTAAAGCAACACGCCAACAATTTGGGAAATTAGCTTATAGCTTTCTACTGAACGCACAGAGAGGAACTGGTATCTATCTTCTTGTCTCTCTGGAGAAGACGGTAAGCTAATTTCCCAAAATGTTGGCGTGTTCCTTTAAGGTCGGTGTCCAGCGCTCAGTCGGCATATTATACACAGTGTAATTCTGAGTTCACGCGTATCGCTCTGAGGTGCATTTACAGGGGTTATCGCCACAGGGTCAGTGTCTTGCTTAACCCTTTCACAACCACACTACACAAGGTTAACCTTCTGTAGTGTGGTTGTGAAAGGGTTAACCCTTTGTCGTGTGGCAGTGAAAGGGTTAACCTTCCGTCACTGTGGCGGAGATCGAACCGCCGACCTGCAATGGGTTTAGGATAGAAACTCTCTATAACGTACCAGCAGTGGTGGAAGAAGTACACAGTTCCTTTACTTAAGTAAAAGTAGAAATACTCAGATACATGAGTACTCTGGTAAAAAGTAAAAGTCCTCCATTCAAATTCTACTTAAGTATTGAATGTACTTAAGTATCTAAAGTGAATGTAACATTTTTATTTTACATGACGTTTGTGTATCTATTGATCTCTATAGGTTGTGTTAAAGTGGTATGTGGTCCAGTTATGCTGCTCTGATTAAAGGTTGTGTTAAAGTGGTATGTGGTCCAGTTATGCTGCTCTGATTACGTCCTCTTGAAGTTGACAGGCTTCAAATGTGAAAGTATATCATCTTCATACATTTTTTATTTTGTATATATTGTGTTTTCCATGCAAAATCCATTTCTTCAAAGTAACTAGTAACTGATGGGTTCAGATAAATCTAGTGGAGTAAAAAAGTACAATATTTCCCTTGAAATGTAGTGGAGTAAAAGTATAAAGTTTCCCTAAAATGAAAAATACTCACATAAAGTACAAGTAGCTCGAAAATGTACTTAAGTACAGTACTTGAGTAAAAATACTTTCCACCACTGCATATACCTGCACCTCCCTGAGCGGTAAAGGAGGAGCCAGAAGGACGGGACAGGTGACAGGAAGGAGGAGAGCTCAAGTAGGAGGAGAAACCCAGCTAGACATGTCATGTGCACCCCCCCCCCCCCCCCCCCCCCCCCCATTTTATCCAACCCACGACTCTAAATAGAACCAACAAAACAATCATCGTCAGGTTATTATTTACATGCACAGAACAGGGCTGGAGGGTACCGGTCCACTTACATTTCAAAACCATTCAAAATGTAAACAGGAAGTGAAGTTTATTTGTGTTAACAGCGTGGTGGCGTGTTCATTCTCAATTCTCTCTGGATATAATAAGGACATCTTCTCGTGTCTCTTTTTGTTCCGTTTTTTTCTCCCCTCAGTATTTTGAATTTGAAAGAGAACGGGATCCACGTTCTATAGGCTGAACTGGAAGTGAACTTTGACCCGAGCCCCGGCACAGAATCCCCCACTGCCCCCCACCCGCCCCTCCCCGTCGACACACTAAAAGGCCCAATCCCAAAGCCATCCGCCCCTGCCACGGCACCGACAGCATGGCGGCGTAGTCGACTAGTCGTGGTTATATGAAAGTACCGTTACTGTATGTACCGTTACCGTATGCCCTGATCTTGGAAGTATTCCTAAACGTAGCTAAAGTGTAATAATATCTGATTATTACGTGGAAATGAGGAAAAACTAAGACTCTCATCATAGTATGTGTATCAGTGCATGAGAAAGGTCTGGCAGATGGGGGGGGGGGGGGGGGTTCTGAGTTCTTTGAATTTGCTCAACCAATCATAATCATCTAGCGCAGTGCTAAACTCAAGGGGCGGAAGACAGGAAAGAATTCTGAGGCAGTCAGCCAATGAGATAATTCTGACTGAGGCCATGTTTAGACGGGAACGCTCGCGGGTGAAACCGGCAAAATATTTCTTCGAATGTGCCTTTTGTTTATACGGCAACAGCGTTTTTGCGGGGAGAATCCGCAAAAAAGTGAGACCACCTTCCTGGGTGGAAATCCTAGAAACGATAAACCTTCGCGCTATCATCTGAACAGTCAAACCGCATAAAACTATGACGAAACTTCGAAAGGGTTCTCAAGGCTCTCGTCGCGTACTGCTTACATCACAGGCATGCGCCAGACGCCAGTAGCCTAGAAGCGTAAACAAAGCATGTCTGATTCTATCCATGGCGATCACCTGAAAGCTACATTGGCAGTAGTTTTAAATACACAAGAATCTGTCCCGCGGCTATCGCAACTATTAGTGACTGGAGCCACTGTCTGTGAGTGACTCTGCTTTGGTCCAATCACATTCCCCCACCCACAGTCTGCGAATCAGAGGCAGAGTAGGGCGGGTCTTCACAGCACGTCTGGTTGTCTCAACCATAGATATATGCTCTCAACGACCTGAGGCGATCTGATTGGCCACTGACGTTTCTGGTCATGTGACATCTGCGCCAATCGTGTGACAGCGGGGCTCCGTCGTCTCAAGTCTTTACAGCCTCGTCTGCACGCAGAATTCCATCCCAAAACACTAGTCTAAACGCAACATTAAAAGTGAGACCGCAAGACGACTTTTGCGGTTTCTGTTCAGACTCTCTCCGTCTAAACATGGTGAGACAGTCAGCCAATGAGAGAATTCTGACTGAGACAGTCAGCCAATGGGAGAGTTCTGACTGAGACCGTCAGCCAATGGGAGAGTTTTACCCACTCACATCACAGTCTAAGATAATCACAATACCAATATTGTCCCAAATATTGGACTTTTAAACATTTTGGCAAAGGGATGTGATCCGCACTTCACCAGACAAGTTCGTTTCTTGTAAGTAATTGATCTATCACAAGCCCCACCCTCTTTTCTTGATCCCTTCTTGCTTCCCTCGGACAAACAGTTGTGATTGGAGGATCAAGGAAAAGTGGGTGGCGTTTGAGATAAGTCAATTTTCTTTTTAGAATAGAAAAGACTGACTGACCACAGACTGCACACCAAACCCGCCCTCTTTTCTTGATTCTCCAATCACAACTGTTGCTCGGAGGACCAAGTGACAGTTGTGATTGGAGGATCAAGACAAAGAGGGTGTGGCTAGTGTTGATTTTCAAGCCCTGGATGAGATGTTTTAACTGCAGTTCCACAAAGCTCCCCAGCCGTTTAACCCTTTCACTACCACACTACCAAAAGGGTTAACCCTTTCACTGCGACAATACAGAAGGTTAACCCTTTCACCGGCACACGACAAAGGGTTAACCCTTTCACGACCGCACTACAGAAGGTTAACCCTTTCACTGCCACACTACCATCTGTAGTGTGGTGGTGAAAGGGTTAACCTTCTGTAGTGTGGCAGTGAAAGGGTTAAACTCAGTAGGCTACCATCAAAACTGACACAAGTGTACAGACTAGGCTATAACAAGACCTCACAAATCCAATAGGGGCCTTGCACGGAATGCTTAGAATGCCCAGTTTTCCTCCCTGTTGGAAGAGACAAGGGTCGCTGTGCACAAAACAACGGCTAATGTGATGAGAAATATACGATGAGAAATGGAATAAATCGGGGTCTTATTACTGGATCTTGTAGAAAAGTCACAGTGGAAACAGGTAATAATATGCTTTTCCAATGTTTCACCTGCTCTACCGAAATTAGGCATTTTCTTTTGTATAATGGTTACCAATAGTTACAGGCGACCATGTTGGAAGAAAGAACTATACACAAACCTTCCGTGTGAGGCCTCTATTGCTGGTTAAAGATGTGAACAGTGATTAAGATGCACGTGTGTGAGGAGAGAGAGAGAGAGAGAGAGGGAGAGAGAGAGAGGAGAGAGAGAGGGAGAGAGGAGAAAGAGAGAGAGAGAGAGAGAGAGGGGAGAGGGAGAGAGAGAGAGAGAGAGGGTAAAGATGGGTTTGGGATTGGGAATCGTTATAAGACTGCTCTAGTATGACATCACCACATTCTAAAACAACAATATGTAGAGCTGTGCGCCCCCCCCCCCCCCCCCAGCTGCACCTTGCATTACAGTTCAGGGTGGATCCACTCAGCACCAGCTAATCCTGTGGAGTTACATACACACACACACACACACACACACACACACACACACACACACGCAGGCGCACGCACACACAGACACACACTTGTGGGGGGGTGTCGAGAGCTGGCAGTTTGGTGTGAAGTGTGTCCTCGGTGACTCCGGAAGTATCCGTCTTCGACTCCCCCCGCCTCTCTCTCTCTCTCTCTCTCTCTCTCTCTCTCTCTCTCTCTCTCCCTCGTTATCCAGCGTGCCGGCCCCTCCCTGAGCTCTGTACATTCTATTCAGGGGTCTCTCTCTCTCTCTCTCTGACACACACACAAACTCAGACATACACACATGCACTCACTCACACACACACACATGTACACATTTGTCCCTCTTGGGTGGGTGGGGGGGGTGAGTCCATTCCTCAGTTAAACTGTGAGACACTACGAGAGTGTGTTGTCAGGGCGACCAGACTCAGTCCACAGTGACACCGCCAGGGTTTGTCCTGAAGAGGAGGGAGGGGTCGTTACCGACACCTATCCAGCCCTGGAAGACAGCGGGGGGGGGGGGGGGCCAGATGTTAGTGGGTTAAAAGATAAGATAAGATATTCCTTTATTGATCCCCTTGGGGAAATGCAGGCATCGTAGCAGCATGGGGGAGGGGGGGTACAGGTAATAGAAGACATGGTACAGGGCATAGAATAGTACAATGGATAAGTAAACATTAAAATAGAATGAAAAAGCAGTGTAAACAATATAAAATATAATTAACTCTGGACATGCCCTCTCAGTTATATTTGCCCTACAATAAATATAGTTACAATATATATTTTAAAAAAAAATTGGCGTTTTTATCGCTTTATTTCTACTGGGCAGTCCAGTAGATAGAGACAGAGGAGGAATGGGAGACAGAGTGGGGGGAAGACATTCAGCAAATAACGACGGGTTCGGGAATCGAACCCGGGTCGGCCGTGTCGCGGCTGAGCGTGCTATGTGATTCGCCACTGGGGCGCCCCTACAATATATAGTCTAATAATCTAAATCGAATCTCATATAATCTTAAATGCTAAAACGCTAAATGCTAAATATATGCTCTGATGAAGTATACAGTATTATTCACATAAGGTGTGGTATGCATAAGGTAAGTATATTGTCCTTTTAGGTGGGAGTCAGCTACTAGGTTCCTAGTAGTTGGATGTCTGGCAGTTAAAGACAGTATTATCAAAGTTTAAGTCAAAGTCAACTTTATTGTCATTTCCCATAATGTGCAAGACATACGGAAAAATGAAATTACATTCCCCCCTTCCCACGGTGTATATAAAAAAGATCTCGACAATATAAACATAAAGTAACATATAGGACACAATATTCAACACACAATATACAGGACGATGTACAATATAAACAGTAGCTAAAATTAAATGAATGAGTGAATAAATAAGAGATAAAAGAAAATTTTGTGAAAATATTCTAGCAGCAGTAGTACATAGTAAAATAAAATAAAGTGGCAGTGAGTTAGTAAAGTGGCTGTGTGTGTGAGTGTGTGAGTGTGTGTGTGTGTGTGTCAGTGGGGGGGTTCCTAGTCCAGATTATGTTATATGTCATAATGACTTTAATGTCATTATGTAACCAATGGACTGATCATTACTGATTTACTCCGATCTATTCATTATTCTATATCTATAACCATACATATAGAATATTATTTATTCTATAACCATACATATATAGACTATCATTTATTCTATAACCATAGATATAGAATATTATTAATTATATAACCATACATATACAATATTATTTATTCTATAACCATACATATAGAATGTTCAGAGCTCCAGGATAATAATTAGAAAATAAAAAAGCTGTATACAGAATGGTATTAAAAGGGCACTTTTAATTTGATGATTTATTTTGCACATAATCTCACACACAAAAAACTGGAGTAAATGAGTTTGAATATATATCATGGGGGGACGGTGAATCCTTGTGTTGTGTTAATTACAGCTCAATGAAATGATACGTCTCTATAAGACAAGGGCACTGCTGTTTTTCATCTAAATCATTTCATTGAGCTGTAATTAACGGAACGTAAGCCATTATCGTCCACTCAGAACCAACCTATCCAAAATCGGCCACGCCCCCTTTTGCGTGGCATTCTGGGGCTTTACTCAAAGCCCAGTCGGATTTTGACGTCGAAAGGTAGGTGATGTGAAATAATACTTATTTTAGAGTATATATATCAAATTCCACGAGTATTAATCTATATTTAGTCATCTAAAGACTATTAGATATGAACGTATGTTACCAGAAAGAAGTGGGAATCTCTAGAATGTGTTTTGGGCGACGGGGGTCTAACGTTATGTACACTATCTTTCTGTTGTCAGTAGATGGCAGCATTGGTTTAAAAGGTGAAAATGGTATGTCAAAACAAAATGACTACAAGTCCCAAGACCTTTGTCACCTTAGTTCACAGGTCAGCACCGGATTAAAGGTGAGGAAAACGCGATCTGAACACGGGAGCGTTAAACTATTAATGGCGTAGCGGAGATTGCGCTCGTCACCAACGCAGGAGACGCTGGGTTCGAGCCCAGCTCTCGGCGTTGCTACCAGCTTGGCTGGCTGTTCATACTAATACAATTGGCAGTATTAGGGGGTGGGAAAGCTGGCGGGTGGGAATCTGGCGTTGTGGACAGTGACGCCTACAGGTCAGGTCTCGCTGCTTGCTAAGCGAGGGGAGGACTTGGTGGAGATAGCGTGCCCTCCCACGCGTTACACTCCACCAAATGAGAGTCCTCGCTGCAAAGTGAAAAGAGCGTCACTGGCTTGACGGCGCACGTCTCGGAGGAAGCGTGCGTTCGACATCAGGACACCCTTGTACCGACTCGTGGGAGAACATGCGTACAACAACCAGGTAGGGAAGGGGGGGAATTGGCACAACGACTAAATTGGGACGGGGAGAAAATCAGAGAAAAATAGGAGAAAGAGAAGGTTAAAAATAAAAAATAAAAAATATATATATTAGTGCCGTCAGGCGATTAAAATGTTTTATCTAATTAATTACAGGATTTGTAATTAATTAATCTAATTAATCGCATTTTAATCGCATAACCATTTTATGCCTGATATTCTATATTCTATAATCATATTTCAAATTGCATGTGTCCGGATGGCAGAATTCAGTACTGTATCTACAAAACCTTCCGTTTAATCATCTTCCATCTATTAATTTGCTTAGATTTTTCAGGTCTGGTCAATTTGAACATAGTGTTATTCACAGTCAAAGATAAAAAGAAAATTATTGATATTCTCATTTGGTTCATTACAATTTACTCAAGCCTAGTAGCACAGTATTTCTGACACTGGGAATACATTCCCTGAGATCCATAGATGTCCCTAGAATCAGATACCAAGAACATGCAAATGGACCATATAAAAAAAGTCTGTAAATGTGTATTCTACGTTCTTATGGAACGAATGAGATAAAAAAAAAATTATATAAAATGTTTTATTAATTTTTTTGTAATTAATTTTGAGTTAATTTTCATAACGCGATAATTTGCTGTGTAATTAATTAATCTAATTAACGCGATAAACTGACAGCCCTAATATATATATATTAATGCAACCTCAGTACAGTGACCGAGAATGGTCACCTAATTATCTTAACAAAAGTGCATCATTAGCATTATGTTTGTTGTCTAAAGGGAAACATAATGGTACAATTTAAGATTTTAAATGTTATCCGCATATAAAGGATAAATAAAACATTGTTAATTTGTAAGAAACCTCAATGAAAACGGCGCAGGGTAAGTTGTATTCGCTATTGTTATGAAAATGTGATAGAATCCTATAAAAATGTGGACGCATTTGGTCACCGTGACGTTAACACAAGACAAGGATCCAATGTCCCCGATGACATCACTGGTGGCCATATTCAAACTAATTTACTCTCAAGAACTGTCCAACTAAATTAATGTGTACAACAAAACTGTTTTTGGATGAGTGTGAGATCATGTGCAAAATAAATCAGCAGTTTTTTTTTGTAAAGTGCCCCTTTAACCCTTTCACTACCACACTACAGAGGGTTAACCCTTTCACTACCACACTGCAGGTTAACCCTTTCACTACCACAATACAGAAGGTTAGCCCTTTCACTACCACACTACAGAAGGTTAACCCTTTCACTACCACACTACAGAAGGTTAACCCTTTCACTACCACACTACAGAAGGTTAACCCTTCCACTACCACACTACAGAAGGTTAACCCTTCCACTACCACACTAGACGGTAGTGAAAGGGTTAACATGTGTGTGTGTGTGTGTGTGTGTGTGTGTGTGTTCATGATAGTGGGACCTACGTGTACAGGGGCTGCAGCTGAAGATGAGAGGACTTCTGAGGAGGCTGATAGCCATAGGAGTCAAAACCACCGATGAAATCAACTGGGAAAGAGAGGGAGAGAAAAGACCATGTAACACCCGTGCATTTAGTCATTTTTAGCTGACGCTCTTACAAGTGGTGTACACCAAGTCATCAGGAGGGAGGGGTACACCAAGTCAGCAGGAGTACACCAAGTCATCAGGAGGGAGGGGTACACCAAGTCATCAGGAGGGAGGGGTACACCAAGTCATCAGGAGGGAGGGGTACACCAAGTCATCAGGAGGGAGGGGTACACCAAGTCATCAGGAGGGAGGGGTACACCAAGTCATCAGGAGGGAGGGGTACACCAAGTTAGCAGGAGGGAGGGGTACACCAAGTCAGCAGGAGGGAGGGGTACACCAAGTCATCAGGAGGGAGGGGTACACCAAGTCATCAGGAGGGAGGGGTACACCCAGTCATCAGGAGGGAGGGGTACACCCAGTCATCAGGAGGGAGGGGTACACCAAGTCAGCAGGAGGGAGGGGTACACCCAGTCATCAGGAGGGAGGGGTACACCAAGTCAGCAGGAGGGAGGGGTACACCCAGTCAGCAGGAGGGAGGGGTACACCCAGTCATCAGGAGGGAGGGGTACACCAAGTCAGCAGGAGGGAGGGGTACACCAAGTCATCAGGAGGGAGGGGTACACCCAGTCAGCAGGAGGGAGGGGTACACCAAGTCAGCAGGAGGGAGGGGTACACCAAGTCAGCAGGAGGGAGGGGTACACCAAGTCAGCAGGAGGGAGGGGTACACCAAGTCAGCAGGAGGGAGGGGTACACCAAGTCAGCAGGAGGGAGGGGTACACCAAGTCAGCAGGAGGGAGGGGTACACCAAGTCAGCAGGAGGGAGGGGTACACCTCTAGCTGGCAGCTAAGGGTATTGTTCGTCAAACAATATCGAACTTGAGTGCTACACTCAGAGTGCATAGTAGTATAGACATAGAATAGTAGGTAGTAGTAGGTATAGTAGATAGTAGTGTAGACATAGTAGATAGTAGTATATACATAGTAGGTAGTAGTATAGGTATAGTAGATCAGTGGACGTTATTGCATGACTACTAGTGAGTCAGTGCTTCACTAGTAATATACAGAAAGAGTAATATACAGAAAGAAGAAATATTTTTTTAATTATTAATATATATATATATATATTATTTTTATTATAATTTTTTTTTTTATTAGAAATGTTTTCCTCTGTGAAAAAAACAATGCCAAGTGACAGCTCTGAGCTCTCTGATCTGGCTTGATCCCATAACTGCAGTAATGGCCAGATGTCAATCACTCAGTGCTAAAATAGGTGCACAGGTTGGGCTTAAGAATATAATTATCCAATCAAAATAGGGTATTTGAGTTTACAAAAGGCGGGTAGTGAGACTAAACCTCACTCATACATTTTAATGGGGCTTGAATGATTGACAGTTCTGACACTTTTTTTACACCAATCAGAGAACACCATTTCCTATTTCCTATTTTGAGAGGGCGTGGAGAGCCCAGTCAGTAACATTACTGTGGCAGTAGCACTGTAGGCTAAATGAAACTTTGCACAAAGGACTGAAGTATAAATCAGCAACATGGAGAGGACTTATGCATCTGGATCAGAAAAAAAGTTGTGGATGAAAAAGTAAGTACAGTGTTTGTAAAAGCTTGTATGCTAACAGTAGCTAGCCAATTTGTTAGCTACCTTTTAGCTTAGCTTATATTACATCACAATGATGATCACCAAGCTGGGCAATTGCACAGTAGGGCTGGGCAATTAATCGAAACAAAATCGCAATATCGATTCATAGACCTATGCAATCTAATTTCTAAGTTATGACGATTTTTCTTTTATTAAAAAAAAAGAAATGATTTTATCTGGGTTGAACATGATTTGTGGAACTCCCTCTGGTGTTGTGGTCATGGTATTCACTGACCTTTGGGAAGTATTTCGACATGCACATGGGTATCTTAGTGGTGTAGTGTATCTTGTAGACCAGGCCCATTGCAAGTTGCTGTACTCTGTAGTCTACTCTAAGCCATCCTAGGTTGTCAAAGTGGGCAGGGGTGAGGTGGGTTTTAGGAGTAAGGTCAAGCAGTAGTCTGACCAGTTTGTTTTGTGATGTTTGTAATCTTGTTTTTAGTGCCTTTGAGGTGCTTTGGTACCATGAGGTGCAAGCATAGTCGTAGTACCCTTGAATGAGTGCTCCTGTTAGAGTCTTCAAGGTATTCTTGTTTACCAGAGAGGAGATCCGGTACAGGAATCTAGTTCGTTGGTTGACTTAGTTATAACATTGGATCCCATTTTGTCACAGGAAAGATTTGCCTCTAGGATGGAACCCAGGTAGGTAATTTCATCTTTCCTTTTAAGATAAGATAAGATATTCCTTTATTGATCCCCTTGGGGAAATTCAGGCATCATAGCAGCATGGGGGAAGGGGGGGGGGGGGTACAGGTAGTGAAAACAACACAAGCAGTGTAAACAAATAGGTCAATATAATTTACTATCTAACTAACTGAAATATATATTCACAGTATTCACAGTGTCACATAAGGTGCAGTATGCATAAGGTAGTGTTATAATTTACTATCTAACTAACTGAAATATACATTATTCATTATTCACAGTATCCACATAAGGTGCAGTATGCATAAGGTAGTGTTATTGTCCTACTTGGGTTCCTATTAGCTCTAGGTCGATGTCTGGCAGCAGTCCCTGCCCATTGTTGTGGAGCCTGATGGCCGCTGGTATGAAGGACTGTCCGAGGCGGTTAGTTGAGTGTCGGGGGGGGGTATGAGTCTGTGGCTTCCTTGTCACCTTCACCTAATATGTTTTTGATCTGGTCAGGTGCGCTGTCACCTAATGTGTTTTGATCTGATCAGGTGCGCTGTCACCTAATATGTTTTGATCTGGTCAGGTGCGCTGTCACCTAATATGTTTTGATCTGGTCAGGTGCGCTGTCACCTAATATGTTTTGATCTGTGTCTGGTTAGGTGTGCCGTCACGCGTCACCTAATATGTTTTCATCTGTCTGGTCAGGTGTGCCGTCACCGAATGTCATTTTTTGCATCTGTGTCTGGTCAGGTGCGCCGTCACCGAATATGTCATTTTTTGCATCTGTGTCTGGTCAGGTGCGCCGTCACCTAATGTTAATATGTTTTCATCTGTGTCCACTGACCACCGACACACACAGTGGGGGATGTTTTAAAAATATAATTTAATATATAATATAATATAATAATTTGTGCTTCACCAAAAAATTTGGTCAGCAGCCACCACTGTAGTAGATAGTAGTATATACATAGTAGATAGTAGTATAGGTATAGTAGATAGTAGTATAGACATAGTAGATAGTAGTATATACATAGTAGGTAGTAGTATAGGTATAGTAGATAGTAGTATAGACATAGTAGATAGTAGTATATACATAGTAGGTAGTAGTGTAGACATAGTAGATAGTAGTGTAGACATAGTATATAGTAGTATGGACATAGTAGATAGTAGTATAGACAGTAAGAAAGTTAGTAGGAGTATCATTATTAATCGACCAAATCGAGTACAAAAACAATAGATTCAAAATGACTGCATTGATGCTTCGAAACATTTCATGTTCCAAAGCGTCTGAGGAAAGAATCACTTAATTTAGAAGCACTACAGAAGAAGAATCACTTCATTTAGAAGCACTACAGAAGAAGAATCACTTCATTTAGAAGCACTACAGAAGAAGAATCACTTCATTTAGAAGCACTACAGAAGAAGAAGAATCACTTCATTTAGAAGCACTACAGAAGAAGAAGAATCACTTCATTTAGAAGCACTACAGAAGAAGAATCACTTCATTTAGAAGCACTAAGATTGTTCAGAAATGCTCTAAGAAATATAAAATAAGTAAAAACATCAGCTTGATTTCAGCGTGCATTCATGGGAAAAATAAAACGCAAGTAAACTTAAATTAAACTTTTACATTTTCCATTATTATTTTATCATAAGAATGTAACTCTTAATGTGTAGTGTGTACGCCTTATGACATCACTGTTCGGCATGACATAATAATCTATTATGATATTGGATAACAACACTATGACAGCATTGCCCTCTGTGGCACATAACTGCATTATGACATTTAATACCGTTATGACATCACACTCTTTTATGACACTACATTCCGTTCCTTGTCGGGAAAGGTATGCTTGTGATGTCATATTGTGATGTCATATTGCAACAAAAAGATGTTATTTTTCCTCACAGAGAAAGAGCAAAACATTTTGGAAGATGCAATAGAGAAAGGTAGTGAGGCAGACAGACTAACAGACAGACAGACCGACATAGAATATTCAGTACAGAAAGAAACTAAGGCAGAGACAGAGAGACAGAACAGAGAGACAGAGAGACAGAACAGAGAGACAGAACAGAGAGACAGAGAGACAGAACAGAGAGACAGAACAGAGAGACAGAGAGACAGAACAGAGAGACAGAACAGAGAGACAGAGAGACAGACAGAACAGAGAGACAGAACAGAGAGACAGAGAGACAGAACAGAGAGACAGAGAGACAGAACAGAGAGACAGAGAGACAGAACAGAGAGACAGAACAGAGAGACAGAGAGACAGAACAGAGAGACAGAACAGAGAGACAGAACAGAGAGACAGAGAGACAGAACAGAGAGACAGAACAGAGAGACAGAGAGACAGAACAGAGAGACAGAACAGAGAGACAGAGAGACAGACAGAACAGAGAGACAGAACAGAGAGACAGAACAGAGAGACAGAACAGAGAGACAGAGAGACAGAGAGACAGAACAGAGAGACAGAACAGAGAGACAGAACAGAGAGACAGAGAGACAGACGGAACAGAGAGACGGAACAGAGAGACAGAACAGAGAGACAGAACAGAGAGACAGAACAGAGAGACAGAACAGAGAGACAGACTGACAGAACAGAGAGACAGAACAGAGAGACAGAGAGACAGAGAGACAGAACAGAGAGACAGAGAGACAGAACAGAGAGACAGAACAGAGAGACAGAGAGACAGACGGAACAGAGAGACAGAACAGAGAGACAGAACAGAGAGACAGAACAGAGAGACAGAACAGAGAGACAGAACAGAGAGACAGACTGACAGAACAGAGAGACAGACTGAAGGAACAGAGAGACAGAGACAGAGAGACAGACTGAGGGAACAGAGAGACAGACTGAGGGAACAGAGAGACAGAACAGAGAGACAGAGAGACAGACTGACTGAGGGAACAGAGAGAAAGAGAGACAGACTGAGGGAACAGAGAGAAAGACTGAGGGAACAGAGACAGACTGAGGGAACAGAGAGACAGACTGAGGGAACAGAGAGAAAGAGAGACAGACTGAGGGAATAGAGAGACAGAGAGACAGAGAGACAGACTGAGGGAACAGAGAGAAAGAGAGAGACTGAGGGAACAGAGAGACAGAGAGACAGACTGAGGGAACAGAGAGACAGAGAGAGACAGACTGAGGGAACAGAGAGACAGACTGAACAGAGAGACAGACTGAAGGAACAGAGAGACAGACTGAACAGAGAGACAGACTGAAGGAACAGAGAGACAGACTGAACAGAGAGACAGACTGAAGGAACAGAGAGACAGAGACAGAGAAAACAGAGAGAAAGACTGAGGAACAGAGAGACCGAGAGACAGACTGAGGGAACAGAGAGAAAGACTGAGGGAACAGAGAGACAGAGAGACAGACTGAGGGAACAGAGAGAAAGACTGAGGGAACAGAGAGACAGAGAGACAGACTGAGGGAACAGAGAGAAAGAGAGACAGACTGAGGGAACAGAGAGAAAGAGAGACAGAGACAGAAGGAACAGAGAGACAGAGAGACAGACAGACTGAGGGAACAGAGAGACAGACAGACTGAGGGAACAGAGAGACAGACAGACTGAGGGAACCGAGAGACAGACTGAGGGAACAGAGAGAAAGAGAGACAGAGAGACAGAGGGAACAGAGAGACAGACAGACTGAGGGGGCTTTCTCACTCAACATCGGGGTCGAATCAGCTCCGTGCCGTCCGAGTTCCGAGTTCCGTGTCGAACTCCCCCTCTCCCTCCTCTAGTTTGTGTACACACTTCAGTCTTGGTGCGCTCTGGGTTTTGTTTACGGTTTGCGCTTTGAGCTTGTAAGCTTGCCGTAGTCGATGATGTCACGCTCGAAATGTAAACACAGGAAGTGTTAACACGGAGACTGGAGAATGGATGCTGATATAAAGAAACAAATAACTAATAAATATGAAGTTATATTTGAACCTCTGTTGTCAAGCCTTGTCAATATAACCCACCCCATTTTATAAAGAATGGATGGTGTTGTAGAGTCCGCTTTTGAGCGTTTTAACGATAGCGCTAAGCTAACGGCTAAACGCTAGTTAGCTTAGCCTTTACTAGTAACATTGCTGCATCGATTATATGCATTATATTGCATGTCATTGATCTACTGGTCGACCACGGCCGACTGGTTGGGCACCACTGGTCTAATAGAAATAAATGCATTCGAACAATGTATAGACATAGCAATGGCAAACAAAATTGCCAGGCCTAACCGCCCCCACTAGTGCGCACCTGAGACCACCTATTTCAGCGATCCAGGTTCAGCGCCCCCGGGGACGAATCAGCGGGGGGCGGGGACGGGGGACAGCGTTCTCACTCAGACAGACACACCCTTTTCTGATGCGAGCCGGGTCTGATTCGACACAGAGCAGTGAGTGAGAAAAGGCCCTGAGGGAACAGAGAGACAGACAGACAGACAGACAGACTGAGGGAACAGAGAGACAGACAGACAGACAGACTGAGGGAACAGAGAGACAGACAGACTGAGGGAACAGAGAGACAGACAGACTGAGGGAACAGAGAGACAGACAGACTGAGGGAACAGAGAGACAGACAGACTGAGGGAACAGAGAGACAGAGAGACAGACAGACTGAGGGCCCTTTCTCACTCACTCATTCTGTCCGTACCGCCCTCATTCCGGGTCAGAGTGCGAACCCCCCCCCCCCCCCTCTAGTTTGTGTACACACTGCAGTCTTGGTTCGCTTCGGGTTCTGTTTACGGTTTGCCTTTTGAGCGTTTACGCTTGCCGTAGGCGATGATGTCACGTTCGAAAATGTAAACAGGAATGTCTTAACAGACTGCGGACTCTGGATGCTGATATAAAATGAACAAATTGCCAATAAATATGAAGTTATATTTGAACCTCTGTTGTCAAGCCTTGTCAATATAACCCACCCCATTTTATCACGAATGGATGGTGTTGTAGAGTCCGCTTTTGAGCGTTTTAACGATAGCGCTAAGCTAACGGCTAAACGCTAGTTAGCTTAGCCTTTACTAGTAACATTGCTGCATCGATTATATGCATTATATTGAATGTCATTGATCTACTGGTCGACCACGGCCGACTGGTTGGGCACCACTGGTCTAATAGAAATAAATGCATTCGAACAAGAAAGTATAGTATACAGCAATGGCTAACGCTAGTTAGCTAGCCTGTTCAGAAGCTAACATTGTCCCATCGCTTGTGGCAATTATATTGCATGTCATTGATCTACTGGTCGACCACGGCCGACTGGTTGGGCACCACTGGTCTAATAGAAATAAATGCATTCGAACAATGTATAGACATAGCAATGGCAAACAAAATTGCCAGGCCTAACCGCCCCCACTAGTGCGCACCTGAGACCACCTATTTCAGCGGTCCAGGTTCAGCGCCCCCGGGGACGAATCAGCGGGGGGCGGGGACGGGGGACAGCGTTCTCACTCAGACAGACACACCCTTTTCTGATGCGAGCCGGGTCTGATTCGACACAGAGCAGTGAGTGAGAAAGGGCCCTGAGGGAACAGACAAAGAACGCTAGACAGTCATAGGAAGCATAGGAAGAATCTTAGGAAGCATAGGAAGGATGTTAGGAAGCATATAGGGAACATAGGAAGGATGTTAGGAATCATAGGAAAGGTAATAGGAAGCATAGGAAGGATGTTAGGAATCATAGGAAAGGTAATAGGAAGCATAGGAAGGATGTTAGGAAGCATAGGAAAGGTAATAGGAAGCATAGGAAGAATGTTAGGAAGCATAGGAAGGATGTTAGGTAGCATGGGAAGGGTGATAGGAACAGTGGTGCAGTCGTAATATGGGCCAAGGCCAAACGCCACGTGCATGTCTCTCTCCTCTTTCATGAGTCGGAGCTGGGGACGAGACGGGCGGTCTTTTGTCACATAACACACGCCCAACACGCCCAACACTCCACACACACACACACACACACACATCACCTAGACTTTGCATAATAATAGGATGCGCGCACTTCTGCCTCAGTGACGTAGCCTAAACGTCGTTTGACCGCGTATGCCCACCACTGCATTGCTGGATAGGAAGTAGGGATGGGCAAAACTCACATACCGTAATTCCTCTAATAGTAACCCCGGCTTGTATTTGTTTCAACTGTAGCGGATACCAGGCTTGTATTAGGAGGAGGCATGTATAAGAGAGAGGCCTATATTTCTAATTTTCAAACAGATCATAATGAATAAATCAACATTTTGTGTCAGTTTGAACCCAGTAATATGTACTGGGTTCATTTATTGAAACCAAGTACTGTATGAAATACGGTAGTAAACAGTGCAATTACAGGTGGTCAAAAAAAGTTAAATAAAGTAAAATAGTGCAATCACAATACTGGTATAATAATAATAATAACTTCGTTTTATACAATTCTGAGGTAGGCTTACTCTCTTGGTAAACATTAACACCATACCATTATATGGTATTTACTGCACAGCCAGGCCAGCATATAACAACAATAACAAAATATATTACCTATGGTAAATCCGTTGAGGGAAATACCGTAATTCCTCTAATATACATGAAACCCGGCTTGTATTAGGAGGCCGGCTTATAATTGCTTAGCTCAACAGCGCACCCGGTCATTAATAGAGACCCGGTTTTTAATTGAATACCGGTTACTATTAGAGGAATTACGGTAATTACTATTTGAGAGTCACTGGGAACTATTCGAATACTAATCGAAACCCCCCCTAACAGCTAGATATGTGCGAGTCTCAGGCTAACGTTATTGGAATTGGCTTGAGAGACCCGGCGGGGGGGGGTGACAGAGAAAGGGGTGCCCAGGTGCGAAAGGAGAGGGGATAGTGAGCTAGGAGGGGGAAGACATGGGGTGGGGGGGGGGGGGGGGGGGGGGGGGTAGACAATAGGAAACGTGTATTGGAGGGAGGAAGCCAGACGGCCCTCCACCAAAGTCATTTAGCTGACGCTTTTTTCCGAAGCGACTGTCTTGGAAAATATTATCATGTCCATAGCTCTGTTTAAATACATATTCTCCGTACAGCCTTGACTAGTTCATATAGTTAACTAGTATACAGCTCAGACACTAGGGTGGCAGTCTTAACAGTGTTCTTTTGTTTGATCTATTTTTTCTCCCTTCCCCAATTTCGTATTGTCCAATTCTACCCTCCCCTGTCTCGAACGCTGTTAGACTATGCCTCCCACAAGCCGGCTGCAATGTGGACGAAGCCTTGCATCACATGTCCCCTCTGGTACTCGAGGAGGCAGCCGTCGCATCTTTTCACCTGCACATCTCTCAGCGGCGAGGGTCTGCGTGGGAGGAACACGCCGCCCTCGTTGCTTCCTGATTCTACTGCGCAGGCGCACCAACCGACCTGTAGGAGTCACTGTCCACAACGTCCGATTCCCACCCACCAGCTTCCCGCCCCCTAATACCGCCAATTTTATTAGTATGAACGACCAGCCAAGCTGGTAGCAACGCCGAGAGCTGGGCTCGAACCCAGCGTCTCCTGCGTTGGTGGCGAGCGCCTTGCCCACTGCGCCACCTAGCCACCCGGTTTTCGTTTCAGTTTCAGTTTCGCTTTTCAGAACGCTAGGTAATGGCAGGCAAGTTAGACATCGTTTTTGCCTCCTGAGCACAGTGATGTATATACTAGTGATGTGCATCTCCATCACTGAGGCCGATGCGATGCGCATCTCGATACGGTGCCAACGATACGATACATTAACGATGCATTTGAAGCACCGGGCGATGCGATACACCCCCTGTTGAGATACGATACGATTCGATACGATTTGATTCACCATAATGCGCTTTGGGGCAATACGATGCAAAATAATGATACAATTTTATGGTACGACAGAGGATTTGGTTGTATTCTTTATATGCAGCTTATATTATTATTAAAAATAAAATAATCTACTGTAAGACAATTTATATAAAAACTCTTGGGTGCCTAAGAAGACTTTTGCATAGTACTGTGTTTTCTATCCACTTTAGCTAAAAAAACACACACACACACAATGTATACACACTACTGTGAGACAATAATAATCACACACAAAGATAATGGCTTATAGCAGACTTAATGATTTTATAATATTTCAGATAATGAAATTAAATGTTTATCATCAACTATCCAATTAGTATTTATATTGTAACGTTTGGCCACTTTAAATCATTGAACAGAGAGAGAGAGAGAGAGAGAGAGAGCGCGTTTGAGCATTCTGATGCTCCGTAGCTGAGCAGGATTGCATTTTGTCAACACAGTTGTAACCTGGAGGAAGCGATATAAGGAAACGAATTGCCAATAAATGTGAAGTTATCTTTGAACCTCTTGTCAAGCGTCTTCAATATATCCCCCCCCCTAACTAATGGAACTGGTGTTGCAGAGTCACGTTAGTTAGTTAGTTAGACACTGTAGTTTAGCGTTAGCTGAACGGCTAACTGGCGTTAGCCAGAGGCTACTAGCGTTAGCCAGTTGATAAATTCTATTCATGTCTCCTCCTCGACTTCCACTGTTTGTTGTGGATAACTGTGACGCGGCTCTCGCCTTCTGTAGTAGCGAAGCAATAGTATCTGCTGTGTGCAGTGTTGTGGAAAATGTGTATATAGGGTGGACTAGTTTAATATAGGTCAACTAGAAGTGCTGAAAGACACTAGGGCGACAGTCCGGCTGATGTTCTTAAAACAACTTTAAGTATGGGACAGATAGGGACAGATAGACATTTCGAGTACATCACATCTTGTTCTTTTAATCTTGTACATCACATCTTGTTCTCTCTTTCACACACACACATATACTCTTTCACATTCACACACACACACACACTCATTTTCACATTCACACACACACACACACACACTCATTTTCACATTCACACACACACATATACTCTTTCACACTCATACACACACACATCTCACTCACTCACATACACACACACTCATTTTCTCTTTCACTAATCTTGACTCCAGACTCCAGCTTTATCTCTCTTCGATGTTAAATCTATGTGTCATCTTAATGTACGTCATGTCATATCTGATATAATATGTCACGTCATCATATCTGTCATGTTGGGGCAGGGCTGGGAAGGTATTATCTGGGGGGCACGGGGGTTTGGGAAGTTAGAGTGTTTTTGTTCAGCTGTGGTGACCGTCTGCTAGATCCATAGCTCTGCTGTTAAACTTTCTTTCCTTAAATAAATTGCTTGTTGAAATTGGAAATATCGTCTCCTGCTGTGTTAACGACTACTCAGCCACAACAGCAGTCACAGTGCACTGCTGACAGAAGTGGATGAGAGGAAATTATATGAATGCATCGGTTTTGACCGATGCAAAGACGCTACAACAAGATGCATCGCGAGTTCAGCCTGAATTGTAGCCGATGCGGACTTATTCCACCGGTGCACTCGCATCGTGAACGTTTATGCCGGCGCACCGATGCAAATCGATGAATCGTCACATCACTAGTATATACATGTAGTACAATGCCAAAGCAGTAGGTGGCAGTAGGTGGCGATGTAGTTCAAACATGAAGGCCATTTTCAACCAATCAGAAAAGTTGAATGTGCCAATACACTTCCTGCTAAAAATCAACAATCCACCATCTTTAAATGCCTCGCGTGAGCCATTTAGCCAACGTAGCATTTATTTTTCAGCTATAAAAGTGCAATAAACAAAACGGATACATTCACTGTGTGTTCTGCCTCTCATTTGTTGATGAAACAAAACCAACATCAACACAATTTACCACCAAGAGCGGATAGTTTAGTCTCACAAAAATATCGCAGATTCTGTTAGCTTACGTGCTAACGTGATTGGAATATGCCAGTATAACAGTATAGCATTGTGGCTAGCAGCGTGGTAATGTTAATGCTAGCAGAATGAATGGATGTAAACGTTATTTAACAAAAGGGAATGCAGACTGTTGTAGCTTAGACTGGTCTCCTTATAATAATAACTTGAGAACACGTTGGTAGCCGCAGCTAACAAGGTCTGAAAGTAACGTTAGCTAGGTAACTAACGTTAGCTCACGAGCTACGCTAGCCAGCCAGCACCAAACTGATGATATCAGACGTTGATATCAGGAGCTATCAGTAGCTAGATAACATTAGACAACGCCTCATGTATTAAACAAAAGTGAATAGATGACTGGGCCATTTTGTTTAATGCTTGTTATGTTGAAAGAGGAGCTCTGAGCTGCTCATGCAGTCAACTCTTGCGTGGTAACAATAACTTGACAACACATTGGTAGCCGCAGCTACTTGGTACAGCTCTGCTGTAAACACTGGAAATAACCGTGCGGGTCTCTACTGCGCATGGGCGTTGGGCAGAACGGCTCCGTATCCGGCTCACGCAGATTACATGGCACCATTGTCGGCAAGTTTTGGCGAGTATCCAAAACGAAAACACCTTTTCAGCGTTGCCAGTAGGACAACGCGTTTTCCTGCCAAAACGGCGTTTCTTTTTAACTTGGACAGCAAACGTAATCATTCAGCAACAAAAACGTTGCTGTATTCCCCAGTGTAACCATGGCCTTAGATATGACATGTCCAAGTAAATCACATCTTGTTCTTTTCTTGTTAATCTTGACTCCAGTATTGTGTCAGATATGACAAAACCCCTAAACCCATTTTTGTTTTCATTTTCTCATCTTTGTTTACCTTTATTGTCATATCTGTTATTAATTTGTCATCTTATGTTCGTCATGTCAATTATGTATTTATTGTAAGTCTGACCAAAGCTCTTTGTCACTTTCTGGTCAGACTGAGTAACAATGTTCATCAAAGTGTTCAAACTTGAGTGCTGCAGTGTTGAGTTAGTACATATTTTAGTATATTTCTAGAAGGTTGTTGTTAGTATACTACTATCCACTATCCACGAATAAATTGGTCTCATCAATTTAGAATGTAGCCCGCAGGACACCACCCCCCCCCCCCCCCCCCCCCCCCTGCTTGGGCCCTGCCCCCCAAATTGTTTGTGTGCACGCCCCTGCCAGAAGGCACTAAGGACAGACAGACAAACAGACAGATAGACAGGCAGACAGACAAACAAACAAACAGACAGGCAGACAGACAAACAAACAGACAGAACACAGTGACAAGAAACAGACTTCTCTTTACTCCCTCAGACGGTTCACTCAAAGCGAGCAGATGGGCTCCTTCTCCGCAGACAGATCAACCGGGACCAGGGGAGGCCAGAGAGCACTCGCACCAGAGACCCTTCTCACAGAGAGACGTGAGCCCTAACCGTGCCCTAACACTCGAGGAGACGTGAGCCCTAATCGTGCCCGAGGAGACGTGAGCCCTAATCGTGCCCGAGGAGACGTGAGCCCTAACCGTGCCCTAACACCCGAGGAGAGACGTGAGCCCTAACCGTGCCCTAACACCCGAGGAGAGACGTGAGCCCTAACCGTGCCCTAACACCCGAGGAGACGTGAGCCCTAACCGTGCCCTAACACCCGAGGAGACGTGAGCCCTAACCGTGCCCTAACACCCGAGGAGACGTGAGCCCTAACCGTGCCCTAACACTCGAGGAGACGTGAGCCCTAATCGTGCCCTAACACTCGAGGAGACGTGAGCCCTAACCGTGCCCTAACACCCGAGGAGACGTTGAGCCCTAATCGTGCCCTAACACTTCAGGAGACGTGAGCCCTAATCGTGCCCTAACACTCGAGGAGACGTGAGCCCTAACCGTGCCCTAACACCCGAGGAGAGACGTGAGCCCTAATCGTGCCCTAACACTCGAGGAGACGTGAGCCCTAACCGTGCCCCAACACTCGAGGAGACGTGAGCCCTAACCGTGCCCTAACACTCGGAGACGTGAGCCCTAATCGTGCCCCAACACCCGAGGAGACGTGAGCCCTAATCGTGCCCTAACACTCCAGGAGACGTGAGCCCTAATCGTGCCCTAACACCCGAGGAGACGTGAGCCCTAACCGTGCCCTAACACTCAAGGAGACGTGAGCCCTAATCGTGCCCTAACACTCGAGGAGACGTGAGCCCTAACCGTGCCCTAACACCCGAGGAGACGTGAGCCCTAACCGTGCCCTAACACTCGAGGAGACGTGAGCCCTAACCGTGCCCTAACACTCGAGGAGACAGAAACAACCGTCTATAGACGAGACAAAGACACTCACAGCTGTCCTCGTCGTCCTGGAAGACCTTGCTCACGTAACAGGCGTAGACGAAGCCAAAGAGCTGAAAGATAGACAAGAGAAAACATGTTAACCCTTTCACTGCGACAATACGGAAGGTTAACCCTTTCACTGCCACACGGCAAAGGGTCGAGTGGCTTAATCTTTAGTTTAGTTTATTTGACAGTTATTAAAATACATTACGTGTTACAACAAGTCACGCATTCTAAAAATGATCAAGGATAGCACAAAAAAAGTCACAGACTTATTTCCATTGTGGCCCTTGGTCTCAGCAGCACATAGTATTTACATAAACATATTATCATCAGCCTACAGTATATTGCAATTTTATGTATTAAAAAGTAAAATACAATTTTTTTTTCTTTTTTTTTCTTTTATTGATATTTTTGCACAAATATTTCCAATATTCACAAGACATCTTTCCACAGCATAATATGCAACATCCAAGATTTGTCTTTTTCTTTTTCGTAACATCATACAAAACATACAAAAGACTCATACAAGGGCGGCTACGTGGCGTAGTGGGCAAGGCACTCGCCACGAAATGCTGGAGACGCTGGGCTCGTCAGTTCGAGCCCAGCGCTCCACATTTGCTTTCAGTTTAGCTGGTCGTCCGTACTAATACACATTGGCCGTATTAGGGGGTGGGAAACTGATGGGTGGGGATCGGGCGTTGTGGACAGCGACTCCTACAGGTCGGTTGGTGCGCCTGCGCAGTAGAATCAGGAAGTGTCGGGGGCAGCGTGAGCCTCCCACGCGTTACTCCTCGCCACTGAGTTTTCGAGCTGCGCAGGTGAAAAGATGCGACTGCTGTTACCTCAAGTACCGGAGGGGACTTGTGCTATGTATGACTTAGTCCACATTGCAGCCGGCTTGTGGGAGGCAAGAAACAGCGTCCGTGACAGGGGAGGGTTGAATTGGATGATACGAAATTGGGATGGGAGAAAATATAGAAAATGGGAGAAAAAGTGGATCAAAAACAAAAGACTCATACAAACACATTAACAACTGACATGGAAATTAAAAAAGCACTTACAAAAAAAAACATTACTATACATTGTGCATATATATCCCTGATGCACATACGTTACATGTAGACCGATCTACCTGCGAGCAGGTATGTGCTGCATCTTCTATCGGGATGCCATCTTTCTCCATAGTGCATGTGAGAGGATGCGTCTCAAATATATGTAGGTGTGCGTGAGAACATGTATGAATGTGTGTCTCAGATATGTGTATGTGGGTACGTGTCTCACGTAAGTATGTGTGTATGTCTCATACGTGTGTGTGTGTGCATCTCTCAGGTACGTGACTGTAATCCTACCTTCTGTGTGCGTCTCGTATCCATGTGCGTCTCTGCCACCTGTGTGAGTGTATATCTCAGGTGTGTATATGCATGTGCGTCTCAGCTATGTATGTGTGTGTCCCAAAATACAACATTATTAATAAAATACGTACAAAATGTACAGACACACTAAAACAGGAAGCTTCCTGCGTCACTCTGGGACACTTTCTAGGAAACATTTCCTAACGTTCACCTTGAAACTATACAGGTTCAAAGGTGGTGTTTGGTGGTCAAAGGTCAAACTCATTCATCAACTCCTGATTTGGAATATTTTGTGTGTGTGTGTGTGCGTGTGTGTGTGTGTGTGTGTGTGTGTGTGTAGGTGTATGTATATGTATGTGTGTGTGTAGGTGTATGTATATGTGTGTATATGTGTGTATGTGTGTGTATGTGTATATGTGTGTATGTATATATTTATTTTTATTTTTATTTAACCTTTATTTACCCAGGGTAGGTTCTCTGAGCACGGATGCTCTTTTTCAGCTACGCCCTGCTTCACACAGTTCCATTCACACCTCATGTGTGTGTGTGTGTATGCATGTGTGCGTGTGTGTGTGTGTGTGTGTGTGTATGCGTGTGTGTGTATGCGTGTGTGTGTGTGTGTGTGTATCCGAATAATCCCACAATGTACAAGTGCACTGTTAATATTTGTGTCCTTTAAACCTTGTTTTTATGTGGACATAAATAAAATATTCTAAATGTGTGTGTGTGTGTGTGTGTGTACTCACAGCCAGCAGGACCTGCAGGGCTGAACTCAGAACCTCGATGTACTGGTAGTCAAGGAGACAGCCGGAGACTGTGATGACATGGTGGTGGTCGTCGGGGGCGATGCGGGAATCCAGCACCGGCGTTACCAGGCAACCAGGACCATGCTCCATCCACCAGGACCGATGCAGGGAGGTGTTGAACGTCATCAGGAAGTCCCTGTCCTGAATATGCACACGCACACACGCACACACACAGAGTATGGGTATAGCTAATGTTCAGGTAGTTCCTCACGTCCTACATAACATGGTAAATAGTGCATTTATATAGCAGCTTTTATCCAAAGCGCTTTACATTTTTGTTCCTCACATTTCACCCATTCACTCACACACTGATGGTGCCAACCTGCTCATCGGGAGCAATTAGGGGTTAAGTGTCTTGCTCAACGATACGCTGCCCGGGAGGAGCGGGAATCGAACCGGGAACCGGCTTCCGGATAACCAGACGACTGCTCTACCTCCCGAGCCACTGTCGCCCCACATGGTGTTTTCGACATGTACAAATAGACACGTACAAACACGCATGATGTAAGCATTATTTAGGACTTAACCTGAATGCTTCCAGGCTTCATGGTAAATGACAAGCTAAATCAATATTTGAATGCCTAAAAAATTATATATATATATATTAGAGCTGGGCCGTTAACGGCGTTAACGTGCTGCGTTAACGCTATACTAGTATCGCGCGATAATATAATTAACGCATTAATCTAAAAAAAAAGAAGATTTTTTTTTTTACATTTTTTTTTTTTACCTTTATTTACCCAGGGTAGGTTCGCTGAGCACAGATGCTCTTTTTCAGGAACGCCCTGCTTCACATTCACACAGTTCCATTCACACCTGGGAGCTGCCCAGTACAACCACAGTTGACACCTTTGGCCACTGAGCAACTCCACTGGAGCAGTTGATTCAAGCCATGTCACATAGTTCAAGTTTGAAATGATTCTTTCTGTTTTGCTCCTGAGAGTGCTAGATACTGTACTGTACTGGTAATATTATTTATTTGTGTTAACTTCTGAATAAAACAACTTATTAAACACAAGTACATCTTATTGAACATTATTTTGATATTTCATTACCAATTATCATAGCAAAACAGCTTTTTCAAACAGTCTGTAATGCATTTTGGAAACAGGAGATGGGCTCATGGTGTAATGGGCCACCTGGCCTGAGAAACATAAGGAGGAAAGAAAAAGTAAGGACTTACTTCTGGTCATTATTTGGGTAGAACACACATATTTTGAATGCCTTCGGCAGGTTTTTTCTTTTTTTTTAACCATTTTAATCTAGATTAATCTAGATTAAATCCAGGATTGCAGATAGATTAATCTAGATTAAAAACATTAATCTATGCCCACCTCTAATATATATATATATATATAATTTATTACAAGGACATTTAGTCACAAGAACTTTCAGAAGACCTACCAGTACCACCCACAGCTCTCATCTAGCAACACGTTGCAGTGTGTGGGAAGGATGAGGTCGTGCGACGATGGGCACTTCACTGTGTGACCGGCTTCTATTACACGCATCACAGTTGTGTTGTGCTCCGTTTGTGCTGCATTGTGTGTAGACCTTTTCCCAACGAGACCATGTTCTAATATGCTCACTCATTAGAATATTGTTTAGTCCCAGTAGACCTCATGTCTCACAGAAAATCTTGTCAGTCTTCAGCCTTAATACTATATTTATCAACGTAGAAAACGTTGACCTCGATTCGTGCCGTCGATCTTTAACCGATTTGACAGAAATGAGATGGAGCAGGAGGTCCTTGGCTGGCTGTCAACCTATCTGCCAAGTTTGAGACAGATTGGATAAAGATGCGCCATGTATCGTGGTTACAGACAGGCAAACAGACACACACACACAAGTGAATTACACATTTAATTACATTTAATTCCACTGCAATGCACACACAGCAGACGCATGTCCACTACACACACACTCAGGCAGTGTTAGTGTCTTACCTGAGACAGGCTTCCCACCTCCAGGTAGAAACAGATGATGAAAGAGTTCCAGCCGACCCAGAGCACCAGCCACACTGCATACTGATCAGCAGAGACACAAGCAGGGATCAGTGTGTGTGTGTGTGTGTGTGTGTGTGTGTGTGTGTGTGTGTGTGTGACTAAAATCAAGGACACATTTCAGAGTAAAGACCAGTTGATTGGTGACGACTTGTCTAATTAGGGACAAAAGCCCTGTCCCCAATTTGAAAAAAAGCAGGTTTTTTATACTTTGTATATACTTTGATACTTAGTGTTAAAACAAGAGTTAACTAGCTCTACATTCCGACACAATCCGACAGGCATCACTGATATAGAGTGTTTGGTCAGTAACATGGGTCTCCCAGTCCCTCTGCTCTGCAGTAAACAGCCATCACTGATATATAGTGTCTGGTCAGTAACATGGGTCTCCCAGTCCCTCCACTCTGCAGTAAACAGTCATCACTGATATAGTGTCTGGTCAGTAACATGGGTCTCCCAGTCCCTCCACTCTGCAGTAAACAGCCATCACTGATATAGAGTGTTTGGTCAGTAACACAGGTCTCCCAGTCCCTCCACTCTGCAGTAAACAGCCATCACTGATATAGAGTGTCTGGTCAGTAACATGGGTCTCCCAGTCCCTCCACTGTGCAGTAAACAGCCATCACTGATATAGAGTGTCTGGTCAGTAACATGGGTCTCCCAGTCCCTCCACTGTGCAGTAAACAGTCATCACTGATATAGTGTCTGGTCAGTAACATGGGTCTCCCAGTCCCTCCACTGTGCAGTAAACAGTCATCACTGATATAGTGTCTGGTCAGTAACATGGGTCTCCCAGTCCCTCCACTCTGCAGTAAACAGCCATCACTGATAGAGAGTGTTTGGTCAGTAACATGGGTCTCCCAGTCCCTCCACTCTGCAGTAAACAGCCATCACTGATAGAGAGTGTTTGGTCAGTAACATGGGTCTCCCAGTCCCTCTGCTCTGCAGTAAACAGCCGTCACTGATAGAGAGTGTCTGGTCAGTAACATGGGTCTCCCAGTCCCTCCACTCTGCAGTAAACAGCCATCACTGATATAGAGTGTCTGGTCAGTAACATGGGTCTCCCAGTCCCTCCACTGTGCAGTAAACAGCCATCACTGATATAGTGTCTGGTCAGTAACATGGGTCTCCCAGTCCCTCCACTCTGCAGTAAACAGTCATCACTGATATAGAGTGTCTGGTCAGTAACATGGGTCTCCCAGTCCCTCCACTGTGCAGTAAACAGCCATCACTGATATAGAGTGTCTGGTCAGTAACATGGGTCTCCCAGTCCCTCCACTCTGCAGTAAACAGCCATCACTGATAGAGAGTGTCTGGTCAGTAACATGGGTCTCCCAGTCCCTCCACTCTGCAGTAAACAGTCATCACTGATAGAGAGTGTCTGGTCAGTAACATGGGTCTCCCAGTCCCTCCACTCTGCAGTAAACAGCCATCACTGATATAGAGTGTCTGGTCAGTAACATGGGTCTCCCAGTCCCTCCACTGTGCAGTAAACGGAAAATCTATTTTCTGGTATCCTGTTCCAACTTAATCCAATCAGGAGAGAGAACTCCACAAGGAGGTGTTTTTTTTATCTCAAAATATGCTGTAAATAAATCGCTGTATTTGATACATTCGATAAATACGTAGGCCTGTGCTTATCATTATCATATGTTAAACTATACCATAGGTTAAGTTTCTAGCCCTGCAAAAAAAACAAATACGCTTTCCCCCCCTATTGCTCGGTGTTACTGAGTCGTTCCTCGTCTTCATTGAGGAAAGTATTTGATTGTAAAATGTTATTCATACGTACAAGATATATGCATCACTACAGAACTATGTAGGTCCTTTAATTATTTTACTACTGATGGCGTAAACGAGGGTCATGTCCCATTTCTTAGGTAAGGATTTTAACCCCTTCCCCTTGTAGATCTGTTCTGAAGTGCCACTCCAAAACTAGGGGTAGGGCCAAGGGAAGGCAATTGGGATTGGGCCTAAGTCAAGGCAATGTCCCCAAAAGTGGCCCAAGTAAACGTGTGTGTGTGTGTCAGTGTGTGTGTCTGTGTGTGTGTGTGTTCACAAGCTGGTGGTTAGGGGCCTTCAGACGGCCCACATCTCCAAGAGAAAGGCTAAACAGTTAGCAAGGTATCGCTCTATATCTGCTATTATTAGTAGCCGCTCTATTTGGAGACAACGTTGCTTTTTGTACCCATATAGATTAGATATAGTTTTACGTTAATGCTATTGTATCTGTTAACCCACATTTGAAACATCCTCTGTGTTAATACTGTATGTGTACGATGGTTGCTGCACGGTCACAAACGTAACTGAATGACTCCCAATGAGCTGACTCCCAATGAGCTGACTGCACCGTTAGTGTTTATGTCCTGGCTTAACCCTTTCACTACCACACTACAGACGGTTAACCTTTCACTACCACACTACAGAAGGTTAACCTTTCACTACCACACTACAGAAGGTTAACCTTTCACTACCACACTACAGAAGGTTAACCTTTCACTACCACACTACAGAAGGTTAACCTTTCACTACCACACAGTACAGACGGTTAACTTCTGTGGTGTGGTTGTGAAAGGGTTAACCCTTTGGTAGTGTGGTAGTGAAAGGGTTAGTGTGTGTGTGTATGAATGCGTGTGTGTGCAGTGTGCAGAGAATACTTCTAAAACAAGTTGATTAAAGGCACATTTCAATAATGTAACCTCTGAATTCCTTCGAATCCACAGTGACACCAAACATTGGCACATTGGTGCTGCTTGATCTGTGTTCATCCCCCCAGTTCATCCCCCCCGGCCACAACACTCACAAATATGAGGTATCTGGAGCGAAACTGCACCGTGCCAAACATGCCCAGGATGACCGCCATGATGTGGAGGAAGTTGGCCAAGATAGGAGCCCACTGGTAGCCCAGGAAATCAAACACCTGCCTCTGGAGAGCTGCCACCTGGAGGATAGGAGGGGGGTCACACACGCACACACACGCATTAGGGATATAGCGTACACACACACACACACAAACAAACACCACATTCTCATGTACACACAAGCAAACATGGCCACAGTCATAAACACGCCAACACAGCCACAGCCACAGCCACAGGGACACGCATACACAGGTCTGCCGCAGTTGTTTCCATGGTAACAGCCTGGAGCGCCAGCCAGCCCAGTGACTGTAAAAGAGGAGCACCTCCCCCCCCCCCCCCCCCCCTTCTACCAAAAAGCTCCCCCCAAACTAATGAGAATCTATGGGCCGAATCCCTTCTCTCTACCACAAAACAGCACATTAGTCCCCAGCTAACAATAGGCTAGCCTCGCCTTCAAGCTGGGGTCCTATAGCCCTGGTATCGACACACACACACACACACACACACACACAGATACACAGTCTCATGTTACACACATATTACATTTTGAAAAGACCAGACAAGAGAGGAAAGACTATTTAGAGACACAACGAGAAAGATCTAAATTTATCCCCAGGACAGATGGAGGGAGAGACAGTGAGAGGAGGATGGAGGGAGAGAGATGGGGATGGAGGGAGAGAGAGGAAGAGAGGAGGAGAAGAAGAGGGTCTCCTTGTTCCCCTCTGACGGCATCGTCAAAAACTCTTCCTTTTCACGTGGTCATCCCAGAACTGGAAGACCTACCCCTCTCTCTCTCTCTCTCTCTCCTCCCTTTCTCTTTCCCACACACACCAATATAGACAGGCCGGTCTGATTCTCTCGCCAACACACGTAGAGACACACACACTCACAAAAACAGGTCATGACTGGCACACATATCTCTCTCTATCTCTCTCTCACACACACACAAAAACAGGTAATGACTGGCACACATATCTCTCTCTCACACACACACACACAAAAACAGGTAATGACTGGCACACATATCTCTCTCTATCTCTCTCTCACACACACACTCACAAAAACAGTTAATGACTGGCACACATATCTCTCTCTCACACACACACAAAAACAGGTAATGACTGGCACACATATCTCTCTCACACACACACACACAAAAACAGTTAATGACTGGCACACATATCTCTCTCTATCTCTCTCTCACACACACACAAAAACAGGTAATGACTGGCACACATATCTCTCTCTCACACACACACACACACAAAAACAGGTAATGACTGGCACACATATCTCTCTCTCACACACACACACAAAAACAGGTAATGACTGGCACACATATCTCTCTCTCACACACACACACACACACACAAACAGGTAATGACTGGCACACATATCTCTCTCTCTCACACACACACACACACACAAAAACAGGTAATGACTGGCACACATATCTCTCTCTCACACACACACACACAAAAACAGGTAATGACTGGCACACATATCTCTCTCACACACACACACCACAGCGTTCCAACTTCCCTCGCTCTCTGCTCTCTCATTTTGAAAGACACACACACCCTTGTTTAACGGCTATATAATGTGGTCTGGCTGCCACCACAACAGCTGGGCCGCTCAAAGGCTTCCAGTGTGACTGCACAGATGGATGGGACAAAAAAGGAGCCTGATTACAATGTGTTTGTCTGTGCAATCTGGGTCTAATTATATCTTTATGGCAAGCCGTCGTGGGTCACACAGACAGACACACAGAGAGAGAGAGAATCAACTCACCAACTGCAGTGAACATATCACCACCAGCGTGCATCTCCCGTCGCACTTCCCCATCTTGGAGGGCTCTGGACGCGGCTTGGGGCCGCGGAGGCTCCGGGGGAAGCTGGGGTCCCCGGTCAGATCCAGAATGCCTGGCTGTCTCAGCTCACACCATTCCCCGGCTATAGACCCCTCTCTTCCCGGCAGCAGCCCCCTGATCTGACGCCGCCGCGGTTCAGTCAATCCGAGGAGGAGTGACCCATCCTCCCTCCTGACCGGTCGGTTTTGTCGGTAGATATTTTGCTGGAGGCCGGGTTGGTCGTGGTGGTGTGTGGCTTCCTCCAGGACAGGGGGGTTGTTGTTGTCCGGTTCTTCTTCACGCCGCGGTCTGCGCGGTCCGACCACCGCCGATTACAGAGTCACCTCCGCGGCCACACCTTCCGGCGGCGCGCCGTGACACACACACACACACACAAAGGCACAAAGAGAGACGGAAAGCCGGTCATAACCTGCTCCCGGTTAACGGTAGAAATGAGCATCATATGATAATAACGGGATCAGGGTCACACGAGGGGGTGAGGTGATGGAGGTATGGCTGGCTAGGCTAAATAATGAAATCTGATACAACGGGACACAAAGCGGCTCATTGTGTGACTCACGGTTCTCAAGGCGCGTCGTGAAGGAAGACTCCTCTTTTCCTAACCGTCTTCTTCCCGATCCTCCCGTCGAAGATCTCCAGCGAGAGAAAAGGATGCAACCGTGATAATAACGGGACCGCGATTCGGACCGGCGGTGGATTTGGGCCCCTCGCTCTATATACTCCTCCTTCGTCTTTGTCAACAATCCGTGGTGCCGGGGCGGGCGGGCGCAGGCGGGAGGGGCTAGGGGAGGAGAGGGGGTGGTGGTGGGGTGGCTTTCAGTCACCGCGACCCCCTCCAGGAGGAGCTGCTGCCTGGCTGGTTCTGCAGCCCCGTGTGTGCGCGCGCGGCCGAGAGAGGAGCACATGCAGCGCGTGACGTTCAGGAGGAACACAGCGCGAGACGTTCGGGAGTAGGAACACAGGACACAGCGCGAGACGTTCAGGAGGAACACAGACAGCGCGAGACGTTCGGGAGTAGGAACACAGCGCGAGATGTTCGGGAGGAACACAGCGCGAGACGTTCTGGAGGAACACAGCGCAAGACGTTCAGGAGGAACACAGCACGAGACGTTCAGGAGGAACACAGCGCGAGACGTTCAGGAGGAACACAGCGCGAGACGTTCAGGAGGAACACAGCGCGAGACGTTCAGGAGGAACACAGCGCGAGACGTTCAGGAGGAACACAGCGCGAGACGTTCAGGAGGAACACAGCGCGAGACGTTCAGGAGGAACACAGCACGAGACGTTCAGGAGGAACACAGCGCGAGACGTTCAGGAGGAACACAGCGCGAGACGTTCAGGAGGAACACAGCGCGAGACGTTCAGGAGGAACACAGCGCGAGACGTTCAGGAGGAACACAGCGCGAGACGTTCAGGAGGAACACAGCGCGAGACGTTCTGGAGGAACACAGCGCGAGACGTTCAGGAGGAACACAGCGCGAGACGTTCAGGAGGAACACAGCGTGAGACGTTCAGGAGGAACACAGCGCGAGACGTTCAGGAGGAACACAGCGCGAGACGTTCAGGAGGAACACAGCGCGAGACGTTCTGGAGGAACACAGCGCGAGACGTTCTGGAGGAACACAGCGCGAGACGTTCGGGAGGAACACAGCACGAGACGTTCGGGAGGAACACAGCACGAGACGTTCTGGAGGAACACAGCACGAGACGTTCAGGAGGAACACAGCGCGAGACGTTCAGGAGGAACACAGCGCGAGACGTTCAGGAGGAACACAGCGCGAGACGTTCAGGAGTAGGAACACAGCGCGAGACGTTCAGGAGGAACACAGCGCGAGACGTTCAGGAGGAACACAGCACGAGACGTTCAGGAGGAACACAGCGCGAGACGTTCAGGAGGAACACAGCGCGAGACGTTCAGGAGGAACACAGCGCGAGACGTTCAGGAGGAACACAGCGCGAGACGTTCAGGAGGAACACAGCGCGAGACGTTCAGGAGGAACACAGCGCGAGACGTTCTGGAGGAACACAGCGCGAGACGTTCAGGAGGAACACAGCGTGAGACGTTCAGGAGGAACACAGCGCGAGACGTTCAGGAGGAACACAGCGCGAGACGTTCTGGAGGAACACAGCGCGAGACGTTCTGGAGGAACACAGCGCGAGACGTTCGGGAGGAACACAGCACGAGACGTTCGGGAGGAACACAGCACGAGACGTTCTGGAGGAACACAGCACGAGACGTTCAGGAGGAACACAGCGCGAGACGTTCAGGAGGAACACAGCGCGAGACGTTCAGGAGGAACACAGCGCGAGACGTTCAGGAGTAGGAACACAGCGCGAGACGTTCAGGAGGAACACAGCATGAGACGTTCAGGAGGAACACAGCGCGAGACGTTCAGGAGGAACACAGCGCGAGACGTTCAGGAGGAACACAGCGCGAGACGTTCAGGAGGAACACAGCGCGAGACGTTCTGGAGGAACACAGCGCGAGACATTCAGGAGGAACACAGCGCGAGACGTTCTGGAGGAACACAGCGCGAGACGTTCAGGAGGAACACAGCGCGAGACGTTCAGGAGGAACACAGCACGAGACGTTCAGGAGGAACACAGCGCGAGACGTTCAGGAGGAACACAGCGCGAGACGTTCAGGAGGAACACAGCACGAGACGTTCTGGAGGAACACAGCGCGAGACGTTCAGGAGGAACACAGCGCGAGACGTTCAGGAGGAACACAGCGCGAGACGTTCAGGAGGAACACAGCGCGAGACGTTCAGGAGGAACACAGCACAAGACGTTCAGGAGGAACACAGCGAGAGACGTTCAGGAGGAACACAGACAGCACGAGACGTTCAGGAGGAACACAGCGCGAGACGTTCAGGAGGAACACAGCGCGAGACGTTCAGGAGGAACACAGCGCGAGACGTTCAGGAGGAACACAGCGAGAGACGTTCAGGAGGAACACAGCGCGAGACGTTCAGGAGGAACACAGCGCGAGACGTTCAGGAGGAACACAGCACGAGACGTTCAGGAGGAACACAGCGCGAGACGTTCAGGAGGAACACAGCGCGAGCCGTTCTGGAGGAACACAGCACGAGACGTTCAGGAGGAACACAGCGTGAGACGTTCTGGAGGAACACAGCACGAGACGTTCTGGAGGAACACAGCGCGAGACGTTCAGGAGGAACACAGCACGAGACGTTCAGGAGGAACACAGCACGAGACGTTCAGGAGGAACACAGCGAGAGACGTTCAGGAGGAACACAGCGCGAGACGTTCAGGAGGAACACAGCGCGAGACGTTCTGGAGGAACACAGCGCGAGACGTTCAGGAGGAACACAGCGCGAGACGTTCAGGAGGAACACAGCGTGAGACGTTCTGGAGGAACACAGCACGAGACGTTCTGGAGGAACACAGCGCGAGACGTTCAGGAGGAACACAGCGTGAGACGTTCAGGAGGAACACAGCGCGAGACGTTCAGGAGGAACACAGCACGAGACGTTCAGGAGGAACACAGCACGAGACGTTCAGGAGGAACACAGCGCGAGACGTTCAGGAGGAACACAGCGCGAGACGTTCAGGAGGAACACAGCGCGAGACGTTCAGGAGGAACACAGACAGCACGAGACGTTCAGGAGGAACACAGCGCGAGACGTTCAGGAGGAACACAGCGTGAGACGTTCAGGAGGAACACAGCGCGAGACGTTCTGGAGGAACACAGCGCGAGACGTTCAGGAGGAACACAGCGCGAGACGTTCAGGAGGAACACAGCGTGAGACGTTCAGGAGGAACACAGCACGAGACGTTCTGGAGGAACACAGCACGAGACGTTCAGGAGGAACACAGCACGAGACGTTCTGGAGGAACACAGCGCGAGACGTTCAGGAGGAACACAGCGCGAGACGTTCAGGAGGAACACAGCGCGAGACGTTCAGGAGGAACACAGCGCGAGACGTTCAGGAGGAACACAGCGTGAGACGTTCAAGAGGAACACAGCGCGAGACGTTCGGGAGGAACACAGCGCGAGACGTTCAGGAGGAACACAGCGCGAGACGTTCAGGAGGAACACAGCGCGAGACGTTCAGGAGGAACACAGCGTGAGACGTTCAGGAGGAACACAGCGCGAGACGTTCAGGAGGAACACAGCGCGAGACGTTCAGGAGGAACACAGCGTGAGACGTTCTGGAGGAACACAGCGCGAGACGTTCAGGAGGAACACAGCACGAGACGTTCTGGAGGAACACAGCGTGAGACGTTCAGGAGGAACACAGCGCGAGACGTTCAGGAGGAACACAGCGCGAGACGTTCAGGAGGAACACAGCGCGAGACGTTCTGGAGGAACACAGCGCGAGACGTTCAGGAGGAACACAGCGTGAGACGTTCAGGAGGAACACAGCGCGAGACGTTCTGGAGGAACACAGCGTGAGACGTTCAGGAGGAACACAGCGCGAGACGTTCTGGAGGAACACAGCGCGAGACGTTCAGGAGGCACACAGCACGAGACGTTCAGGAGGAACACAGCACGAGACGTTCAGGAGGAACACAGCGTGAGACGTTCAGGAGGAACACAGCGCGAGACGTTCTGGAGGAACACAGCGCGAGACGTTCAGGAGGAACACAGCGCGAGACGTTCAGGAGGAACACAGCACGAGACGTTCAGGAGGAACACAGCGCGAGACGTTCAGGAGGAACACAGCGCGAGACGTTCAGGAGTATGAACACAAAAGAAAGCGGTGCTCGCGGTGTTACCGTGTTAGAGATCCAGACTGCCGAGAATAGGCAGCCAAATAGCCCTAATAATCCTGCCACTACTACCAGCACTACTGTACCTCTGAACTGGAAACACACGCGTGTGCACACACACACACACACACACACACACACAGGAAGAACAGTGTCCTCGCCTTACCTCACATCTTCTTATAGAAGCTGTAGTAGGCATGGCCATACAAAGTGTAATTACAAAGTGTAATATTATTTAATATATGCAGGGATGCGTTCTTCATGGGACTCCGTGCAGCCAAAGATTTGAGCAGAAGCGCGTGCACGCACATGCACGGATGTGCACGGCACGCGCGCGCACACAGGAATGCGCTGCACTCGCTATAAGTACCCACCTGGGCTACGTTGCATATCAATAGCGCTGGTCGTCAGGTGTGTTAAATACCTTCTCAGATACATTCACACCTAACTTGTGAATGAAATGTGTTACATTCCATTCGTAGAGGCAATTAGGCATCGTCTTTAGTCTGTGCCAGAGTCATGATTTTAGCTCTGGTCTGTGCGAGGGAACATTTATTCGCATGCGCGGGAGCGCGCGCACGCGCCGAGAGCGTGCGTGCATGTGGCGTCATTAACGTGCGTGCAATCAGAGTTGATATGAGGAACGCACCGCTGAATATATGTATATATATATATCCTTATCACAAACTAAAATAATATGTAATCTGTTTGTGGGTCAAACAAACAATATAAACTACAGTCCATTTAGTGGATATGAGATAGATAGATAGATAGATAGATAGAGATCTTTATTGATAAAGATCAATATGCAGCATTCCATTTAGTAGACAAAATCAAGGTTACGTTCCATGTATTAGAGGATTAAACCAGATCAGTAATGACACGTTTCCTGACCCGAACACTTCTCTTCGCTCTCAAAGTCAAGCCACTTCAGTGAACTAATGGTGGTAAAATACACATTAATACTGGAGGCGAGTGCTTTCAGTGGCCATCTGCAGACCAATCATCTGTTAATAAGACTCTTATTCCAATGTGAACTCGACCTTGTATGTAAATAACTACAGCCACCTAGCTGCCTGCAGGCTAACTGCAACTTCAGTGTCAGACTTTCTTGAAAACTGTTGACCCAGTTCAACAACTCGCTTACTATTCAGTCAGATTCGGTACATAATATCCTATAGTTCTTGTTCCAAAATGCCCTCTTCCTTATATAAACACTTAACCCTTTCACTACCACACTACAGAAGGTTAACCTTTCACTACCACACTACAGAAACCGCCTGTATAGTGTGGTAGTGAAAGGGTTAACCTTATGTCGTGTGGTAGTGAAAGGGTTAACCATTTGTCGTGTGGCAGTGAACGGGTTAACATTCTGTATTGTCGCAGTGAAAGGGTTAACCGTCTGTAGTGTGGTAGTGAAAGGTTAACCGTCTGCACTGAACTCTCCACTCACAAGTACACATGAGCACACACAGACACACACACACAACACTCATGCGGCAACCGCTAAAACAATCACTTAAACAAAATGTCACTTTAAAAAATAGTAAGTCACTTTAAAGGAAGGCGGTACTAATAGTATAGTTTAGATACATTAAGAGCTAAATTGTAAATTGTATATTGTATAGTAGTGTATATAGGAACCAGTTTCTCAGGAACTTAGCATGTCTTTTTTTTACCATGCATATCTTGTGTCTTACCTATTTAATTTTTTCTGTTATTTTTTCTATGCCTATTTTTATTATTGTATTTTGCACAATCAATGCGGGCATGACCACCCACATTTCACTGTATGCCCTGGTATGTATGTTACAAATAAACCTCTTGATTCTTCTTGATTCATGTACCATACTGTAGTGTGGTAGTGAAAGGGTTAACCCTTTGTTCTGTGGCAGTGAAAGGGTTAACCGTCTGTATTGTCGCAGTGAAATGGTTAACCCTTTGGTAGTGTGGTAGTGAAAGGGTTAATGCTTTTTCTCTAGTAAGCACTAGATTTAACGAGGACCTTCTACAGTTATGCACGTGGAAAACTCAAAATTGTACATGCTTTCTAAAAACATTTCAAGTCACAAAACACACGTTCCGACCTATACTCTGAGAGCAGGATGTAAGGAATGATCTAATGCTTGGTTTGAAGTTGTGGAAATATATGGTTTTCATGACATTTGCCAACTAGGTGAAAACCACGAGCCCCTATTAAATCCAGTGAAGGGGGGGGGGGGGTAGACAGTGCGGAGGCAAGTTAACCCTTTCACTACCAGACTATAGAAGTTTAACCCTTTACTGCCACACGACAAAGGGTTAACCCTTTCACTACCACACTACAGACGGTTAACACTTTCACTACCACTATAGAAGGTTAACCCTTTACTGCCACACGACAAAGGGTTAACCCTTTCACTACCACACTACAGACGGTTAACCATTTCACTACCACACTACAGAAGGTTAACCCTTTACTGCCACACGACAAAGGGTTAACCCCACACACTACAGAAGGTGGCTCGGGAGGTAGAGCAGTCGTCTGGCAATCCGGAGGTTCCCGGTTAGATTCCCGCTCCTCCCGGGCAGCGTGTCGATGTGTCCCTGAGCAAGACATTTAACCCCTAATTGCTCCAGATGAGCAGGTTGGCACCTCGCATGGTCGCCTCCGCCGTCTGTGAGTGAATCTGTGAACAGGTAAAATGTGAGGAACAAATTGTAAAGCGCTATATAAAAAAGCAGCCATTTACCAGCAGCCATTTTTCACTACCACATTACAGACGGTTAACCCTTTCACTACCACTACAGAAGGTTAACCCTTTCACTACCACTACAGAAGGTTAACCCTTTCACTGCGACAATACAGACGGTTAACCCTTTCCACTGACACACGACAAAGGGTTAACCATTTCACTACCACACTACAGAAGGTTAACCGTTTCACTACCACACTACAGAAGGTTCTGTATCATAGTGGCTCCGCTCGGCATCACTCATTGCACTATCCCCGCATGTGCACGCGCACTGAATAAAGACCACAAATGTACCTTTATATCCCAATATTTGTCTGACCACACCCCTATCAGCTTCCCATATAAGCAGGGGTGGGGCCACCCCCTCGCCTCCTTCTCGCTTTCACCACAAGCCTTCGGAGATCCCCACTTGACGTGTTGCTAGTAGGAGGAAGTTGGAAAACAAGAGATACGTTGACATCATATCTTTATTTTCTCTCTCACTATTTTCGAGAAAATACGGCGATATTGTCTTCGTACTGGAGTGTCTGGAAGATGATGATCATTCTACACCTCCGTCGGGTTTCGTATTGGGAGTTTATGCCGCTACATGCCTCTCAACTGCAGTCCTCTTTGCTGGGGCTGGTTGCGGTAAAGCCTTTCAGCGACACAGCTGGACTGTAGGACGCGCCGCTGTTGTGAGAAGCGGTGGGTTCCAAGTTGGTGAGTGATGTTTAGCTTGCGAGCTCCACTTGTCTGTTAGTGTTATGGGGACTAGCTGACAATGTTTACGAACACCGGCCCCAGATTAGGGTCTTTTGTTCAGCCTCTTAGGCAACAGCGGAAGACCTTGGTCTGAAGCCCATTATAGTTAACTAGTGGGCCACGACCAATAACACTGGTGATCCCTGTGTTTTCTGGACGAGTGGATGTTTCTCTGTCACCGTGAGGCCCCGTCTTTCATATACAAATGAGAGTATTCCCTCACGAGGAAATATGGGCATGGATGTTCGTTAGCGGAAGATCTGTGTTCAAGTCAGCTACAGCCCAGATGGGAATTGTGCTGGCTCCGTCGGGTGTTGGTAGAATCACCGTTGTAAACTGTGTTAACATCTTGTTTCTCTTTTCTCTTAAAAAGTGAGGAGGGTTTCAGAACGGCGGCCTGTCTGAGTGTCTTGTTGTATCATTGTGTACGAGTTCCGGTGGTAGCTAATTAGCTTGCATGCTAGTTGTGGCCTACTGTGTTAGCCAGTCAGCTGTTAGCTGCGGTGCTAGCTCGCTGTGTTTACCAAGCCTGTTGTGCTAGGCTAGGTAACGTTAGCTTGCTGCTATCGGCCGAGAGCGGCCGTTGGCTTAATGCTACACTGTTGAACGTGCTGTGACGATAACATGTTTTTAACACTCTTGACTACGACGTCATCTTTGACAGAGGATGTTCGTCGAACCTGCCCTGAGCCAGGCCGGCGAGGACTGCGTCAACAAGGAGCACCGTAGCGGCGGGTTGGAGCAGCAAGCTGCCCGTGTCGTCAAACACAGGAGGCTGTGTTTACTTCGGTGCCATGTTAGAGACTGCAAATTGCTTGATCTGTGCTCCTGATAGGCAAGGTCCTGACCAGACCTTGAACACTTCTTCTTGCTTTCCCTTCTAAATGTTTTGTAAATAACGATGTTTTCCAAAACGAGTGTTGCTGCACTACATTTAGGATACGATGCGAGTTATGTGTGAATTGTCTTGTCACTGGTATTTAGCTTCTCCATGCAAATCGGGTTGTTTGTTACAGATGTGAAAATGATCTGGTTTGTTGTGTTGAGAAACATCATGTGTGTTTATGTACTGTGTACTCACAACCAAGGGGGTTAAACTAACCTATAAAGCTATGCTTAGTGACATATGAGTAAAGAATGATTATTTTCTCAGCCTGTAATGACAATGAACAGTGTGTTCACATATTAACAGGTTTACCTGTTTAACTGGCCGTATTAAGGGTAAAGTAGGAGGGTTGTGTTTCCCCCCGGTTCCCTGGGGACTTCTTCATCCACCTCTCAGACATGTTGTTACACTATATTGTGTCACTGTGTGGTAGGGATACGATGTAACCCTTAGCTTGATTGCTGAGGTTGTGCTAAAACTGCTTGAGGAACTTTATTTTCCTAAAAGAAAAGATTGTTTGGTCGCTTTTCGTGTGTGCTTAGCAGGGGTGTAAAGTACTTGAGTAATTGTACTTCGTTACAATACTTAAGTACTGTTTTGGGGGATTTGTACTTTACTCAAGTATTATTAGGTTTGTATACTTTGTACTTTTACTCCATTACATTTCAGAGAAAAAATACATACTTTTTACTCCTTACATTTAAAATGCAGACCTACAAAGTACAAAGTACAAATCTCACAGGTCCAACCATTTAATTAGTATATTTTAATTGTTTATCTGGCCGAACTAACGTTAACGTTATTAATCCTGCGACCGCAGGTAAACAGCCAATCAAATCCCCATCAATGGAAAATGAACCCGCCCATACCCATGCTGATTGGTCCTTGTGCAACACTAGAAAGCAGGGATCTTTGATTAACACCTGCTATCAGAAGAATAGACAGTCAGATCCGCATTATGCTGTGGTTAATATTGTGATATTATTCAGGGTACTCCAGTATTCTGTCTTCTTTCTGTCTCCAGCATTGTCTATCGCAGAACACATTCCATTGTGGGCAGAGTGTATGCTTGGTTTCATTCCAGCCTTGCCTAAACACCAGCTGATGATTTCACTAATTGGCTCACCTCTTCAACTAACTCACCTGGTGCAATGTATAGTTAAAATGAAAACTTGGCCCACGATGGAATGAATTTGAGACCCCTGGTCTATCCCTTTAAAAAAAAAAATACTTTTACTTTTTAGTACTTAAGTACATTTAAAAGTAGGACTTTTTGACTTTTACTCAAGTGTGTTTTTAGCCAGATACTTTGACTTTTACTTGAGTCAGATTTTGAGACGGTACCCATACTTTCACTTAAGTATAATTTCTGGGTACTTTTTACACCCCTGGTGCTTAGCAAGGCCTGTGGCCGATACTAATCGAGAATTATGTATTCTCTCATTATGAAAAACGGCGTTCCTCTGTAGAGTGTTTTTGCCATTTTTTGTAGGTGATAATGGGTTGTGTGTGTCGTGTGACCTACAACTGGGTTGGGCTGGCCACAGAAGCACATGTGTAAGTTTGGTACCGGGGCTCTTGGAGGGCCCTCGCTGTTCTGTGTTTTTTCCTTAGTAAAAATCAGATAGCAGGTTAGCACATGCGCTGTGTGAAGCTGTTAGACGCTTCATGGAGCTGACTATGACTGCGTCATACTCTTTTTGTCATTACATCGTATCATGGGTGTGGGGTCGTAAAGGGGTGAACTGGTAACCTTTCCTCCCCCTTTTTTCTGTTGGTCAGGGGTAAACCCACCTGTCCTTCAAGGTTCCTGTCACGTTGCGGTTCGGCACGTTACAGGGTGAGGGGGGGGGGGTTTCCTGGTCCCACGCCCTGGAATATTGGGCGTGTGCACCGCAGAAATTCCCCCGCCATAGAGTACGTCACTGTGCGCGTCTCTGTTGGTAGGACTTCCGTGTGCTGTTCAGGTCCATGTGATGGAGCTGTTTCGGGGGGTGGTCAGGGCTCCTCCTCACGAAGCTCCTATTCGGGCCTTCTGTGAGTTGGGACTCTCCTTCCATGTGAGGGAGCCTCCTCAGAGTACAGAGCCTCCTCCTCAGATTGTCAAGGTGAGTGGAACCTCAAGAAGGAGTCCTACTCTATTGTGTGTGTATTCGATTCAATTCGATTATTGAGTGTGTATGGGTGCAGTGCCTCCTCCCCGGAGAGCCCTAAAACCAATTTTTTACATGGCTCAAGGTGCAATATATTCTTTTCAATCTGTACAGCTCGCGTGGGAAGTCTCTCTGGGGATTTCCGTCTCCTTCCTATGGGAGGGTGGTGGGATGTAAAAATGTGAAAAAAATTTACCCCCGGCTGTGTAGACTGGGATACATACTGTTGGTGCTTCCTTCTTTTCTATTAAAAAGAGTTGGAGTTAGGAAGTATCACACCCCTCTTGTCGTTCCCCTGGGCGCCTTGGGGATTCAATGACAGGTCTAAATAACCTGTTCATTGATGTGGTTGTGTCCCGACGCACGCATAGTGCTAGCTCGGGGTGTTCTGTAATCAGGCGACTGACTGGCACGCCTTGGTTGCTTGGGGTTAAAACGCCGTTTTTATAAAGCTACTGGGATGGAGGTTTTTCCTCTTCCGACGACCTGTTTTGGTTATCGACGGATTCTCGTTCATATCTGGGGGATGATGACGGAATGGATCTGAACATATGTAGAGGGGTCTCACGCCCTGGGGGTGGGCCACCGGGCGCGGTTCGCCCCGAACGTCTGGGTGGCGCCTTCTTTTCATGTTTAAGATCAACACGCATATCTGCCCCTTCTCCTGGAGTAGGCATGTCGGCGTGGTTCTGGTCACGCTGGTCCGGATCAGTTAAACCCGTTGTCCGCCGGGGATGCAGATCTGCTGTTCTGGTACCCTGAGGGACTTGGGCTTTTTTCAGGGGGAAAAATGCCAGGTCGGTCCGGGTGTCACAGGGTTAAGCGCTATGGAGACCCTGGTTGGGTACATTTGTACTCAGCACTGTCGTAATGGCTTACGGCCATGCCAACCTGTACACGCTCGATCTCGTCAGATCTCGGCCGCTACACAGGTTGGTCCTGGTTAGTACTTGGTTGGGAGACCGCCTGGGAATACCAAGTACGGTGTGCTTGGGGCTGGTTCTCCATTATTTTCGCTCCTCTCTCACGCATGGCGAAGAGGGGCCTGTTGGGGTGGTCTTTGACCTCCTCAGGGGACCCTGTGCTCCCCGTATCACCGGGCCCGGTCCGAAGTAATGTTTTCGTTGACCCGTAGGCCCGGGATAACCCTGTTGGAAACTGGAACACGGGTACTGCGGTAGTGCCGCAGGTATGTTTTGGAGTTTTTTCCTGAGGGGTTATGGGACCAACCACTGCATAGGGTAACGACTGGGTGGTTGGTTCTCTGGTGTGTCGGTGCAGTGTCAACTCCCGGGTTGCCGCTTGAGTGTGCCCCTGCACGTTCATGACGTCTGCCAATTGTGTCAGCCTTCATTTTGAGGGAGGTTTGTCATGGTGACGACGACGCCAGCATACGCCCCTTCCGCCGGGGCGGCTGTGTTCAGCTGTCCCCTCTGGCGCCTGTCTCGTCCGCAGTCTCCAGGCTCGGGTTAACAGCCTGTTGCCTGGTTTTTCCCCGGTGCGCTGCCTGCTTCCATTGGTTAACCTTTTTTGTGTGCTTACGGCCATGCTGACTGCCTGTTCTGCAGGGTCAGTGTGCCAGGCGGTGGACTACCCGCTCGGCTGAGGGGCCTTTGTCCGAATACGCTGGCGATGTGGGGGGCGGGGTCACTAAGTGCCCACCTGGTGGGGTCTTGATGCTGGCATCATGGACTTCTCCGGGCCCCCGTTCCAGGGGGTCCAGTCCCTTTGGTGGGTCTGGGCCTTTCTTCGCGCTCCGCTGCTGCGGCCTTGCCACAGGGTTGGGTTTGCCCTTTGTTCCCGGGTGGCATGCAGGTTGTGCGTGTGTGTAGTCGTGGGGTCAGGCCACGGTCTGCTCACCCTGTGCGTTGAGTTGCTTGAGTGCCTCTTCGCACGGTCGGGTCCGTCGCCCTCCCGGGAAACCTCTAATAGGGGGGGTGCCCTCCATTAGGGGGGGTCGGGGGGGCTCGGCTCTCCCTGTTCTGATGGTTGTGGGGGGCTTTCAGCGGGGTGTATTTGTCGGCCGGTGGCTCCCGATCGGCCTCCCTTGTGCAATGAGTGATGTCGAGCGGAGCCACTATGATACAGAACGATAGGTTATGACTATAACCAAGTTCTGTTAATAGTGGTGACGCTCGGCATCCGACGCCGCTGCAGCCCTTGATCTCGCCTTGTGGTGAAAGCTTGGGAAGGAGGCGAGGGGGTGGCCCCACCCCTGCTTATATGGGAAGCTGATAGGGGTGTGGTCAGACAAATATTGGGATATAAAGGTACATTTGTGGTCTTTATTCAGTGCGCGTGCACATGCGGGGATAGTGCAATGAGTGATGCCGACCGTCACCACTATTAACAGAACTTCGTTAACCCTTTCACTGCCACACAACAAAGGGTTAACCCTTTCACAACCACACTACAGAAGGTTAACCGTTTCACTACCACACTACAGAAGGTTAACCCTTTCACTGCCACACGACAAAGGGTTAACCCTTTCACAACCACACTACAGAAGGTTAACCTTTCACACCGTCTGTAGTGCGGTAGTGAAAGGTTAACCTTCTGTAGTGTGGTAGTGAAAGGGTTAAAGATAGATTTTGGAGCCTTGAGGCGTGGGGTATAGCAGGAAAAACAGGGTGTTACCCGACACCAGGAATACCTTCCTAACGTTTTGTACTGAATATAAATCAGTGTTTTGCTTCATCGGTTACCGGAGCCAGAGGCAGACGAGGGAATCGAGTAGCGGAAAGAACCTTGGTAACAAAGTTAGAATAATTATTTTGTATCGTTTTATCATCAATCGTTTTAATCCGGCCGTGGGAATATAGGCCTGTGCCTGTCTATACGCTCAGACTGCAGCCAAAAGAAGTGGCTCAAATCAGATTTATTTGAGCTCAGATCCGTTATTTTTTCCACAACGGTGTGAACAGCATAGGAAACCGATCTTTTCAATTCTGATTTGGGAAACTTTGATATGTAAGACAAGATATTCCCTTTATTGATCCCCTTGTGAAAACTATAGGCAGTGTAAATAAATCAAGGTGCAAATGAGGGTCTGTATGCCGTTATAATTGCATTACAATAAATATAGTTACAATAGACCTATAATCTAATCTAAATAAGTATACAGTATACACAGGTGCAGTATGCATACGGTATGTATGGCATAAACACACAAACTTGAAATAACATAAAAAAAATAAAATACAAATAAAATATATCTTCCTAGACATGGAAGCAATTGTCAACATAGTTCAAGACAAGTTTCTCAAGTTTCTTTAATAGTTGTCATACAGAAGTACAGAATACTTTCATACAAAATGCTTCTTACTGTTACGCTCCAGAGACTGTGCTAGACAAGATAGTATCAAATAACATAGTATAGCATGTAATTTAGAAGAAGAAAATGAGGTCACAGTGTTCGGTATAGACATATGTACAATGTTCTGAGTTACCATATAATATACAATACTATGCAGTGTACTAATGCAGTGGTTCCCAAAGTCGGGGTCGCGACCCAAAGGTGGGCCGCGAGCAGCCACGGATGGGCCGCGAGACGATTTAAAAAAAATAATTTTTTTTTTTTTTTTTTTTTTTTTTTATTTAAATTTTTTTTGTCAGGGCACTGAACTTAGAAGCAGGCCAGGACAGTGTTTCTAGTTGTATTCTAAAATTCTATTCTATTGTATTCTAAAATGTGACTATATGGTTTTATATTAACTTAATAAATAAACAAAAACGAAAAATCTACTTATTTCAACGAACATTTCAAACTAAATAACAGATTATGCACATAAAACGCTGAAAACAACCGAAGCAACAATAGTATTTTAATGAGGCTATTATTATTATCATTATTATTTTGCAACAAGTTAGCCCTCTCATAAATAGCACATATAAATGAATAACTAACTTGAACTAACTTAATAGGATTGAAGTGATATTTGGCTTAAAAAATCGGTCACCTGGCAAAAAAAAAAAAAAAAAGCCAGACGATGTGCATTGGGCCGCGGCTCTCTGACGCCTTATTTTCTGGGCCCCGGCCTGAAAAGTTTGGGAACCCCTGTACTAATGTACAGTCCTATATAGTGCAAAGCAGAAATGGGATGAGGTACAATTTAGGTACAATTTACAGTAAGGTGTACGAGTTGTAGTGCAATCCTTCATCAATAAATATAAAGTGTGGGGAGTGGGTGCTACAGTGTGTTTGTTTAAAGTGGGTGTGTGCTATAAAGTGTGTGGGGTGGGTGCTACAGTGTGTTTGTTTAAAGTGAGTGTGTGCGTGTGGATGTGTGTGCTATGTGCGTTTGGTGGTTGTTGTTGTGTAGTGTTCATTGTTCGTTTAGCAGCCTGATGGCCTGGGGATAGAAGCTTCTTCTGAGTCTTTCTGTGCTCGCCTTGAGACTCCGGTATCGCTTGCCTGACCGCAGCAGTTCAAAGAGGCAGTTGTTCGGGTGACTGGAGTCTTTAATGATTCTCTTAGCCTTGCCCTTGCAACGCTTGTTGTAAATGTTCTGGAGGGTGGGGAGCCCCCCTCCAATTGTGCGTTCGGCTGAACGTGTCACTCTTTGTAGTCTGCTTCGGTCTTGTGCAGTGCTATTCCCAAACCAGGAGGTGATGTTGCCGGTCAAGATGCTCTCTATTGTACATGAGTAGAAGTTCTTAAGGATCTTCTGACTGACTTGGAACTTCCTTAGGCGCCTGAGGAAGTAGAGGCGTTGTCGTGCCTTCTTCACAACACTGTCAATGTGTGTGGTCCATGTCAAGTCCTCGGATATGTAGGCTCCGAGGTACTTAAAGCTGTTGACTCTCTCAACCGGTGCCCCGTCGATGCTGAGGGGGCTGTAGTCCTTGACCCCCGACCTCCTGAAGTCCACAATCATCTCCTTTGTTTTGCTGACGTTCAGGGAGAGGCTGTTTTCCTGGCACCATCCCGCCAGGACCTTGACCTCTTCCAGGTAGGCCCTCTCGTCGTTGGCAGAGATCAGGCCCACCACCACTGTGTCGTCAGCAAATTTGATGATTGTATTGCTACTCCGCTGAGCCACACAGTCGTGTGTGTACAGGGAGTAGAGGAGGGGACTCAGAACACAGCCCTGGGGGGCCCCTATGTTGAGGGTGATGGATGAGGAGGTGCAGTTGCCTGCTCTCACCACCTGGGGTCTGCCAGTCAGGAAGTCCAAGACCCACTGGCAGAGGTCATAGTTCAAGACAAATGGTTTTGTTCGAGAAGGGACAGAAAGAAGCAAAGCTTATCTGGTCCTGCCCCTTCCTTACAATATCATATTAATATGTAATAAAGTTATCTATCAATATCAAAAATAATATACCTATCCACTACAGCAAAAGATAAATAAATGATTACAAAAATACTAGTTCACGTTATTTTCAAGCTCCTCTAACTTATACTTGTCCAAGAATTCCTGTTTATATCTGCATTTAAACATTTCTTTTTGATCCACTTTTTCTCCCATTTTTCTATATTTTTCTCCCATCCCAATTTTCGTATCATCCAATTCAACCCTCCCCTGTCTGCATTTAAACATTTCAATAGTATTTGTTTTTATTGCTACATCAAGGCCATTCCAAATGGATACCCCACAAACTGAGATGCACTTGCTTTTGAGAGTAGTACAGACAATAGGTTGTTTTAAATTCTTCATAAGTTATACGTTGTCCGATTAGGTGGGCGTCAGACACACTCAGTGATGGTAGTTCCTAGTAGTTGAATGTCTGACAGCAATCCCTGCCCACCGTTGTGGTCCTAAATCAGATGAAGGTCTGTTTTTTTGCAATGCGACCTCAGTCATATCGGAATTCATGCGACCTTTACGTCGCCCTAGATTGACATTCATTACAATTCTGCACTGGCGGGAGTCACTCTGTGAATACAAACATGGAAGACAGCTGTGGAGGTGGTCAGTGGATACAGACATGGAAGACAGCTGTGATGGAGGTGGTCAGTGGATACAGACATGGAAGACGGCTGTGATGGAGGTGGTCAGTGGATACAGACATGGAAGACAGCTGTGATGGAGGTGGCCATGGAAGACAGCTGTGATGGAGGTGGTCAGTGGATACAGACATGGAGGACAGCTGTGATGGAGGTGGTCAGTGGATACAGACATGGAAGACGGCTGTGATGGAGGTGGTCAGTGGATACAGACATGGAAGACAGCTGTGATGGAGGTGGCCATGGAAGACAGCTGTGATGGAGGTGGTCAGTGGATACAGACATGGAAGACAGCTGTGATGGAGGTGGTCAGTGAATACAGACATGGAAGACGGCTGTGATGGAGGTGGTCAGTGGATACAGACATGGAAGACGGCAGTGATGGAGGTGGTCAGTGGATACAGACATGAAGGACAGCTGTGATGGAGGTGGTCAGTGGATACAAACATGGAAGACGGCTGTGATGGAGGTGGTCAGTGGATACAGACATGAAGACAGCTGTGATGGAGGTGGTCAGTGGATACAGACATGGAAGACGGCTGTGATGGAGGTGGTCAGTGGATACAGACATGAAAGACGGCTGTGATGGAGGTGGTCAGTGGATACAGGCATGAAGACCGCTGTGATGGAGGTGGTCATTGGATACAGCTGTGATGGAGGTGGTCAGTGAATAGACATGGAAGACAGCTGTGATGGAGGTGGTCAGTGGATACAGACATGGAAGACAGCTGTGATGGAGGTGGTCAGTGGATACAGACATGGAAGACAGCTGTGATGGAGGTGGTCAGTGGATACAGACATGAAGACAGCTGTGATGGAGGTGGTCAGTGGATACAGACATGAAGACAGCTGTGATGGAGGTGGTCAGTGGATACAGACATGAAGACAGCTGTGATGGAGGTGGTCAGTGGATACAGACATGGAAGACAGCTGTGATGGAGGTGGTCAGTGGATACAGACATGGAAGACGGTTGTGATGGAGGTGGTCAGTGGATACAGACATGGAAGACAGCTGTGATGGAGGTGGTCAGTGGATACAGACATGGAAGACAGCTGTGATGGAGGTGGTCAGTGGATACAGACATGGAAGACAGCTGTGATGGAGGTGGTCAGTGGATACAGACATGGAAGACAGCTGTGATGGAGGTGGTCAGTGGATAAACATGGAAGACAGCTGTGATGGAGGTGGTCAGTGGATAGACATGGACGACAGCTGTGATGGAGGTGGTCAGTGGATAGACATGGAGGCAGGCACGTGCACACATAGAGGCCAAGGGGTGCCTGAGCACCTGCCTTTTTGAGCCTCATCAAAAAAGTGCCCTCTTTGATTTTTTTTTTTTACTGTTACGCATATAGACTGCCCTTCCAACTGAAAAATGTCAGGATAGAATAAAAATATTAGGTAAAGAGAGAGAGATGCCCCATATTCCATTGCAGTTTGCACGGCCTCCTCAGCATGCCTCTCCGCGGACCTATATATTTTATGCATAGCGTGGGTGGTGATGATGATCATGATAGAAACCGCTGTTGAATGCTGGTATTACACTCATTGAGGGACACAAAGAAGTCAAGTCCGATGGCATTTGGGATTCTCAAATACAAATCGGGATTGGAATAAAAAATGCATTTATATTAAACAATACAGAATATACAGCACTTCTTGGGGTCTGTAGGATAAGCACTTATTCCCTCCCCCCTGAACATTTATGGAGATGTATGGGCCTTTTAAGTCAGTGATAAAAGTGTCTTTCAAGGATAAGTGAGCTCCTGCACTGATTATTATAGTTCAATATTCAATATTTGATCACCAAAACCCCCCAAAAAGCATAAAAAGGGGGCTCCCCGCCCGAAAAGGGCCCTTTAAAAATCTTGCTTGCGCGCTCGCTTAATATATACACACAAGTGTTGTGCCCTTTTCAGCCTTTGAGCACCTGCCCCTCAAAAGTCCTGTGCACGTCCCTGCATGGAGGACAGCTGTGATGGAGGTGGTCAGTGGATACAGACATGGAAGACGGCAGTGATGGAGGTGGTCAGTGGATACAGACATGGAGGACAGCTGTGATGGAGGTGGTCAGTGGATACAAACATGGAAGACGGCTGTGATGGAGGTGGTCAGTGGATACAGACATGGAAGACGGCTGTGATGGAGGTGGTCAGTGGATACAGACATGAAAGACGGCTGTGATGGAGGTGGTCAGTGGATACAGACATGAAGACCGCTGTGATGGAGGTGGTCATTGGATACAGCTGTGATGGAGGTGGTCAGTGAATAGACATGGAAGACAGCTGTGATGGAGGTGGTCAGTGGATACAGACATGGAAGACAGCTGTGATGGAGGTGGTCAGTGGATACAGACATGGAAGACAGCTGTGATGGAGGTGGTCAGTGGATACAGACATGAAGACAGCTGTGATGGAGGTGGTCAGTGGATACAGACATGAAGACAGCTGTGATGGAGGTGGTCAGTGGATACAGACATGAAGACAGCTGTGATGGAGGTGGTCAGTGGATACAGACATAGAAGACAGCTGTGATGGAGGTGGTCAGTGGATACAGACATGGAAGACGGTTGTGATGGAGGTGGTCAGTGGATACAGACATGGAAGACAGCTGTGATGGAGGTGGTCAGTGGATACAGACATGGAAGACAACTGTGATGGAGGTGGTCAGTGGATACAGACATGGAAGACGGCTGTTATGGAGGTGGTCAGTGGATAGACATGGAAGACGGCAGTGATGGAGGTGGTCAGTGGATACAGACATGGAAGACAGCTGTGATGGAGGTGGTCAGTGGATACAGACATGGAAGACAGCTGTGATGGAGGTGGTCAGTGGATACAGACATGGAAGACAGCTGTGATGGAGGTGGTCAGTGGATAAACATGGAAGACAGCTGTGATGGAGGTGGTCAGTGGATAGACATGGACGACAGCTGTGATGGAGGTGGTCAGTGGATAGACATGGAGGCAGGCACGTGCACACATAGAGGCCAAGGGGTGCCTGAGCACCTGCCTTTTTGAGCCTCATCAAAAAAGTGCCCTCTTTGATTTTTTTTTTTTACTGTTACGCATATAGACTGCCCTTCCAACTGAAAAATGTCAGGATAGAATAAAAATATTAGGTAAAGAGAGAGAGATGCCCCATATTCCATTGCAGTTTGCACGGCCTCCTCAGCATGACTCTCCGCGGACCTATATATTTTATGCATAGCGTGGGTGGTGATGATGATCATGATAGAAACCGCTGTTGAATGCTGGTATTACACTCATTGAGGGACACAAAGAAGTCAAGTCCGATGGCATTTGGGAATCTCAAATACAAATCGGGATTGGAATAAAAAATGCATTTATATTAAACAATACAGAATATACAGCACTTCTTGGGGTCTGTAGGATAAGCACTTATTCCCTCCCCCCTGAACATTTATGGAGATGTATGGGCCTTTTAAGTCAGTGATAAAAGTGTCTTTCAAGGATAAGTGAGCTCCTGCACTGATTATTATAGTTCAATATTCAATATTTGATCACCAAAACCCCCCAAAAAGCATAAAAAGGGGGCCCCCCGCCCGAAAAGGGCCCTTTAAAAATCTTGCTTGCGCGCTCGCTTAATATATACACACAAGTGTTGTGCCCTTTTCAGCCTTTGAGCACCTGCCCCTCGAAAGTCCTGTGCACGTCCCTGCATGGAGGACAGCTGTGATGGAGGTGGTCAGTGGATACAGACATGGAAGACAGCTGTGATGGAGGTGGTCAGTGGATACAGACATGGAAGACGGCTGTGAAGGAGGTGGTCAGTGGAGGGACAGTGAGGCGTTTACCTAGGTGTTTGAAAGCATATTGAAAGAAGAAATGTCCCTTTCACCTCCTCCTCCTCGCCCCCATTACCTGCTCATGAATGATCTGGCCTCCACTGCATGTCAACTTATAAATTAAACCATGAACCAGGGTTCCCAGACATTGCAAAACTTTCAAGTACTTTCCTACGCACTATTTTTCATTTTAAAAAGGGCATTTAAAAGGATATAAAATTCACTTTTAAATTCAGTTTTATAGAAAAAAAAGATCATACCCAATATTTATGGCTTAAAAACAATTTCCGACACTTAGTTACACTTTAGATAAAGAAATTAAATGTCTTGATTCAGAACAATTTGATCATGGGTGAACAAAACGTTCAATGCGAATGGTTGATTTGAATTTAAAGGACTTAAGCACCTTGTTAAAAAAAATTCAGTTTAAGGAATTTCAGGCCTTGACTTTTTTTTGGTAAAAAAAATCAAGCACTTCAAGGACCTTGTGCGAACCCTGATGAACTGTGACTTCAGTGTCCTCCCAAGTTGACAACAATCTTCATTATGGTTTAATTTGTCAGTTCAGGAGCGTGACCAGTTCACACTGGAATCTGATATTGGCCAAAGAAAATAATCTGATATGAGCCCAAGGTAGTGATGCACCAATGTGAAAATTGTGGCAGATACCGATAACCGATATTAATACCGATGTCGATATCTCTGTATAGAAAACTTTTTTATGATAATCAAATAAAGAGCAATTTTCCAAAACGCATTTTCTTTCTTTACTTTTGTAACTTATTTTCAGAAATGACTGATATTTTGAAACTATTAAAGGCCAAAACATGTATAAAAAAAAAAAAAAAAAAAAATGATTTGTAATATCGGCCCAATCTTGATATCGGACTGATACCGATGTGTAAAAAACTGCCATATCGGCCAATATTATCGTGCATCACTAGCCCAAGGGGATTAATAAAGTTTCATCTCATCTCATCTGACTCCGTTGTCAAGCTCGTCTGAGGACGACCAAATGATGATCGTTAGCTCATTAGAAAAAAAGGACAAAAAAGGCACTCACACGGTTTTGTACAGATTTGAGTTTATTAAAAAACAGAAAGAAAGAAAAACATACATCAGATAATCGTGGCTGTTGCGGATGAAGAATATTATGAACAACACCTCCTGAGGCTCCGGGATAAGCGGCCAACGTATAAAAGCACGGCGACCGCAAGATGGTTCTGGAACACGTCCCGCAAAGGCCCTTCCAGAGCAGGACACACACACACACACACACACACTTCTCTCTCTCCCCCACACACACACTCACTTCTCTCACTCCCCCTCTCACACACACACTCACCCTTCTTCCGCACCCCCTCTCTCACACACTCGCCCTTCCCCTTCCCTCCCCCCTCCCTCTCTCACACTTCTCTCTCTCTCTCCCCCACACACACTCACTTCTCTCACTCCCTTTCTCTCTCTCTCTCACTACTGAATTTCGCCCATGTAGAGTCGTTTGTCACTGGACGCTGAGAGCACTGTGGGGGGAGAAAGAGAACAGTTAGAGGGAGAGCGGGAAATGAGAAAACAAACATGGAAGTTCAAGGAAAGATGGTGTCCTTGGGGGGGAAGGAACACGACTCATTGAGAACTTGCAAAAACTATGCAGATTTATTTTGCACATCATGCGTCCCAAAACAGTGTTGTACACCTTCATTTAGTTTGACAATTATCAAGAGTAAATTAGTTTGAATGTGGCCACCAGTGATGTCATTGGGGGAAATGTAATCCTTGTGTCATGTTAATTACAGCTCCATGAAATTATGTAAAATCTAAGGCTGCACCATAGACAGCGAAGTGGGCACTGAATTTGTGGGCCCATAGAATGTTTGTGTGAGCTCTTACTCATGGTTTGAATGTTTGTGTGAGCTCTTACACTCATAAGATTTGAATGTTTGTGTGAGCTCTTACACTCATAAGGTTTGAATGTTTGTGTGAGCTCTTAGGCTGAGGTTACACCTTTCGTATCATCTTCGTATTGTTTTCTTATACGCATCGCCGCGTATCGCCGCGACGTCATGCGCCTCGAGTCACACTTTCGTTTTTTTTTCGTTTTGTCACCAGAGCACACTGATGTAGTACACTGCCAAAGCAGTAGGTGGCAGTAGGTGGCAAACATGAAGGCAATTTCAACCAATCAGAACGAATGTGCCAATACACTTCCTGGAAGCTCCAGCAAAGAAAATGTAAATAAGGCAGGCGCCTATGCCGCGCCACCATCTTGCTCAATGCAGCAATTCTTTTTTCAGCAAAGCCTAATAAAAGTGCAATAAACAAAACGGATACATTCACTGTGTGTTCTGCCTGTCATTTGTTGATGAAACAAAACTAACATCAACACAAGTGACCACCAAGAGCGGATAGTTTAGGCTAAAAAACGATCGGATGCATTGTAGCATTGTTAGCTGCATGCTAACGTCAATGGAGTATTGTGGCTAGAAGCTACCGTTAGCTCACGCTACTTAGCCAGCATCAAAACTGATGATATCGCGAGCTATCAGTAGTTAGATAACATTAGAGACAACGCTGTGTGTATTAAACAAAGGTGAATAGATGACTGGGCCATTTTGTTTAATGCTTCTTAAGTTGAAAGAGGAACTCTGAGCTAACAGGGTCTGAATCCTGATAGCTCACGTTAGCCAGCTGCTCATGCCATCGGTAATGCTAGCAGAATGAATGGATGTAAACTTTATTTAACATATTGCATATGGGTACAATACAATACGGCTCAATACAAACAATTGTTAAGGGAATGCAGACTGTTGTAGCTTGGACTGGGGTCCTTATAACAATAACTTGACAACACATGGTAGCTGAAGCTATTTGGGACACGGAGCTCTACGACACACACACACACACACACTCTGCTGTCACCGGAAGGGCACGCAGATGGTATCTACTGCGCATGGGCGTTTTCGCAACAACGGCTTAGCGTGCTGACTACACGCTGTTTGTCGACTCGTTTTTTTGCGTATCTCCAAACGCAAACACAATTTTGCGTTTCAGCCGTATCCACAAAAAAACGCCAAAATACGCGTTTCTGTGTAGATAGGACATCATACGTCGTCAAAAACGTATAAAAAAACGCCAGGAATACACTAGTCTAACCTCTGCCTTACACTCATAAGGTTTGAATGTTTGTGTGAGCTCTTACACTCATAAGGTTTGAATGTTTGTGTGAGCTCTCACACTCATAAGGTTTGAATGTTTGTGTGAGCTCTTACACTCATAATAAGGTAAGGTTTAAATGTTTGTGTGAGCTCTTACACTCATAAGGTTTGAATGTTTGTGTGAGCTCTTACACTCATAAGGTTTGAATGTTTGTGTGAGCTCTTACACTCATAAGGTTTGAATGTTTGTGTGAGCTCTCACACTCATAAGGTTTGAATGTTTGTGTGAGCTCTTACACTCATAATAAGGTAAGGTTTAAATGTTTGTGTGAGCTCTTACACTCATAAGGTTTAAATGTTTGTGTGAGCTCTCAGACTCCTAGCTGGGGTGGCATTCCCCTTTAAGTGATGCTGAGGGAGAGCCATTTATCAACATGTGTCACATTGAAAAAAATCACATTGGTTAGAGAGACAGAGATATATTTGAATCTTGTCTAATTGGTGGTGGCGATTGATTTTGTGTGTTCACAAGCAGTTATAAATGTTTACAACCACGTATAATGCAAATATAATTCAGAAAAAGGGGGGTTCAGAAAGAGAGAGAAAGAGAGTGAAAAAGTAATTCAGAGACAGTGAGAGTGAAATAGTGAAAGTCATTCAGAGACAGAGTGAAAGAGTGAGAGTCATTCAGAGACAGAGAGACGGTGAAAGAGTCATTCGGAGACAGAGCATTTCAGAAAGACAAAGATTCAGAGGAATATTGAGAGAGGCAGAGAGAGAGAGAGAGAGAGAGAGAGAGAGAGAGAGAGAGAGAGAGAGAGAGAGAGAGAGAGAGAAAGGCAGAAAGAGAGAGGCAAGGGGATATAGAGACATCTGTTCCTCTCACCAATAGGTTCTTCAGGATGGAAGGCCACTTCGTTGACGGAGCCAGCGTGGCCTGGAAGCTTGTAGAGGATTCTACGGGAAGTGGTGTCCCACACATACACAAACCTAACGAACACACACACACCTCGTTAATATAACATACACAAACCTAACGAACACACCTCGTTAATATAACATACACAAACCTAACGAACACACACACACACCTCGTTAATATAACAAACACAAACCTAACGAACACACACACCTCGTTAATATAACATACACAAACCTAACGAACACACACCTCGTTAATATAACACATACACAAACCTAACACACACCTCGTTAATATAACACATATACATACCTAAACACACACACACCTCGTTAATATAACACACACCTCTCGTTAACACAATGGTGGCCAAGCACAGAGATCTCCGTGTTTCTATTCCACCCGTTGTGGACAGAGGCACGGATATATCCGTGGCAAGTTGTTTTTGCTTTTATTCCATTTTAATAACCTATTCAAGGTCGCCGAGCTGCACTGCAGATTTACCCTACTCTTTGAATTCGCCAACGTGCAATACCGGCCAGATCCTCTTAGGGGCGCTGTCGCGATAATGCAGTGTGCACTGTGGCTGAAGGGAGCATTCTTTTTTTTAGAGTTTCCAGTAGCTGGATTCTATATGTGTAGCCTGTAGCTTGGATTACGTTTTGCATCGCAGATTTCACCATGCAATAAGGGGATTTATCATCAGCCAATGGACATATCGATCTACCAGATGGTGATCGATAACGGGGAAATGCTTTGGGGGATCCCACCGGACCACGGTAAGATCTTTTTCACGTAAAGTACAGCCCAATCGGGCATTATTATGATACCAACCAGGCGTTCGGCCTATGAGGCTAACGCGGTTATTGGTAATCAATAATCAGAAACGACGTCTCCCACCCCCCCCCCCCCCCTTTCATGCATACATGCTTGAGGATCGTGCCGATCATATGCAGTTTGAGTTTTAACTGTAGCGTATCTATAATGCCATTGGATTTAACGTTAGTATCTATTAGCCCTTTATCTCGGCTTCCAGGAAATATACTAGACCAAATTCCGTATACCGCTTATATTCACAGCGCTATAAAATGAAAACGTATTGATGATTTTTTTTTCTTTAAGCCATTTTGAAGGGACGGTTTATGGTCTCAATTGACAATGAGAATGGACAGATAGCAATACTATAAAGTATAGATTTAGCTCTACAAACAGCCCCACGTCTGTTTACATTTCCTGGTCCTCTTGAGATTAATTACTCATCCCAGTGGCCGCGATTGTGTTAATATAACATACACAAACCTAACACACACCTCGTTAATATAACACATACAAAAACCTAACGAACACACACACCGTGTTAATATAACACATACAAACCTAGCACACCTCGTTAATATAACATACACAAACCTAAACACACACCTCGTTAATATAACACATATTAACGAGGTGTGTGTTAGGTTTGTATGTGTTATATTAACGAGGTGTGTGTTTAGGTTTGTGTATGTGTTATATTAACACTTTGAATGCCCAGCAGGGGGCGCACATTCAGTGCTTGAATGCCCACATCCACTTCAATGTTGGCATTAATATCGCCTAATCTATGTTTTAAATTATGGCTATGTGTCTAATCTGCCCGTCACATTATCAATTACCTATTTCCAGTCAACATTGTCGAAGCAGATTGTTTTTTATCGGTTAATTTCCGTTTCATAGCATTTAGAAAACCCATCGTTTTCACGAAAAAAAGAGAATTCCATGATAATCGCCCCGTACTGTAATATTCTGTCGGCCTATTTATGAATCGTTTTCAAATAAACGCTAGATTATCGATAGTATATGTGTACGTGTGCACGCTGGTGCGGTGCGCTGAAAATCGATTCTCTCAGTTCCTGATCGCTCTTGGAGTCAAACAGCCATATCACATTATAGGAGAAAAGCTTATATCTCCGTGAAAACGGGTCTGATTATCCTAAGACTGGTAACATAGATTCCTTACCTGAGATCAGATGGTATCCAAATGGATTATTCCAATTCCTGATCGCCATTCGAAAAAATCGATCCTTTTATTGATCCCACGCGTATACTGTACACATAATCCCTGCTGCTCTGAGGCTCCATCATGAAGCTGATCGACCCCGGATACATGAGTGAGAAGTAAAATGTGGAGTCCGGGTTTTTTTTCCCCATTCATTTTCATTGAGTCCAATCCAAAAGGGTGAATTACCATCTGGGAGACGATAGGGGGCGCTTTTTTCACATCCGAGCGCCTGGGGTGGCTGATTTTCCAACGGTAGACTCGGTTGATGAAATATGAATTCAGATCGCTAAAAAAAAACGAATTCTCGTTATGGGCATTCAACCCGAGGGGGGTAAACCAGAGAACTCGGGTTGGGCATTCAAAGTGTTAACGAGGTGTGTGTTTAGGTTTGTCTGTTATATTAACGAGGTGTGTGTTTAGGTTTGTGTGTGTTATATTAACTAGGGGTAGGTTGCTCTATAAGCCTACGGCTTCAAACCTATCCTTTTCGTTTGTTTATTTGTGAAAATGTTCGATTTTCTTTTTTTATTTATTTGTAAACATTCAGGGGGAAAAAAGTGTTGGGTATGTATATGTGTTATATTAACGAGGTGTGTGTGTTAGGTATGTATAACACATATACAAACCTAACACTTTTTTCCCCCGAATGTTTACAAATAAATAAAAAAAGAAAATTTCGAACATTTCCACAAATAAACAAACGAAAAGGATAGGTTTGAAGCCGTAGGCTTATAGAGCAACCTACCCCTAGTTAATATAACACACACAAACCTAAACACACACCTCGTTAATATAACAGACAAACCTAAACACACACCTCGTTAACACTTTGAATGCCCAACCCGAGTTCTCTGGTTTACCCCCCTCGGGTTGAATGCCCATAACGAGAATTCGTTTTTTCTTAGCGATCTGAATTCATATTTCATCAACCGAGTCTACCGTTGGAAAATCAGCCACCCCAGGCGCTCAGATATTAAAAAGCGCCCCCTATCGTCTCCCAGATGGTAATTCACCCTTTTGGATTGGACTCAATGAAAATGAATGAGAAAAAAAAACCCGGACTCCACATTTGACTTCTCACTCATGTATCCGGGGTCGATCAGCTTCATGATGGAGCCTCAGAGCAGCAGGGATTATGTGTTTTTACAGTATACGCGTGGGATCAATAAAAGGATCGATTTTTTCGAATGGCGATCAGGAATTGGAATAATCCATTTGGATACCATCTGATCTCAGGTAAGGAATCTATGTTACCAGTCTTAGGATAATCAGACCCGTTTTCACGGAGATATAAGCTTTTCCCCTATAATGTGATATGGCTGTTTGACTCCAAGAGCGATCAGGAACTGAGAGAATCGATTTTCAGCGCGCCGCACCAGCGTGCACACGTACACATATACTATCGATAATCTAGCGTTTATTTGAAAACTATTCATAAATAGGCCGACAGAATATTACAGTATGGGGCGATTATCATGGAATTCTCTTTTTTTTCGTGAAAACAATGGGTTTTCTAAATGCTATGAAACGGAAATGAACCGATAAAAAACAATCTGCTTCGACAATGTTGACTGGAAATAGGTAATTGATAATGTGACGGGCAGATTAGACACATAGCCATAATTTAAAACATAGATTAGGCGATATTAATGCCAACATTGAAGTGGATGTGGGCATTCAAGCACTAAATGTGCGCCCCCTGCTGGGCATTCAAAGTGTTAATATAACACATATACATACCTAAACACACACACCATGTTAATATAACACACACACACACCTAGTTAATATAACACAGACAAACCTAAACACACCTCGTTAGATTATGGCATATGTGTGTATATTCATGAGAGTGTGTGTTTGTGTGTATGCATGTGTATATTCATGAGTGCGTGACTGCGTGTATGTGTATATTAATGTGTGTGTGTATGCGTGTATGTGTATATTCATGTGTGTGTACAGTATATTCATGTGTGTGTGTATATTCGTGTGTGCGTGTGTATATGCATGCGTGTGTGTATATTCATGCGTGTGTACGTGTACAGTATATTCATGTGTGTGTACAGTATATTCATGTTTGTGTATATTCATGTGTGTGTATGTGTATATTCAGGTGTGTGTACAGTATATTCATGTGTGTGTATTTGTACAGACGTACAGTATATTCATGTGTGTGTGTACAGTATGTGTATGCGTGTGTGTGTACAGTATATTCATGTGTGTGTACAGTATGTGTGTGTGTACAGTATATTCATGTGTGTGTACAGTATGTGTATGTGTGTGTACAGTATATTCATGTGTGTGTGTACAGTATGTGTATGTGTGTGTGTACAGTATATTCATGTGTGTGTGTGTCTCACCTGTCAGCCGAGCCTGCAGATATTTTACTGCCATCATTTGACCACGAGCATCTCAGCAGGTTCTGAGAGAAGAAGACGAGACATAAACCTGCATGTAATATAATAACAGTCTACTGAGTCAGTGTGAGGGATGATTCACCTACTGAGTCAGTCTGAGGGATGATTCATCTACTGAGTCAGTGTGAGGGATGATTCATCTACCGAGTCAGTCTGAGGGATGATTCATCTACTGAGTCAGTGTGAGGGATGATTCACCTACTGAGTCAGTCTGAGGGATGATTCATCTACTGAGTCAGTCTGAGGGATGATTCATCTACTGAGTCAGTCTGAGGGATGATTCACCTACTGAGTCAGTCTGAGGGATGATTCATCTACTGAGTCAGTCTGAGGGATGATTCATCTACTGAGTCAGTCTGAGGGATGATTCACCTACTGAGTCAGTCTGAGGGATGATTCACCTACTGAGTCAGTCTGAGGGATGATTCACCTACTGAGTCAGTCTGAGGGATGATTCATCTACTGAGTCAGTCTGAGGGATGATTCATCTACTGAGTCAGTCTGAGGGATGATTCATCTACTGAGTCAGTCTGAGGGATGATTCATCTACTGAGTCAGTCTGAGGGATGATTCACCTACTGAGTCAGTCTGAGGGATGATTCACCTACTGAGTCAGTGTGAGGGATGATTCACCTACTGAGTCAGTCTGAGGGATGATTCATCTACTGAGTCAGTGTGAGGGATGATTCATCTACTGAGTCAGTCTGAGGGATGATTCATCTACTGAGTCAGTGTGAGGGATGATTCACCTACTGAGTCAGTCTGAGGGATGATTCATCTACTGAGTCAGTGTGAGGGATGATTCATCTACTGAGTCAGTCTGAGGGATGATTCATCTACTGAGTCAGTGTGAGGGATGATTCACCTACTGAGTCAGTCTGAGGGATGATTCAGTGTGAGGGATGATTCACCTACTGAGTCAGTGTGAGGGATGATTCATCTACTGAGTCAGTGTGAGGGATGATTCATCTACTGAGTCAGTCTGAGGGATGATTCATCTACTGAGTCAGTGTGAGGGATGATTCATCTACCGAGTCAGTGTGAGGGATGATTCATCTACCGAGTCAGTCTGAGGGATGATTCATCTACTGAGTCAGTCTGAGGGATGATTCATCTACTGAGTCAGTCTGAGGGATGATTCAGTCTGAGGGATGATTCATCTACTGAGTCAGTCTGAGGGATGATTCATCTACTGAGTCAGTGTGAGGGATGATTCACCTACTGAGTCAGTCTGAGGGATGATTCATCTACTGAGTCAGTGTGAGGGATGATTCATCTACTGAGTCAGTCTGAGGGATGATTCATCTACTGAGTCAGTGTGAGGGATGATTCACCTACTGAGTCAGTCTGAGGGATGATTCATCTACTGAGTCAGTGTGAGGGTCAGTGTGAGGGATGATTCATCTACTGAGTCAGTGTGAGGGATGATTCATCTACTGAGTCAGTCTGAGGGATGATTCATCTACTGAGTCAGTGTGAGGGATGATTCATCTACCGAGTCAGTGTGAGGGATGATTCATCTACTGAGTCAGTCTGAGGGATGATTCATCTACTGAGTCAGTCTGAGGGATGATTCACCTACTGAGTCAGTCTGAGGGATGATTCATCTACTGAGTCAGTCTGAGGGATAATTCATCTACTGAGTCAGTCTGAGGGATGATTCAGTCTGAGGGATGATTCATCTACTGAGTCAGTCTGAGGGATGATTCATCTACTGAGTCAGTGTGAGGAATGATTCATCTACTGAGTCAGTGTGAGGGATGATTCATCTACTGAGTCAGTCTGAGGGATGATTCATCTACTGAGTCAGTCTGAGGGATGATTCTGAGTCAGTGTGAGGGATGATTCATCTACCGACTCAGAAACTAGTATTAGTTTATACGCCGATATCAGATACCATTGGTGCATCATTAGATGAGGAAGTCTTTTTGTTAAGCTAATGTGCTGTGACAAGAGAATCACATGACATTTCTGCTTTATAGGATAGTAGAGCGACAGGCCATGAAGATAGGAGAGAGAGAGACAAGGAGAGGGAGAGACAGAAAGAGAGAGAGAGGCACACAGAGAGAGAAAGAAAGTGAGAGATAGAGAAGAAATAACATGCAACATAGGTGGAGAGCTGGGCTTGAACCTGTGCACGGCATGTACCCCCAGCCCCCAGCACCACAGAGTGAGCGTGGAAACACCAGCACGTCTCTTACCTTCTCGTAGTTGTGGATGTTCCCCTGGAAGATCTTCACACATCTCTCCTTGGGGGCGAACGGCCGAACGTCCCAAATACGAACTAAAGAAGGAGACGAACACTGGTTAAATAAAACATGCACTCCTACTTTTTCTTTTTGTTGTCGTCCTTAGCTCCATTTATTTTATTTGTTCTTATGTACCTTAGATACTATTGTTACCTTGTATATATATATTAGGGATGTCCGATATTGGCATAAAAATGTGATATCGGAAAATATCCGTATCGGTTTTAAAAATTTTCCTTTACATTTATTTAACCTTTTCCCAGGCAAGCAAGTAAGAACAAATTATTATTTTATTTGTCAAAGTATGCATAATGTTGTGTTAATTACACGACCAGCGATATGTAATGTTAATTACCTGAAATTATTCAGTTTTTGGGGGGGGGGACGGGGACCCTGCATATATCGGTTGATATCGGTATCGGAAATTAAGAGTTGGACAATATCGGTATAGGTAAAAAAGCCAATATCGAGCATCCCTATTATATATATATGTTTCATTACATGTATATATACATTCATGTTCTATTCTCCATCCATCTATCATCCACAGCAACACTATATTATCACCGACATCCTGTTGGGGGACCCCCTTTGAACAGCCCATCTGAGGTTTCTCTCCTCCACGCCGCCTGTGGGGACTTTTTTCTTCCTATTGCTAGGTTTTAGTGAGTCGTTCCTTATCTTCATTGGGGAAAGTGGATTTCATGGTGGTTTGACGTTTCATCTCGACTTGTAGAAGAAGACTTGTACAGCCCATGGGGGCTATTCCATGTGATCTCGGGCTACAGATAAATTTGATTTGATTACCAAACCAACAGACTTATCCAACGATGAATCACATTCCTAAAGGCCAGTGTTATGCACAGTTTGCACACACGTATACATGCGCCCGTGACCCCACACGTCCCAATACACACACCCACCCTCATCCTCCACACACACACACACAGAGACCCTCCACACACACCTACAGAGACCCTCCACACCCACCCTCATCCTCCACACACACACACAGAGACCCTCCACACCCACCCTCATCCTCCACACACACACACCCCAATACACAGACGCACCCACACCCACCCACCTGTATTGTCCATGGCGTTGGAGAGCAGGTACGAGCCCTCAGAGCTCAGACTGAGCCCCGTGATGGAGTCCACGTGGCCGCGCATGCTGTAGATCAGCTTGTTCTGCCTCAGGTCCCAAACCTACAGGAGGAGCACCTTTATTTAGATCTGACCTGTTGTTTTTAGTATTCACCTTTATTTAGATCTGACCTGTTGTTTTTAGTATTCACCTTTATTTAGATCTGACCCGTTGTTTTTAGTATTCAAAATGAGGCAAATAGCACAGCAGCAGGTGATTTAGTAGTCAGTCTACGCACCGGCTTTCTGCACCGGCATCATGAATGAAAACTTTTATTTAAAATAGACACCACAGCTACATTGAACGAATGAATGATTTTTATTTCGGTATTTTTTTTTAATGCAGTAGTAGTAGAACTTCCAAAAAAACGAAAAAAATAAAATGACCGAAAAGGTGTAGGCTGAAGCCGAGGCTTATAATTGCCTAACCCTTTTTACATTACACTATTTAAAAAAAAATACAAAAAAGAAACATAATTCAGTACATCATTTAGCAAAGGTTACAAATGTTTCATAGTTTTATGTACAAAACGTATACACATTTATTTATGTTTTTTTAATTAGTGCTGTCAATCGATTAAAATATTTAATCTGATTAATCGCATGATTGTCCATAGTTAACTCGCAATTAATCGCAAATCTACCTTAAACAGATCTTTTTCAAGTTACAAGTTTTAATACTCTCATCAACATGAGTCAACAAATGCTTGCTTTATGCAGCCATTTAACACAAAAGGATGACCCTCATGCATTGCAAATTTGCATCAAATTCAAAACAGAGTGATGCACAAAATAACTTAAATAAAATAATAATTTAAAACAATGAATAAAGTGTGCATGAAATAATAGGGGAAAGAAAACATTAGGAACTTGTTACATTCACCCACACAAGGGCTGAGGACTCACACCCCCGCCTCTCTCCCTCACACACACTCCCAGCTCTCCTTCTCTCTTGCCCCTTCCTCATATCTCTCACCCCCACCCTCTCTCTCTCACACACACACACACTTTGAGTCAGAAACAAACATAGTATCAATGAGAGTATCAATAATACACCTGAAGTGAAGTAAATTTTTTTTTAAAGATTGTAAATTCTGGGGCGCCCCAGTGGCGAACCACATAGCGCGCTCAGCCGCGACACGGCCGACCCGGGTTCGATTCCCGAACCAGTCGTTATTTGCCGAATGTCTTCCCCCCACTCTGTCTCCCATTCCTCCTCTATCTCTATCTACTGGACTGCCCAGTAGAAATAAAGCGATAAAACGCCAAAAAATAAATCTTTAAAAAAAAGATTGTAAATTCTAAAGTTAATCGCGAGTTAAAAAAAATGGTGCGTTAATGCATTAACTTTGACAGCCTTAATATATGTTTTTCTTTTTCCCTTCGTCACTATTTGAACACAGCTATGTTAACACTTTCAGTGCCAGCAGGGGGCGCACGATTTAGTGCTTGAATGCCCACCATCCACTTCAATGTTAGCGTTAACACAATGGTGGCCAACAACGTATTATCCGTGTTTCGATTCCACCCGTTGTGGACAGAAGCACGGATATATCGGTGGTAAGTTGTTATTGCTTTTATTCCATTTTAATAACCTATTCAAGGTCACCGAGCGGCACTGCAAATTTACCCTACTCTTTGAATTCGAGAAGGTGCAATACCGGCCAGATCCTCTTAGGGGCGCTATCGCGATAATGCAGTGTGCCCTGTGGCATCTGTAGCATCTGTAAAACGGAAATGCCATTGGATATAACGTTAGCAGCTATTAGCCCTATATCTAGCCTTCCAGAAAATATACTAGTCCCAAATCCCGTATATCGCTTATATTCACGGCCAGGGACCGAAACTAAAGCCCGCCGCCCGCCAGGGGCGGTCAGTTTTTACCTTTGGCGCTTGACACTTAGAGAGCTGCCTGCCGTGTGGCGTGTAGACGTGTAGTTCATAACGATACTCTTATTTTGATTGTGCGAGTACAGATTATAGCCGCTCTCGTCTTTTTTTTCTCCGCCGCGAGATCGTTAAAAAACTACAAGTCCCACATTGCACTCAAGTCAACGGTCCAATCACAGTAGAGTGACGTGACTGGTTTCATGAGAAAGAAAGCAAATGACCAATCGGAAGCTCTCATTTGGCTTGTTTACTTCCACCATTGCGATATGCGGGCTGAGCTACCGTTACTGTTTAAACAATGACCCAGTCAACTATTCACTTTTAGTTTAATACATGACGAGGCATTGTCTAACGGTATCTAGCTGGCTAGCTACTGATAGCTGCTGATATCAACAAATGCTCCAGCAATAGTCGACTCGAGTGCATAATACCTTCGTTCCCTCGTTAGCTAGCTCACGTTAGATCTTATCTGTCCCAGTAAACTAAATTGTCTTAACGTTATCTACCGGGCTAGCAGTAGCTACAGATAGCTCCTGATATCAATGTATTATAATATTGATTGAATGCGTATTCTAGCTGAGGGCATGTTGAATGTGATTTGACAAAAGAACCGTAACGTTAAAAATAGGGTCCAGCTGCATCGCCGGAGAATCCTTGCATGCTGAATGTAGGGTCTAGCTGAATATAGGGTCTAGCTGCAGGGCCGGAGAATCCTTGCTGGAGCTGGAGGCTACTCAAGTATACACACAGACAGTGGAGCTGTTTGCAGATAGCAAGCATTTTGACTTATTGCGTGGTGGCGATGTCTCGCAGATAATACAACTACAAGTATGATTATATAATATATATTTTATTTCAATTTTGTTTTTATATAAAATATATATATATATATTTTTTTTTTAATAAATTTTTTTTGGCAGGTAAGAAATATGCTTGGCGGGTAGACTCTTCCCATCTAGCCGCCACTGGCCGGTGAGTCAAAAAGTTAATTTCGCTCCCTGTTCACGGCGCTATAAAATGAGAACCTATTGATGATTTTTTTTTTCTTTAAGCCATTTTGAAGGGACGGTTTATGGACTCAATTGACAATGAGAATGGACAGATAGCAATACTATAAAGTATAGATTTAGCTGTACAAACAGCCCCACGTTTGTTTACATTCCTCGGTCCTCTTGACATTAAGGGCCCTTTCTCACTCACCCTATTCGTTTCTATTTCGTTCCGTTCTGGCCCGTTCCGAGATCTGATGCGAACCCCCCCCCCCCCCCCCTCTCCCCCCTCTAGTTTGCGTACACACTGCAGTCTTGTTCTGTTTACGGTTTGCCTTTTGAGCGTTTACGCTTGCCGTAGGTGATGATGTCACGTTCGAAAATGTAAACACAGGAAGTGTTAACATGGCGCTGGAGGCTGGATGCTGATATAAAATGATTAAATAAGCAATAAATATGAAGTTATATTTGAACCTCTGTTGTCAAGCCTTGTCAATATAACCCACCCCATTTTATCACGAATGGATGGTGTTGTAGAGTTCGCTTTTGAGCGTTTCCCAGGGCTAACGCTAAGCTAACGGTTAACGCTAGTTAGGCCATGGTTAGACTAGTGTATTCCTGGTGTTTTTTATACGTTTTTGACGACGTTTGATGTCCCTATTACACAGAAATGCGTTTTTTGGCGTTTTTTTTTGGATACGGCTGAAACGCAAAATTGTGTTTGCGTTTGGAGATACGCAAAAAAAACGCATCGACAACAGCGTGTATGTAGTCAGCACGGAGCCGTTGTTGCGAACACGCCCATGCGCAGTAGATACCATCTGCGTGCCCTTCCGGTGACAACAGTGTGTGTTTGGGACATAGCTCCGTGTCTCAAATAGCTTCAGCTACCATGTGTTGTCAAGTTATTGTTATAAGGACCCCAGTCCAAGCTACAACAGTCTGCATTCCCTTAACAATTGTTTGTATTGAGCCGTATTGTATTGTACCCATATGCAATATGTTAAATAAAGTTTACATCCATTCATTCTGCTAGCATTACCGATTGCATGAGCAGCTGGCTAACGTGAGCTATCAGGATTCAGACCCTGTTAGCTCAGAGCTCCTCTTTCAACTTAACAAGCATTAAACAAAATGGCCCAGTCATCTATTCACCTTTGTTTAATACACACAGCGTTGTCTCTAATGTTATCTAACTACTGATAGCTTGCGATATCATCAGTTTTGGTGCTGGCTAAGTAGCGTGAGCTAACGTTAGCTTCTAGCCACAATGCTATATTGTTATAATGGCATACTCCATTGACGTTAGCATGCAGCTAACAATGCTACCGATCTTTTTTTAGACTAAACTATCCGCTCTTGGTGGTCACTTGTGTTGATGTTAGTTTTGTTTCATCAACAAATGACAGGCAGAACACACAGTGAATGTATCCGTTGTTTATTGCACTTTTATTAGGCTTTGCTGAAAAAGAATTGCTGCATTGGGTAACTAGGCAAAAGATGGTGGCCGCCTTGTTGACATTTGCAGGCACATTCAAGTTCTGATTGGTTAAAATTGCCTTCATGTTTGCCACCTACTGCCACCTACTGCTTTGGCAGTGTACTACATCAGTGTGCTCGGGTGACAAATGAAAAAAAAAAACGAAAGTGTGACTCGAGGCGCACAACGTCGCGGCGAAACGCATATGAAAACAATACGAAGATGATACGAAAGGTGTAACCGCCGCCTTAGCTTAGCCTAGTCTAGTATAGCCTGTAGCACTTTCTTTTCAGCAAAGAACGTGCAATAAACAAAACGGATACATTCACTGTGTGTTCTGCCTCTTTTCTCACGAATGGAACTCTGTTGTAGAGTCCGCTTTTGAGCGTTTTGCAGCTAACATTATCCCATCGTTCGTGGCAATTATATTACATGTCATTGATCTACTGGTCGACCACGGCCGACTGGTTGGGCACCACTGGTCTAATAGAAATAAATGCATTCAAACAAGAAACTAATGTATAGAAAATAGCATGGCAAACAAAAATTGCCAGGCCTAATGCGAGCCAGGGAGTGCTGTGCGTTTGTAACGTGGCTTCATGTTTTCATCCACTTGTTTTTGGTTGAGGTCTGAACTCTCAAATTGCCCATAAATATCGTTTTTGTGGGTATTCTCCAGTTGTGTTGGGTACCGTGTGTGGTGTTATCTGCCCAAAATTCAAGCAAGCATGACAGTAACGACGTTGTGTGTGTCACGCCCCCCGCACCCGCACTGCCCGATTCCGAGACCACCTAATCCAACTGATCCCGTTCAGCGGGGGGTAAAACGAATCAGCGCCGAGTGAGAACACTCCCCCCCGTTCTCGGGAGCAGTGATTCGATCCCCAAACGTGAGTGAGAAAGGCCCCTAATTAGACTCAGCCCAATGGCCCCGAATGTGTTAATGGCAGCCCCCCTCCTACATCTCAGACCTCCTATCCCCCTATTCCAACACCAGGTCCCTCAGGTCAGCCGATCAGAGGCTCCCGACAGTCAGGAGGTCTAACCTTAAGCTCAGGGGGGGCCGTGCCTTTGCTGTCGCAGCCCCTGAACTGTGGAACAGCATCCTCACCTCCATTAGGCTCCTCGCCCCCTCGACAGATGCCTTCAAGTCTAGACTCAAAACCCACTTCTACTCATTAGCATTTTCCCAATGTACACCGACTCATGCCCTGTTTGCTTGTGTGTCCTCCCGTAAAACTGAGATGTGATTGTTGTCTATATGTTGTCTAGAAGATGTATCTATGTGTATCTACCCTCTGTACAGCACTTTGGTTGACATGCGTCATGTTTAAATGTGCTCTATAAATAAATCCGATTAATTGATTGTGATTGGCCGAGGTACCTTGATGTCATTGTCGATGCCTCCCGACAGGATCTGGTCGCTGGTGTCATTGAAGGTGACCGCCAGCACCTGATAGGTGTTCTGGAACGTATGGACCGCCCCCTTCTTACGGACGTCCCACAGCTGGCGGAGAAATTCATACAACGTCAATCAAACCTTTAACTAGGGATGCCCCGATCGATCGGCCACCGATCGTTATCGGCCGATAATTAGTATAAATATGCGATCGGGGAATTCCGATAATTATTCATATTCGCCGATCACAGACCCCGATCGATGACGTGGAAAGCATGAGCCAATTCTCCGCCGACCGCTCGAAAAACACGAGGCAGTGTTCATTGTCGCATTTTCTCACCTGTAAACATGTCGGCGGTGTGGAACTATTTCACGGTTTCTGAGACTGATGTAACAATTGCCATCTGCAATGTATGCCAGAATAAAATACCTCGTGGGGGAAACATTGTCAAGAGTTTCAACACAACGAATTTAATTCGACATTTGAAGACTCAGCACTTAGCGGAGCATGGAGAATTCATCGAGGAGAGTAAAAAAAAAAAGGCAGCTGAGCCTCCACCAAAGCGCGCGCTGACGCAGACCACCATGGTAAGCACATCTGCGTATGGCAGTGGGACTCAGAAGGCCAAGGCAATAACACGCAAAGTCATGGAATTCATAGGGCTCGACGACCAGCCATTAAGTGTAGTCGAAAACACAGGATTCCGACGGCTACTCTCTCACATTGAGCCGCGCTACACTGTCCCGGGGCGCACGTATTTTACAGATGTTGCGCTACCTGAGCTCTACCAGGCAGTGTTTGCGCACGTGGACAGCCTCATGAAAGAAGACGTGTCTTCAATCAGCTTTACCAGTGATATTTGGAGCTCTGACGTCAGCCCCATGTCAATGCTGAGTTTGACAGCTCAGTGGGTTGACGCAGAGTTCCAACTGCGTAAAGCTGTCCTGCATTCACAGGAGTTTTCAGGCTCCCACACCGCTGCAGCGCTGGCAACGAACCGCGTTTGAAAATATGTTCGAAACGTGGAATATTCCAAGGGAGAAGATTCACGTCATACTGCGAGATAACGCCCGCAACATGATCAAATGCATGACAGACGCGGGACTGCCACATTTGGGGTGTATGGCCCACACGCTTCAGCTGGCTGTCCACGATGGAGTGCTGTCACAGCGGAGCATTATTGACATCACGGCTACAGGGAGACGCATCGTGGGCCACTTCAAGCACTCCTGCCTGGCTTATTCTAGGTTGCAGAGTGTGCAGACGCAACTCGGCCAGCCTATCAAAAGGTTGCAGCAGGATGTCAGCACCAGATGGAACAGCACGTATTACATGCTCCAAAGTCTCCTTGGGCAAAAACGGGCACTGGGTGCTTATGCAGCGGACTTCGAACTACCCGCTATATTCACTGCCAACCAGTGGGGACTGATAGAAAACATGCTGTCCATTCTGGCACCGTTTGAAGAGCTCACCAAGGAAATTAGTTCATCCTCCGCATCTGCCGCCGATGTCATACCTTGTGTCATGGCTTTAAAACGTTTCCTGGGCAGAGATGTGGCATCAGACCATGGCGTGAAGACCACAAAAGCCACACTGCTGGAAGCTGTAACCCGCAGATTCGCAGACATCGAAACAGAGCCCCTCTACAGTTTGGCAACCATCATAGACCCAAGGTGATTTAGCCAGAATACATTTAGCAAAAATATAATTAACAAAATGTAATTATTAATCTATTTTAGATTAGCCTAACAAACATATTATTTCTATTATTTATTATTATCATATTATTAACTATGACACAGTCTTATGCTGCATCGTATAAAAGAACGAATGCCATGCTAAATTAATGTGATGTTTTCTTTGTTTTAATTTAAATAAAAGATACAAGGACCGATTTTATTCTGAAGAGCTCAAGGCACAGACACGGGGACTGCTTTTGCGTCTGCTGGCCTTACAGACGGGCCCCGACCCAGCACCCGGAGCCAGCGACACAGGCGAGCCAGCCGAGAAGGTGCCACGAGCAGGTTCCTTGTCGTCTATGTTTGGCGAAATTATGGCTGAAGAAACCCCGCAGCAGCAGGCCAACGACGATAGCGCGGCTGCGTCACAGCTGAATCTTTACCTGGCAGAGCCACCCATCTCTCGGAGTGCACAGCCACTGGCGTACTGGAAAGCAAACAGGGATCGCTTCCCTGCCCTCGCCACTGTGGCAAGAGCTTACCTCTCTGCGCCCTGCACAAGTGTGGATAGTGAGCGCTTGTTCAGCGCTGCATCCAACATCGTGGATGAACACAGGAACAGGATTACGTCCGAAAAGGCAGAGATGCTCCTCTTTATTAAAAAGAATCTGCCAATGATGCTTAATAAATAACACGCCATAGGCATTTAGTCTATAGGCTAAGGTCTCTTTCGGGCCTTGTTTTAGAAGCCTATAGCACCCAGGCATATTGCCTTTTGCACTGTTTTGCCTAAATAGGCTAATTGTTTTTGCAGCCCGTTATATTGTTATATTTTATTATTTATTTGTAATTGTTGCGGCGTATTTAGGCTAAGGTCTCTTTCGGGCCTTGTTTTAGAAGCCTATAGCACCCAGGCATATTGCCTTTTGCACTGTTTTGCCTAAATAGGCTAATTGTTTTTGCAGCCCGTTATATTGTTATATTTTATTATTTATTTGTAATTGTTGCGGCGTATTTAGGCTAAGGTCTCTTTCGGGCCTTGTTTTAGAAGCCTATAGCACCCAGGCATATTGCCTTTTGCACTGTTTTGCCTAAATAGGCTAATTGTTTTTGCAGCCCGTTATATTGTTATATTTTATTATTTATTTGTAATTGTTGCGGCGTATTTACGCTAAGGTCTCTTTCGGGCCTTGTTTTAGAAGGCTATAGCCCCCAGGCATATTGCCTTTTGCACTGTTTTAGCCTATTAACGCAAATTGTTTTTGCAGCCAGCAGTTATATTATATTTATATATGTGTAATTGTTGCAGTTGCTTAATATTATTATTATTATTATTATTATTATTATTATTATACTAATTAAAAACAAATGTTCATCTAATTAAATTCTCTGCGTATTATTTATTAATACTTCAATTCATTCAGAAACGTTGCAGCAAACAATCCATATGTGCATTTGTTTACATAATGATAACGAAAATAACATATCATTGAGGGAGGGACAAATGGAAACTTAGCCTAATGCTTCACCCTGTTAGTAAGTTGAACTCGCTCTGACTGGGGACGCTGAGGGCATGCTGAATTGACCAAAGCAGTATACACACAGACAGTGGAGCTGTTTGCAGATAGCGAGCATTTTGACTTGTTGCGTGGTGGCGATGTCTCGCAGATAATACAACTACAAGTACAAGTATAATTATATAATATATATATTTTATAAAAAAAAAAAAAAAAAAAAAAATTTTATATAAAATAATTTTTAATTTCTTTTTAATCAAAAATTATCGGTATCGGATCGGTATCGGCCGATATGGCTCACGACGATCGGTGATCGGTATCGGTGGCAAAAAACGTGATCGGGGCATCCCTACCTTTAACCCTTTCACTACCAACGGGTTAACCCTTTCACTGCCACACGACAAAGGGTTAACCCTCTCACCACCACACTACAGACGGTTGTAGTGTGATAGTAAAGGGATAACCTTCTGTAGTGTGGCAGTGAAAGGGTTAGAAGATCAGACTGAGCGGCTGGGTGGCGCAGCGGATAAGGCGCTCGTCACCAACGCAAGAGACACTGGTATCGAATCCAGCTGTCAGCGTTGCTTCCGGCTTGGTCGGCCGTCATACTGGCTCGATTGGCAGAGTCAGCGGGAGGGAAGCCGGTGGGTGGGTCTGGGTCGTTGTGGACAGCGACTCCTACAGTTCGGTCGGGGCGCCTGCACAGCGAGGGAAGGATCTAAGAGAGGTAGTGTGACCTTCCACACGTTACACTCTCTCAGTGAGAGTCGGCACTGCCAGGTGGCGTGTAGTCTTTTACCAACGCACTTGCAGTTCCACGTTCGGGTTCCGTGATCCGATTGGCCAGTGACGTTTCTCTCAGAGCCAATCGCGTTACGCCTATTTCTGCCTCTAACAGCCTGCTAGCTAGCTAACGCCTAGTTCCATCACTGGTTAAGCTTGGCAGCTCTTTCGAAGTTGGTTAAGGTTAGAGTTTGGAATCAGGGCTGGTGTTCTATCGCCCTGCTCTAAACCAAACTCTAACCTTAACCAACTTCGAAAGAGTCGCCAAGCTTAACCAGTGATAGAACTAGGCGTAACGCGATTGGCTCTGAGAGAAACGTCACTGGCCAATCAAATCGCGGAAAACTGCAAGTGCGTTGGTAAAAGACTACACGCTGCCAGGTGAAAAGAAGCGGTGGGCTGGCTACACATGTGTCGGAGGAAGCATGTGATAGTCTCTGCCATCCTAGACCGACTGTAGGGGGTAGAGTGCGCAACAACCAGGAAGGGGATTGGGAATTGGCATAACGACTAACATTGGGAGGGGAGAAAAACGGAAAAAGAAGGAGGAAAAATATAAGGAAAAAAAATTAAAATAAAGATCAGACTGAATATCAACAAGACCAGTTGGGCCTCAGTGAGGTGTTTTTGCCATAAACATAATTTGCTCATTTGTCGTTTTGTTCCCTTTGCTTTCAATGGAACAATGATGATTATACAGACTCTGCAACTAAGTCACTTACTGGCACAACCTAAACAAAAAACTTCTAGCACACAACAAACACACTTCTAGCCATCCAAAAAGGTTTCATTAGGTTTCATTCACCCAGATTTTTTAATAACCACTTAGAGCTAAATGTAATACCAATTAAAATGTTGCAATACCGTTTAAGGCCTTAAATTGAGAATTATGAAATGAATACTTTAAGACTTTTTAATCTAAGACCTACAGATACCCTGTAAAATAAGTAGTAATATCAACCAAATATTTAAATGTAGTATTGCGATTAACGAGGTACTTCATTCATAACGGACATCGGAAACTCTTACAAACAGAACTGTATATTATTGTATATAGTACTCATTACCTTTCATTCTTAAGCTTAGCATTGTATTTTATTATCTATTCTATTTTATTATTTGTATTTTTGCACAATCACGGTGGGCATGGCCACCTTCTCTTGAATCTTGAATCTTTAATAAATGACATCTGTAAAGTAGTGTTCACCTTGACCGTGCCGTCGTCGCTGCCGGTGCAGACCAGCTGAGGGCCTCGGCGGGCAGGGTAGCAGGAGTTGACGAAGGAGGTGTGTCCCTTCAGACGCTTCAGCCTCTCCCCCGTCTCGCTGTCCCACACGCCCACCGTCTTGTCCGTGCTCGCCGAGAACAGCATGCTGACAGAGACACACACACAACACACACAGTAAGTAAGACAACATTCAATCTCGTGTTTCCAGAAACGGTGTGTCAGTCAAACTGCCATCAAATACAACCACCCAGTAAAGCGTAAGAAGATACTTACACATTTAAAACAACTCAATGTAGACTAGGGATGGGTACCTTTCACATTTGAACCGATACCGGTACCGGTACCTGTGAATCGATACCGGTACCCAACGGTACCTTTTTTCGGTACTTTAGTCTCAAGAAATTTTATTTACCTACCTCAGTCGTAAAATAAAATCCAAACTTCAAATAACTACAATTTCGACAGTTTTCGGCTTGTCATTGCTCCGACTGCTTTGTTGTTGAATCAAGTCAAATCCTAGGTAAGCATATATTGTGCGTGTGAACGTTGACATGGAGAAAAAAAAAAAAAAAAAGAAAAAAAAAAAAAACGGTTTCTCACTTGATTCGATACTCTGTAGTACCGACGTGTTTCGGTTCGGTACCTCAAAAGTAGCGAATTCGGTACCCATCCCTAATGTAGACATAGCGTTTTTACAGGAGACACTTAAAAAACTGCGGACCATGCTCGACTGAGAGGGGGGTGGGTGGGACAGATGCATCACTCCAACTTCCACACGAGGGCCAGAGGAGCAGCCATTTTGATAGATAAAAACACGCCATTTACTATGTCAAGTGTAGAGGCCGACCCTGCAGGGCGCTATATTATAGTGGTGGGGAAACTGCATTCATTTCCGGTCATTCTGGCTAATATCTACGCACCAAACTGGGACAACCCTTCGTTCTTCACCAGCCTTTTTTCTCACCTACCGGATATGACCTCGCACCATCTCATCCTTGGCGGCGACATGAATTGTGCACTCTCCCCGGTGCTCGACCGTAGCTCGCCCAGAAAGGCCCCCCAGTCCAGCTCGGCCCACGCAATCCGGCGATTTCTTAAATCATATGGGGTAGCTGACGTGTGGCGGTTTCATAATCCTACATCCAGAGGATACTCCTTTTTTCCCCCGGTCCATAATACCTTCTCGCGCATAGACAGCTTTCTCCTGGATAAGAGACTCCTTCCCCTCGTAACCAAATGCGAATACGGAGCGATAGTTATCTCAGACCATGGTCCCTTAGTTATGAAAATGAGTATCTCGAATACACGGCTCGGCCACCGCCAGTGGAGACTCAACCCGTTGCTCCTGTCGGAGGAAGCCTTCACAAGCTTCATCACCTCGGAAATTACATTATTTCTCAACATTAAGACTCCGGGAATGTCTTCTTTTTTTTTTTAACTTTGACCAGTCACCTGGTTCTTTTAGCGTTTATCGCTTTTTCTTCGCATTCATACTTGGTCAAGTTCGACCGACAGAAGCAGGCTGAAAGGGTTCAGATGGGGGGGAAAGACACTCTGGGAAAGGCACGGCTGCCGTCCGGGATTCGAACGCGCTCAGCCCCAGATCCGCGCGAGCGCGGTTGTCCACGGCGCTGAAATAGCACTCGCGGTACGTGGTGAGCTACTGGAGCTCCCCTGGGAATGTCTTCTTTAACCATTTGGGAATCACTGAAGGCGTACTTAAGGGGACAGGTGATTTCATATTGCGCCAACCAAAAGAAGATAAACACGGCGGGGGGCGGAGCTAGGCGATCATGGAGTAGACGTGTTTCACGTGAGCTCCCTTCTACCGTGCGGAATATACGTTTCTCCCCATTAGTCTTTATTTTATTTTTATTTGTTTTTTGTCTGCTTGTTAAGTCGGCGTGTTTCAACTACTGTCGTCGACTTTTTTCGACTTTCTGCGATGTCGGTGGTGGAAACCAGATCCATGAGCGCTCCAGCCAGCAAACTACCACCGGGCCTGGCCGCGCCATCGCCCGGTGTCGGTGAGATAAGCGAAGCTGTGCTCTCGGTCATGACCAAGCTCCATGCAGAATCTGAGACACGCTTCGCTGAAACACAAAGGAAAGTGCTGGCGGATTTTTGTGATAACCTTCATCGAGAGATATCAGAGGAAATAAGGTTGGCGGTCGTCCCGCTGATAGACAAGATGGAGTCGCTGTACGTGGTCTCCTCGGCTAATGCTAACGAACTAGCCGAGCTAACGACGGAGGTCTCATTACAGGGCGAGAAGATGGCGGATCTAGAGTCCTCCCTGCTGGCTAGGCAGGCTGAAGTTGCCAAACTACAGTCGGTAATTGTGGAAATACAGTTCCGGGAGAGACGCTACAACATCAGGATTGTTGGAGTACCGGAGGGCAACGGGGAAGGCCGTCTCTCTGAGACCATGCCGGAATTGCTGCAAGAAATACTGGGGAATGACGTCCTCCCCTCCCGTATGTGAATCGGCCTATAGAGCGGGCAGGACCACTCCTGGGGTGAACAAGGAGCCGAGGCCCATCATTGTCAAGCTGAACAGGCTTCAGCAGAGGGAACTCATCATGCGGTCGGCTCGTGCCAGAAGGGGTAATCTAAGGCTTGGCGATCACAAAGTGGCCATTTTCGAAGACTTTACGCCTGAGGTTCAAGCACAGAGAGGCGAATACAAAGTGGTCATGAACAGGCTATGGAAACTAGGCCTGAGGCCCACGCTATTCGCTCCCGCGAAATTATCTGTGTTGGATAAGGTCGATGGTCGGCGTTCAATTTGGTCGTTGGCTAAAGCGAAGGAATATCTCGAGGGGATACCCGAGACTGTAGCTTAATATCTATGTCGGGTGAGTGACTTGGCGATGTGGCCCTGGATACATTGATAGGGCCGACAATTCACAAATACTTGCTGTCATGCCCAGACATGCTAACTGTACACTGCCCATCCAACTAGCGGGGCTTCCAAATGACTTCTGTTACTTGCTAATGCTGACCTCATGGTCGTACTTGTGTATCGCCTCTTTGGAAGCTAGCGAGCTAGCTGAACAATGTACATAACAGACTCTAACGTGCTATCCGGATTAATCACTAGCTTACGCGCTAGCCTCGGGCTAGCTAGCGGGCTGCGTCTATCGTCTACGCTGAGACATTCGAGACCATTAATATTTACGTACTTTGGTTGTTGTTGCTGTTTAAGTGTCATCGGTTCGCACAATTCAACGGTGATCGGGTCCTTAACTAACTTCTTGTATGCTTTTATTTTTATATCCAGTGTAACTGAGGGGTACAATTCCCTGACTGTATTATATAAGTATGGTATCATTAAACCACTACTGTAGTGTCTTATGTACATTACTACTGGCCATACAGTACACAGGTATATCAGATGAACACTTCCCACAATGACACGGTTCCACACAAAACTGGGTTATAATAATATTTATTAGCAGCAATGATAGTATATAACAATACTTTACGTAGGGTCGCGCTTATAAGGCGAAAGAATGTGCGTGAGTAAATCAATAACGTAAGTCCATTATCATATTACGCAGGAGATAATGAATACCACCTGTATCTTAGGAATTATATCTATGGTACACTAGTAAGGCAGCGGGAGATACTGGTAGGGTCCCTCCGGTTGTAGGCCAGCAAGGGGAGAGGATTTGTCGGTAGTAGAGTCTGGGTCAACGAAGAATAGGGAGACTCCAAGTACAGGAGACGGTGCAATAATCTCTTGATCCGCAGACGAATAACAGCTGTTCTCCGGCATGCAGCTCCGCATGGAAGAAAGCTAGCCAGCCTCAGGCTTCTGAGAGGCGGGCTCAACGTTGCTCCTCACAGGGTAAATCCCACACAATTGTGGGTGTAGACGATTCTCCGCTCCATCAATTACAGGACCAAAGCAAATATAATCCAGCCGAAAAGGGCTATGTAGTCGTCGGGTAGGTTATCCAGTGTACATGTCCACACGGTCCTCGTCTAGGGCTCCTCGGGTGAAGGCGCCAGGGTAAGCTGCCCAGCCTGGATAAGCACACTAGCTGGTACGAGGAAACGTTGGTGATGCTGGTCACTGTAGAACGGTAGCCGCACGATACACTATACATAAATAGACTATTACTGAATTAATAGAATAGGTCGAACTCGACGGTACAGCGTTAAACTCTGATACTTCAGTTATTAATTCGCACGCGGTCTCAATGCTCTATTTGGGGCCAAACAGGCCATACTTCACTGCACGTTGTATCGTGGGTGAGGCTTCAACTTATTGGGTAACTTAACTTCTGTATTCACCTGCGCCATATATTTATACGTTAGGTGAACAAACTAGTACCAGCTTTATTCCTGTCTCGTATCCTTGCGCAGAGCCGTTCATGTCCAGGCAAGTCTTTGGCGGTGACTTTGAACTAGACCTTGGGGGTATGGCAATGGCGCCTAAGGGACCGCTGTCCAATAAGAGAACGAAATATTATGGTCTGTACTAGGTTAAAGGGATATTCCGTGTATATGTACAAGGAATACACAAGGGATATCAAACGATATACAAATATTATGCAATATATATCAATTAATAAATATATATATTCGGTTTAATCTGATCCTTCGTAACATCCAGGCTGTTTTGAGCTTTGGGCTCCGGTAGGAGAAGATCGGTTGAAAATATATATATACACAATATATGATAACAGGTTGTGTCAGGTATTGCTTATTACCATCCCCGGGTTAATGAATGTGTTTAATTCTATTCTTACATAGGTTATGTCATTCCAGCCGTTTTGCCTGATTAGAGGGGCTGTTACAGGTGTGCACTTTGACCATAACCCCCTTTTTTCCCTTTCTTATTATTGTCGTTGTTTAAATTACATCCGTTTGCGCAATTTACCTGTGATCCGATCCTGCCTTAGACTATCTGCTGGTATGCTTTAATTTAATTTTGTTTTGGATTTTCCTTTATCAATTTGTGCTATAACATTGCGACGTTGATGCACAGACTCGGAAGTAGATGGTTGCAGGGTTGATGTTGAGTTATTATATGATAATGGCTATTTTTTCCATTATAGTTATCTCAGGTTAGGGCCAAGGCTCACGGTGGTTTTCGACCGATATCTTTATTGAATTTAATTTTTATTATTATTTGTGTTTATTGGACTAGTGGGGGTTTAATCAGGGGTTTATCTAGAGGGGGGTCGGAGTGGAGAGCGTCTTATTGGATCCATGACTCCAGTGGGAAATGATAGGAAGATGACCATCCTTAGTGGATGGGGCATAGGGAGGGGATTGGAGAGTGGGTATAGGAGGGTTTATAATAGGACGGGTGGGTTAGGGTTTAGAGTAGAAGGAGGGGGGGTTGTAACTGGGGTGGTATTTTTATGTGTTTTATGTACTGTTGTCTTATATGCGTGTAATTGTTCCTCCTCTGAACTCCTGGGATTGACCGTCTGGGCCCGCCTGGATCAGCGCCTCTGTACTCAGCCTGGCTGCACTGGTATGTTCTCTACGCATTTAGATAAACTCGACCATGGCTAAATTGAATATTTTAATTTGGAACGCTGGGGGTCTTAACACCCCACACAAGCGTGCCAGTGTCCTTTGGTTATTGAAGAGAAGAAATATTGACATTGCTCTTCTTAGTGAGACGCATTTATTGTTGGGTGATGTGTCAAGGCTAGCAAATCGACAATATCACGTTATCTCCTCATCCTCAGCCGATGATAAGACGAAAGGAGTCGTCATAGTTACAAGACGTAACCTTGATATCAAAGTCCTGGATGTGTGGTCGGACACGGAGGGAAGGATTACTATAGCAAAAGTTGAGTTCTCTCATAGGAAGATGGCAATAATAGCATTGTATGCCCCCAACACATTTGATTCAGTGTTCTATAATACAATCACGAAGAATATGTTGGAACTTACTGGATACGCTCTCATTGTGGGTGGCGATTTTAATGCGTGCTGGGATGCGGAGTTGGATAGGTCCAGGTCCTCTGAAACAAGCAACCAAAAACGGTCCTCTAAGGCCCTCAGGATGTGGGCCCAGGCCCCAGGACACTGGGCTCGCAGACCTATGGCGCTTATCCAATCCCTCCCTCAAGGATTACTCTCACCTGTCTGCCAGACACAAAACATTCTCTCGAATAGACTATGCATTCGCATCCCCTAATTTGTTTGATAGTTTCGTCTCATTGGTTCCCCTGGCTCTCTCGGACCACAAGGGGATTTTCCTTGTGGCAACCTTTGGCAGGCTCTCCACGAGAGCTCCCAGGTGGCGTTTTAACTCAACCTTATTAAAGAATGATGATTTCTGCTCTGAGTTCAGGAGTAAACTAGCTGAATTCTTACAGATCAATGTTGGCACGGTCGATGACCCCAGGGTCCTATGGAACGCATTGAAAGGATTTATCAGGGGTCATGTCACACTTTTCACCTCCAATTTACGTAAATCCCGGTCAAAAAACTAGAAGGACTGGAAACATTATATGCAGATCTATACGCATCTTTGCAAACTAACTATAGTGAACGACTAAACACACAACGTAAGATAGTCAAGAAGGAAATAAACTCCATACTTAAACAACAGTCTGAGTTCTTGATACATAGGACAAGGCAAAATTACTACTTTCACGGCTCCAGGCCTAGCCATCTATTGGCAATGAAAATACGCTCGAATTATCATTTCTCGGATATCCCCTCGATCAAGACGCGACAGGGTACAATCACTACTGATTCGAAAAAGATCAACGACACTTTTAAAGAGTTTTACTCTCGGGAGCTTCAGTAGCTCACCGCGTACCGCGAGTGCTATTTCAGCGCCGTGGACAACCGTGCTCGTCACGGATCTGGGGCTGAGCGAGTTCGAATCCCGGACTGCAGCCGTGCCTTTCCCAGAGTGTCTTCCCCCCCATCTGAACCCTTTCAGCCTGCTTCTGTCGGTCGAACTTGACCAAGTATAAATGCGATAAACGTATAAAAGAGCCAGGGAAATGGCCAAAGTTTAAAAAAAAATATATATATAGTTTTACTCAGTTATATAGCTCAGAGGTTAATCTCGACGACTCTAAATTTGAATCGTTCATTGGCGGGCTTGAGATACCCCACATTTCTGAGGAAGAGGCTAAGGAACTGGGGAAACCGATCACCCTTACGGAACTAAGGGAGACGATTGCTGAAATTCAGAGGGGTAAGGCACCAGGCTGGGATGGTATTCCACCCGAGGTGTATTTAGCTTTCTGGGACCAACTGGGCCCATTGATGCTCGATATGATCAATTACGCTATCGAACAAGGGGAGTTCTCAAGAGATGTCAACATGGCGCTGATTTCTTTACTTCTCAAGAAGGACAAAGATCCCAATGATTGTGGTAGCTATAGGCCCTTGAGTCTTCTCTGGGCCGATTTAAAAGTGTTTGCCAAGGTGCTGGCCCGCCGCCTGCAGAGATTTATGACGGTATTGGTACACTGCGATCAAACTGGTTTTATCCCGGGGCGCCTGGCTGCAGATAATCTTAGGAGGCTGTTACATGTAGTCGATAACAGTAAAGACAATACAGCTCCGTCCACTGTTCTGTCTTTGGATGCCATGAAGGCGTTTGACAGACTGGAATGGTCATACCTGTGGAAGGTGCTTGAGGTCATGGGTCTTGGAAAGAATTTTATTCATATGATTAAAGTCCTGTATGCCTCGCCGTCGGCAATGATACTGACAGGCAAAAACTGTTCCACACTTTTCCCAGTCTCCAGATCTTCTAGACAGGGTTGTCCTCTGAGCCCGGGACTATTTGCGCTTTCTCTCGAACCATTGGCCCAATTTATTAGGCAATCGGAGGACATCGTCCCCATAATGATCAATAATACACCACACAAAATTGCTCTCTATGCGGATGACCTACTGATTTTTATGGATAACCCTTCCCGGTCGGCCACAAAATTATTGGGAATAATCGACGACTTTGGTAAATTGTCAGGCTTTAAGATTAACTGGAACAAATCAGCCTGCCTACCTCTTAATGAGCTGGCCAAGGCGGTGCGACTACCAGCTGATATCCCCATAGTGGAACATTTTAAATACTTAGGTATAGAGATATTCCCCACGCTGAGTCAAACTACTAAGTACAACTTCACGGGTACTTATGATAAAATACGCCAGGATCTAGACAGATGGTCGTCCCTTCCTAACTCCTTACAAGCCAGAGCTTCCATAATCAAAATGAACATTCTGCCTAGGATACATTTTGTTAGCTCACTGCTCCCCCTGCCCCCTCCAATAGACCACTGGCGCAAGGTACAATCGATGGTATCTAAGTTTATCTGGAATAACAAACGCCTGAGAATCAAAAGAGCTACTACTCAACGTAGGAAACAAGATGGGGGACTCGCAATCCCTGATTTTAAGCTTCATTTCTGGTCCTTCTCACTGAGACCTCTGATGTGCTGGCTAGACCCTGTAGATGCTGTATCTTGGCGCTCCTTAGAAGCGGCGGCGGTCTCACCGCTAAGATTGCAGGATGTGGTGTACTCCACTGTCTCTATTTCGAAATGCCGGCTGAGGTATGGACCGATCATAACTCACGTGATCCAAACGTGGCGTAATGTACAGAGGTCGTGTGGGGTTAAATGCCCATGGCACCTGGACTCTCCAATTTTTAATAACCAGCAATTACTTGTTGGGCACAAGCCGGTTAATATTCCTCAATGGCAAAGGAGGGGAGTTCATACTCTGGAGGATATTTATGATAAGAACGGCCTCCGTGCGTTTCAGGACTTAAGAGAATTTTATGATCTTCCCGGCGAGTCCTTCTTTCTTTACCTTCAACTAAGGTCAGCGCTGAGGGCGCATGGCGTGCCGTGGGCTCAAGCTTTGCACCCACACCCCTTCCTCAGGCTCATAGTGGACAGGACGACTTCCAGAGGGTTTGTCTCAGACTTTTATACGCTCTTAATTCAATCCACGTATAAAAATGTATCATTGGATACAATCTGGCGTGTGGATATCCGGGAGCTGGACCCCGAGTTTGACTGGGATGATGTTTGGGCAAATGTGGCATTATCTTCCCGCAAACCCAATCACCAGCAAATTAATTTTAATTATATTCATAGGACCCATCTTACACCTAGGAAGCTATTTGCTATGGGACTGATAACCGACTCTCGGTGCACTTTGTGCTCTCAAAAGGCCACTGGCACTTATATGCATATGTATTGGGATTGCCCACCAGTGGCCCGCTTCTGGAGGTCAATAGCGGACAAACTTTCTGATCTGTGTGGCTTAACTATCCATTCACAGCTGTTACGCTACTCCTGAACGATATAACAACACTACCCGCGTCCGTACAATTGAAAAGGGTTGTTCTAGCGGGCGTCACAGCGGCGAAGAAACTAATAGCAATGAGATGGAAGGAGCCGGAGAAGCTCACAGTGATTAACTGGTCCCTAACACTGTTGGATGTGATTTATCTTGAGATATCCACAGCGCGGGTGATTGGGGTAGGGCAGGCTGGGATTGACCTGTGGTTCGCAGCAGCTGAGAAGGTCAGGACCGCCGTGTGCGGCTGAGCGGGGTTGGGGGGCTTGTTCGGGGGAGTCGGGCGGTCTCATGGAGGGGGAGGAGGAAATGTCCTGTCTGTCTTGTCTTTTGTTATGTCCTCTTGAGTTTAGCTGGGGATTTTATGGGGGGGCAGCTATTTAACTATTTCTTCACTGTTTGGTCACTTTTACACAGTCTCTGTGAGTCTATGGAACACCTCTACAGGTTTTTGTTTTTTCATGAAGGTTTATTGCTCTGTTTTCGGGTCGTGTTCTCAAAAAATGGTCCTTGTGGTGAATTAGAGATGTACGTTTTATTATACAACGGCATGCAAATTTCTCGATTCTGATTGGCCATTTACACGTCTTTATTGGCAACAATCCACGGTCCTGGGCTCAGGACCCGCCCACAACCGAATCACATATCACTCCCCGGCTCACTCCGGGAGAAAACAAGATCGCGGACAACAAATGGTTATGTTGAAAGCACCATAACGACTAAATATGAAGCGATTCTGTCAAGGGGAATGTGTTAGTCCTTTAAACAATGTTGGATGATGTAATTGATGGGTCTTGAGTCAATCTAGAACAAAAGAAAAATCGCGGATTGATTGATTGATTAATTGATTGATTTAAATTTCTTCCTTCCTACTTTCTACTGACTGCAGCGTTCTCTCTCACACTGTCCGACGCTGGCGTACCCACAAACACACATACACACACACACACATACACACACACACACACACACACACTGTGACACACACACACACACACTCCTGTCTGCAACAGCGGGGGAGTCAGACTGAGGCCCCGTCCACACGAACGCTGGGTTTAATGTAACCGTGATTGTATGTGCGCAGTTGCACTGTTCGGCCACACACAACCGGGGATTTGCTACACTGCAACCGCGGTCTTTTGAAACCGGTGGCCAGGGTGGAGTTGTGCGGTTTTGCAGTTGCGTGTGGGCATAGCAACCGAGGTTATTCCCAGTGTTTACAGCAGAGCTGTCGCAATTATTCCCCATGTTCACGGCAGACCGCGGGGTAGAGAGATTAGAGCAGAGCCAACTACACCAGTGTTTACAGCAGAGCTGTCCCAAGTAGCGTTATATGAAAATGATTGTAACAAACTTTTGTTCAAAACGTATCGTCTGTGTTGAAGAGTGTTGTGATCGACTGATGTCTGTTGACGCTCAGAGTAAACATGTAGCTGCAGCTAAACTAAACTCATGTGTTGTCAAGTTATTGTTATAAGGAACCCAGTCCAGACTGCATCCCCATAACAATTGTTTGTATTGAGCCGTATTGTATTGTACCCATTCTGCAATGTGTTAAATAACGTTTGCATCCATTCATTATACTAGCGTTAACGTTACATTATTACGTTAGCATTTAAGCTATATACTATACATAGAGAATGCCATTGACATTAGCATGTGTAGCTAACAACACCGGAGATCTTTTTTGTGAGACTAAACTATCCGCTCTTGGTGGTAAATTGTGTTGCTGATGGTTTTGTTTCATCAACAAAATGAGAGGCAGAACACAGTGAATGTATCCGTTTGTTTATTGCAGTTTCTTTCTTTGCTGAAAATATATGTTCCGTTGGCAAAATGATCAATAGGGTCCAGCTGTGCTTCTAAACGGGAAGTTTACTTCTTCTTCTTCAGTAAATTAATGGCAGATCGCGACCCAAGTCCCAACGGGAAGTTTAGTGAGCGTTCAGTCTTTTCTGATTGGTTGAAATGGCCTTCATGTCTGAACAACATCGCCGCCTACTGCTTTGGCATTGTATTACATTGTACTGAATGTATCGGTTGCTGGGTTCCAGCTCTGCCTGTGAGTACGCAGTTATACACGGTTGTCCACCTGTGTTCACCGTGTGGACGGAGTTTTATTTTTTCAAACTTCGGTCATATTAAATCCAAACTCTCGTGTGGACAGGGCTTGAGAGAGAAGCAGCGCTGTTTTAAGTGAGCATGGTCTATTGAATTGATTGATTGGTTGATTGCTAATTTTATTACTGTACCCCTGGTTTCCAACTGGTTAAGTTTAGGCTAAAAGAAATAAATAAAAAAATAGGGCGAAGAAAACGTTTTTTTCCTATAGGGCAAAGAAAACGTTTTAATTTGTTTTACCTACTTTATATAGAAGCATCTAAGAATGAAGTTCTATGGAAAGTAGGTCTGCATTCCCTTAACAATTGTGTGTATTGAGCCGTACTGTATTGTACCCATTCTGCATCTGGTAATAAAATTTTCAATCAATCATTCCAATAATACACAGTTGGATGTGTTAGTTTGGTTGGATGCACTTCAAGCTGCTTCCACATGGAGGCAACTTGTCTTTTTTGTAGTTGTGGGAACTACTTTTTCTGGCGGATGGTTTTTTCAATAAATCTTCGATTAATGTGTGTTTATTGTATAGAAATAAGGTTGGATGAATCTGGCAGTTGTATAAAAGCTTTACACCACTTGTAGTCGTGATTTGTGACCAATAAACCATGCCTAGGGGGGTCTAACGACCACCCCTAGGCATGGTTTATTGGTCACAAACCACTCCTGCGCGTGATGTAATGCTTAATTGATATAGGGTCACACGGCCGGGAATCGGGGCTGAACACTGGGAAAGACCATTTATTAGATAGTACCCCTTGGATTTAAAATTTAGAAGGTTGAACTCTGTTTTCTTTTCTCTTTGTCTGTATAAATTGTTATTCTGTATTATTATTGTTTTTGTTATTATCTTGTGAAGTTCTATGTATTGTGATTGTGTTAATGTGTTGTCTTGTTTCATGTGAATAATAATAAAAAAATTTGATAAAAAAAAAGATAAACACGGCACGCCTTAAGCAACTGACTGACAAGATTTTGGAGCTAGATAGACTACATAGCCACTCGCCATCAACCGACACGTTAAGAAAAACGTATATCGCTGCGAACTGAGTTTGACCTCCTGTCAACGCGACAGGCTGAGTACCTCATTACTAAAACGCGACAGGGGTACTATGAACATGGGGAGAAGGCCGGACGGATACTTGCCCATCAGCTGCGACAAAGAACTGCCAACCAGTCCATCCCCACTATCAACGACGAGCGGGGCTCAAAAGCCACTGACAACCTTAAAATGAATAAAAGCTTTAAAACTTTCTACCAATCGTTATACACCTCGGACTCGCAAGTGGGGCCCTCCACGCTAGACGATTTCTATAGGACCCGTCGCGTCCCGACAGTCGACCCAGAGAGGGCTGCAGATCTGGAGGAGGAATTTACGGTTGCGGAGATTACGTCAGCGATTAGATCTATGCAGAGTGGCAAGTCCCCGGGGCCAGACGGCTACCCTACAGACTTCTACAAAAAATTCTCAACCCAGCTGTCCCCGCTGCTGCTAGCCGTATTTGATGAATCATTCTCAACAAATTCTCTTCCTCCGACCATGCGCCAAGCGGTTATCGCCTTAATCCTTAAGAAAGACAAGAACCCACTGGAATGCGGCTCGTTCCGTCCAATCCTTAACGCCGATGTCAAGGTTCTCGCTAAGGTTCTGGCCCATCGTCTGGAGGGGGTTCTCCCCTCAATTATCTCGCCGGACCAAACAGGCTTCCTGTATAGCCCCTCTCCACCCGGAACACCTGAGGTGGTCCTCTCCCTTGATGCGGAAAAAGCGTTTGATCGGGTGGAGTGGAACTATCTTTTTCACGCTCTGGAGAGGTTTGGGTTTGGCCCTAAACTCATAGCTTGGATTAAAATTCTATATATGTCTCCGATGGCTGCCGTTCGCACCAACAACAATCTATCCACCTACTTTGAACTCCATAGGGGTACGAGACAGGGATGTCCTTTATATCCACTCCTTTTCGCGATGGAGCCCCTTGCGCTGGCTCTGAGGCAGAACACCGATATCAAGGGGATCATGCGCGCGGGCTCGGAGCATAAAGTCTCGCTCTACGCGGACGACATGTTGTTGTATATATCACAACCCCAAACGAGTCTTCCTCGGTTGATGACCCTACTTTCGGACTTCGGCAAAATATCCGGATACAAAATCAACATTCAAAAAAGCGAACTGATGCCCGTCGGCACCTCGGCGGATCGGATACCTCTGAGCACATTCCCGTTTAAAATTAGCCCTAAAAAGTTCAAGTACCTCGGGATATGGATCACGCATGAACATAAGGACCTATGTATGGCTAACTATCAACCTTTACTGTCTAACCTGGCGAGAGATATTGAACGTTGGGACCCCCTGTCGCTATCCCTGGGTGGGAGAATCAACACAATAAAGATGAATGTATTGCCGAAATGTCTATATGTATTTCAGAGTCTTCCAGTCTTTCTGACCAAAACATTCTTCTCCAAGATAAACAACCAGATATCTTCCTTTATCTGGAACAAAAAACCGCCCCGGATCAAAAGATCTATGCTGCAGAGACCCTGCGTCAGTGTTTCTCAAAGTGGGGGGCGCGCCCCCCAGGGGGGGCACAGAGGCATGACAGGGGGGGCATTGAGATTTATATATATAAAAAAAAAAAAAAAAAACAGAAAATGATCACTAAAGTGCTATCTGTTGCAGCTGCACTGCTCTCCATGAAAATACCATTTCTCAAAATCTGAAAATAATTATTTAATAAAACACAAAAGGATCACCAAGTTACTCTGGATAGTAACTCTGGACTCTTTACAGACAACATTGAGACAAAGCTTCCTGACACATCTCCATCCAAACTCTTGGAAGAACTCTTTGAAATCTCATCTGATACCACCTAGAGAGCTAGTTTCAGAGTGTGGTGCTGAGTACCAAGTATCTCATCTCATGGCCCACCAAGTATCTCATGATGCAGCAGTTAAGGTGTTGATACCATTCAGCACCACATACAGTATCTGTGTGAAGCTGGCTTTTCATCCATGACAGCTCTGAAAACTAAATATAGGGCCAATTTGAAAGGTCACGATATTGGTGTTATTTCAATAAATTTAAACATGGCCCATTTCATGACTATTTTGTTGGGGCGAGGGGGGGGGCCCAAAATATTTTGGTCCGTCAAAGGGGGCCCTGACAGAAAAAGTTTGAGAAGCACTGCCCTGCGTAATGGGTGGGATGGCGCTCCCAAACTTTATTTACTACTACTGGGCAGCAAACATAAGATCGTTATTATACTGGGTAAAGGGGGAGGACACAGCCCCCTGGTGGACAGTACTGGAGGGAGCGTTGTTAAATCCACCTCCTTATCTGCCTTGTTATGTGCTACGCTCCCGTTCACACAGCCCATATCTAGCTTTTCCTCGAACCCAGTTGTCATCCACTCGATAAAAGTGTGGAACCAATTTACAAGAACCTTCTCCCTCAGGGAACTATCACTGGCTGCTCTGATCACAAGAAATCACATGTTTGTCCCATCAACGATGGATAAGGCCTTTGACAGTTGGGTTGGGAGTGGAGTGATTACGCCGTCTGACCTCTATATAGATGGCAACTTTGCCTCCTTTGAACAGCTAGTACAGAAATACAAGATCCCTAGGTCACACTTCTATAGATACTTGCAACTCCGGAGCTTCGTAACTTCGAACTCGGACTGCTACCCAGTGTGTCCTCCTGCCTCCCTTTTAGACTCAATCTTGAACTGTAAACTGATCCAGAAACAGGCTATAAGCAGAATTTATGAACTACTTAATAGAAGCAACTAGACACCTTTAGATCTCCTCAGGGGCAGATGGGAGACTGACTTAGGTGAACCAATCACAGAGGTCACATGGGACAAGATAATTCAGGGGATTTTCTCCTCTTCCATTTGCCTTAAACATGCGGTTATCCAATTTAAAATTGTACACCGACTGCATTAGTCTAAAGACAGGCTGTGTCAGGATGTGCCCAAAGTTGCACACCTACTGGCAGACCATCTTTGACACCTTCTCTAAGATATTTGGAAAGGAAGTGGAGCCATCACCATATATTGCATTATTCGGAGTGGCCCCAGCGGACATCCACTTTAGATGGTGGGAATCTAGAATGCTGGCCTTCTGTTCACTTTTGGCCAGAAGGCTGATACTGTTCAAATGGAAGGACCCAGGTTCACCTGTCTACGGCCACTGGATGAGAGAGGTCATGTATCATATTAAACTGGAGAAGATCAGGTATACTATCAGAGGTTGTACCAAAAAATTCCACAATATTTGGGATCCTTTCCTAACTTTCTTTGAGGTATGGAAGCGGATAATGTGACAGAGGAGATCTGACTGGCCTTCCTGGTCTCTCAGCTTGTTATTATTTATTTTTTCTATTATGTTCTTACTTTTCTTCTTCTCCATCTGCAGAATGCAAGAGATATGAGACTGCTGTCGGGTGATTTAAAGGCTAAAAGGAAAAACAATGATTAATACATTTTTAATAAATAAATTTTCAAATAAAAAAACCTTGTTAAAAAAACTGCCATCAAATGTACACTTTAGAGCAGTGGTTCTCAACTGGTGGGTCGCGACACAAAAGTGGGTCACGGGGCCATTTTGAGTGGGTCGCGGATGTGTGTGTGTAAAAAAATTAAAATGTTTTTTTTTATATATATTTTTTGCACTACCTATCTTTGTGAAAGTGGCTTCTCAGCTCTGGTCCAGCTGAAGACAAAGCAGAGGAACAGATTGGACATTGAGCATGACCTCAGAGTTGCTTTGTCTACCATCACCCCAGACTTTGAGACTCTTGTCAGGAGCAAACATCCCCAGTTATCCCATTAGTTCCCTGGGATGTTAAGCTAAGAAGTCTGCTAAGAAGAAGCATATATTATTTATTATTATTAGAATTTAATTTCATTGGGTTTTTAGCCCTAGTTGCACTTTTGTTGCATCCCCAGTTAACCCATTAGTTCACCAAACTTAGGTATGTTATGTTAAGTTAAGCATATACCGGTATTATTATTATTTTTTTTTTTTCATTGGTTTTTTTTTAGCCCTAGTTGCACTTTTGTTGCACTTGTGTGTTTATTTCATGTTTTTAACAGTGCATGAAAGATTGTGTATTACTGCAAAGAAATAAATCATAGTGGTTCAAAAATTTGGGTCACGACTTAATGACTAAGGGAAATGTTGGGTCCTGAGGCTAGACCAGTTGAGAACCACTGCTTTAGAGCACTTTAGGATATGCCTAGCCTAGATAGCACTCTAGTCGCATTTTAGGATAAGTATTACTCCTGTAATTTCAACTTCTGCTTTGTGTTTTAACCTTGTAATTGTACCGTATGCATTCCTGGTTTTTATGTATTGTTCTGGTTTTATGTATTTGTGGTTCTATGCATCATATTTTTGGTTTTATGTACTGTATGCACTTTTGGTCTCATGTGGTGACTACCGATGAAAATTAGGCTTGGCTAATTCGGGTGTATTTACATCAATGTTTTATTGCAAGATGCTGAATGTTAATTAATATACATTGTCCCTTATAAATAAATTCTAATTCAAATCTGTGTACTGAGAAAGGGCTGTACACCCGATGCATTTTCTCAGTCGAATTGGATTTTACTGTTCAATATGACGATTCGACTATACTATATGTATATTTCAGAATGTATATACGGTACATATTTTAGAATGTACATCTCTGGCCGTGTATTTTTATTCTTATTCTTATTTTTGACTAACTAAATGTTCATTGTGAGCGATCTGTGGTGCTGAATTTCCCTCTGGATTAATAAAGTACTTCTATAAAGTACTTATATTCTATTCTATTCTATATTCGTACTGTAAACTAAATTGTTGGGTCCTGCAACGTAAGCGAAGATAGTGAAACCTTAAAGGAACACTCCAACATTTTGGGAAATTAGCTTATTTGCTATCTACCCTGGAGTTAGACAAGAAGATACGTACCTTTTTCTTCTGTGCATGCAGTAGGAGTAGGAAGACGTTGGGAACTAGGCTAATGGAGGAACCTACTTCCAGTGACTGGCGCTAGGCTAACGGTGCGTGTCTTCCTACTCCTACTGCATGCACAGAAAAGAAAAAGGTATGTATCTTAACACTCCAACATTTTGGGAACCCTGGAGTTAGACAAGATGCATACCTTTTTCTTCTCTGTGCATGCAGTAGGAGTAGGAAGATGTTGGAACTAGACTAATGGAGGAACCTACTTCCAGTGACTGGTGCTAAGCTAGGCTAACGGTGCATGTCTTCCTATTCCTACTGCATGCACAGAGAAGAAAAAAGGTATGCATCTTCTTGTCTAACTCCAGGGTAGATGGCAAATAAGCTAATTTCCCAAAATGTTGGAGTTTTCCTTTAAAGAAACATTATGGGAACTGCCCTTACCGTCTTCTCCAGAGTCAGACAAGACGACACCAACCTGGGGGGTATTCAGGATGGCGTGGAATTGTGGAGCAGGGGTGATGGGTGGGGTACTTACTGGAGTGTAGCAATATGATTTCATGTAATCATTTCTTAAGAAGTTTTTATGAAATTATTATTTGATGAAAGGCATCTACTGTATCTGCACCCCTTTTTAATTAAATAAAACTGAATATGAATATAAGATATGAATAAAAAGAGTCAGTCCTACCCTCCGTCTGTGTTGTAGTGGAGCTCCATCACGGCCCCGGTGTGGCCCTTCAGCGTGGCAAAGTTATCGCAGTCTCCAAACACGTTCCACATCACTGCAGAGGAACAAGACACATCAGTTCATATGTGTGACAAGATTCAAGATACTCCTTTTTGGAAAAACTCTTAAACATACCATTACATAAAGATGTGTAAAACACAAATCTTTTGTGATATTGTTATCGACTTTGGACATGTTCTAGGTAAGACTTCAGGCTATGGCCCCAGCAGTGTTTTCAGCTAATAACTAGAGTAGAGACGAACATTTAAAATAAAACTTTTATTTCTGTGCGTTCACTGTGTGTAACTCTGTGACAATAGCGCTCAGAGTGTTTCCCTTCAAAAGAGGCCAGACTTGTGCATCTGCTACACAAATGGTTGGAGAATAGTGTCCAATTTTCTTTCAGTATGCAATTGACAGCCGTTTTATGCTAAATTTGCAGGACTGAGGTTAAGGTTAGGGTTAAAGTAAGGGTTGGGTTTATAAGCAACAACAGAATGGTTAACGAGCCTGTCCAAGCCAGAGGACTGAGGTTAACCCTTTCACTGCCGCACTACCAAAACGGTTAACCCTTTCACTGCGACAATACACAGAAGGTTAACCCGGCGACCGTCGGTAGTGTGATGGTAAAGGGTTAACCTTCTGTCGTGTGGCAGTGATTCAGTGAAAGGGTTACGGTTAGGGTTAAAGTAAGGGTTAACTGGTTAACTCACAGATGAGCCTGTCGAAGCCAGAGGACGCCATCGTGGCTCCGTTGGGGTGGAACTTGCAGCAGTAGACCTCTCCCTCGTGGCCACACATCAGCATGATGGGCGCCTGCAGGCTGGAGCTCCGTGGGGGACCCTGTGGAGGACAGTGGTGCGTCATCGTCAGCCGTCATACATCCTGACCTGTACAGTACACCAGTGGTCCTCAATGTGGGGTCCAGGGACCGGGGGGTCCCCAGCCCTAAATCAATCAATCAGTGTATCAAATGTATTTGTATAGCACATTTAAACATGACACTTGTCAACCAAAGTGCTTCTAAGTGGGTTACGTAGCAAAAAAAAAAAAAGTACTCCTGACGTATAAATAAACAGAAAATAAACAACCAACAGACAAACAAAGAAACAGAACAACACGTCAAAACAAACGAGGCAAGAGTCAGAGTGAGTCAGGGAAGGCGAAGGAATATAGGTGAGTTTTGAGCTTAGATTCAAAAGACTCGATGGAGGGGGCAGATTTGATGGACGTGGGGATGCTGTTCCAGACTTGAAGTAGGACCTACGGGTGGTTAGGAGACCCTTGTCAGCAGATCCGAGGGTGTTAAATAGTTTTAATTTTCACTTATTCACTTCAAAATGTGCACAATGAGAAAATGTGTAAGAATGACTATTCTGATCCTAGGTTTCACACTCACTTCACATCTCCCCACCGAGTGTGTAGACAGACTCTCGGATGGGGCTCCCAGAGACTAAATCTTATCAAATTGGTTTCCTATTATGCATCAATTTGGTGTGGAAATGTTTGAATGCCACTGCAAAAGATGAGGGGCCGAGGGGCGCTTGAAGCCTTTCTCCAACGTGTTCGTGTTTCCGCGTCTCTGATTGGCCAGGTCATGTGACATGTACGCCCAATCGTGGGACCACAAGTTTTTACACTGGTTAAGCTTAGGCGCTCTTTCGAAGTTGGGTAAGGTTAGAGTTTGTCTTAAGAGCATGGCGATAGAACGCCTGCCCTGATTCCAAACTCTAACCTTAACCAACTTCGAAAGAGTCGCCTAAGCTTAACCAGTGATAAACTAGGCATTAGGTAGTTTGCAGGCTGTTCGACCCGGAAATAGGCGCAGAACTTGCCGTCCCACAATTGGCGCACATGTCACATGACCTGGCCAATCAGAGCGCAAAGTGGGAACTAGGGCTGGGCGATATGGCCTCTAAATGATATTGCGATATGTTTTGGCCATATCACGATATATATCGCAATATTTTGACATTTCCTCTAAAGCACTTGAAATTGCTTGATTTAACCCTTTGATGCATACAGTCACGCCAATATGATGATTATAATAAGTCCCTGCAAAACATGTTTCCATTATTAAACCATGAAGATGCTTTAAAAAATAATTAAATGAAAATGTACTAAGAGTAGTCTACTGACACACTAATAAAAAAAAATTATTTACATCTAAGACAATTTATATAAAAACTATTGGGTGCCTAAGACTTTTGCACAGTACTGTGTTTTCTATCCACTTTATCCAAACACACATATATATATATATATATTACACACTACTGTGAGAAAATAATAAATCACACACAAAGCCTTACAAAGGGATAATGGCTTATAGCAGACTTAATGATTTTAGAATATTTCAGATAATGAAATGAAATGTTTATATCATCAACTATCCAGTTAGTGGGAACCCGGAAACACGGATGCGTTGGAGAAAAGCTACACGCACCCGGGACACACACCTCTCTCTCTATCTATCCTGATTCCTGTCTGGATTATATTCCATAGAATAGATGGGTATTCATGATAGGTATTCATGAATCATGATGGTCCACCACAATATCAGATAGACCCGCCACAAATAGATTTACAAAGCTGATACAGTAACATGTCAACAATGCTTCTCTTATGTTGCACACATGCCTCCGTTAGACTGCCTCCCTGTATGCCCCCAGCCACCACAAGTCAATGAAGAACTACCGTTTTTCAATCCCTGCATCACCTTGGTACACAGAGGCAGAAAAGTTATCCGACCACTTCAAACATCGGACAGTCCTATACATGCATTGATTGAAAACTTTATTAGCAGATTGGGTACAATACAGTATGGCTCAATACACACAATTGTTAAGGGGATGCAGACCAGAGAAAGACTTTAGTCTTGTTTACATCAGGGTCCCCCATTTTCAATTCATCTGGACCAGGGTTAGAAAAAAAAAAAAAAAATCAAGGGCTTTTTTGCCCCCCTTAATTGATTTTCGTGGGCTTTTTTTGTATTTCGGGGGCACTGAATTTTTATGATGAAAATTAACATAAGGATTATAAAACATTGTTGTCTGTTGACACTTTTTTTTACAGTCTTCGTCCCTATGTTTGATAATGTAATGTTAATGTCTCCATATATAGGGCTCTACGCTAACCTTTTTCCCAAGGAGCACATGTGCTCCTAAATAAAATGTTAATAAATAAAATCTAAATAAAAATTTAGGAGCACACAAAGAAATTTAGGAGCACAGTGAAAATTGTTCAAGTAACAGAGTTTATTAACTATTTATCACATGCATATTATACTGTGCGTGTGCACACTATGAATTGAAAATGGGGGACCCTGATGTAAACAAGACGAAAGTCTCTCTGGTCTGCATCCCCTTAACAATTGTGTGTATTGAGCTGTACTGTATTGTCCCCATTCTGCAATCTGTTAATAAAGTTTTCAATCAAACGCAAAGGATATCGGTTGTCAAGCTGCTTTTGTATGTTGTAGTGTTGTTATGATACCAACATTTTGACTTTGATACAGATAGGAAAGGTAATGGAATATATTATTAGATGACAGAACATTGAAAATTCTTTATACAATTATTGTATAAAGTATACTGTGATTGGACGTTTATGCGCCTTGTGTAATGTGGGACTATTAACAGCGGAGCTGTTTTGTAATCGTCACTCGTCTCGAGTAAATGATTTTTCCGGGTCGCGCACACACACATATTATTAGGGGCAAATACAAGGGAAATGCTCGCACTGTAGATCATATATATAATTATATATATAATTAGTAAACTGTCGGGAGCATTTTCTGCCCCCCCTTAACTGATTTTCGAGGGCATTTTGTCCATTTTCAAGGGCATTTTGCCCGAGCCCCCGTTAATTTCGAACCCTGAGTCAGGACATTTATGACATACACAACATACAGATATACAGTACTGTACTGTTACATCCAGACATTTATGACATACAAGATATACAAATATAGTACAGTTTACGAGACAGAGATCCTAAAAGAAAATATATACATTGGAGGGGGAAGAAACTGTACATTGGAGGGGGTTGGGTGGGTTGGGTTACCGGGCCAGTTTCGAATTGCAGCCTTTTTGAGAGTAGTTTTGAAGGTGGGTAGGGATTATTTTACGGCTGTAAATGTGTTTAGTCCCTTGTCCCCCCGAATCTGGGTTTAACATGATTTGTGGAGCTCCCTCTGGTGTTGTGGTCGTGGTATTCACTGACCTTTGGGAAGTATTTTGACTTGTATGTACATGGGTACCTTGGTCGTGTAGTGCATCTTGTAGACCAGGCCCATTGCAAGTTGCTGAATTTTCAATCTATTAATCAATCAAAGCGGGGAACATAGAACCCGGGGAACATAGGGATGATCCCCTGGCTTGCACATCGCAGCCGAAGGGGCTAATTAAATGGGGGGCCCTGATGTAAACAAGACGAAAGTCTTTCTCTGGTCTGCATCCAATTGTGTGTATTGAGCCGTACTGTATTCTACCCATTCTGCAATCTGTTAATAAAGTTATCAATCAATCAATCAGTAACGTTACTGTAACGTTAGTTGTTAGCATTAGCTCTCCTCACCATGGACACGAGTTGTTGCGCCGCGGCCACCAGCTCCGTGCGCGGCCTCTTCAGGAGCCCCGCGGGGACCACCGCCATGTCCGCCGCTCTCTTCTTGGGCTCGATCATTCTGGTTGTCTGTACTCAAACAAAACAGCTCGACCGCCGATATTTTGTCTGTAAGTCGAATCCCAAATGAATGAGGTTGCCTTGCGGAACTCGAAGACAAAACCAAGGAAAAGAAGGGAGAAATACTTCCGGGTCCGTGTGGACGTTTTCTTCTTCTTCTTCTTCTTGTAAGTTTCCGGCGGACTAGGCGTATTGCCGCCCTCCACAGGACAGAGGGAGCACTTGGTGGTTCTCACCCAGGCCTAGAAATGAAGGCAAAGAGAAATAATTAACTCCCTGAGAAGAAAGAACTTTAAAGAAGGAATTTCGTTGTTCTCTGTACTTTCAAACGGAAATACGAGGTGTTTTCCTATTTCCGTTTGAAACCAAAATCGAAAAAAACGGGGGGAACTGAAATACGGAGCTGTTTTTCGTATTTTGGTGTCAGAATCAAATAAAAAAAATGAGTAAATAATGGGCCGATTTTAATGTACTTGTCACCTGGTTCCGTTCTCCATTCTTCAAAACGAAATAAGGAATGGCCAAAAACCAAAACCGGCCCATTATTTACTAGTTTTTTTTATTTTTTATTCTGACACCAAAATACGAAAAACAGCTCCGTATTTCAGTTTCCCCCCGTTTTTACGATTTTGGTTTCAAACGGAAATAGGAAAACACCTCGTATTTCAGTTTTTTTTTCCGTATTTCCGTTTGAAACGAAAAACGAACTATCAAAACGGCGTTATTTTTTTTCGTTATTTTTTTTCATAGCCGCATTTTGCGGAGATGCTCTCTGATTGGCCACTTCATGTGACATGTGCGCCCAATCGTGTGACGCCTGTTTCTACACCTGTTAAGCTTAGGCACTCTTTCGAAGTTGGTTAAGGTTAGAATTTGTCTTAGGGCATGGCGATAGAACGGTCCGTGTACGTTTTGATAGTTCGTTTTTCGTTTCAAACGGAAATACGAAAAAAAGAAAAAAAAATGAAATACGAGGTGTTTTCCTATTTCCGTTTGAAACCAAAATCGGGGAAAAACTGAAATACGAAGCTGTTTTTCGTATTTTGGTGTCAGAATCAAATGAAAAAAAGAGTAAATAATGGGCCGGTTTTGGTCCGTGTACGTTTTGATAGTTAGTTATTTTTTTTAATTTTAATTTTATTTTTTAAAATCTTTTTCCCCTCCTTTTTCCGATTTTTCTTCCATCCCACTGTTAGTCGTTATGCCAATTCCCAACCCCCTTCCTGGTTGTTGCGCACTTTCCCCTACTGTTGGTCCGAGAGGCCGGAGACTGTCACATGCTTTCCTCCGACGCATGTCCAGCCAGCCGGCAGCCAGCCTGGCCGCGCAGATTCTCACTGGGAGAGTGTAACGTGTGGGAGGCCGCACTACCTCTCTCCAGATCCTACCCTCGCTGAGCAGGCGCCCCGACCGAACTGTAGGGGTCGCTGTCCACAACGCCCAGGACCCCCCCGCCAGCTTTCCCCACCCCCTAATACTGCCAATTGTATTAGTGTGAACGGCCAGCCAAGCTGGTGACAATGCCGGGAGCTGGATTTGAACACGCGAACCCAGCGTCTCCAGCGTTGGTGACGAACGCAATCTCCGCTACGCCACCTGACCGCCCGTTTTTCGTTTTTGATGTGAAGAATGGAGAACGGAACCACGTGACAAGTACGTTTTTCAATGTAAAAGCCATGCACGATCTAACGAATATGTATAACGTTATGAATAAATACATAAATACATGCATACAGATCTATACCAGGGTAACGTTATGATACATATATTTTTTGTTTTGTGCATTTCATTTAGACATGATATTTTATGTGAAGTAATAGCCTAATATGGTCTGTCCCAAATAGTGTTGTCTAAACGCACGTTACCCAACAGATATCCTAGTTCAGTGGTCGGCAATAGTGATGCCCAACCAGTCGGCCGTGATCGACCGGTAGATCAATGACATTCAATATAATTGATGCGAGCAATGTTACTAGTAATAGGCTAAGCTAACTAGCGTTAGCCGTTAGCTTAGCGTTAACCCTCAAAAGCGGACTCCACAACACCAGTTCCATTCGTGAGAAAATGGGGTGGGTTATATTGACAAGGCTTGACAACAGAGGTTCAAATATAACTTCATATTTATTGGTTATTTGTTTCTTTTATATCAGCATCCAGTCTCCACCACCGTGTGTTAAACTCTTCCTTCCTTTGTTGATGTTCGAGCGTGACATCGCCTACGGCAAGCTTACACGCTCAAAACGCAAACCGTAAACAGAACCCGGAGCGAACCAAGACTGAAGTGTGTACACAAACTAGAGGGGGGGGGGGGGGGGGGGGGGGGGGGGGGGGGTTCGCACCCAAGGATGGAACGAGGACGGAACGGAGCTGATTCGACCCCGATGGTGAGTGAGAAAGCACCCTGAGGCAAGTGCGCAGCCAGGGACCGTCTAAAAAGTGCAACACCGGAAAGAGACACTACAAAAAGATTCAATAACTTCACTGTCATACAATAGGTCTGATATTAACATTCAGTATTCAATATTGTCTGATTCAATATTAACATTCAGTATTCAAGTAGAACAGCTAGCTAGCTGTTGTGGACACTCACCGTTCCACAGCAAAACGGTAGGCAAGGCACCTTGGTTGAGAAATGCAGGTTTCAGTCTATGTGTTTTGTAGGATAGACAGTCTATCTATCCTGTCTCAAGATGCACAATGAGATCTTCTTCTTCTTCTTTTTTGGAATTTCCGGCAGTGTAGACGCATCGTGGCATATTACTGCCCTCCGCAATTCTTTTGATGGGCTCTTCTTCTTCTTCTTCTTCTTTTCCCGCAGTCTACTGGAACCCGTCATCCCCTACATTGTCCATTGGAGTGCAGCTAATGCTGCTACTTCCTGTCTGAGCCCCCCTCCGCGGGACCCTCCTTGCCCCCTGCGATCTTATTCTGGGCTGCTTTGTCCCTCTCAGCCCCCTCACCCAATTCCCTAGCCACCTCCTCCCATTTCAGACCTTCCATTCCCAAATGTTGAACCGCTATCCTAACAATCATCTTTACCCTCTCTGTTTTACCCTTAGCCTCTGCCAGACCATTAACTACCCCTGCCACGAAGGGCGGCTACGTGGCGTAGTGGGCAAGGCGCTCTCCACGAAATGCTGGAGACGCTGGGCTCGTCAGTTCGATGAGGTGAGACGGATCTTTAAAAAAGTGGATATCAGGAAGGCAGCAGGACCGGACGGCATCCCCGGCCGCGTCCTAAAAGTCTGTGCCGACCAACTGGCCCCGGTATTCACTGACATCTTCAACCTGTCCTTGGAACAGGCCGTCATCCCCACCTGTCTGAAGAAGTCCACCATCATCCCTGTACCCAAAAAATCTACGCCCGCTTGCCTCAACGACTACCGCCCTGTAGCCCTCACCTCCATAGCCATGAAGTGCTTTGAGAAGCTAGTGAAGGGCTACATCTGTTCCTCCCTCCCCATCAACCTGGACCCTCTGCAATTTGCATATCGCCCCAACAGGTCCACGGAGGACGCCATAGCCCATGTGCTGCACACAGCAGCATCACATCTGGACAAGAGGCAGGGGAACTATGTGAGAATGCTGTTCATCGACTACAGCTCAGCATTCAATACCATAGTCCCCTCCAAACTCATAGCCAAGCTCAGGGACCTGGGCTTGAACTATGACCTGTGCCAGTGGGTCCTGGACTTCCTGACGGGCAGACCCCAGGTGGTAAGAGCCGGCAACTGCACCTCCTCATCCATCACGCTCAACATAGGGGCCCCCCAGGGCTGTGTTCTGAGCCCCCTCCTCTACTCCCTGTACACACATGACTGCGTAGCACAGCGGAACAACAACACCATCATCAAATTTGCTGATGACACAGTAGTGGTGGGCCTGATCTCTGCCAACGACGAAAGGGCCTACCTGGAAGAGGTAGAGAACCTGTCACAGTGGTGTCAGGAGAACTGCCTCTCCCTGAACGTCAGCAAAACAAAAGAGATGATTGTGGACTTCAGGAGGTCGGGGGTCAAGGACTACAGCCCCCTCAGCATCGACGGGGCACCAGTTGAGAGAGTGAACAGTTTCAAGTACCTCGGAGCCCACATATCCGAGGACTTGACATGGACCACACACATTGACAGTGTTGTGAAGAAGGCACGACAACGCCTCTACTTCCTCAGGCGCCTAAGGAAGTTCCAAGTCAGTCAGAAGATCCTTAGGAACTTCTACTCATGTACAATAGAGAGCATCCTGACCGGCAACATCACCTCCTGGTTTGGGAATAGCACTGCACAAGACCGTAGCAGACTACAAAGAGTGACACGTTCAGCCGAACGCACAATTAGAGGGGGGCTTCCCACCCTCCAGAACATTTACAACAAGCGGTGCAAGGGGAAGGCTAAGAGAATTATTAAGGACTCGAGCCACCCGAACAACTGCCTCTTTGAACTGCTGCCGTCAGGCAAGCGATACCGGAGTCTTATGGCGAGCACAGAAAGACTCAGAAGGAGCTTCTATCCCCAGGCCATCAGGCTGCTAAACGAAAATAATCGCTAAACGAACAATAATCACTATGCAACAACCATCAAATGCACACAGCACACACACCCACACGCACACACTCACTCAAACAAACAACACACTGCAGCACCCACTCTCCACACTTTAGATCACACAAACACACTTACACTTTATATTTATTGATAAAGGATTTGCACTACAACTCGTACACCTACTGTGAATAGTACCTAAACTGCACCTCGTCCATTTATGCCTTGCACTATATTGTATTGTATATTAGTACACTGCACAGTATTGTATATTGTATGGTAACTACGTCTACGAACATTGTACATATGTCAAAACTGAACACTGTGACCTCTTTTTTTACTTCTAATTTTTACTATGTTTTTATTTCATACTTATCTTGTCATGCACAGTCTCTGGAGCGCAACAGTAAGAAGCATTTTGTACAAAAGTATTCTGTACTTCTGTATGACAACTATTAAAGAAACTTGAACACATTTGCTTTCAGTTTAGCTGGTCGTCCGTACTAATACACATTGGCCGTATTAGGGGGTGGGAAACTGATGGGTGGGGATTGGGCGTTGTGGACAGCGACTCCTACAGGTCGGTTGGTGCGCCTGCGCAGTAGAATCAGGAAGTGTCGGGGGCAGCGTGAGCCTCCCACGCGTTACTCCTCGCCACTGAGAGATTGAGCTGCGCAGGTGAAAAGATGCGACTGCTGTTACCTCAAGTACCGGAGGGGACTTGTGCTATGTATGACTTAGTCCACATTGCAGCCGGCTTGTGGGAGGCAAGAAACAGCGTCCGTGACAGGGGAGGGTTGAATTGGATGATACGAAATTGGGATGGGAGAAAATATAGAAAATGGGAGAAAAAGTGGATCAAAACAAAAAAAAACTACCCCTGCCACGAAGGCCACAATACCTAATTTCTCCTCCCTTACCCTCTCTCTATCCTCCTGCTCTACCCTCTCTGCCAAATGCCCTTCTCCAACCCCCTGCTCCCTTTCTTGGCTGCCCTGTCCTACCCTGCTAACCGCCTCAGCATACGACAACTTACCCTCCCTTCTCACTCTCCGAACCGCGACCTCCTTCTTCATCACCTCGACCTCCTTCTTCATCACCTCACACCCCCTGAACGCTACACTATGCTCCCCACCACAACTACAGCACATCGGCTTCACTCCCTCTCCACACTTCCCAGTCATGTTCCCCGCCACACCTTCTTCTTCTTCTTATTTGAATTTCCGGCAGAGTAGACGCATCGTGGCGTATTACTGCCCTCCGCAATTCTTTTTATGGGCTCTTCTTCTTCTCCTTCTTCTCCTTCTTCACCTTCTTTTTCTTCTTCTACTGGACCCCGTCATCAACTACATTGTCCATTGGAGTGCAGCTACTGCTGCTACTTCCTGCCTGAGCCCCCCTCCGCGGGACCCTCCTTGCCCCCTGCTATCTTATCCTGGGCTGCTTTGTCCCTCGCAGCCTTGTCCCTCGCAGCCCCCTCAGCCAATTCACTATACACCTCCTTCCAGTCCAGACCTTCCAATCCCAGATGTTGAACCGATATCCTAACAATCATCTTCACCATCTCTGTTCTACCCTTAGCCTCTGCCATACCAGTAACTACCCCTGCCACGAAGGCCACAATACCTAATTTCTCCTCCCTTCCCCTCTCTCTTTCCACCTGCTCTACCCTCACTGCCAAATGCCCTCCTTCAACCCCCTGCACCCTTTCTTGGCTACCCTGTCCTGCCCTGCTAACCGCCCCAGCATACGTCAACTTACCCTCCCTTCTCTCTCTCCGATCCGCGACCTCCTTCATCATCACCTCGCACCCCCGAAACGCTACACTATGCTCCCCACCACAACTACAGCACTTCGGCTTCACTCCCTCTCCACAATTCCCATATTCATGTTCCCCGCCACACCTAGCGCACCTCAGCCCCTTCCTACACGTGGTAGCTATATGGCCAAACTCCTGGCACCTATAGCACCTAAGAGGATTATGAACAAATTCCCTAACCCTATACATCCTACGCCCTACAAACACCTCCCTAGGAACAACCCCACCCTCAAACGTAATCACTACCGTCCCCGTCACTGCCCTCTCTGCTCCCCTCTTCATCCTTTCTGCACTCTTAACTATGCCATTACGCCCGTTCTCCATTAGCTCTTCCACCAGCTGCTCTACTGTAACCTCGACCGGTACCCCAGCTATCACCCCCTTACATCCCCCCCCCCTCTTCTCCCCTACTCTCGCCACCTTACTTATACCCACCCCCCCAATGCTCCGCATCTTCCTAGCCACCTCCACCTGCCCCTCACTACCACACCCTACGGCCAGATTCCCATCCCACAAAACGTTCACGTACTTTACCTCTCCTAATCGCTCGGCAATGAGTTTGGGCCACTCGAGCCTACCTACTTTCCTCTCACCCCTCTCCCCCTCAAGCCTGACCACTATATGGATCACTTCCGCTTTTGCCACATCTTTTCCAGCACCCTCGTCTCCCGGCCCACTTGAGCTATCGTCCCCCCCTTTCTTCCTCTTCCCCCCTTCTCCCCCCCTCTCCTCCCCCCTACTCTCACCCTTGCCCTGGCTATCCCCATCGCTGTCGTTCCTCTCCGTCCGCTTCTTCCTCTTCTTCCCCACCGTTTCCCACCCCTCCTCCTCCCTCTCTTCTTTCTCCCTCTCCTCCCCACTGTACTCCGACCCCTTGCCCTTCCACTGATCGCGAATATCGGTCGTTCTGGAAATTCGTAGCTCCATTTGCCGTTCTTCCTCTTCCTTCTTCTTCTTCTTTACACCATCCGACTCCTTCCCTTTGCCACAGCAAGACGGTGGGCAAGGCTTGGCCACCGTTCCACAGCAAACGTACTCTCCCAGGGGAGACCTCGTCCTCTCCCTAGGCCTTCTTCTTCTTCTTCTTCTTCTTATTTGAATTTCCGGCAGTGTAGACGCATCGTGGCGTATTACTGCCCTCCACAATTCTTGCTTCGCCCACACTTGAGAAAGTTTACACTCCTCTTCTTCTTCTTCTCATCTTCAAAACACATTTCTATCGTCTCTGTCTCCTTCTTCTCTGCTCCTCTTGTCATACAATCACAATACAAACATCATCTCCTCTCTTGGAGGGCCCCCCCAAGAGGGGGAACCCTCCATCTCATCGCCACTCCTCAATCTTGAGCTCTCTCTTCTACTTCTTGCTTCCTGAGAACTCTACCCTCCCTAGGCCTTCTTCTTCTTCTTATTTGAATTTCCGGCAGAGTAGACGCATCGAGGCGTATTACTGCCCTCCGCAATTCTTTTTATGGGCTCTTCTTCTTCTCCTTCTTCTCCTTCTTCACCTTCTTTTTCTTCTTCTACTGGACCCCGTCATCAACTACATTGTCCATTGGAGTGCCTCTACTGCTGCTACTTCCTGTCTGAGCCCCCCTCCGCGGGACCCTCCTTGCCCCCTGCTATCTTATCCTGGGCCGCTTTGTCCCTCGCAGCCCTGTCCCTCGCAGCCCCCTCAGCCAACTCTTCACACACCTCCCTCCAGTCCAGACCTTCCAATCCCAGATGTTGAACCGCTATCCTAACAATCATCTTCACCATCTCTGTTCTACCCGTAACCTCTGCCATACCAGTAACTACCCCTGCCACGAAGGCCACAATACCTAATTTCTCCTCCCTTCCCCTGTCTCTTTCCACCTGCTCTACCCTCACTGCCAAATGCCCTCCTTCAACCCCCTGCACCCTTTCTTGGCTCCCCTGTCCTGCCCTGCTAACCGCCCCAGCATACGTCAACTTACCCTCCCTTCTCTCTCTCCGATCCGTGACCTGCTTCATCATCACCTCGCACCCCCGAAACGCTACACTGTGCTCCCCACCACAACTACAGCACCTCGGCTTCACTCCCTCTCCACATTTCCCATATTCATGTTCCCCGCCACACCTAGCGCACCTCATCCCCTTCATACACGTGGTAGCTATATGGCCAAACCCCTGGCACCTATAGCACCTAAGAGGATTATGAACAAATTCCCTAACCCTATACATCCTACGCCCTACTAATACCTCGCTAGGAACAACCCCACCCTCAAACGTAATCACTACCGTCCCCGTCACTGCCCTCTCCGCTCCCCTCTTCATCCTTGCTGCACTCTTAACTATGCCATTACGCCTGTCCTCCTTTAGCTCTTCCACCAGCTGCTCTACTGTAACCTCGACCGGTACCCCAACTATCACCCCCTTACATCCCCCCCCCCCTCTTCTCCCCTACTCTCGCCACCTTACTTATACCCACCCCCCCAATGCTCTGCATCTTCCTAGCCACCTCCACCTGCCCCTCACTACCACACCCTACGGCCAGATTCCCATCCCACAAAACGTTCACGTACTTTACCTCTCCTAATTGCTCGGCAATGAGTTTGGGCCACTCGAGCCTACCTACTTTCCTCTCATCCCTCTCCCCCTCAAGCCTGACCACTATATGGATCACTTCCGCTTTTGCCACATCTTTTCCTGCACCCTCGTCTCCCGGACCACTTGAGCTATCGTCCCCCCCTTTCTTCCTCTTCCCCCCTTCTCCCCCCCTCTCCTCCCCCCTACTCTCACTATCCCCATCGCTGTCGTTCCTCTCCGTCCGCTTCTTCCTCTTCTTCCTCACCGTATCCCACCCCTCCTCCTCCCTCTCCCGTTCTTCCTCTTCCTTCTTCTTCTTCTTTACACCATCCGACTCCTTCCCTTTGTCTTCCACTATCTCCGAGGCCTCCTTCTCACTTCCCTCTCCGTTATCGGTCGTTAGCTCCATATCTGCCTGTTCCCTTTCGCTATCTTCCTCGCCCTTCTCACACCATTTACTTCCATCACGATCCTCCCAATACCCTGGGTAGCCGCTCACAGGCCGGGGCCACCAATCGCAAGGCCTTCGCTGTTCCTGATCTCTCACAGCCACTTCTTCCGCACCCCACCACCGACTACTGCTCCCACGCATGTCTTCGCTGCACAGTTCCGACGGACGCAGACGCCGCCACTCGGCGCATCTCTCCCAATCCATCCTCCCACATGAACAGGCCGCACTTCTGTCTTCCTCTCCAAACAACAGCCTCCCCCCACGAACATACGGCATGGCCTTTCCACAGCAAAACGGTCATGAGAACTTCTTAGGCGAATTGTTGAATATATATAGAACACAAATGTTCTAGAATGTTTGATTATGACATCATACTGTGACATCACAACTGAATTGTTGAATATATATAGACCACAAATGTTCTAGAATGTTCTATTATGACATCATACTGTGACATCACAAATGTTCTAGAATGTTCTATTATGACATCATCTGTGACATCACAAATGTGCTAGAATGTTCTATTATGACATTATACTGTGACATCACAAATGTTCTAGAATGTTCTATTGTGACATCATACTGTGATATCACAAATGTTCTAGAATGTTCTATTATGAGATACTGTGACATCACAAATGTTCTAGAATGTTCTATTATGACATCATACTCTGACATCACAAATGTGCTAGAATGTTCTATTATGACATCATACTGTGACATCACAAATGTTCTAGAGTGTTCTATTGTGACATCATACTGTGACACCACAAATGTTCTAGAATGTCTATTATGAGATACTGTGACATCACAAATGTTCTAGAATGTACTATTATGACATCATACTGTGACATCACAACGGAACATGTTTGAGTTCCATTTGAATAATATAAATAATATGTTTGGTAAGGCTGTCCCCGAAGCCTGTTTTTGGGATTCAATCTTCGTCAGGGTTCTTCGAACGGACGTTCGAACCTTCGTTTTTTAAGCGAAATAAACACAAAGGACACCTCTTTCCTATCGTAGTAAGGTAGACAATGAGCTACAACCTTATTTTCACCTAAACGAGCCGTTCTCGGAGCTGTACATTTAATAATATTGATCTCTTTGTGCAGTCGGCTGTGAGGCAAGTGCGCAGCCAGGGACTGTCTAAAAAGTGCAACACCGAAAAGAGACACTACAAAAAGATTCAATAACTTCACTGTCATACAATATGGTCTGATATTAACATTCAGTATTCAATATTGTCTGATTCAATATTAACATTCAGTATTCAAGTAGAACAGCTAGCTAGCAGTTGTGGACACTCACCTTTCCACAGCAAAACGGTAGGCAAGGCACCTTGTTTGAGAAATGCAGGTTTCAGTCTATGTGTTGTAGGATAGACATCTATCCTGTCTCAAGATGCACAATGAGATCTTCTTCTTCTTCTTGTGATTTCCGGCAGTCTAGACACCTTCCGGCGTATTGCTGCCTAACTGTTCGATCTTCTTCTTCTTCTTTAATGTCGGGTCGCAACGACAGAAAGGCGCATACCGCCACCTCCTGTCGCTGGGCCAATAAGGCAAGATTCCGGCAAATAAAAGAAAATAATAACAAAACAAACAAAAATCAAAATCAAAACATAAACCCAGGATAAACAAACACTACACAGCCCTAACCTCACCTCCCTATCCTACCTAATAAACTTAAACCTAAACCTAACCACAACAAAGAAATTAACTCACTCCTGTCCTACCCCCCAACAATTCTGTGGCCTTACACCTTAGGATGTAGGCCTGTGTCCACAAGAAATTCCATGACAGCTTTCACCACTGCCCTTTGCTGTTCCTCAGGTCCTAATATACTCCTCAGTGAGACGCAAGGCAGCCCTGGATCCAGTACTGCAGTGAACAGCACCCTCCTCTCTGATGCGTATTTGGCACATTCCATAAACACATGTTGCACAGTTTCCTCTGCCCCACATTCACACAGTCCATTTTCATGCTTCCCAATGCGGGCCAGTCCCCCCGCTAGTCCACAGTGTCCAAACCTCAGCCTTGTCATTATCACCTGCTCTCTTCTGTTGTTCCCCAGGGTGACATTCCCTCCCCTAGCACTATTCTGCAAGCTGTAATAAAACCTTCCTCTCTTTTCTCCCTCCCATTCCTTCTGCCACCTTCTGGTAACCTCCGCCTTTATTTCACTGCGGTATTCTGATACCCCCAAGGCTACGCCTACATCCACCTCCTCCCTCCTCAGGGCCTCTTTGGCTGCCAAATCCACAGCCTTGTTGCCCTTCACCCCCCTATGGGCTGGAACCCAAATGAACCCCACTTCAATTCCTGCCCGTTCTGCTCTATAGAGCGCAGTTAGCAGTTCACAGATGAGATCCGGCCTAACCCGTGACCTCCCACCCTGCAGCGCCATCAATGCAGCCATCGAGTCCGAGCAGATAACCACCTGCTGCGGCCTCACCTCTTCTACCCAGTTTACTGCCCATAATAATGCCACTACCTCTGATGTAAAAACTGACACCCCATTTGACAGCCGTCTGCTCTGGGTGACCCGCAGAGCGGGAATGTGGATTGCGAACCCCACCCTTTTACTACTAGGCTCCATGGACCCATCTGTGTATATTTGCAAGTGACCTGCCCAGTTCTCCTGCATCCTCTCCCTCACCAAATCATCCGGGTCTCCTCTACCCTCCTCTCCTTCTTCTTCTTTAGAATTTCCGGCAGTGTAGACGCATCGTGGCGTATTACTGCCCTCCGCAGTTCTTTTGATGAGCTCTTCTTCTTCTTTCTTCTTTTGAATTTCCCGCAGGCGTATTACTGCCCTCCTCAGTTCTTATACTACGCTAGTCGTGTGCCATAGTTAGGCCTCTGATTGTTTACCCTCTTCTTCTCATCTTCAAAACACATTACTATCGACTCTATCTCCTTCTTCTCTGCTCCTCTTGCCTGTCCAATACTAATAAATACAATAACGCTATATCCTCTGGTACAACTCTGACGCGTGCAGAAATGTCAGCACTGCCTCAGAAATGTCAGCACTGCCTTCTTCTTCTTCTTCTTCTTTTGAATTTCCGGCAGAGTAGACACATCGTGGCGTATTACTGCCCTCCACACTTCTTTTGATGATCTCTTCTTCTTCTTCTTCTTCTTCTTCTTCTTCTTCTTTCTTGGCGTATTTCTTCCCTCCTCATTTCTTATACTACACTAGTGGTGTTCCATCTTTAGGCCTCTTCAACTCACACTTTCTCCTTCTTCTCTGCTCCTCTTGCCTGTCCAATACTAATACATACCCTAACGCTATATCCTCTGGTACAACTCTGAAGCATGCAGAAATGTCAGCACTGCCTCTGTGATCAACTGGTGGTTCTCATTATCCATGCCAAAGAATGATTTAAGAGAGAAGGAAGACACTCCCAGCTCTTCCAGACTTTTATAAAAGATTTCCCTCTCTTTCCTATACCTTTCACATTTTAGGAAGACATGCCCGACAGTTTCAGTCTCTCCACATTCACACACCCCATCTGGATGTTTGCCCACAATGCACAAGCTACTGTTCAACCCACAGTGCCCCAGCCTCAGTCTACACATCTTCACCCTATCACTCCTTGACCCATATCCCTCCACCTTGATCTTGACCCGAGGCTGCAGAGAGAAATAGTGCCTTCCCTTGGTCCCCCTTTCCCACTCATCCTGCCACTCAGCCTCAACTCCTTTCTTTATCTTATCTCTGAGTTCTACTCTTCCCATTGAAATGCCTATCTCTTCCTCCCTTCCCAGGCTCTGTTTGGCAAGGGAGTCAGCCATCTCATTCCCCGCAATCCCAGCGTGCCTCGGGACCCAACAAAACTCCACTGACCAGCCTGCCTTCGCAATCCTATATAAAACCAACATTATTTCCTGAATGAGATCAGGGCGAGCTTTAGACCCACCTGCACTCAGAGCCATCAGTGCAGCAGCCGAGTCAGAGCATATAATCACCTGGCTTGGTCCCACTTCCTCCACCCACCACAATGCCCAGAGGATGGCAAGCAACTCTGTCACAAATACTGAGCTGCCATCGGATATTCTTTGTCCCTTACCGATCCCTAACCGAGGCACCCACCACCCAAATCCTGCCCTCCCACTTTCAGGATCCACAGAGCCATCAGTGTACACCTCCAGAGCCCCTGATTCCAGAAGGAACCTCTCTATTTCCTCCACAATCTCGCCCTTATCCTCCTCCTTCAAGAACCTAAGTTCAATGACTCGATCAGGCACTAGCCAAAATGGCACTGATAGCCACCGAGTGTGCTCCGCCACTCCCCCCTGATGCAATCTCAACTTCCTGGCCCACTGATCAATACTGGCCAAAAAAGGTTTATACTTATCCCCATCTCCTGAAAGTAAACACCTAGCTGGGAAGGACAGACTTGTCCCACTCAATTTTGCCCAGTACTGTAGCCCTAACTTTACTCTCCTCAGGTTTAGGGGCAACTCCCCCATTTCCACCAATAGTGCTGAGGCAGGGGTGGTCTTAAAAGCTCCACAGCAGATTCTCAGAGCCTTGCACTGAAGCACATCCAGCTTTCGCAAATTAGACTTGGCCGCAGAGCCGTACACATAACAACCATAATCAATTGTTGACCTGATCATCGCCTGGTATATCATGCACGTGGTCTCTCTATCCGCTCCCCACCCACTCCCAGCCAAACTTCTCAGCACATTCACTATTCTTTCACACTTTGCCAGGATTTTCTCTATATGAACAGCCCAATTCAATCTTTCGTCAAACCAAACTCCCAAAAATTTAAACACCTTTACTCTCTCTAAGGGAGATCCATACATAACCAGCCTTCCCCTAGGCACCCTCTTTCTAAAACCAAAAATCATATAATTAGACTTAGAGGCGGATATTTTAAAACCCCACTTGTCTCCCCATTCCTCTACATCCCCCAGAGCTCTTTGTACCTGCTTTAAACAATACTCAACATTCTTCCCTCTTTTCCATATGGCCCCATCGTCCGCAAATAAAGACAACCCATATCCTTTTCCAATTTGCCCAAAAATGTCATTAATCATCACATCGAAGAGGACCGGACTAATCACGCTTCCTTGCGGGGTGCCATTTTCTATTTTTACAGTTTTTGAGGTTTGCCCCCCCACACGTACTTGGATCGTCCTGTCTAATAGAAAATCCTTTATCCAATTAAACAATCTCCCTCTAACTCCTAGGTCATACAATTTCAAAAGCAGCCCCTCTTTCCACAAAGAGTCATACGCCTTCTCAATATCCAAAAATACACTTATCACTACTTCCTTATTGTCAAAAGCCTGTCTAATGTCCTGGTCTAGAACAGCTACTGATTCCATTGTAGACCTGCCATTTCTAAACCCATTCTGATACCCAACATAAAGATCCTTACTTTCTAAAAAGTAAACTAATCTATTAGTAATCATCCTTTCCATAATTTTACACAATACAGACGTCAAGGCTATGGGTCGGTAAGATCCTGGATCAGCCGCTACTTTACCTCCTCATTCTCTCAGAATATATAGAACACAATGTTCTAGAATGTTCTATTATGACATCATCTGTGACATCACAAATGTTCTAGAATGTTTGATTATGACATCATACTGTGACATCTGTAATAGAACGCTTTCTGTTTCGAAACTAGGAGCATGCGTTAGACGGCGCTACACCTTAATCTAATACGTGACTGGATGTAAATACAAAACCGTTAGGTTGACGTGTATTAACACAACTAGATTATAATCGGACATCTTTCCGTGGATATTGTCAAGACTGTGGAACTTCCTGGTTGTCGCAACATTTTACCTACCGAAACTGTCACGAATGCTTGACTTTGACTAACGTTTATAGATTTAACGGTTGGAAACTTAAACATTCTAATATCTAATAGCCTGGGATGTTTTCAACACACGACGGTTTTCTAACGTTACGAATGTAAAGAAGGGGAGAAGGAAAAGATTTCGTAAGTTTTCACAGCCATGGCAAACGGCAATGGTGGTGCATCGAGCAACGGTGATTTGGTACATGTGTCAGAAAGTTCTGACCTATTTCACGACAGCATTCTTGGTCCTCTTCAGAATGCATACTTATATGAGGAGTCTAAGCAGTCTTTCATATATAAATCAGCTTTCTTGATCAAGAATGCCACCCTGCAGGAAAAGTATGAGAACTTCCGAGTGCAGAGAAGAGATGCTGGATACTCTGAAAAGGATCTCAAGGAATCTTATGGGTTTCTACTGTTTGATGATAAAAACAGGGCAAATCAACTTGGAGAAACTGGTGTGGTCACTGGAAACAGCACATGCACAACTCTTGGAGATCCACTGAAAGGTGTGTATGTATCCAAGTACTCTGACTGCCTGGACATCAACCGCTGGTATCACGGGAAAACTGGCTACATTGCGATCATCAAGCTGACCAAGGGCAGAGTAAAAAATGTGCTGGAGAACTACACCCAGAACCTCACAGCCCCCTCAGAGGGGTTTGACTGCCATGTGTCCGAGCAGCTGGCTGCTGTATCTGCCAACACCAGTTCCTTTCTGGCCTTTGAGAGAACCCAGTACTACATGTATGAGCGCCTTGATGTTGGAAGCAATACAACAGTCGAGTCTCCCAGCCACGCTTGTCCATTTGCCATTGTGTCGTTTTCCTATCGGGATACCAAGGCAACTCCATTAGTACCTCAAGAGAAAAGCGAGGAGAAAAAAGCAGTGCTTCATTATTTACCCTGGAGGGGTCAGCTACAGATCTGCTCCCAGCTATTCAATGTTGGACTGAAGTCTACAACAGGGGCCTTAATGCCAGCTAAACTACCTGCAGTAGTGAAAGTTAACCGAGTCGTTTCCATGGTAGATCTGAGACAGTGCGTGCCAAAGGCTGTCTTTGAAACCTGGTTTTCTGGTGAAGTCTCTCTGGATGGCATGTGCTGTACTCTGTATGAATTGGTTCCCTCTGAGGTGGAGGACACATCTCTTGCTCTGCTTACCCAGGAACTGATGGCGAAAGACCTAGCTCTAGCTGTACAGCTGAATGATGGTGGTTTTCTTATAGTGTTACATTCTTCTCACTTCCTGACATATGATGATGCTAGGTCCAATACAACTGAGGTTCTACAAGGCATGTTTGTGTTTCCAGACTCAAGAGCAATACAGAGAGACACCAAAGTTGGACAGAAAAAGCCTACCATTTCATCTGAAATTCTTCAGGTCCTGCCAGCATTGAACTACGCAGAAAGTGAAGTTGAGAAAGGTTGCACTGACCAAACTGGGGAACTGTGTGGAATATTTGAGCAGCACATCCAAAGTTATGCTGCTCTGATAAACCCTGGACTGGCAGCAAGTCCATCAAGGGAAGCCAGCATCTTTCCGGATCAGTATGATGTACCTGATGCCCTAAAATACCTCTACTCTGCCCCAGTGTGGAGTAGCAGGACATGGCAGAGTTTAAAGTCGTACCAGACCCAGCCTGGCTCCTTCCAGCTGCCTGTGTCCAGGGCCACAGAGCTCCTGGAAGCTGGACAGGAGGAGAGAAGGGACGACCCTGATGATGAGGTCTATGTTTTTCTGTCATCTCCCGAGGGGGCACCGGCCACGCCTGTAACTCTGTGCCTTGAGGCTCGTTTGGAAGCCCAGGAATCCCCAACACATGCTGATACATCAGTGGACAGTCATATAGCAAGTGTTGGAGCTCAGAATGAAGCAGACATTATGCCTCAAAATGATGTGGCGCATATCTTGCAGTATGGAGGATCCTCCATAGACATGGGGCTGTCTAAAACAGAGTTGATTGTCAGCATCACATCTGCGAAGGAAACTATGACAGTCTTGGATCGTGGTCACCACATAAAAAGTGCTGTGCCGGTCACAAGGCATTGTGAGGTTCATCTTTCCAGTTTATCACCAACCGAATTACAAATTCCGGGGGTCAACTCTGAGAAGGGCGAAAAGGCCAAAAAGCCCATAGAGTGCTCTGAGATCAGTAATACCCCCAAAATGGATGGGAGGAAAAGGCCAAGGGGACGTCGTAAAGGTATAAGAATCTCACCTAAATTGAGTGCTCAGACTTCCAGTTTACCGGAAGCCAAGTCATTAGTGGATGCTGAGAACTCTTTGAGTGAAAACCATGAAAAGGCCAGCCAGCCCTCAGACCATCCAGAGATGGATAACTGCTCTTTGAGTGAAGATTGTGACGAGGCCAGCCAGCCCCCAGACCATCAAGAGATGGACTACAGCTTTTTAAGTGAAAAGTGCGAAAAGGCCAGCCAGTCCTCAGATGATCAAGAGATGAATGACAAACTTGATTGGAGGAAATTACCAAGGCGTCGCCGCAAATGTGCACAATTGTCATCAAAGTGTAAAAGGATCCTCAGATCTGCAGGAGTTAAAGTCAAGGAAAAATAACCAGACACAATGCAAAGTGTTGTTGTAGTAGAACCTGAAATCCACCCGCTGAGAAAGAAGACTGAGCGATGGGACTTGAAGCCAGTCATCACCGAATGTGGCAGAATCTTGGTTCCACATGGCTCTAAAAACACAATTAAGCATATAGTGTTGTTGAAGGATGGACCAAAAGCTACAGATTGGGAACACTGCCCTGACAAAATGATGGTTGAAGTTTCTGTGGAAGCTCTGGAGACGGGACAGGATTCTAGACCTGTTTTACAGATGAAACACGGACAGATGGCTACCACAGACACCATGGATGGAGGCGGCGGGGTGAATTCTGGACAGAGTAAACAGTCTGATGGTAGTGATGTTTCACAGACTAGAAAGCCAGACACTAAGGAAACTTCTCCAGACAGCTGTATGACTGGGGCTGATGCCACAGACTCTCATGCCCCAGAACCTATTCAGAAACAACATACTGATGGTCCTATTCCAGTGCAAGACACAAAAAAGACGAAACTTCTGTTAAGTAAACTAAGGAGCCTTCTTCCCTTAAGGGTAAAGAGGAAACAGTTTCAAGATGTGCCATCAGATGAGACACAACCAGGTCATGCACAGAGTACTGAACTTTGTGTACAGGGAATGGAACCTTCAGTCAAGAGGAGCAAGGCTGACATTGTCATGGAGAAGTTGGAAATGGATTTAACTGAAGGTGACCAGGACACCACAGATGTTTCAAAGACACGAACATTAGATCCACTTTTGGCTCAGGCCCTATGCTTGACTCCTAAAGAGTTTCCAGATAAGACACAGAAAGATCAAAGTCGGGATATTCAAGCAAGAAGAGACTCCTCAAATGTACAGCACCCGGTCACACCTCAAACTACGTCAGACAAACCGGCTCAGCCCTTACAAAGTACCCGTTCACAAATCTCAGGAAGGGGTGGGATGAAAACACTCAAAAAGCGGCAAAACGTATCCAGAGAATCTATAAAAAAGAAATGGTGGTTGCATTTTCACACACCAGGTTCTTTTACCGGTGAAAACCCCAAAAGCAAAGTTTGTACTAGGAACAGTTCAGTCAGGAAGAATCTGAAGGAAAGTTTGAGTGTTACTTTCCCACCTACAGATGCTTTGACCTTACTTGCAGACTTGGCACTCTGCGCCATTAATGGCCAGGTCCCGCAACAGCCGGACCCAGCAGAGAGAGAGAGAGAGCTTGACTCAAGTTTGGAGACATGTGACCTCACGAAAGACTGTCTCGAACCAGAGTCGGTTCTTCACGCCTTGCTGAGGCAGCCCACCCCTAGCCACGTTCTGACCCCTAAATCTCCTTCACCCAAAGGTCTTGTGGGAAACAAGGAGGTGGTTGTTTTGATAACTAAAGAGCATGCTTACTCACTGCCCCCATCTTCCTCTCTACTTTTGGGTTTATCAGGTGCACCCTTCCAGGTTTCTCCTTTAAGTGGCTCTGCTGGACTGCAGCATCTTCGCCACAACACGAACAGCGATGGAACAAGAGCACTACGTGCCAATCTCTCTCACGAGGGTAAATGCCAAGGCAGTCGTAGCGCTACAGAAAGCCTTAGTAAAGACATTGTTCGCAGGAGGAGGTTCAGACGCTCTCGCACCTTCATTGAAGAAGACGGGTCCGTCCAAATCACAAGGCTATGGAAGGAAAATTACGATTTCGGTCTAGACAGCAAGTTTACGAATGACCCGAAGGATAAAACTGTCACAAGAGTCTTGCATGGCGCATGGGATTTCAGCCATCAGGACACCACTGAACAGGTGCAGCTCATTGTGCACATGTGGATAGGTCTGTTCTACAGCCGGTCAACAGCCAGGTTCTTTCACCTCGACTCTAGTCTTCCATGTCTAGAAGATGTTGATTGTTTGGAAATGTCTGATGGAACGGTACCAAAGCAAACCACACCTGACCCTGAGACCACCTCCTCTGCTCCTATACCCACTAAAATGCCAGAATCAAAAGCTGTTGACCTTAGCAAAAAAAAGACACCCGTCTTGAATCAAGAATCTGTGGTATTGGATCTTTCACTGATGAAACCCAAGAAACTGGATCTCACTTCAGACACCAAGAATGTGGTGGATTTTTGACGTCTCCAGGGATGGTTAAATGAAATACAGAGACAAGAGATTGGCCTTAAATCAGAGTGCAAACCACCAGGTTCTCCACGGACATCCAGCAGCCTAAAACAGTGTCACACTGCGAATTAGGCATTCTGAAATAATCAAACAGGAGCAGAAAGAGACAGCCGGATTACTCACGTTAAATGAATACAATACAGGTTTATTGGAAAATAAAATAATACAGTACGCCCATACGGACGGACTTTCAGTCTGTCAGAGTGCATATTCACAGGTCTGTCAGAGTGAAAGTGACAAAAAGCAAAGTGTCATGTGTTTTAACACAGTGGAATAGAGACGCCTTGCTCGTCTCTGATTGGGTTGGCTTTATATGGTCATTTAGGGAGTCAAATGGAATGGGCTTTTGAGGAGGGCTCGCTGCGGCCTTGGATGCAAGCGTTATCTGGCCTGCTCTGAATATAATGAATGGATATAGTGTTTTAACAGTTTTTGAGAGAAGGATAACATGACTTCACGATCAACCCTGTTGTGGGGATTAAGAATGTGAAATTACCCTTCACATTTAAACAGAAATCCTGACCTCACAAATAGAGGAGGGGGGGGGGGAGGAGGAGGGAAGGAGGAGGAGGAGGAGGAGGAGGAGGGAAGGTGGAGGAGGAGGGGATGTGAAATTACCCTTCACACATCAACAAATGTTCTAGAATGTTCTATTATGACATCATACTGTGACATCGACAGTGGCTCATGAGGTAGGGCAGTCGTCTGGCAATCCGGAGGTTCCCGGTTCGATTCCCGCTCCTCCCGGGCAGCGTGTCGATGTGTCCTTGAGCAAGACACTTAACCCCTAATTGCTCCCGATGAGCAGGTTGGCACCTTGCATGGTTGCCTCCGCCGTCGGTGTGTGAATGTGTGAGTGAATGGGTAAAATGTGAGTAACAAATTGTAAAGCGCTTTGGATAAAAGCGCTATATAAAAAAGCAGCCATTTACATCACAAATGTACTACAATGTTTGATTATGACATCATACTGTGACATCACAAATGTTCTAGAATGTTCTATTATGACATATTGTGACATCACAAATGTTCTACAATGTTCTATTATGACATCATACTGTGACACAAATGTTCTAGAATGTTCTATTATGACGTCATACTGTGACATCACAACGGAACATGTTTGAGTTCCAAACCTTCGTTTTTAATAATAAAAAAAATAAAAGAAATTTAAATTATAATTTTTTTTAATTATTATTATATATCCTCAAACTAAATCCTCAATTTGAATAAAGTGATTCAAACTTCGTCAGGGTTTTTCGAACAGACGTTCGAACCTTCGTTTTTAATAAAAGAATTAAAAAGAAATCTCATTTCTTTTTATAATATATTTTTTTTATCCTCAAACTAAATCCTCAATTTGAATAAAGTGATTAATCTGATTAAATTAGTCTTTTTTCTTTTATTAGTTAGTGATGTAATCAAAAATAACACTTGGAACAAAAAAACGATAATATACGATTGGTAAACAGTATGTTTGATATTATCGGCCTACCGATATTGGCATACAAATTTGATATCGGAAAATATCTGTATCGGTTTTCAAATTATTATTATTATTATTTTTTACATTTATTTAACCTTTATTTACCCAGGCAAGCAAGTAAGAACAAATTAGTATTTTATTTATTGTCAAAGTATGCATAATGTTGTGTTAATTACACGACAAGAGATATGTAATGTTAATTACCTGAAATTATTCAGTTTTTTGGGGGGGGGGGAACCCTGCATATATCGGTATCGGTTGATATCGGTATCGGAAATTAAGAGTTGGACAATATTGGTATATCGGTATCGGTAAAAAAGCCAATATCGAGCATCCCTAAACACACATTGTATTCATTGATAACCCAAAAAAAACATTATCTACTTGAGGAGAGAATGTGTATATCTGTGTTTTAACTTTGTGTACACACTTACCGCCCATAATGGGAGTAGGTATGCGCTACTCATAAATTGTTTCTGCTTGGGGAGAAGTCTTGGTTTTGGGGAGAGTAATACTTAGGGTTTCCAACCTGCTCTACTTCTAGAAACAAAACAGTGAACAAAATGTGTATTTTAGCAGCTTTAGGGGCTACAGGCGTATAGTTCACCAGTTTGATAAGAATCTATTATTTGGGAAACAGAAAATACTCTGTTACACTTGTGGTAGGGCTGCAACTAATGACTATTTTGGTAGTCGACTAATCTGTCGATTATTTTTTCGATTAGTCGACTAATCGAAAAACAACTATATTAAAAATAAATAAATAAATAAAAAATATATATATAATTTTTTTTTTTTTTTTTTAACTACCTATCTTTGTGAAAGTGGCTTCTCAGCTCTGGTCCAGCTGAAGACAGAGCAGAGGAACAGATTGGACATTGAGCATGACCTCAGAGTTGCTTTGAGACTCTTGTCAGGACCAAACAACATCCCCAGTTATCCCATTAGTTCCCCCAAACTTACTGTCGATCTGTTATGTTAAGCTAAGAAGTCTTCAGCTGGCTGGACCAGAGCTGAGAAGCCACTTTCACAAAGATAGGTAGTGCAAAAAAAGAAAAAAAATTATAATATTTTTTTTTAATGACTAATCGACGCAACAATATCTCGTCGACGATTTTTCATAATCGATTATGTCGACTAATCGTTGCAGCCCTACTTGTGAGTGTAATTTCATAGTTCTCCTAATTTCTCCCAGACACCAAGGTTGGTCGTGAAGTCATGCTCGCTACAAGACTGTTAAAACACTGCAGGCATTCATCATAATCAGAATTCATACGCAGGCTTGATAAAGTAGCTACACCACCAAGGCCGCAGTGTTCCTGCGAGGGGCCCCGTTTGCACCTCTTCAAAAGCATATATCTTTCGTCTTCCAAATGACCATATAAAGCCCAACCCAATCAGAAATTATCCTCCCAAAACTAAAACGCACCAATGATACGTCTCTATTCGCTATGCTTATAACGTAACACACTGCTTTTGTTTGCTTTTCGCTCTGGCAAACCTGTACCGTGATATACGCTCTGCCAAACTGAGAGTCCCTCCATGGATGTAAACCTTCTTTTTCAAATAAACCAACCATCGTGAGTATTCAGAGCCTTATCTCCTTGCTTCATTTGATTACTTGATTCTTGTCTGACCATGTTACTGTTTGCTTTAATGCCGGGCGAGAACCTGTTGTGGTCTGACATTTACACGCACTCATCAGGCCTATCTTGGGTGTATTCTGTATGCCTTAAGCATTCTATGACCAGTCGAAATCCACGACATTCTTTGGTGTCTGAAGTGGGACGCTGACCGTTTTCTGTCCGGTGCCGACAGTCTCTTACCGGGGTCGCACCCCCTCGCATCGCTCTACTACAGCCACGCCAGGACAGTGAGAGAGTCTGAGGGTATTCGTCTGTCTGCACCAGCGGGACGGGCCAGCGTCCTCCCGGCATTTCATGCAAACGTCACTACACTCAGGGATAAGCAGGAGAGGAGCCGTCTGAATATTTCATTCTGTGTGTGTTTGTGTGTGTGTGTGTGTGTGTGCGCGTGTGTGTGTGTGTGTGACATCACATAGGGAAAGCCCCTATAGTCTTTCAGCAGTTACTAACTTATTGTCTGTAAATATTGTCTTATTTATACAGAAAGAACTACCAGAGAAGAACTACCAGCCTTTATTCCCTCTGGACGACTGTGTCTATGGTTAGGGTTAGAGTTGTGTCTATGGTTATGGTTAGAGTTAGGGTTAGTTATGTCCATGCAGAGCCACCCGTATCGAGTACCGATCTGATCCACCGCTATTACTGAACAGTTTAGACTTAGACAGTTTGGGGTCATTGGACAGTGTATGATACATTTATCTCCATTAGAGATAAATAATATGGTATCAGATTTTAGCATTGGGGAAATTATCTGATAGATGATAATAGACCCATATCTGATGCTGTATTTTAGCCTGATAATAGACTTATATCTGATGCTGTGTTTTAGCCTGATAATAGACCCATACATTTCAGGTCTTGCTCGAAAAAGAGATTGTTGATCTCAAGTGACTACCTGGTAAAATAAAGGTTAAATACATAATTTGAACTATTTATCTTCTGGAAATGTATTATAACGTGTTCCTTTTATCACAACTATAATAGTCATATTTGTTTTGAATGCTAAATAGTTTTTCCCTCCTAGCAATTTGTGTTCATATTATTCTTGTTGATATTATTATTATCTAGAGATTCTACTGCTCCTTGTTGGGCTATGTGTTAAACTTGACTTTGTGTTGAAAAGGGGTCTGTGTATTTAGCCTTCAGTTACTGTTATGTCCAGGACTGGAGTCCAGTGCATGTGTGAGTCATGATTCTTGGTTCTACGACTGAGCCATTTACACCTTAAAGGAAAAGGGCGCTTTGTATAAAGCACAGTAATAATACTAATGTCACATGACGGATGTCTTAAATCACTTTAGATGTGTTTATGAATGGGCAGTCTTAGTTGAGACTCCATTATGCATTATTTAAGCATTACATCACACGCAGGAGTGGTTTGTGACCAATAAACCATGCCTAGGGGTGGTTGTTAGGCCCGAGGCGCAGCCGAGGGTCGTTAGACCCCCCTAGGCATGGTTTATTGGTCACAAATCACGACTGCACGTGGTGTAAAGCTTTTATACAACTGCCAGATTCATCCAACCTTATTTCTATACAATAAACACACATTAATCGAAGATTTATTGAAAAAACCATCCGCCAGAAAAAGTAGTTCCCACAACTCCATGTGGAAGCAGCTTGAAGTGCATCCAACCAAACTAACACATCCAACTGTGTATTATTGGAATGATTGAGAGAAGTTGCCTCATGTGGAAGCAGCTTGAAGTGCATCCAACCAACTAACACATCCAACTGTGTATTATTGGAATGATTGATTGAAAATTTTATTACCAGATGCAGAATATAAAGTAGGTAAAACAAATTAAAACGTTTTCTTTGCCCTATAGGAAAAAAACGTTTTCTTCGCCCTATTTTTTTATTTATTTCTTTTAGCCTAAACTTAACCAGTTGGAAACCAGGGGTACAGTAATAAAATTAGCAATCAACCAATCAATCAATTCAATAGACCATGCTCACTTAAAACAGCGCTGCTTCTCTCTCAGTCTGACTCCCCCGCTGTTGCAGACAGGAGTGTGTGTGTGTGCGTGTGTGTGTGTGTGTGTGTGTGTGTCACAGTGTGTGTGTGCGTGTGTGTGTGTATGTGTGTGTGTGTGTGTGTGTGTGTGTGTGTGTGTGTGTATGTCTGTGTTTGTGGGTACGCCAGCGTCGGACAGTGTGTGAGAGAGAACGCTGCAGTCAGTAGAAAGTAGGAAGGAAGAAATTTAAATCAATCAATTAATCTATCAATCAATCCGCGATTTTTCTTTTGTTCTAGATTGAGTCAAGACCCATCAATTACATCATCCAACATTGTTTAAAGGACTAACACATTCCCCTTGACAGAATCGCTTCATATTTAGTCGTTATGGTGCTTTCAACATAACCATTTGTTGTCCGCGATCTTGTTTTCTCCCGGAGTGAGCCGGGGAGGGTTATGTGATTCGGTTGTGGGCGGGTCCTGAGCCCAGGACCGTGGATTGTTGCCAATAAAGACGTGTGAATGGCCAATCAGAATCGAGAAATTTGCATGCCGTTGTATAAACATGTATTGATTTTCTATGGAGTCTCTTCTGCCTCTAATGCGAAGCGCCAGTGGAGGTCAGAATGATCATCATCTTCTATCTAGACACTCCGGTGGCAAAGACATTATCGCTGTATTTCCTCGAAAAATTGTGAGAGAGCAAACAAAGATATAATGTCAACGCAGTTCCTTTTCTCCAATAACGTAACTCCTTTCGAATAACTATTTCGGCACTAAACTAAAGTGGTGTATACAGGCACTTTACGGTGGTGAAAATAGGGAAGGAGCTGTTGATGTGGCCACGACCCCGCTTATGTAGAGGAGCGGATGTGGGTGTGGCCAGGCGGATGGGTGTGTACATGTGGAGAAAAATTATTCATTGTTAGATTGGATAAAGGGATAGTTCCACTTGAAGCGCTTTGAACTGCAACCTCTGTATGAAAAGTGCTATACAAATAAAGTTATTATTATTACTAGAGAGCAGAGCGTAAGATATACGATAATATAACTGGCATAGTGTTAAATGTTTAACTATTTTACAAGTGTTAATTGGAGCTATATAAACCCTAAGGTCCTTCAATGTGTCACTGCTGCAGTCATTCTAGTCTGTAGTGGCCAGCGTCCTCTTCTATGCTGGGGGGGCTACATCAACTCAAGGGACACCAACAAACTGAACAAGGTGAGCTCTGTGGTGGGAGTCGAGCTGGTCAGACTATAGGTGATGGCAGAGAGGGGGATGAGAAGGAAGCTGGCTGCTATCCTGGAGAATCCCTCCCCCACCCCCTCTACGAGCTAGTCAAGAGGATAACCAGTAGGATAACATTGATGTGTGCAGTGAGTTTGGTGACACTACACTCTATAAGAGTGAAGATATTTAATGTTCTCAATGGTACACTGGTTGAAGAAACATGGCTTGGTTTCAAAACAAAATTTTCAACAATACTAAACAACATGGCCCCCCTAAGAACCACCAGGGTAAAAAATCGCGCTGAGCCGTGGATGCACACTGAAATACTAACCGCTATGAAAACCAGAGACAAAAAATGCTCTGAGTTTCGTAAAAGTCAGTCAAAGCTTACCAAAACCACGAGCAGTGAACTCCAAGCCCACGTGACTGAACTCAAACTGGAAAGAAACAGACTAAGAAATGACGTAAACTCCATGATCAAAACAGCAAAAAAAGATTTCATCAATGATAAAACCGAGGAAAACAAAAACAAACCATGTGAACTTTGGAAATTACTCAATAACCAACTAGGCTGCAGTAAAAAACTTAAAACCAGATTCTCAAACATAAACATAAAGACGGACAACACGCTCATCACAGACAAGCTGGATGTAGCCAATTACTTAAACAGTTTCTTCACAAACATAGCTGGTAAACAAACGTTTTTTTTTCTCCACTTTTTCTCCCATTTTCTATATTTTCTCCCATCCCAATTTCGTATCATCCAATTCAACCCTCCCCTGTCACGAACGCTGTTTCTTGCCTCCCACAAGCCGGCTGCAATGTGGACTAAGTCATACATAGCACAAGTCCCCTCCGGTACTTGAGGTAACAGCAGTCGCATCTTTTCACCTGCGCAGCTCGATCTCTCAGTGGCGAGGAGTAACGTGTGGGAGGCTCACGCTGCCCCCGACACTTCCTGATTCTACTGCGCAGGCGCACCAACCGACCTGTAGGAGTCGCTGTCCACAACGCCCGATCCCCACCCATCAGTTTCCCACCCCCTAATACGGCCAATGTGTATTAGTACGGTCGACCAGCTAAACTGAAAGCAAATGTGGAGCGCTGGGCTCGAACAGGCAAGCCCAGCATCTCCAGATTTCGTGGCAAGCGCCTTGCCCACTACGCCACGTAGCCGCCCACTGGTAAACAAACGTAAGGTTATGTATATAAACAAGTTCTATGAATTATGGCGACGCTCAGCATCATCTGCACTGTACTTCACTTTGTGCACGTGCACTGAATAAAAAATTCCACCATGTACCTTTACATCCCAACATTCGTCTGGCCACACCCCCATCCGCTTACCTTCATAAGCAGGTGTGTGGTCACCTACTCGCCTCCTTCCCAAACTTTCACCACAAGGCGAGATCAAGGGCCGCAGCGGCGTCTGATGCTGAGCGTCGCCATAATTCATAGAACTTGGTTATATACATAACCTTACGTTCTATTTCATTATGGCTTTCGCTCAGCATCATCTGCACAAGAGAGGCTGAGCGGGAGCCATAGCCCGACAAATGTACCCCGCTGAGGCCCCCCACAACCATCAGACCGGGGAGGACCGAGCCCCCCAACCCTCCCTAATGGAGGATACCCCCCCTATTGGAGGCTTACGGGAGGGAGACGGATCCGACCGTGCGAAGAGGAACTCAAGCAACTCAACGCACAGGGTGAGCAGACCGTGGCTTGACCCCACGACTACACACACGCACAACCCGCATGCCACCAGGGAACGAACGGAAGGAACAACCTCGTTACTGCCCCCAAAATCACGGGGTCAAGAGCAAACCCAACCCCGTGGCAAGGCTGTAGCAGCGGAGCGCGAAGGAAGATCCAGACCCACTGAAGGGACTGGATCCCCTGGAAAAAGGGGGCCCGGAGAGGTCAATGACGCCAGGCATCAAGACCCCACCAGGCGGTCACTTAGTGACACCACCCCCCACATCGCCAGCGTATTCAGATAAGGCCCCTCCAAGAGCGGGCCCTTTCCCCCCAATAGCACACCGCCTGGCACACTGACCCTGCAGAACAGGCAGTCAGCATGGCCGTAAGCACACAAAAAGGTTAACCAACGGAAGCAGGCAGCGCACCGGGGAAACCAGGCAGCAGGCTGTAACCTGAGCCTGGAGCACTGCGGACGAGACAGGCGCCAAAGGAGTCAGCTGAAAACAGCCCCCCCCCGGCGGAAGGGGCGTATGCTGGCGTTGTTGATCACCATGACAAAGCCTCCATTAAAAAAAAACCACCCAGAGGGGTCGAGGCAGAGAAGGCTGACATGATTGGCAGACGTCATGAACGTGCAGGGGCACACTCAACCGGGTAACCCGGGAGTTGACTCTGCTCCAACACACCAGGGAATCAACCACCCTCTCGATACACAGACGGTGGTTGTTCCTATAACCCCTCAAGAAAAAACTCCAAAACACACCTGGGGGTATACAAGTACAAGTGTTTCAGTTTTCAAAAAAGGGTTATTCCAGGACTACGGGTCGACGAAACATTACTTCGGACCGGGCCGGGCGGCTCGGGAAGCACAGGATTACCAGAGGAGGTCCAAGACCACCCCAACAGCCCCCTCTTCGCCACGCGTGAGAGAGGAGCGAAAAGAATGGAGAACCAGCCCTAAGCACACCGCACTTGGTATTCCCAGGTGGTCTCCCAACCAAGTACTAACCAGGACCGAACCTGCTTAGCTTCCGAGATCGGACGAGATTGGGCGTGTACAGGTTTGTATGGCCGTAAGCCATTACGATAGTGCAGAGTACAACATGTACCCAACAAAGGGTCTCCATAACGCCTAACCCTGTGACACCCGGGCCGACCCGGCATTATTCCCCCCGAAAAAAGCACAAGTCCCTCAGGGTACCAGAACAGCAGATCTGCATCCCCGGCGGACAACGGGTTAACTGACCTGGACCAGCGCGACCAGACCAGTCCCGTGCCCTAACCACGCCGACATGCCGACTCCAGAAGAGGGGGTAGGTATGCGTGTCGATCTAAAACATGAAAAGAGGGCGCCACCCAGACGGTCCCATTTGTACCACGCTCAGTGGCCCACCCCAAGGGCGTGAGACCCCTCTACCTATGTTCTGATCTATTCCGTTAACATCCCCCAGATATGAACGAGAATTCATCGAGACAACCTAGTAAACTGGCGCTCGGAAGAGACAAAACTCCATCCCAGTTGCCCTATAAAAACGCTGTTTTAATAACGAGCAACCAAGGCGCACTTAGCCCCTGCGTGATTCTTAACAGAAACACCCCGAGCCAGCACTATGTACGCGTCGAGACCCAAACACATCAATGGATAGTCTAGCAAGACACCAAACATTGTTCCTCCAAGTCGCCTGGGAGAACGACACGGAGCCGTCGTGCTTCATGTTCCTTCCTCTTTTTATTTAAAAAATAAAGAAACACAGACTGACTGTATTTTTTTTTTACATTTTTACATCCCACCACCCTCGCCACAGGGAGGAGACGGAAATCCCCAGAGAGACTTCCCACGCGAGCTGTATAGATTGAAAAGAATATATTGCAACATTGAGCTATGTAACACTTGGGTTAGGGCTCTCCGAGGAGGAGGCACTGAACCAATACACACTCAATAATCGAATTGAATCGAATACACACACAATAGAGCAGAACTCCTTTTTGAAGTTCTAATCACCTTGACAATCTGAGGAGGAGGCTCTAAAACTCTGAGGAGGCTCCCTCACAGGGAAGGAGAGTCCGAACTCACAGAAGGCATTTCTCCCCGAGGAGGAGCTTCGTGAGGAGGAGCTCTGACAACTCCCATAACATGGACCTGAACAACCCACGGAAGTCTTACCAACAGAGACGCGCTCAGTGACGTACTCTATGGCGGGGGAATTTCCGCGGTGCACACGCCCAATCTTACTAAGGAAAAAACACAGAACAGAGAGGGCCCCCTTTAAGAGCCCCGGTACCAAAGTTACACATGTGCTTCTGTGGGCCAAACCTAACCCAGTTGTAGATCACAAGACACACACAACCCTTCATCACAACAAAAAATGGCAAAAGTACACTCTTGCTACAGAAGAACGCCGTTTTTCATAACGAGAGAATACAGAATCCTCGATTATGTATTGGCCACAGGCCTTGCTAAGCACACATGATAAGTGACCAAACAATCTTTTCTTTAGGAAAAAAAATTTCTCAAGCGGAAAGCACAACCCCAGCAATTAAGCTGAGGGTTACATCGTATCCCCACAAACACTGACACAATATATTGTAAACAACATGTCTGAGAGGAGGGTGGGGAAGCCCCAGGGAAACCGGGGGGATCACCCCTCCTTCCTTACCCTTGATACGACCAAGTTGAACAGGTAACCCTGTTAATAAGTGAACACACTGTTCATTGTCATTACAGGCTGAGAAAAGAATTCATTCCTCAATCACATGTCACTAAGCATAGTTTCATAGGTTAATTAACCCCCTTAGTTGTGAGTTCACGATACATGAACACACATGTTCTCATCACAACTAACCAGATAATTTTTACACATGTAAACAACAACCCGATTTCTATGGAGAGAGAAGCTATACCAGTGACAAGACAATTCACACACAACACGCGTCGTATCCTCAATGTATTGCAGCAACACACGTTTTGGAAAACATCGTTATTACAAAACATTTAGAAGGGAAGGAAAGAAGAAGTGTTTAAAGTCCCATCGGGACTCCTACCCTGAGCGCAGGCCAAGAGAACTGCAATCTGGCTAACGGGACACCGAAGTTGAACACAGCATCTCCTGTGTTGGCGATGAGGGTAACGTCGCTGCGCCACCCAGCCGCTACGTTTCTCCATGTTGACGCAGTCCTCGCTGGCAGGGCTCCCGGTGTAGGTTCGACTAACATCCTCTGTCAAAGATGACGTCGTAGTCAGAGTGTTTAAGGCATGTTATAGTCATAGAAAACGTTCAACAGTGTAGCATTAAGCTAACAGCCGTCCGACTGATAGCAACAAGCTAACGTTTACTAGCCTGGTAAACACAGCGAGCTAGCGCCGCAGCTAACAGCTGACTGGCTAACACAGTAGGCCACAACTAGCACGCCAGCTAAGCAGCTATCCGACTGATAGCAACAAGCTAAAGTTTACTAGCCTGGTAAACACAGCGAGCTAGCGCCGCAGCTAACAGCTGACTGGCTAACACAGTAGGCCACAACTAGCACGCCAGCTAAGCAGCTATCCGACTGATAGCAACAAGCTAACGTTTACTAGCCTGGTAAACACAGCGAGCTAGCGCCGCAGCTAACAGCTGACTGGCTAACACAGTAGGCCACAACTAGCACGCCAGCTAAGCAGCTATCACCTGAACTGTACACAACGACATAACAAGCCACACTTCAGACAGGCCGCTGTCCAAGTCCCTCCCCTAAGAGGGAAAAGAAAAAGAATGTCAAACACAGTTTTCAACGGTGATCCAGACATACAGCGGGGCCAGCACAATTCCCATTTCGGGCTGCAGCCGACTTTGAGCATGGAACTCCCGATAAAGAAGATCCTATGCCCACATTTCCTCGTTAGGGTGTACTTTCATTTTTATGTGAAAGGTGGGGCCTGCACGGGACAGAGAAGCATCCGCTCGAGAATCCTGGGTTCACCAGGACCTGGTCGCGCTTGACCATCATGGGCGTCAGACCAAGATCCTCCGACCGCCGTTTAAGCCGAGCAGAGGACCCCAGTCTGGAGTCGGCGTTTCGTAAAATTGTCAGCTAACCCCCACAGCATCAACAACAACCAGAGCTCGCAAGCAAAACAGTACGTACCCCACCCTGGAAACAACCGCTTCTCACAACAGTCGGTGCTTCCCACAGTCCAGCTGTATGGCCAGAGGGCAACCCCATCCAACGAAAAAGCCGTTGAAGGTCAGAATAATCATCATCTTCCAGACACTCCAGTAACGAAGACAATATCGCCGTATTTTCTCGGAATAGTGAGAGAGAAAATAAAGATATGATGTCAACGTATCTTCCCGTTCTTTTGTTTTCCAACTTTCTTCTACTAACAACCTCGTCAAGTGGGGATCTACCGAAGGCAATTCCTTGTGGTGAAAGTGAAGAAGGAGGCGAGTAGGTGACCACACACCTGCTTATGAAGGTAAGCGGATGGGGGTGTGGCCAGACGAATGTTGGGATGTAAAGGTACATGGTGGAATTTTTTATTTAGTGCACGTGCACGAAGTGAAGTACAGTGCAGATGATGCTGAGCGAAAGCCATAATGAAATAGAACTACCCTCCCACTCAGGGCAGTATGGGGTAGAACACATAGTAGCATACTACAAGAACCTAGGGGTCCACAAAGACGACTTCAAACTGGAAATGGTAACAACAGATGAGGTACTCAAAAAACTGAGTGCCCTCCAACCTAACAAGGCCACTGGCCATGACAACATCCCCTCCAAATTCCTCAGAGACTCAGCAGCCGCCATCACCCCAGTCATCACACACATAATAAACCTCTCCGTAAAACAGGGACACGTCCCCAAGGACTTCAAAATTGCGAGAGTAACACCCCTGCACAAAAAAGGCAGTAAATTAGACCCTGGCAACTACCGCCCTGTTTCTATCTTTACCTCTATCTCGAAAGTCATGGAACATTTTTTATACGAACAGGTCGAAAAATACCTTGCGGAAAAAAATCTAATCTACGAATTCCAATCTGGCTTCAGAACATCCCACTCCACTGACACATGCCTTCTCTATTTAAACGACCACATCAAACAAGAGGTGGACACGGGCAAATACTGCGGCAATGTGCGGCATGGTCATGCTGGACCTACAAAAGGCCTTCGACACTGTCAATCACACCATTCTGATTGACAAGCTAAAAGCAATTGGTTTTGATAGTCTATCAGTGAGCTGGATGCAATCCTACCTGGAGGGGAGAGAGCAGATGGTGGAGGTAAACGGCTATCCCCCCCCCTCACAGTGAGCTGTGGTGTTCCACAAGGAAGCATACTAGGTCCGCTACTGTTCCTAATTTATGCAAATGACATGTCGTCAGCTTGTGACTGCAACTTGTTCCTGTTTGCGGACGACTCAGCCCTGCTGGTCTCTGACAAGAACAAGTTACAGGTTGAAAAAACCCTCAGCTCAGAACTAGGCAAAATCTGCATATGGCTCGCTGATAACAAACTATCATTACACATGGGCAAAACAGAGTCCATTCTCTTCGGTTCAAATAACAAACTCAGCAAGACCGACGGCTTCTCAGTTACAGTGGGTGACAATATTGTCACAAGGAAAGAAGATATTACCTACCTGGGTTCCATGCTAGAGGCAAATCTTTCCTGTGACAAAATGGCATCCAATGTAATAAAAAAAGTCAACCAACGAACACGATTCTTGTACCGGATCTCCTCACTGGTAAACAAGAATACCCTGAAGACTCTGGCAGGAGCACTCATTCAAGGGTACTACGACTATGCTTGCACCTCATGGTACCAAAGCACCTCAAAGGCGCTAAAAACAAAATTACAAACATCTCAAAACAAACTGGTCAGACTACTGCTTGACCTTACTCCTAGAACCCACCTCACCCCTGCCCACTTTGACAACCTAGGATGGCTTAGAGTAGACGACAGAGTACAGCAACTTGCAATGGGCCTGGTCTACAAGATACACTACACGACCAAGGTACCCATGTACATGTCAAAATACTTCCCAAAGGTCAGTGAATACCACGATCACAACACCAGAGGGAGCTCCACAAATCATGTTAAACCCAGATTCGGCTCAAACAAGGGACTAAACACGTTTAGCAATTATGCCACATCAATGTGGAACGCCCTACCCAAAGCTGTAAAGGAATGTGAATCACTACCCACTTTAAAAAACACTCTCAAAAAACACCTACGGGAGACTGCAATTCGAAACTGGCCCCTGTAAATGTCCTAACACAACCCCCCCCCCAATGTACAGTAAATGGCCAAGTATGGTCTTGTCAATATTCCAATGTACAGTTTTGCTTGTACAGTTGTACAGTGTCCCCCACCCACCCAACCTCCCCCCACCCACCTCCAATGTACAGTCCCCCCACCCCCCCCCACCTACCCAACCTCCTCCAATGTACAGTTTCTACGTCAAATGTATATACTCTCTTTTCTGGACTCTTTTCGTATCACAAACAGTACTGTATTTGCAAATCTGGTATGTCATAAATGTATAGATGTAGCAGTACTGTCTATCTGTATGTCATGTATGTCATATATGTTATGATGAATTGAAAATGGGGGACCCTGATGTAAACAAGACGAAAGTCTTTCTCTTGTCTGCATCCCCTTAACAATTGTATGTATTGAGCTGTACTGTACTGTACCCATTCTGCAATCTGTTAATAAAGTTATCAATCAATTCAATTCAATCAATCAATGTTTTTTCCTATACAAAATCCCCAGAATTATGAAAAAGCATTTTTTCCAAATCTAAGTGTTGTAGTATAACACTATAATATAATAGGATACCACTGATGATGTGTGCAGTGATTTTGGTGACACTATACACTGTATGACAGTGAAGTTATTGAATCTTTTTGTAGGGTCTCTTTTCGGTGTTGCACTTTTTAGATGGTCCATGGCTGCGCACTTGCCTCAAGGCCGACTGCACATATAGATCAATATTATTATTATTATTAATTGTACAGCTCCGAGGTCGGCTCGCCTCGTTTAGGTGAAAATAAGGTTGTAGCTCATTGTCTACCTTACTACGATAGGAAAGAGGTGTCCTTTGTGTTTTAAAAACATTTCGCTTAAGAATTATTGACCACGGAAATTCGAATCTGTGAATATCTTTCTAACTTTACCTAAGTCTCCCGATTCTGATACAATAAAGCGAGTCTTCATCACAAATCATATTATCAAAATAATCTGACGGGCAGATATTATTGCTGGCGGACCTATTTCGGCCTGCGAGCGGCCTATTGCCGACCACTGAACTAGGATATCTGTTGGGTAACGTGCGTTTAGACAACACTATTTGGGACAGACCATATTAGGCTATTACTTCACATAAAAGATCATGTCTAAATGAAATGCACAAAATGTATGTATCATAACGTTACCCTGGTATAGATCTGTATGCATGTATTTATGTATTTATTCTTCATAACGTTATACATATTCGTTAACGTTAGATTGTACATAGCAACAGCAACTTGCAATGGGCCTGGTCTATAAGATACACTACACGACCAAGGTACCCATGTACATGTCAAAATACTTCCCAAAGGTCAGTGAATACCACGATCACAACACCAGAGGGAGCTCCACAAATCATGTTAAACCCAGATTCGGCTCAAACAAGGGACTAAACACGTTTCGCAATTATGCCACATCAATGTGGAACGCCCTACCCACAGCTGTAAAGGAATGTGAATCACTACCCACTTTCAAAAACACTCTCAAAAACACCTATGGGAGACTGCCATTCGAAACTGGCCCCTGTCAATGTCCTAACACAACCCCCCCCAATGTACAGTAAATTACCAAGTATGGTCCTCAAGTCAAGTCAAGTCAAGAGTTTTAATTGTCACGGCATACAGGTATACAATGAAATGCGGGTGGTCTTGCCCGCAACGATGTGCAATACAGTGGTACAACATATAATAGAATCAAAAAATGAAAAAACAACATTGTGCAGTAACCAGGTAACAGGTAACATGGAGTGACATCTCGGTATCTGTACATAGTTATTTACAGAGCATATGGGACATTCTAGTTAGCTTTGGTAGTGCAATACACTGTTCCTGTTATTCTAATTTAAAGTGTCCTTTCCTTTTGGCCATAAGTGTGCGTGTGTGCGACATGAGTGTGTGCCCGCTCATGTTAAAGTGTTAAGTGGCTGCTCGTGTGTGGGCGTGCACAGCGTGCGTGTCGTGTGTGTGTTTATGTGTGCTTGTGTGTGGATAGTTCAATGTTCTGAGCACTCAATGTTCATTGTTCAGGGCTCTGATGGCCTGGGGGAAGAAGCTGAGCCTAAGCCGCTCTGTCCTAGTAGCTGGGGTTCACAGGCGTCTGCCTGACCTCAGCAGCTGGAACAGGCTGTTATTGGGGTGGTGAGGGTCTTTCATTATCCTGCAGGCTCTGGATTTGCACCTCTTGTTGTATAGAATCTGCAGGGGGGGTAGTGCAATACCCGTGGTACGCTCGGCTGAGCACACCACTCTCTGTAGGGCCTTCTTGTCCTGTGCCGTGCTGTTTCCATACCAGGCAGTGATGTTTCCGGTCAGGATGCTCTCTACAGCTCCTGAGTAGAAGGACTGGAGTATCTTCCCCGATACTCTGAACTTCCTTAACTGTCTCAGGTGGTAGAGGCGCTGTTTCGCCTTCTTTACTACTGTGTCTATGTGTGTTGACCATGTCAGGTCCTCTGAGATGTGGACCCCCAGGTACTTAAAGCTGCTCACCCTGTCCACGGTAGCCCCGTTAATCATCAGTGGTGTGTGCGTCTCCTGCTGTCCTCTCCTATAATCCACGATCAATGTCAATGGATCTGTATGTCATGTATGTCATGTTATGATGAATTGAAAATGGGGGACCCTGATGTAAACAAGATGAAAGTCTTTCTCTGGTCTGCATCCCCTTAACAATTGTATGTATTGAGCTGTACTGTACTGTACCCATTCTGCAATCTGTTAATAAAGTTTTCAATCAATCAATCAATCAATCAATGGCTTTTACATTGAAAAACGTACTTGTCACGTGGTTCCGTTCTCCATTCTTCACATCAAAAACTAAAAACGAACTATCAAAATGTACACCCGTTTTTTCAGTTTTGGTTTCAAACGGAAATAGGAAAACACCTCGTATTTCAGTTTTTTTATCGTTTTTTCGTATTTCCGTTTGAAACGAAAAACGAACTATCAAAACACCAGCCCTGATTCCAAACTCTAACCTTAACCAACTTCGAAAGTGTCGCCTAAGCTTAACGGTCCGTGTACGTTTTGATAGTTCGTTTTTCGTTTCAAAAGGAAAAACGAAAAAACGAAAAAAAAACGGAAATACGAGGTGTTTCCTATTTCCGTTTGAAACCAAACTCGAAAAAACGGGGGAAAACTGAAATACGGACCTGTTTTTCGTATTTTGGTATCAGAATCAAATGAAAAAAACGAGTCAATAATGGGCCGTGTACGTTTTGATAGTTCGTTTTTCGTTTTTGATGTGAAGAATGGAGAACGGAACCACGTGACAAGTACATTTTTCAATGTAAAAGCCATGCACAATCTAACGTGAACGAATATGTATAACGTTATGAATAAATACATGCATACAGATCTATACCAGGGTAACGTTATGATACATACATTTTTTGTTTTGTGCATTTCATTTAGACATTATATTTATTGTCCGTGTGATTGAAAACTTTATTAACAGATTGCAGAATGGGTACAATACAGTATAGGGGATGCAGACCACAATAAGCCGTGACATGGTCGACAAATCATATTGATTTGCAGTAGGCAGGCTTTTTATTTGATCAACAGAAAAATAATCGTAACTATACATTATAATCTAGGTATTTTGGCGCATTAGTATAGCCTCCGGTATTTCATCAGTGCAATACATATGCCTAATTTCTATGCGCAATTTGTACACATCCATCGTTACTTCTGTGTATTCTAACGTGCAGTAAAATATTACATGGACTTTGTTAACTGTGTAAATACACGTACACTACAGTAAAGTGTGGAAAAACATACAATCTAAAACTACTTACAGAAACTGACCAGCAGGTGTCGCACTGTCAATTATTATTATTATTATGCCACATAATTATGGCATCACTCACCCAAATGTGCTTTCTTTTTCCTCAGAAATTTCATAATGTAGGCTATTTGGTCTAAAGACTGAGTTTCATACAGATCTATACCAGGGTAACGTTATGATATACATTTTTTGTGCATTTCATTTAGACATTATATTTATTGTCCGTGTGATTGAAAACTTTATTAACAGATTGCAGAATGGGTACAATACAGTACACAGCTCAGGGGATGCAGACCATATATATCTATGATGCAGACCACAATAAGCCGTGACGTTAGGCTTGAGGCTTGTTCAAGATGGGATAGGCGGACGCAGATCTGCGCAGGTTTTACTACGGCTTCGCCAAGCGCGTTGCATGACGGTTAGAATGTTGTCCGATTTGCTCTGAAAATCTCACGAGGCGAGGCGCGGAACTCCCGCGGGAGCGAGCCGCGCGCAGCATTCAGAGCGAGGCTCCACAGTACCTCTCACGCCCCGAACTCACTGCTCACGAACGAATTTCACGTGCGGCTCCCTCGTGAGATCGCGCGCCTGGTCAGGCACACTGGACCTACGACTTGAGCGTGCGGAAGCGCACCGAGGAAGGCATTGGGACAGCTGTAAATGCCTAGTCTATATGCGAAGTCAGTCATTTTAGAATGATGATCAGTGTGACTGTACTCCTGAAAGAGCAGCGTGTAGCCCCAGCAGCAGCAAGAGCTTATTATTATTATTATTATTATTATTATTATTATTATTATTATTATTATTATTATTATTATTATTATTATTATTATTATTATTATTATTATTATTATTATGCAACATTGTAATAGTTATAGGTATAAACAAACATACAGACAAACATTCAAGGCGTTTATTTGCAGATACAGACACAGCTGGTTGAACAACATCTATATCTGTGGTAATAATGCAGATATTCAATTGTATTTCTGTGACAATGCGCGTGGCGCGCCGCCTCAAATAGGATCGAGGCGAAAAAATAGCTTTCCGCTCGCCAGCCACTCGGGAGGCGCGCTCCCGCTCGCGGCCAGTGTGCCTACTATCGTCCGTTAACATGGGAGCGGAAGTGAAGAGGCAGCCGCCCGTCCGTCCGTCCGTGTTCATTCGTGAGCAGTGTGCTCGGGGCGTCAGCCGGCTGCTCCCGGCTGGGAAGCGACTTGCTACGGTCGCGCAAAGCGCCTATTGGCTCAGAAAAGTTGTCAGTCACCAGCCATGTGACAGCCAGGGAGTTATGAGACGTTTGATTGATTGAAAACTTTATTATGTTATGCGTTATCATCATATCATCATGATAAACTTCAAGCTGTCAGACACACACACACACACACACATACACACATGCGTCGTCTGTTTTGCCTCAATACTGTATATATAATTCTGTTTTGCCTCAATATACACAGTATACATATATATATTGCAAAACAGAATTATTCAGCAGTGTGTTGTGTGTGCGTGCGGCCAGGAGCGCGCAACAAGATGGTATACATTATGGTATATGAATAGTATATTCCACTGTAGCAGTATATGGTGTGCTGTACATTTGAATCTGATCTAATTTTGCACACGGCCATCGCATTATAATGAGCTGGACAGGTGTGTAATGTGTGTGTGGTGTTACGACCCTGGCTCAAGGCCCGCAACCCATGTGCAAAACCGACACGAAAACCTGTGTATTAACTCAAGTGCTACTATATTAAGGAATTACTAGTGTAAGCTAAAAGGATAAGGACTGGAAGAACGTGACAATCTATCTGGTAACCCACACTCTTCTAAACACAGACCCTGCATGTGTGTGTGCCTGGCTGGTTTTAAACCTCCCAGCAGGTAACCAATCAGCACTAATTAACTAAGTGGCAGCCCTCACCTACATGCCCCGTGACACAGAGTGATCAGGCCTCTAGTACATAACACCTCCCCCACCAAACTGGTTGCCCAAGAGGCAACCACTACACAACAACTCATAGACAAAACAAAAAAACAACTGTGACCCCTTAGTTGTCAGGGCCACTACCACAACAGTGATAACGGGTACCACAAACACCGGTACTATGATCGTGAGAGGGCGTCTGCTAGCACGTTGTCCCTCCCACGAATGTGGCGAATATCCAAGTTATACGCCTGGAGGAACAAACTCCATCGCATCAAACGATGGTTCGAGTTCACCATGCTGCGAAGAAAAACCAAAGCGTTATGGTCTGTATACACAACAAGGGGTAAACTGGAGGATCCAACGTAAACATCAAAATGGTTCAAGGCAAGAACCAAAGCGAGCGCCTCCTTCTCTATAGTAGAGTAGTGCAGTTGATGCCTGTCAAACTTTTTAGAAAAGTAGCACACTGGGTGCTCCACCTCTAATGCATCCTCTTGCAGGAGGACGGCTCCAGCACCGAGGTCACTAGCATCCACTGCCAACTTGAATGGCAGTTGAAAATCGGGAGCTGACAGAACGGGAGCGCTAATCAGAATACCCTTGATGCTCTCAAAAGACTGTTGACAAGTCTCAGTCCACACAAAAGGTACCTTAGGACTGAGCAGATTGGTCAAAGGGGCAACAACAGAAGCAAAGTTCCTACAGAAACTCCTATAGTACCCTGCCATACCTAGGAAGCGCTTTAACTCCCGCCTGGTGATGGGAGCAGGGAAGCCCACTATAGCCTCCACCTTAGCTGTAATGGGGCACACATGCCCACGTCCAACCACCTTACCCAGGTAGGTAACCGTGGCCTGTCCAAATTCACATTTCGCAAGGTTAACTGTCAAGTTAGCATCACCCAACCGCTTGAACACTTCCGCCAGATGCTCCACATGTTGTGACCAAGAGGAACTGTGGATAACCAGGTCATCCAGATATGCCTCACAGAACGCTACTCCGGCCAGGACCTTGTTCACTAGCCGCTGAAACGTCGCTGGGGCATTTCGCATGCCAAAGGCCATCACTGTATACTGGCAGAAACTCTCTGGTGTGACAAAAGTGGATATCTCACGTGCTCGCGGAGTAAGCGGAACCTGCCAGTATCCCTTCAGCAAATCCAATTTACTTACAAAGGCTGCTGAACCCACCCGATCGATACAGTCGTCCATCCGAGGAAGAGGGTACGAGTCCGGCTTGGTTACTGCATTAACTTTACGGAAGTCAGTACAGAACCGATGAGTGCAGTCTGGCTTATCAACAAGCAGGCAGGGGGAGCTCCACGCACTAGAGCTGGGCTCCGCAATGCCATGTCTCACCATATAGTCTACTTCCTTACTCAAGATCCGTCGTTTTTCCGGATTCACCCTGTAGGCATGTTGCTTAATTGGCCCTGCACTACCAACATCAATGTCGTGCTCGAGTACATTAGTACGACTAGGGACATCAGAAAACAAACGTGTATGCTGTCTAAGTAGGCGCACCACATCCGCACGCTCAGGAAGTGGCAAGTACGACAGGTGTGAGTCCAAGTCACCTAGTATCTGGGTGTTTGGCAACCTGCCCTGAGAAATCTCCTTCGACACAGAACAGTCGGCCACAATAGGAGATGCAGAAACTGTCAGAATAGCCACAGGCTTGACCCCTGACTGGTCCATCTGAGCCCTATCATTGTACGCCTTCAACATATTGACGTGACATAATCTACTCTTGCGCCTGCGGTCGGGAGTTTTAATCAAGTAGTCGACCTCACCAACTTTGCGCTCAATGGAGTATGGCCCACTGTATTTAGCCTGTAATGCAGACCCAAGAATAGGCGAGAGAACCAACACCTTGTCTCCCGGTGAGAACACCCTATGTCGGGCCCGCCTATCATACCACACCTTCATTTTTCCTTGGGCTACCTTTAGGTTCTCTTTCGCTAGTTCACATGCTCTACTAAGCTTAAGCCTGAAGTCACACACATAGTCCAACAAATTAGTAGAGGAAGGAGTCTGGTCAGCCAACCACTTTTCCTTCAGCAGTTTCAAAGGACCCCTCACTGTGTGGCCGAACACCAGCTCAGCCGGGCTGAATCCAAGAGACTCCTGGGTTACCTCCCTAGCAGCAAACAGAAGCAAAGGAATTCCATCATCCCAGTCTTTGTCGAACTCCGTACAATATGCCCGCAGCATTGTTTTGATAGTCTGGTGAAATCTCTCCAGCGCCCCCTGGGACTCTGGATGATAGGCAGAGGAAGGGCAATGCTGGATAGACAACTGCTGGAGGACCTGAGCAAAGAGACGGGACATGAAGTTAGACCCTTGATCTGATTGAATGACCTTTGGTAGACCAAACGTCGAAAAAAACCTAACCAGAGCTTTGGATATAGCTGGGGCTGTGATCTTGCGTAAAGGAATGGCTTCAGGAAAACGGGTCGCTGCACACATAATAGTCAAAAGGTACTGGTTCCCTGTCTTAGTTCGAGGGAGGGGACCAACACAGTCAATGAGGATCCGCTCAAAAGGTTCCCCAACGGCAGGGATAGGCTGCAGAGGAGCCTGAGGGATCTTCTGGTTTGGTTTACCAACCACCTGACACACATGGCACGAGCGACAATATTGTGCCACATCTGACTTCAAACCAGGCCAACAAAAATGTCTCAGCACACGGTCATAAGTCTTCCTGACCCCCATGTGACCAGCAAGATCATGATCATGTGCTAGATGCAGTATATCAGGACGATACACGGCTGGAACAACAATCTGAAACACACTGCCCCAGTCATCCAGACTGGACAGGTTAGGTGGTGTCCACTTTCTCATGAGCACGTCATTGCTAACAAAGTATCCTTGAGACGTATCTACCATTGCATCCTCTAAAACCGCCTCTTCAAAGAGGGACGACAAGGAGACATCCTTGTTTTGCTCTAGTACCAACTGCTCATGAGACGGTATCACCTTACCAAAACCCTCATCAGGGCCACTTTTCAACTCAACAAAGAACGTGTCACTAAGTGTCATATCACCATCTAAGTTAACAACCTCATGGGTGTCACATTTGACCTTTGACATTGCGCGTGTTACCGCACACACAGGAAACACTCCTGGATGCTTCTGTGCGAGCTCATCAGGAACCTCAGAAACTACAGGGACGGGAACTACAACTGGAGTAGCCAGCACTTTGCCACCGGCCAAATCGTTCCCTAGAATGAAGGACACCCCCTTTATGGGAATGTGAGAACACACTCCTACGACAACATTGCTTGATACTAAGGGAGAGTTTAGCGAGACCTCATGCAAAGGAGTATTCACAAAGCCTCCTCCAAAGCCCTGAACAATGGCACCGGAATGCAATGAAGAATCTTCCGAAAATGGCAAAATCCCATCCAGAATGAGAGACTGGAAAGCTCCTGTATCTCTCCATATTGTAATAGCCTGCCTTGATCCTAATGCACCAACCAGTGAAACAAATCCATCCATCATAAATGTTGAGGAGCCCTCTAGCTCCCTGTCTGCACCTTTGATACTTCGCACCCCACCCTCTAACGTCGGCATAGGTGTCCTGTCCATGATTTCTACCAGAGCCACCGTTTTTACATTTTTCTGCTTAAGCACAGGGCATCCAGCAACGATATGACCAGGCTCCTTACAGTAAAAACAGATAACCCCCTCTGGGAATGCACTAGCAGAGCCACCTTGCCTAGGAGTCGAAGTAAACCGACCAGCAGACACGGGTGCCGGGAACCGGCTCCCCTGAGAAGGACGCCTACTACCCCTGGACTCCACACGGCCCTCCTCTACAAAGACAGATTTGTGTGTTAACACAAACTCATCAGCCAAGACAGCAGCGTCGGCTATCTTCGATACCTTATGCTCATTTAGATGTGTGGACACGTTATCAGGAACACACCTTTTAAATTCCTCTAGGAGAACCAACTGTCTGAGCTGCTCCCTTGACTCTGCTTTCTGCGAGGTGCACCACCGGTCAAACAGGTTCTCCTTCTCTTTTCCAAATTCAACATAAGACTGCCCCTCCTGCCTACGATAACCTCTAAAACGCTGACGATAGGCCTCGGGGACCAACTCATAAGCCCTCAATATGGAAGCTTTAACAAGTTCATAATCAGCGCTTTGTTCAAGGGACAGAGCAGTGTAGGCTTCTTGTGCCCTACCAACCAAAACACATTGCAGCAGCAGTGTCCAGGCGGTATCAGGCCACTTCAATGTGGTTGCCACCCGTTCAAAAAGGGGGAAATATCTTTCCACGTCTTTCTCAAAAAACGGAGGCACCATCCTAATATTCCTGCCTACATCAAAACCGGAACGTGACTCTGGATGCAGAACACCCGCCTGTAAGGCAGCATGCTTATACTCAAGCTCCTTCTGCGCACGCTCGTGCTCCAGCAACATTTGTCTCTCCTTAAGCTCCCGCTCCTCTTTCCTCTCTTTAAGCTCACGCTCCTCTCTCCTCTCTCTCTCCTTAAGCTCACGCTCATGCTCACGCTCCTCTCTCCTCTCCTTAAGCTCACGCTCCTCTCTCCTCTCCTCACGCTCTTGGTGTAGCTGCCTCTCCTTAAACTCCAACTCTCTAACCCTCCATTCACCCTCTGCACCAGATAAAAGCGGAGACGCGTCAGACGAAGGAGGCTGCTCCACCCTCTCCTCAAGCACCTGCCCTCTAATGAGCAACACCCTTAAAGCACTCAAGGCAGATGGCTTCAACCGTTTCTCACTGGGAGAAAGCTCCACCTTGTAGTGTACAGCAAGCTCCAGAAGCTGTTCTTTGGAAAACCTCTCCAACAAGTCATGCGAAGGGAGATCAACAAAATCCCTAACGGAAGCCATCTTTCCTACACCAGCGCCACCACCCGTTCACCATAGAGTCACCAAAGAAACACCAAAGAACCACCGAAGAACGACTAAAGAACCACGACGAACCACTGAAGAACCATACTGAATGCCAAAGCCACTAATAACAACCATAAAGGGACGCTGTGGCAATGTGTGCTACGGAGCGCACATTTCAAGGACGTAAAAAAAACCAAAAAAAAAACCACACCCACCCTAAATAGACGTGACATACACTCAGGGTGTTAGGTGCTACCAGGTATGCTCAACAAACACTCAAACAAACAAAACAAAATAAATCCAACAAACAATTCCAAACAGGTGCGCCTTCTAACCTGATGTGACCACATATGCTTCTACGTCTAAACTGCAGGAAAAAAAAAAAAAAAAAAAACCCGGCCTACCACATGTCTACCCTAAGAAACACTAATTCAAGCCCTACCACACTACCTGTGTTTCCTGGCCGCCCTAACCTACCTACCCTTAAACTAATGCCCTGTAGACCTAACTTTCTTCAACCACACCTGCTACCAGTCAAAGATCATATACAATCATTTCATTGACCGCCCCAGGAGTACGTGGTGCACCGGACGCTAACCCACAACCAGAAAATAATGTCCCTATCTACATGTGGTGCCTACTAAACTATATATTTTAACAGCATAAGTAGTCACATCAAATTACAAACAAATACGGCATACTCACCTGTTTGATGAAATGGCTCAGCCCCCACGTTACACCAAATGTAACGAACACCACCCAAACCATAATATGATGACACCCCGTGCAACACAAAAAAAAAACACCAAACAAAGTTCTAGGGGTAAAAGATCCCGGACGAGCGCCCAATTGTTACGACCCTGGCTCAAGGCCCGCAACCCATGTGCAAAACCGACACGAAAACCTGTGTATTAACTCAAGTGCTACTATATTAAGGAATTACTAGTGTAAGCTAAAAGGATAAGGACTGGAAGAACGTGACAATCTATCTGGTAACCCACACTCTTCTAAACACAGATCCTGCATGTGTGTGTGCCTGGCTGGTTTTAAACCTCCCAGCAGGTAACCAATCAGCACTAATTAACTAAGTGGCAGCCCTCACCTACATGCCCCGTGACACAGAGTGATCAGGCCTCTAGTACATAACAGTGGTGACGTGAAAGCGTATCTGCCGCGCGAGACTAGGCGAGAGGCTCTCGTGAAATCGGCAGTGTCCGCCCTCTTAACTCCTCCCCCGGCTTCACTCGGCTACTCTCGTCTACTAGTCGAGGCAAACCGAAATCCATCTTGAACAAGCCTATATATAAGGCTTGTTCAAGATGGATCTCGGTTTGCCTCGACTAGTAGACGAGAGTAGCCGAGTGAAGCCGGGGGAGGAGTTAAGAGGGCGGACACTGCCGATTTCACGAGAGCCCCTCGCCTAGTCTCGCGCGGCAGATACGCCTTCACGTCACCACACACACATTACACACCTGTCCAGCTCATTATAATGCGATGGCCGTGTGCAAAATTAGATCAGATTCAAATGTACAGCACACCATATACTGCTACAGTGGAATATACTATTCATATACCATAATGTATACCATATTGTTGCGCGCTCCTGGCCGCACGCACACACAACACACTGCTGTATGTGTATGTGTGTCTGACAGCTTGAAGTCTATCATGATGATATGATGATAAGTTGATAACGCATAACATAATAAAGTTTTCAATCAATCAAACGTCTCATAACTCCCTGGCTGTCACATGGCTGGTGACCTATAGGCTTGTTCAAGATGGGATAGGCGGACGCAGATCTGCGCAGGTTTTACTACGGCCTCGCCAAGCGCGTTGCATGACGGTTAGAATGTTGTCCGATTTGCTCTGAAAATCTGGCGAGGCGAGGCGCGGAACTCCCGCGGGAGCGAGCCGCGCGCAGCATTCAGAGCGAGGCTCCACAGTACCTCTCAGCCGGCTGCTCCCGGCTGGGAAGCGACTTGCTACGGTCGCGCAAAGCGCCTATTGGCTCAGAAAAGTTGTCAGTCACCAGCCATGTGACAGCCAGGGAGTTATGAGACGTTTGATTGATTGAAAACTTTATTATGTTATGCGTTATCAACTTATCATCATATCATCATGATAAACTTCAAGCATGTCAATTTATGCAAATGACATGTCGTCAGCTTGTGACTGCAACTTGTTCCTGTTTGCGGACGACTCAGCCCTGCTGGTCTCTGACAAGAACAAGTTACAGGTTGAAAAAACCCTCAGCTCGGAACTAGGCAGAATCTGCATATGGCTCGCTGATAACAAACTATCATTACACATGGGCAAAACAGAGTCCATTCTCTTCGGTTCAAATAACAAACTCAGCAAGACCGACGGCTTCTCAGTTACAGTGGGTGACAATATTGTCACAAGGAAAGATGAAATTACCTACCTGGGTTCCATCCTAGAGGCTAATCTCTCCTGTGACAAAATGGCATCCAATGTAATAAAAAAAGTCAACCAACGAACTCGATTCTTGTACCGGATCTCCTCTCTGGTAAACAAGAACACCCTGAAGACTCTGGCAGGAGCACTCATTCAGGGGTACTACGACTATGCTTGCACCTCATGGTACCAAAGCACCTCAAAGGCGCTAAAAACAAAATTACAAACATCTCAAAACAAACTGGTCAGACTACTGCTTGACCTTACTCCTAGAACCCACCTCACCCCTGCCCACTTTGACAACCTAGGATGGCTTAGAGTAGACGACAGAGTACAACAACTTGCAATGGGCCTGGTCTACAAGATACACTACACGACCAAGGTACCCATGTACATGTCAAAATACTTCCCAAAGGTCAGTGAATACCACGATCACAACACCAGAGGGAGCTCCACAAATCATGTTAAACCCAGATTCGGCTCAAATAAGGGACTAAACACGTTTCGCAATTATGCCACATCAATGTGGAACGCCCTACCCAAAGCTGTAAAGGAATGTGGATCACTACCCACTTTCAAAACCTCTCTCAAGGGACACCTACGGGAGACTGCAATTCAACACTGGCCCCTGTAAATATCCTAACCCAACCCCCTCCAATGTACAGTCATTTACCTAGTATGGTTTTGTCAATAGTTCAATGTACAATTGTGTTTGTTTGTACAGTGTCTCCCCCCCCCCCTCAATGTACAGTGTTACTTGTTTATACAGTGTGCCCCCCGCCCCCCCCCCCCAACCACCTCCAATGTAAATTACCCAGTATGGTTGTCAATATCCCAATGTACCCAACCCCCCCCACCCAACCTCCTCCAATGTACAGTTTCTACGTCAAATGTATACTCCCTTTTCTTGACTCCTTCTGTATCACAAACAGTACTGTATTTGCAAATCTGGTATGTCATAAATGTATAGATGTAGCAGTACTGACTATCTGTATGTCATGTATGTCATATATGTCTATATGAATTGAAAATGGGGGACCCTGATGGAAACAAGACAAACGTCTTTCTCAGGTCTGCATCCCCTTAACAATTGTATGTATTGAGCCGTACTGTATTGTACCCATTCTGCAATCTGTTAAATAAAGTTTTCATTCATTCATTCAAGCTGTCAGACACACACACACACACACACACATACAGCAGTGTGTTGTGTGTGCGTGCGGCCAGGAGCGCGCAACAAGATGGTATACATTATGGTATATGAATAGTATATTCCACTGTAGCAGTATATGGTGTGCTGTACATTTGAATCTGATCTAATTTTGCACACGGCCATCGCATTATAATGAGCTGGACAGGTGTGTAATGTGTGTGTGGTGACGTGAAAGCGTATCTGCCGCGCGAGACTAGGCGAGGGGCTCTCGTGAAATCGGCAGTGTCCGCCCTCTTAACTCCTCCCCCGGCTTCACTCGGCTACTCTCGTCTACTAGTCGAGGCAAACCGAAATCCATCTTGAAGGCTTGTTCAAGATGGATTTCGGTTTGCCTCGACTAGTAGACGAGAGTAGCCGAGTGAAGCCGGGGGAGGAGTTAAGAGGGCGGACACTGCCGATTTCACGAGAGCCCCTCGCCTAGTCTCGTGCGGCAGATACGCTTTCACGTCACCACACACACATTACACACCTGTCCAGCTCATTATAATGCGATGGCCGTGTGCAAAATTAGATCAGATTCAAATGTACAGCACACCATATACTGCTATAGTGGAATATACTATTCATATATACCATAATATATACCATCTTGTTGCGCGCTCCTGGCCGCACGCACACACAACACACTGCTGAATAATTCTGTTTTGCATCAATATATATATGTATACTGTGTATATTGAGGCAAAACAGAATTATATATACAGTATTGAGGCAAAACAGACGACGCATGTGTGTGTGTGTGTGTCTGACAGCTTGAAGTTTATCATGATCATTTTTACGATGAATTGAAAATGGGGGACCCTGATGTAAACAAGACGAAAGTCTTTCTCTGGTCTGCATCCCCTTAACAATTGTATGTATTGAGCTGTACTGTACTGTACCCATTCTGCAATCTGTTAATAAAGTTTTCATTCATTCATTCATTCATTCATTCATGATGATATGATGATAACGCATAACATAATAAAGTTTTCAATCAATCAAACGTCTCATAACTCCCTGGCTGTCACATGGCTGGTGACTGACAACTTTTCTGAGCCAATAGGCGCTTTGCGCGACCGTAGCAAGTCGCTTCCCAGCCGGGAGCAGCCGGCTGAGAGGTACTGTGGCGCCTCGCTCTAAAGGCTGCTTGTGGCTCGCTCCCGCGGGAGTTCCGCGCCTCGCCTCGCCAGATTTTCAGAGCAAATCGGACAACATTCTAACCGTCATGCAACGCGCTTGGCGAGGCAGTAGTCAAACCTGCGCAGATCTGCGTCCGCCTATCCCATCTTGAACAAGCCTCAAGCCTTATGATCAAAACCATAGATCTATACGCACACGGACCCTTCCTTCCGGTTCCGGTGAGGTTTCTGGTTGGTTTGGTTTTGCGCTGAGCGCGATGATTGGATGTCGCGATTGTTGACAAACCGCCTTGCACCGGAAGTAATAACGACTTGACTCTGGCAAACACGCAAGGTAACAATACATTAAAACATTTTCTTCTTCACAATACTATATACTATACTATACATAATAGCTACATGTATACCAGTATATAGTAATTGTGTGCAGCATGGTTGTATATTTTAGGAACTGTTTAATGGAATTACCCTTCCCCAACTCTCTTAGTTGGGCTAACTAACAAGGTAGCTCGCTAGTTAGCACACAGCTAGCCACAGAGCTCAGCAGCCTGCGAGTAGCAGCTGCAAGGAAACTCACATGAAAGTACGAGAAATTCATAAATACAATTAAAAATGTCTTCATAGATTAATTGAGCAGCCCGACAGGCAGTAATGACTCTCAACCACATACATCCATGAACATTCCGTCAGAATAAAATAATTGTTACGTAAGTTAAAAATGTAACATCAGCCTTTATTAATTGATTACCATGTTAGTGCTTCTATGGTCTAGCAAAGTAGTCAGACTCAATCTCTCTGGTGCTACAATAAGTTCTATGAAAACATGTGATATTATAGCCTCTTTGGTGCTACAAGGAGTTCTATGAAAACATGTGATATTATATAGAGCCTCTTTGGTGCTACAAGGAGTTATATGAAAACACGTGATATTATATAGAGCCTCTTTGGTGCTACAAGGAGTTCTATGAAAACATGTGATATTATATAGAGCCTCTTTGGTGCTACAAGGAATTCTATGAAAACATGTGATATTATATAGAGCCTTTTTGGTGCTACAAGGAGTTCTATGAAAACACGTGATATTATATAGAGCCTTTTTGGTGCTACAAGGAGTTCTATGAAAACATGTGATATTATATAGAGCCTCTTTGGTGCTACAAGGAGTTCTATGAAAACATGTGATATTATATAGAGCCTTTTTGGTGCTACAAGGAGTTCTATGAAAACATGTGATATTATATAGAGCCTCTTTGGTGCTACAAGAAGTTCTATGAAAACATGTGATATTATATAGAGCCTCTTTGGTGCTACAAGGAGTTCTATGAAAACATGTGGTATTATATAGAGCCTCTTTGGTGCTACAAGAAGTTCTATGAAAACATGTGATATTATATAGAGCCTCTTTGGTGCTACAAGGAGTTCTATGAAAACATGTGATATTGTACTAGTAGTAGTGCACACAGTGGTTTCAAAAGTAGGCTCCGGGGACCCTCCAGGGGTCCTTGGGCGTCCCCCAAAGGGTCCCCACTAAAATGAATAGTATTTTAATTGAATTATTATAAGTTAACACTAGTTTGTTACTTAGTAAGTATAATGAGATAATGTATTGTATTTGTATGAATATAGAAAAAGAAAGCAATACGCTTCGACCAGCACTCACAGATTTTGGTATATTTAATGGCAGCCTGAACCAAACATGTTTCGGAACGATTATGTTCCTTCCTCAGTGTTGATGGCTAGCTATATACAAACACATTTCAGGGAGAGAGAAGGTGGCTATATAATCTGAGAGGAGAGCTAATCTTTAAAAAATAACTCACTGTCAGAAGAACCAAAAATGAAAAGTATGCATGTCAATCTTGTGGAATAGTCTGGAGTTAGAGCTAAAACAGAGTACAAACATAAATCAGTTTAAAAAGATGTACAAACAAATCTTTCTTAAATGGGTATCTGGAAGAGGAAGTGTGTTGATTGGGAGTATGTGTAAGATGTAAATAAAGAATAGAAGAAATTATGTATATGATATGAATGATACAATGATATGTGTTGTGAAGGGCCAGATTAAACCGAATATATATATTTATTTATATATATATATTTAATTGTATTTGTATATTCTCTAATATTCCCTGATATCCCTTGTATATTCCTTGTACAATATGCATTGAATATCCATTCTAGCCTACTGAACATCCCATAATAGTCTCCATTCTACTATTGGTCGAGACCTTGGTGCCAGGCTGCCATACCCCTCAGACCCAGTTCAAACGTACCGCTCAACATGTACGAACAAGTCCTAGTTCCGCGTAGGAATCTAGCTACCGCACCACTAATGGGACTATTTGTTCATAGTGCGTATATATACTGCGCTACTAAAGTAGGACTTCCTTTTCAGTCCAGTTTCTTACCCTCCAATAGAGTCACAGACGTAAAGCCTCCCCGCGACGCCACGTGTGGGAGTAAGGCCAAGTTCGGCTTACCATCGGTATTGAGACATCGTGTATATTAATATTTGAATAGTCATATTTGGCACTATATCGTCGAGTTGGACGTAGTCTATTAAGCTAATAATAGTCTGTTAATATATAGTGCTTCGTGCGGTGAGAATACTACCGTAGTCAGTACCCCATCGTTTTGGGCAGAGAACGTGAAGCTGCACCCGAGGAGCCCCAGAGCCGACGAGCGAGTGGACCTGTATACCGGATTATTCTACCGACGACAGCCCGCCTTCCCAGGCACGGATTATGCTTTGTATACGTTGATTATTCCATGGATAAAGACCCCCGACACTGCCGTGTGTTGGAACCCCCCCCCCTGGAGAGGACGCAAGGTGAGGAGACGCTCTGCAAGACGAGGTCGCTTCACGTCTCTCCTCCGTGGACCGGAGGACGCCGGCCCACAAAGAGTCCACCTGCTTTCATCTGTGGTCCAAGGATCGCCGGCGCATTGAACGGCACTACAGTGGGTTCACCTGGGATACCCTTGGCCGGATGAGGCAGCCGGATTCTACCCCCCCCCCCCCTTCCTACTCCTGTCGGCTTACAAGCGACCGGATTAACCCCCCTAGTGTATCCAGTCTATAGTCATTGAAGTATCATTGCTTTTATTCCTTAAACTATTCCAGGTCGTATATGTACCACCTGCGCCTTCAGAGATTGGACATTCTCTATTGATATACCGACGAATACTCTTGCCATAAAAGTGCATACTAATTCCTATTCATAAATGTGATTGATTTGATTAAGTGCTTGCTCTACACACCATCGCTGTGTAGAAATAAAGACCTATTTCTAATTCGTACATTTGTGTTGGATCCGTTTCATCTACGTGACAGTGTTCATCATAATATATTTATGCCGAGTACTGGGTGGCCGAATATTAAGTACAAAGGTAGTGGTAGTAAGTATCATATCTAGTAATACAGTCAGGGAATTGTACCCCTCAGTTACAATTTGGTCCTTCGAGCCGGAGGGGTAATCAGTGTAATATTAATATAGTGTTATTAATATTGAAATGGCCTATGATGAACACTCCACGAAACGATCCTCCTAACCAACGCCCGCAGCGCGAACGACGGCTCCCTCAGTACTTAGAGGCTTACGCTGTCAGTCAACAACCTAGTCTTCTACTAACAGTAAACGCGGTAAAACTAGAAAGTAAAAGTATGTCTAACCCCAACGCCCAGACTACCCCGACCATAGAGGCCCCTACGGGTTCTAATGTAACTGACCAAGTTCACGGTGGGGACCAGTGGGAACCAGACATGACTTCACACCCCGCCAGTACTGAAGAAGTAGTCCCCGATGAGTCCCGGGAGGAATACAACGCTACCGAGACAGAACTCGGCACGGAAGAAGACGGGGAGAGCACCGTGGAGATAGAGCTCCAAGGCTCCGCAAGGAGTACCCCGAGGGAAGGCTCCCCTATACAACCGCCTTCTCCCAGCGAGGCAGAGAGGACCCTACAGCAGGCCTTCCTCATCAGCCTGAACGCCGCTGCTGAACGCGACAGACTGCAGATCCAGCAGCGGAGCGAAGAAGAGCATATACGTCTAGAAATAAGACGCATTCAGAGGGAAGAGAATGTGGCCCGAGACCGAGCAGACAGCCAGCGAGCAGCTGCTGGTGCTCTACGGGACGCAGAGCGCGACAGACAGCAAGCGCAACTAATAGAACAGCTGATCAGACGGACAACACCCTCTCCCTCCGCCAGAGGCTCCAGGAACTCGTCTAGACACACCTCCAGGGCGGCATCCCCTAGCCGAGTAAACAACCCTGAACTTGACCAACAGACGAGGTCTATACCCCCCACAGACCACCTCCCCCCACCGGTCCAAGCGAGACCTAGCAACCGGGAAGGAGCAGCATATCCTGTGGAGAGGCTAAACCAGAGACTACAAGCACTGGATGACCTAACTGAAGACGAAGAGGAAGAGGAGGAGAACCACGCCCGACGACAGCACAGTACTCTACCGGACCAGGAGGTCCGGTACAGCCCAGGCTATACTCCCGCGGAGCTGCGCTACAGACCCCCGACTCTATACACGGGTGAGCACGACGCACGACCCGCACCGAGGAACAGCACCTGGACAAGCGGGCCATGGTACACTGCCGGTACCAGCCCATACCAAGGAGCGGGAGGAGACTCGCCTAGGAGGCCTCTCCCCCAACGCTCGCCGATGTATCCACAGTCAGCGTCATACATTGGCACGCCTATGGTACCCGACTTCACCCAAGAGAACCGGGCCCAGTATACAGAACTCCGCATGTGTCTGGAGACCATGTTGGTGGATGTATTGGATGAACGCCATAAATACGCCATCCTACTGAAGCACTTAAAGGTACCCCGCGCACATAATATAGCGCTCGCCTACGCGACTTCCACCACCCCATACACAGCAGCGCTGGTAGCATTGGACCAGAGGTATGGGCGCATATGGGATTACGTGATCCAGGAGATCCGACACATCGACCGCTTACCCCCAGCAATAGACAATCGAGCACTGGACGACCTGTCCATCAGAGTGCAGTCCCTGGTAGGGATGTTGGGAGCGCAGAGAGAGAAGGGGAGGCATGAACTTTACGCCAACTCAAATGTGGAAAGGATCTTGGAGAAGCTGCCGCCCGCTCGACAGGAGCGTTTTAGGCGGCAGAGAGACCACCGAGACCCGAATGGCCCCGAACCGAACCTCCTCGATCTAGCAGACTTCCTGGCGAGAGAAGTCAGCAGCCTACGGCTAGATACATTCGGACGGAGCACCCCTGGCTCCAGAGAAGGAACCAGACGACTAAATGATGGAAGAAGATCGGTGACTGTGATGCACCAATCGGAGTCAGTACCGAGCAGCAGGAGCCACAGTACCCCCTCCAGAACGGAGAAGTGGAAGATAGTGTGCCCCTACTGTGAGAAAGAACACTGGCTAGCGCAATGTGATTCCTTCCCCAAGCTGAACGCGGAGGAAGCAGGTCAATGGATAAAGTCCAACAAGCGCTGTTTTCGCTGTGCGCGCTCACACATGGCAGCCGAATGCCGCTTAAAGAAAAGGTGCACCAAGTGCGATGGAGCCCATCTGGACATACTTCACGACAGTAACAGACGGCGCCCTTCACCCGCACCATCCAGCAGCAAAGCGAGCGTCATGTACATCGATCCCGCCAGCAGCAGTGGAGCCAGAGTACTCCTAAAAGTAGTGCGTGTGACACTAAGCTACCAGAATAAAGTCCTGGACACTTACGCCGTCCTCGATGACGGGTCAGAGAAGACCCTTCTGCTCGCCTCCGCTGCGGCCCAGCTAGGGCTGCGGGGAAGCGAAACCCAAATGACAATTCGGACAATAAGACGAGATTTGAAGACGATAAAGGGCGAGAATGTCTCATTCTCTATCGCAGCAAGCGGCCAGCCTGAGCGACGGTACCAGATTACAGACGCTTTCACCAGCCAAGAAATAGGACTGTCGCGGTACACATACCCCGTCGCCAAGCTGATGGAGAAATATGTACATCTGCGCAAGTTACCGATCCCGCTCATAGACAATGCTATGCCGACCCTGTTGATAGGCTCCGACCATGCAGACCTCATTGTCCCGATAGACCGGGTTCATACCGGACCCCGAGGCTGTCCTGCAGCAGTCGAGACCCGTTTGGGATGGACTCTCCAAGGCCCGCTCGCCAAATCTCTCAACCGAAGTACAGCCACTAGATGTCTCCACTCCCGAGTCACAGAGGGAGAAACCGCACTCCTGCAACACGTAGAGCGGCTATGGACCTTGGAACAAATGCCCTTTAAGAACGGAAGGAAAGACATTCGCTCTAAAGATGACATTTACGCCATTCACCTCCTCGAGACAGGGACCAAGAGAGTCCCGGTCAACGGCGTGTTGAGATACGCCACGCCACTCCTGCGGCGAGAAGGAATGCCTACTTTCCACGCCAAGACAGACGCCACAGAACGGTACCTGCTGAACACGGAGCGGCGCTTAGCCAAGAACCCCGCCCAAGAGAGTGTATACCGCGCTGAGATTGAGAAGCTTATCACAGCGGGACACGTCACAAAGATGGACATTAAAGAGGCTGACCAGACCACTGAATCGTGGTACGTGCCCCACCACAAGGTCCATCACAACGGTAAAGACCGCATAGTATTTAACTGCAGCTACCAGATCGGATCCCAAAATCTGAATAAAGAGTTACTGCCCGGTCCCACACTCGGCCCCTCCCTACTCGGCGTTCTACTCCGCTTCCGCCAGGAAAAGGTGGCCATCAGCGGGGACATTAAAGGAATGTTCCTGCAGGTGAGATTAGTAGAGGAGGACAAGCCCCTGTTACGGTTCCTATGGAGAGAGAAGCCAGGAGATGAGCACCCAGCCATCTACCAATGGGAAGTCCTCCCCTTCGGAACGACGTGCAGCCCCTGCTGTGCTACATTTGCACTACAGAAACATGTAGCAGAGGACCCAGCAGCGGACGAAGAGGTCCGACACAGCGTAAAGAACAGCTTCTACGTAGACAACTGTCTACAAAGCCTTTCAACCCAGGAAGAAGCCGAGGCTCTCCTGATTAAACTCCGCGCCTCATTGATCAAAGGCGGCTTTGATCTCAGGCAGTGGGCCAGCAGCGATCCGCAAGTACTGCGCAGCCTCTCCTCCGAGGACAAGGCAGCCAGCAGCGAGACCTGGATGGCTACAATCCCGGGAGAAGCCCAGGAGATGACCCTGGGATTGGTGTGGCGATTCAAAACAGATTCGTTTCACTACAGACACAAGCCCCTGACTACGGAGCAGGGAAGGCCGGCGGCGGCGCCGACCACCAGACGGAGTGTGTACACAACACTCGCCCGACAATATGACCCGCTAGGATGTATTCTACCATACACCACCAGGGCAAAAATGATTGTACGAGCATTGTGGGACAAGGACCAGGGCTGGGACGACCCCATTCCCGCACACCTTGCATCCACCTGGAGAGAGTGGGAGATGGAGCTCCACTCACTCCCAGGCGTTAATATGCGCCGAAGCTACTTCCCACCCACGGTGAGGCCAGAGACATGTAAAATGGACTTACACGTCTTCAGTGACGCCTCAGAGGTCGCATACGGATCAGTAGCCTACTTGCGGGCCCAAGAAAGGGGGGGAGAGATCTACACAGCATTTGTCCTCGCCCGCTCGAGAATAGCCCCACGCAAGCAACAATCTATCCCACGCCTAGAGCTCTGCGCAGCCCTAGCCGGAGCGCACCTAGCCACGCTCATCCAACGTGAGCTCACCATACCGGTGTCTAGAACAATCCTGTGGTCAGATTCCACGACGGTACTCGCCTGGATCAAATCGGACTCATGCAAGTACAAAGTCTTCGTGGGAGTCAGAGTCACCGAGATTCAAGACTTAACCGAAGAGTTAACCGGAGAAACAGAGTGGCGCTACGTTGATACAAAACAGAACCCAGCTGACGTCATCACCCGGGGGATGCCCCTGGATGACCTCACCCGTCACAATGCTTACAGTGACGGCCCCGCATTCCTAAGACTCCCGGAAGGACAGTGGCCCATGCCTATCCCGAGGGAAGCAAGTCCAGAGGAGGTGGAAAATAAGAAGCCTGTGTTCTGTGGATTGAGCACTGTTATCTACCCAGTTACCCCCAACACACTCCTGATGGGGCGGCTAGATCCTGCATTACCCCAGACAATGTACCGGCCTGAAGAAGCGAACGGCCGACGAATGTGGAGGTACAGCCAAGTATTAGCCGACAAGTTTTGGAGCAGTTTCCTACTGCACTACCTACCGTCTCTACAGACCCGCCAGAAGTGGGTAAAGGAGAGACAATTTGACAGAAGGAACAGTCGTCATGATTATTGATCAATCACTGCCCAGAGCTACGTGGCCGGCGGGCCGCGTAAGCAAAGTGATCACCGGTGCCGACGGCAAGGTCCGAGCAGCTGAAGTGCTTGTCCAGGGTCGCACTTACACCCGTCCCGTGGCGAGGCTCATAGAACTGCCCCGACTCCCAGACACAATCGATGATGACCATGACCCTATAACCCTATGACTTTGTGAAGTTGACTGACCCCTACAGCAAACCCTTATGTGTAAATAGACAACGCGATTAATCTGTCTCTGTTTAACTGATTAGGTCTGGGACCAATCAGGGGGTGGCTGTTGTGAAGGGCCAGATTAAACCGAATATATATATTTATTTATATATATATATTTAATTGTATTTGTATATTCTCTAATATTCCCTGATATCCCTTGTATATTCCTTGTACAATATGCATTGAATATCCATTCTAGCCTACTGAACATCCCATAATAGTCTCCATTCTACTATTGGTCGAGACCTTGGTGCCAGGCTGCCATACCCCTCAGACCCAGTTCAAACGTACCGCTCAACATGTACGAACAAGTCCTAGTTCCGCGTAGGAATCTAGCTACCGCACCACTAATGGGACTATTTGTTCATAGTGCGTATATATACTGCGCTACTAAAGTAGGACTTCCTTTTCAGTCCAGTTTCTTACCCTCCAATAGAGTCACAGACGTAAAGCCTCCCCGCGACGCCACGTGTGGGAGTAAGGCCAAGTTCGGCTTACCATCGGTATTGAGACATCGTGTATATTAATATTTGAATAGTCATATTTGGCACTATATCGTCGAGTTGGACGTAGTCTATTAAGCTAATAATAGTCTGTTAATATATAGTGCTTCGTGCGGTGAGAATACTACCGTAGTCAGTACCCCATCGTTTTGGGCAGAGAACTGGCTGCTTATCCAGGGTGGTTGACCCCACGTGAAGCTGCACCCGAGGAGCCCCAGAGCCGACGAGCGAGTGGACCTGTATACCGGATTATTCTACCGACGACAGCCCGCCTTCCCAGGCACGGATTATGCTTTGTATACGTTGATTATTCCATGGATAAAGACCTCCGACACTGCCGTGTGTTGGAACCCCCCCCCTGGAGAGGACGCAAGGTGAGGAGACGCTCTGCAAGACGAGGTCGCTTCACGTCTCCTCCGTGGACCGGAGGACGCCGGCCCACAAAGAGTCCACCTGCTTTCATCTGTGGTCCAAGGATCGCCGGCGCATTGAACGGCACTACAGTGGGTGCACCTGGGATACCCTTGGCCGGATGAGGCAGCCGGATTCTACCCCCCCCCCCTTCCTACTCCTGTCGGCTTACAAGCGACCGGATTAACCCCCCTAGTGTATCCAGTCTATAGTCATTGAAGTATCATTGCTTTTATTCCTTAAACTATTCCAGGTCGTATATGTACCACCTGCGCCTTCAGAGATTGGACATTCTCTATTGATATACCGACGAATACTCTTGCCATAAAAGTGCATACTAATTCCTATTCATAAATGTGATTGATTTGATTAAGTGCTTGCTCTACACACCATCGCTGTGTAGAAATAAAGACCTATTTCTAATTCGTACATTTGTGTTGGATCCGTTTCATCTACGTGACAGTGTTCATCATAATATATTTATGCCGAGTACTGGGTGGCCGAATATTAAGTACAAAGGTAGTGGTAGTAAGTATCGTATCTAGTAATACAGTCAGGGAATTGTACCCCTCAGTTACAATATGGTATTTATTTAGTATATATATTATATATTTAATATGTATATTTATATAAATGTATTTAAATATACATGTATTGGATTGTATAGAGATACAGCGTTTATACATAAAATTAACAATAGAATAAAACTATAATTTGTGATAGTTAAAAAGGGGTAGGAATTTTTTTAAAGTGTATACTTCTTCCTACTCTTTCGAACAGGGAAAACTATGATTTGTTTATCTGTTTCTCCTTTTTCTTTTTTTATATTATCTTTTGTATATGTCAAATTAACAGATATATTTTAGTTTTTATACTTGTTCGGGGGAAAAAATCTTTCATTCATTCATTCATGCATTCATATTGGAATGGCTATCCTGATCATAGGTTCCACCTAATGGATACCGACATGCAGTTCTGTATCACATGTAGTCTAAGTCTAACACCGTTGACATTTAGAATATTTTTTAACAAGAATCATCTTCTTAGATGAGTTCCCAGGGACAAATTCTTCTAATTGGGATCCATGGGACCTGATAGTGTATATTTGCAGGTAGAGCTGCCGCGGTATTGATATTTTCCTTACCGCACTAATTTGCGCAATATTTCCTACCGCCGCGGTAATTACCGCACAGTGCGCAAAAAAAAAAAAAAAAAAGTTTGAATGCATTTTTTTTTTTTTTAGTAGTCTACTCTTATAGCCTGCCTCTAGTCTAATGGCGCTTTTCCACTGCATATTACCTACTCGACTCGACCCGCTTTAGGCACCTGGTACTTCGTTCCTTTTCCACTGCAGCCAGGTACTACTCCGTTTGGGGAATGGGGATGCAGGCGGGGCCGCCGCCGCTCGCTTGTGTACACTGAAAGCTCCGTGGGCATAGATGTCCGAGGGCTTGCAGCAAGCCAGAGTTTAACACAGTTTCAATCAATCAATCAATAACAACATTAACCAGACTCTCGTTGCGTCTATTCTGCCAAAGCTAACGTTACCTCTCATTGTGTATTCTACCAAGCAAACCCGGGTTTAACGTTACCTCTCGTGTATATCGGATAACAACAACAAACTTAACACATCAGCGATCTTGTTGTGACACTAAACTCTCCGCTCGGTGGTAAATTGGGTTGATGTCGGTTTTGTTTCATCAATAAATAAGGCAGAATACACAGTGAATCCATTCTTTTTTGTTTATTGCACTTGATTCTGTCGCAAACAAATCCTGAATGAAATGCATCCTTAGCGAGGCAGTAAAGATGGCGGCGTTCTGTTTTCGTTCAGAGGCGTCGAGTAGGGGGTATCTGCAGAGCCGCAGAGCCAGGCTGGACCAATAGGGTCGCTTGGAACCGAGTAGGGTATATCTGCAGAGCCGCAAGCCAACTTTATTATTATGATAAAAAACAGCGGTGACGCGGTATTCAGCCTAACTCTGCGGTGAGCGTGATGCAACAGCGATACCGCGGTAATGCGGTTATCGCGGCAGCTCTATTTGCAGGTCCTTTAATTCAAACAATTTCATATTGTACAATTGTCCTGTTCTTGTCTTTACAGAGTGAGTGTGTTTTCCTTATATTAGTTGGGGTCTACTTTGTCGGGTCAATGTCCGATTTTGACGGTGAAGCGCCGGAGCCCTCCGGTCTGGAGGGTCTACCACCGATTTACAGCATCGCCAAGGGAGAGGTGGTCTCCGTCCAGACCTACGGAGCCTTCGTCCGGCTGCCGGGTTACAAGAAGGAGGGTAAGCGGAGATATTTGCTGGTGTGTGAGCATTCGTCTCTTGAGGACAAAGCAATGGTCTAAGTCTGGGCCACCCAACCTCTCTCACGTAGCCATTCCTCTCTCCACACTACATTAGTGCCACTGTGCTAGCGTCAGAGAGAGGTCTGGCCATCCATTATCATTCCGCTATATGGGGGGAAAACGCTCTGCCTTGTTTGTATTTTTAATTTTAATTTTTTTAAACCAATCACAATCCACTAAGCAAAATAGTGTCGCAGATAGCGGAAGGGGAGGAGAATTCTGACTGAAATAGTCGGTCAAAATTACATATTATACGACCCTGGCTCATGGGTACGCAACCTATGTGTAATCAACACCAAAACCCTGTGCTCTAACTCAAAAATGCTACTAAACCAAGGAACTACTCATATAACTATAAACTAATGTACTGGTAACCCAACGGACAAGGACTGTAAGAACCTGACAGCTCTCTCTCTAGGCACAGACAATGCATGTGTGTTACTGGGTCTGCCTTTGAAGCTCCCCAGCAGGTAACCAATCAGCACTAATTGGCTAATTGGCAGCCCTCACCTGCCTGCCCTGGTGACACAGGAGTGACCAGCCTCTAGTACATAACACTACAACTCTGTACATAGCACTACACTCATTTGTATATTTTGTACTGAGTTTAAGCTGTAGGATTATTTCGCCTAAAGGTACATGCCTAAGTAAATGGAAGATTGCTCCACTTCTGAAAGGTCAATTTGCATGTTCTTGGTATCTAGGAACATCTAGGGACCTGGGGGTATGTATTTCCAGTGTCAGAAATATTGTGTCTGTTACTAGGCTGAGTAAATTGTAATGAAGAAAAGGAGAATATAAATTATGATTTATTTGTGCATTTGATGGTGAATAATACCATGTTAAATCTGCGGGGTACGAGAAAATGCTCACTGAGCTCATTCACCACCTTATTGAGATCATGTGTACAAAAAATCTAAGCAAATGAATAAAGGGAAGATGATTAAACAGAAGGATTTGTAGATACAGAAATTAATGATAATCGATTTTAATTATAAATTCATATTTGACCTTGAACTTGACCTTATTATGGCCAAATCATACATCTATGGATAGGGAAAATGCTCCTCTTTCCAATGGCAGGGTTGAATCTGGATTTAGTCATTTCCTTGCGTTTTTTACGATAATTAGCATTTTCCGATAAATTCGTATTTCCGATAAATCGTATAAAACATCGGTAAAAATGAAAATATACACTTTGACTACTGTTTTTGATAGGGTTATGGTCTTTACTCTTGGCTACAAAAAAAATATTTAAAAACATTAACCTCTTAACATCCAAGGGCCCACATGTGGACGATTCTTTGCTGACCTCTAGTGGCTCGGGTGTGCATTTCTTTTAATACAATATATAGATAGAATTAAAGCCCTATGTTGCCTGTCGATTGCCCTTTCAGGTGACAAAATCCGTTCAGCGGTTCTCGAGTTACATGCCGATATGTGAGGCGTGCCCAAAGTACGCAAAAGTACACATTACCACCCCCGACTCCCGGGGCTCTAGCTCCGTCAATCATTTGGCGATCTCGAAAATCTTTGAACAGGGTTGTAGCCAATGAGTGTGGCTTTCCAATTATACCCCATGATATGATAATTGGGGATCTAATACGGTCTCTTAGGGCTGGGCGATATAACGATAACGATAAATATCGCAATATATTTTAATAATCGATATCGAATATCGAAATGTAAAAAAAAAATCGTTTTTATTTTTATTTATTTTTTACCTGCAACAGGGCAGTTTTAAAACCAGAGACAGTGGACAGACTTGTCTTTCTTGCCTGCAACTTAAAGTAATGGCTTTGCTTGTCCAAATGACAATACTGACCAAATTCAGATTTCTTTTTCTCTTGTCCATTTATTTTGTTTGCTTTCTAATTTAAAATACATTTTGAAACCGTCTGTACACAGTAGGCTATGTGTGCTAGCAGAACTAGACTCCAGTCACGAGTCACAGTGCACATGTGCGGTGGTTTGTCCACCAAAAAAGCGCCAAAAGATCGCAAATAAACTAGCAGAGCCAGAACTGTTCAACTCCTCTGGAGCCACAGCCAGCAGAGAAGCCGGTTTACTTTATCTTTTAAACCAGCTGCAGCCTGAGAACTGGAGTGTGAGGGGATGTAACACTAAAGATGGCGGCAATGACAAAGAATTGCTGCAAAATAAACATACATCTGTTGTTAAATTTGTTTTTTTTTATCTAAAAAAAAAAAAATGTATACTTATAACAATTCGATAATTATCGATATCGAGAAATAAAATAAAATTATCATATCGTTATCGCGATATGATTTTTTTCCATATCGCCCAGCCCTACGGTCTCTATTGATCGATTCATGATAAAGAAAAGCAGGGTCCCCCTATAGGGGGACCTTAAGGCTTAACACATTGTATAGCCTATTGCTGTTGCACTTTACTGCTACATTTGCACTCTGGTTGGATGTCAAACCTTTTTTCGTTGTACTGTAGCCTACTTGTGCTGTATGATGACAATACAGTACATTTGAATCTAATCTAATCAATGGTGCTTATAGTTTATAGCCACAGTGGATGCATATTTGGCTCTTCGCAATAAAAAATGTTTGGTCCTCCAAAGAGATCCATAGATTGATATTGTATTTGGTCAGTTTGGGGGAGTGATCTTGAGTCGACTTGCTTCTAACAAGGCACCCCCAGATGGTTAACCCTTTGTAGTGTGGTAGTGAAAGGGTTAACCCTTTGTAGTGTGGGTTAACAAACACCATGACAATGTCGGACCTTATGAGGTCATTCCAACCATTTTAGGTCTTGGCTCTCCATGTGAAATATTTTTTAAATGTTGGCCTCCCTAGGTCTCAAGTCTTTTATGATTCAGTAAAAGTAATTGATATTTAGTTTGTTTGTTTGATCAATTGAATTGTACTAGCTTTTACTTTATATTTTTATATTTGTAAAGCACTTTGTAACTGTTGCATTGAAAAGTGCTTTATATATAAACGTTATTTATATAGCAAAAAAAAACGTACTTAGGGCTAGATCCACAAAGAATGGATTGCACGGAGCAAGTTGCACCCTTACTTACAATTCATTATGAATTGAAAATGGGGGACCCTGATGTAAACAAGACAAAAGTCTTTCTCTGGTCTGCATCCCCTTAACAATTGTGTGTATTGAGCCGTACTGTATTGTACCCATTCTGCAATCTGTTAATACAATTTTCATTCAATCAATCACCGTGCAGGGTGGTACATGCTCTCTCATGTCTCTCTCTCTCTCTGATTCAGGCTTGGTACATGTGAGTGAGATGTCTGCCTCTCGGGTGGAGAATGCTGCCGAAGTCGTAGATATGGGCGAACAGGTGTGGATCAAAGTCATCGGACGAGAGGTGAACACACACAAACGCACGCGCACATGCACGCGCACACGCACACACACACACACAAATATACAATCTCCCTGCAGGTTAAGTCATTCTAGGTAATAATGGAGCTGTAAAGGGCAAAATAATATTAAATAATAATAATACATTTAATTATATATAGCACACTCAATGAGATCCCAAGGTGCTTCACAGCAAAAGGAAAAATAAAAAGGTAATAAAAACATAAAACATAGGAGCAGTAAAAAAGGCTGGGTTTTAAGGCTGGCCTTGAAGGCAGCAAGGGAGTCTGAGGCCTTGACGGATCCTAGCAGCTGATCAGACCATGCCCCTCGCGACCCATTTCCACAGACCATGCCCCTCGCGACCCATTTCCACAGACCATGCCCCCCATGACCCATTTCCACAGACCATGCCCCTCACGACCCATTTCCACAGACCATGCCCCCCATGACCCATTTCCACAGACCATGCCCCTCGCGACCCATTTCCACAGACCATGCCCCCCATGACCCATTTCCACAGACCATGCCCCTCGCGACCCATTTCCACAGACCATGCCCCTCGCGACCCATTTCCACAGACCATGCCCCTCGCGACCCATTTCCACAGACCATGCCCCTCATGACCCATTTCCACAGACCATGCCCCTCATGACTCATTTCCACAGGCATTTTGTTCAATTCTAGGCCAATTTGCCTCTGTTTTGTCCATTGGGATGGGAGAAAATATAGAAAAATGGGAGAAAAAGTGGATAAAAAAAATATATATATATTAACACTTGATTGATATTAATTTTTTTCCACTTTTTTCTTCTTCTCCCATCCCAATTTTAGTCATGCCAATTCCCCCCTCCCCTTCCTGGTCGTTGCTCGCATGTGCCCCCCACTGGTCGGTCTAGGGAGGGTTGATAGAGATACTATCACATGTCCCCTCCGATACATGCGGAGTCAGCCAGCCACTTCTTTTCACCTGCCAGCGCGGACTCTCATTGGTGAGGTGTAACGTGTGGGAGGCTCTCACTACCCTCACCATCTCCCTTCCTCGCTGTGCAGGCGCCCTGACCGACCTGTAGGAGTCGCTACAACGACCAGATTACCACCCACCGGCTTCCCTCCCGCTGACTCTGCCAATTGAGCCAGTATGACGGCCGGCCAAGCCGGAGGCAACGCAGACAGCCGGATTCGAACCCGGTGTGTCTTGCGTTGGTGACGAGCGCAATGTCCACTGTACTTGAAAGTCCTTGAATTTCATTTAGCAATGTCCGCGGGAACCCTGGGACCAGTAGGGACTGACCCCCCCCCCCCCCCCCCCCCCTCTGCAGCGCTACACAGCACCAGTAGGGACTGACCCCCCCCCCCCCCCCCCCCCTGCAGCGCTACACAGCACCAGTAGGGACTGACCCCCCCCCCCCCCCCTGCAGCGCTACACAGCACCAGTAGGGACTGACCCCCCCCCCCCCCCCCCCTGCAGCGCTACACAGCACCAGTAGGGACTGACCCCCCCCCCCCCCCTCTGCAGCGCTACACAGCACCAGTAGGGACTGACCCCCCCCCCTCTGCAGCGCTACACAGCACCAGTAGGGACTGACCCCCCCCCCCCCCCCCCTCTGCAGCGCTACACAGCACCAGTAGGGACTGACCACCCCCCCCTACACAGCACCAGTAGGGACTGTACCCCCCCCCCCCCCCCCCCCCCCCCTGCAGCGCTACACAGCACCAGTAGGGACTGACCCCCCCCCCCCCCCCTCTGCAGCGCTACACAGCACCAGTAGGGACTGACCACCCCCCCCTACACAGCACCAGTAGGGACTGACCCCCCCCCCCCCTCTGTAGCGCTACACAGCACCAGTAGGGACTGACCCCCCCCCCCCCCCCCCCCCGTCTGTAGCGCTACACAGCACCAGTAGGGACTGACCCCCCCCCCCCCCCCCCCCTCTGTAGCGCTACACAGCACCAGCAGGGCCGTAGCCAGGGTTTAGAAATTAGGGAGGTCCATTTATCTTTTTGGCCCAGACCGGCACACCATAATCGGTCGGACACCACCCACCAGTACACCATCCTTACGGTCCCCTTAAATATGCGTACCTACTGTACTATTCCCCCCCCCAACCCATTACAAAGCTGGGTAGTAAGTGCCGTGGACCAGTGTACTCACTCGCTCTTGGCTGAATCTTGTTTTGGGTGGTGATGTAAAAACACCTGCATCATAGCAGGCTCAGGATAGGCAAAGTAGTCTATAGCCTGTTCATCCCTGTCTCTCTCCTCCACAACCTGGCTTGACTAGACATAAGGAGAGAGATGATTACAATTAACTGGTACATTCAGGTCCAGAATTGTTGGAATCCCCTGACAAAGATGTGCAAAAAGCTGTACAATTTAAACAATACCATACTGGTAATGAGAAAATAGTTGTTTATTCAATGGATGCATGGAGCAGTTCCATCTTATTTCATTTGATACTAACTACTCAGTTCATACAGATTTCAAGTATTCAAATATCAATGATGAATATTGCAAAAGGTTTACACAGTTAATAGATCACCTTCTTGTTTTATATTCATCTTATATGGCAATTAAATCAATGGTGTGTTTGTTTTGGGAGTTTGACCTATGTGCCTACCACGTGAAGGTGCATGATCAATGGACAGCACAAAAACAATTTGTGTAGGTGGAGACTAAAGCTACCAACCTACCACAGATAGTAATAAGTTATTAAGAGTAAGTAATCCATACCATATATATCCTAATAGTTACCTTATTACCATACTTGGCTGAAAACAAACTTTGCTGCCTGTTGTGAATGTGTTTTTCCCTGTAGGCTAATACATAAGTAGGCATACATTTTTGCAGTTGAGGAAAAATTTGCAGTTGAGTAGGCTATAATGTGCTGTGTTTTTATGTCTTCCATCGAGGACCACCTTGGAAATAAGTGTTAATGCTTGTTAATGAATGCTTTTAGGTGATATCCTCAGGAATACAAATTCGTCAAGATGATTTGTTTTTATGATGTGTTTTTAATTTCCAAATAAATCTAATCAAATAAAAAAGCAGTTTTTGCAGTTGAGCTACTGGTGTTGTATATTATACAGCCTTTTCATGCATCTTTATCAAGGGAACCCTTATCCTAATGATTTAAAAAATAATATTATGATGATACGATATGGACCTAGTAGTTGGGTCATCTGTGGCACTTCGTTTCTCAATGGATTTTTTAAAAAGGCGGGGGAAATTTGTGAGAGACCAAAATCCAAAATGGCTGCCGTGGAAATAAACTTTTTAATGGTTTGACCTACAATGATGCACAATACATGGTACCAGCCCCCTCTCAGTCATGTACCAGCCCCTCTCAGTCATGTACCAGCCAGCCCCCCCTCAGTCATGTACCAGCCCCCCTCTCAGTCATATACCTGCACGACTGGCGGGGGGGGTGCTTAGTAAGAGATGTGATTGGGCCAGCCCAGTGTCAGTCAGTACCAATGGGCCGATGTCTCAGCCTAGTAGTGGGCCGGTCGTTGACCAAAAAAAAAAAAAAAAAAAAAAATTATAAAAAAAAAAATTATATAATTTTTTTTTTTTTTTTTTTAATAGTTACAAATAGTTACCGAGGTCCGGACCTCGGTGACCTCATAGCTGGCTACGGCCATGAGCACCAGTAGGGACTGACCACCCACCCCCCCCCTCTGCAGCGCTACACAGCACCAGAGTGTCATCACGACTGTAGTTCTGTCCTCTTTGTCTTCTAGATGCGAGATGATAAAGTGAAGCTCTCCTTCTCAATGAAAGCGGTCAATCAGGGAACAGGGCGGGACTTGGACCCAAACAATCTCCGGGCAGAGTGAGTACTTGCACAGTTTTACTACTAGGCTGTGATCATAGTCGGAGCCCTTTTCCATTTTTGATCCAATAAAAATAATTTATTGGAAAGGTAAATATCAGAAATCATGCTTATGCGTCGACAGTTTGTGTTCGATATTCACAATATCGTGTGTGTGTGTGTGTGTGTGTGTGTGTGTGTGTGTGTGTGTGTGTGTGTGCAGCGCTGATGCAAGGCGGCGCGGACAGTTCAGAGACCACTCGGGGAACAGAATCACCCTGGAAGCTGTGCTCAACACCACCTGCCCCAAGTGTGGATGCAAAGGTACACCACATGAACAGTACACAACATGAACAGTACACAACATGCACAGTACACAACATGAACAGTACACAACATGAACTACACCACATGAACAGTACACAACATGAACAGTACACAACATGAACAGTACACAACATGAACAGTACACAACATGCACAGTACACAACATGAACAGTACACAACATGAACTACACCACATGAACAGTACACAACATGAACAGTACACAACATGAACTACACCACATGCACAGTACACAACATGAACAGTACACAACATACACAACATGCACAGTACACAACATGCACAATACACAACATGAACAGTACACAACATGAACAGTACACAACATGCACAGTACACAACATGCACAGTACACAACATGCACAGTACACAACATGCACAGTACACAACATGCACAGTACACAACATGAACAGTACACAACATGCACAGTACACAACATGCACAGTACACAACATGCACAGTACACAGTACACAACATGCACAGTACACAACATGCACAGTACACAACATGCACAGTACACAACATGCACAGTACACAACATGCACAGTACACAACATGCACAATACACAACATGAACAGTACACAACATGCACAATACACAACATGAACAGTACACAACATGCACAGTACACAACATGCACAGTACACAATCTTATCTTTATTACGGATCCCCATTAGTCATCACCGCAGCAACAACTAGTCTTCCTGGGGTCCACACACAACAAAAACAGTACATACATACATAACATTATAGTAGCATACATTTAAAAATATTTAAGCATTACATCACGCGCAGGAGTGGTTTGTGAACAATAAACCATGCCTAGGGGTGGTCGTTAGGCCCGAGGCGCAGCCGAGGGTAGTTAGACCCCCCTAGGCATGGTTTATTGTTCACAAATCACGACTGCAAGTGGTGTAATGCTTTTATACAACTGCCACATTCATCCAACCTTATTGCTATACAATAAACACACATTAATCGAAGATTTATTGAAAAAACCATCCGCCAGAAAAAGTAGTTCCCACAACTACAAAAAAGACAAGTTGCCTCCATGTGGAAGCAGCTCGGAAGTGCATCCAACCAACTAACACAACCAACTGTGTGTTATTGGAAGCATCTTGAAGTGCATCCAACCAACTAACACATCCAACTGTGTGTTATTGGAACTAACACATCCAACTGCCTTTCAACTAAGGCATCCAACCAACTAACACATCCAACTGCCTTTCAACTAAGACATCGAACCAACTAACACATCCAACTGCCTTTCAACTAAGACATCCAACCAACTAACACATCCAACTTTTCTTTAGTTTTTAATTATGAGGTTAGTGGTTATTGGAATGATTGATTGATTGATTGAAAATTGTATTACCAGATGCAGAATGGGTACAATACAGTACGGCTCAATACACACAATTGTTAAGGGGATGCAGACCTACTTTCTATAGAACTTCATTCTTAGATGCTTCTATAGAAAGTAGGTAAAACAAATAAAAAAATGTCTTTGCCCTATAAGAAAAAAAAAGTTTTCTTCGCCCTATTTTTTTATTTATTTTTTTTAGCCTAAACTTAACCAGTTGGAAACCAGGCGTACAGTAATAAAATTAGCAATCAACCAATCAATCAATTCAATAGACCATGCTCACTTAAAACAGCGCTGCTTCTCTCTCAGTCTGACTCCCCCGCTGTTGCAGACAGGAGTATGTGTGTGTGTGTGTGTGTGTGTGTTTGTGGGTACGCCAGCGTCGGACAGTGTGAGAGTGAAAGCTGCAGTCAGTGGGAAGGAAGTAGACATTTAAAATAAAATTGCAAATAATCAATCAATCAATCCGCGATTTTTCTTTTGTTCTAAAATAATAATAATAATAATACATCTATTTTATATAGCGCTTTTCCAGGTGCTCAAAGACGCTTTACATGGGCAGGAGAGACAAACTATGGCAAAACAAAAAAACAAAAAAACAGAACAAAAATAATACATGACAAAAATAAAATAACACCGACAGAATTAGAGGTCAAAAGCAAGATTGAAAAGGTGCGTTTTGAGGGCTGATTTAAAAGATGTCAGGGTGTTTGCATCACGGATATGGCTGGGGAGGGCATTCCAGAGGGAGGGGGCAGCAGCAGCGAAGGCCCTGTCGCCCCAGGTCCGGAGCCTGGTCGTGGGAGGTGTTAGGAGGTTGGCATCTGCAGACCTAAGGCGACGGGTGGGCGTGTGACGGTGGAGGAGGTCGGACAGGTAGGGAGGGGCAAGGTTGTTGAGGGCTTTGAATGTGATGAGTAGTATTTTAAAATGTATCCTGTATTTGATTGGAAGCCAGTGGAGGTCGTGGAGGACAGGGGTGATGTGATCAGAGCGACGGGTGGAGGTGAGCATGCGGGCAGCAGAGTTTTGGACATATTGGAGTTTATTGAGGATAGTGTTTGGTGAGCCGTAGAGGATGCTGTTGCAGTAATCTAGTCGTGATGATATGAATGCATGAACCAGTGTTTCAGCAGCGGAGAGTGATAGGGAGGGGCGGAGACGAGCAATGTTCCGGAGGTGGTAGAAGGCCGATTTGGTTATGTGGTTCACATGGCGGAGGAAAGAAAGGGTGGGGTCCAGGATGATGCCAAGGTTACGGACGTGAGTGGAGGGGGTGACAATGGTACCATCAATATTTAGGGTGAAATCCTGGGTGTGGCTGGTGAGGGATTTTGGACCGATAATGATGATTTCTGATTTATTGCAGTTTAGTTTAAGAAAGTTATTTTGCATCCATGTTTTGATGTCTGTGAGGCAGGTGCTGAGGGTGGAGAGAGTGGCTGGAGTGATAGTCTTGGTGGAGAGGTAGAGCTGAGTGTCGTCTGCATAACAGTGAAAACGCAGGCCATGTTGGCGGAGAATCAGACCAAGTGGAAGGATGTAGAGGATGAAGAGCAGGGGACCAAGTACTGAGCCTTGGGGGACACCATGAGTGATGGGGGCAGTGGGGGATTTGCAGTTGTTGATAGAGATGAATTGGTGCCTGTGTGAGAGGTATGATTGGAGCAAGGTGACTCATGACCCATCAATTACATCATCCAACATTGTTTAAAGGACTACGACATTCGCCTTGACAGAATCGCTTTATATTTAGTCGCTATGACGCTATCAACATATCCATTTTAAAGATTATTGTCCGCCATCTTGTGATCCGGCGGAGTGATGTGATGTGATTCGGTTGTGGGCGGGTCCTGGGCCAGCAGCGTGGAATTGTGAAGAATAAACACGTGTAAAATGACTGTTTCAGCCAATCAGAATCGAGAAATTTGCATGCCGTTGTATAAATTCCAATATTCCTACATATAAAAATAATTCCAAATAGCATTACAGTACACAGAGTATCAGATCACAGAAAATACAATAAAAGGGATTAAACTATCAGACAGTCATATCTTTACAGTGTAAACTACAGTATGTGTTTTTCTTTAATGTAAACTAATTTCTTTTTCTCTCAATGCTCTTTTCAAATTATTTTTAAAACTTATCTTACTGGTTATCTGAGTAAGATGTACTGGCAGTTTATTCCAATATGACATGGCTCTATATAACACAGTTTTCTTTGCTGCATTGGTTTTTGGTAGTAGCAGTGTGAACGTTTCCCTACAGGCATGCCTAGTATTATACTTATGTATACTTATATTATTACAACATGCACAATACACAACATGCAGTACACAACATGCAATACACAACATGCAGTACACAACATGCAGTACACAACATGAACGGTACACAACATGAACAGTACACAACATGCAATACACCAGCGGTTCTCAACAGGGGTGCCGCGGCACCCTAGGGTGCCTCAGAGAAAAAAAGCGTTTTTTTTATTACAGAAAATTATCACTAAAGTGCTATCTGTTGCAGCTGCACTGTTTTCCATGAAAATACCATATTTGGATAAGTTTGACCATTTCTCAAAATCTGAAAATCATTATTTAATAAAACACAGAAAAGGATCACCAAGTTACTCTGGATAAAAAAAAAAAACTTTACAGACAACATTGAGACAAAGCTTCCTGACACATCTCCATCCAAACTCTTGGAAGAACTCATTGAAATATCATCTGATACCACCTGGAGAGCTCGTTTCAGAGTGTGGTGCTGAGTACCAAGTATCTCATGATGCAGCAGTTAAGGTGTTGATACCATTCAGCACCACATATCTGTGTGAAGCTGGCTTCATCTTTTCATGTGTATCGACTTGGAACTGTTTTCTATTGTTTATTCTTATTGTGCTTATAATATTATGTATGACTCTACTGTTAACTGTCTTGTTTTGTAAGCTCATTGTCACTGTTAATGAGGGTAACCTTACCTCAGTGTTTCACAAGTTGAAATCAAGGTTTGAAATTAAATTAATCATCCCTCAGCAAATGTACACAAACAACCTTTTTTCTTGTCCTTCTCACCTTTCCTTCTCCTCTTTCCTTGTTCTCCCTTTCTCACCTCCCCTCCAGGTCACTTTGCTAAAGACTGTTTTGCCACTCCTGGGCTGCAGTACGCCCTGCTGCCTGACGAGGACGACAACCAGCCACAGCAGCCACAGCAGCCACAGCAGCCGTCGATGCTGCAGCCCAGCTACATGACAGCGCAGCCAGATTCACACAAGAAGAAGAAGAAGAAGAAGGTGACTATGAATGTCTCAGACAGGCTCACGGTCCTCCTGAAAGACCTGCTGTCTTTTATGGCACCTCAGATGTTTACTTCTTTACCGGTCGTCTGTTGAGTTGATTTGTTGACTCTAAAGTTCAGTACTACTCAACAGAATACTGATTCAAGTCAAATGTTAAATGTTAAAGCCAACAGCGTAATAGTTAGTAGTATATTAAATGTTAAAGCCAACAGAGTAATAGTTAGTAGTATATTAAATGTTAAAGCCAACAGAGTAATAGTTAGTAGTATATTAAATGTGAACAGAGTAATAGTTAGTAGTATATTAAATGTTAGTCAACAGATGTTGAAGCCAACAGAGTAATAGTTACCGGTATTAGTATATTAAATGTTAAAGCCAATAGAGTAATAGTTAGTAGTATATTAAATGTTAAAGCCAATAGAGTAATAGTTAGTAGTATATTAAATGTTAACAGAGTAATAGTTAGTAGTATATTAAATGTTAGTCAACAGATGTTGAAGCCAATAGAGTAATAGTTACCGGTATTAGTATATTAAATGTTAAAGCCAATAGAGTAATAGTTAGTAGTATATTAAATGTTAAAGCCAATAGAGTAATAGTTAGTAGTATATTAAATGTTAACAGAGTAATAGTTAGTAGTATATTAAATGTTAGTCAACAGATGTTGAAGCCAATAGAGTAATAGTTACCGGTATTAGTATATTAAATGTTAAAGCCAATAGAGTAATAGTTAGTAGTATATTAAATGTTAAAGCCAATAGAGTAATAGTTAGTAGTATATTAAATGTTAACAGAGTAATAGTTAGTAGTATATTAAATGTTAGTCAACAGATGTTGAAGCCAATAGAGTAATAGTTACCGGTATTAGTATATTAAATGTTAAAGCCAATAGAGTAATAGTTAGTAGTATATTAAATGTTAAAGCCAATATAGTAATAGTTAGTAGTATATTAAATGTTAACAGAGTAATAGTTAGTAGTATATTAAATGTTAGTCAACAGATGTTGAAGCCAATAGAGTAATAGTTACCGGTATTAGTATATTAAATGTTAAAGCCAATAGAGTAATAGTTAGTAGTATATTAAATGTTAGTCAACAGAGTAATAGGTAGTATATTAAATGTTAAAGCCAATAGAGTAATAGTTAGTAGTATATGTAAGGGATAATGTATAGCTACGAGGTCATTGTCGCAAAATAATTGACCGAGACTGCGTTCTGGAACACAGAGGCGCCGCGCCGAGGTGTTTTAATGTCAGTGAAGGTCAATTATTTTGCGACAATGACCGAGTATAGCTATACATTATCCCGCTTATTACAGGGCTAACTTACTAACAATATACGTAATTCATTTTACACCATCGACAAGATGAGATCAAATGCAGACGCGGTTGTTCTGTTGCTGAACAACTATGACTCTGGCGTCGGCAGGTGTGTCCTTTAGGGATGCACCGAAAATGCGGCCACCGAAAATTATCGGCCGAAAATGGTTAAAAAGGCTCTTTCGGCCGAAAGGGTTTTAGCACCGGAAATATATCACAGAATGTCAAAGAACAGGGTTACGTAACGTTCATAACCTAAAGTGTTGTTGTGATGACGTAATCAAAACGCACAACGTGTAACGTGAGCAGCTTGGCAGCTCTTCCTGCGTTCTGCAGCCTGTGATAACTAACTCCTCTTGGGAGTCGCGCTGTTTCTATAAACTCCGCGAGCAACGCATCCAATAAATGCGTCTTTAACATGCTTTATATCCTTGCCATTACTACCGTACTTTTCGCACTATAAGCCGCACCTGACTATAAGCCGCAGCAGCTAAATTGAATGATGTGTACATATATAAGCCGCACTGGACTATAAGCCGCAGGTGTTTTAATGTTTAATTACCATATGTAATTACCATTGGGACACAATACTGTCGGACAAATAACAAGAATGAACTCATTTACAAGTTGTATTAAGTTTAGCAAATAAGGGAACAGATAAATAACATTTCAATGCAGTCAAAAAAGCAATATTTAGATTTTAACATTTTCAGGTTTGGTCACGTCGAGTCACATATAAGCCGCACCGTTATATAAGCCGCAGGGTCGAAAAATGGGGGAAAAAGCCGCGGCTTATAGTCCGAAAAGTACGGTATATGCCCGTCGCGGTTAAAACCTTTTGAACTAACGTTAGCGTTGTACAATCTTTCAGCAGTCAGTCTGGAATTAATGTATGCATTCAAAAGTGCTGAATAAATGTTTTATGGGCCCATAATAGTTATTATTAATATTATTTAAGTCCTTTCGGCATTCGGTTTTCGGCCAACTGTTTCCTATTTTCGGTATCGGTTTCGGTCAAGCATTTCCCATTTGGTGCATCCCTACGCTTGATTGCACCTGATGCAATGCAGCTGTGCATGGTATAACGCTGCGAGAGTCCGGCTGCGGCGCGTTGCCCCTAGCAGCGGTGAATTATCGAGAAATAATTGACCGCTGCTAGGGGCAACCGTGCGCTATTGACCAATCACAATCAAGCATTTTGGCGAATGTTAAAACGCCATGTAATAATAAATGTTATCAAAGTAATAGTTAGTAATATATTAAATGTCAAAGCCAACAAAGTAATAGTTATTAGTATATTAAATGTTAAAGCCAACAGAGTAATAGTTAGTAGTATATTAAATGTTAACAGTAATAGTTAGTATTAAATGTTAAAGTCAACAGGGCGGCTAGGTGGTGTAGTGGGCAAGGCACTCGCCACCAGTGTGGAGACGCTAGGATTCGCGTGTTCGAATCCAGCTCTCCACATTGTTTTCAGTTTAGCTGGTCGTCCGCAGTAATACACATTGGCCGTATTACGGGGAGGGAAAACTGAAGGGTGGGGATCGAACGTTGTGAACAAGCGACTCCTACAAGTCGGTTGGTGCGCCTGCACAGTAGAATCAGGAAGTGTCGGGGGCAGCGTGAGCCTCCCACGCGTTACTCCTCGACACTGAGAGATCGAGCTGCGCAGGTGAAAAGATGCGACTGCTGTTACCTCAAGTACCGGAGGGGACTTGTGCTATGTATGACTTAGTCCACATTGCAGCCGGCTTGTGGGAGGCAAGAAACAGCGTTCGTGACAGGGGAGGGTTGAATTGGATGATACGAAATTGGGATGGGAGAAAAATATAGAAAAATGGGAGAAAAAGTGGACCAAAAAAAAATGTTAAAGTCAACAGAGTAATCAGGGCTCTACGCTAATCTTTTTCCCAAGGAGCACATGTGCTCCTAAATGAGAAAATTTAGGAGCACACAAAGAAATTTAGGAGCACACAAAAATATTTAGGAGCACAGTGAAAATATTTCAAGTAACAGTTTATTTTTTTTTCAAAAATAAATGTATATTTGTACTGTGCATGCATGTGGGAACGGGACACACATCTGTGCAATAGCACATACCACCAAAGTAACTGGCCCACTGTGTGTGTGTATCTGCGTGTGCAAACGGGAATGGGACACAGACATTTGAACTATTAAGTGATTAATGCCTACTGTGGCAAAGTTGTAGCCAACAACTAGAGACCTAATAAGAAAGGCAGTGACATTGAACAAAAAGGAGACACTGGCATTACCACCAGGGCCATCAGTAGAGGGGACTGTAAGGTGCCTTTTCGGTATACTACCTAGAGCTGCCGCGATTACCGCATTACCGCGGTATCGCTGTTACATCACGGCCACCGCAGAGTAGGCTGAATACCGCGTCACCGCTGTTTTTTATAATAATAATAATAATTTACCCTCCTCTCGTTGGGCTTGCGGCTCTGCAGATATACCCTACTCGTCTATCGAGGTTCCAAGCGACCCTATTGGGTACCAGAAAAGTCACGTGAAACATTGCAGACCACTGATTGGTCAGAAGAGAGACGAGTCACACGTTTTTACTTCCTGAATGTCAGCACATCACAACACGGCTAATAACGTTAGCTTTAACTCTCCGCCGGAGTGGACTACCATCGCTCATCAGGAGTACTAAACGAGACATAATGATTTTACTGTCTGCAACGAATGTTATAATAAAAGCCCTTCGTTCTATACACTTGTCTGATTGAAAACTTTATTAACAGACCGCAGAATGGGACAACTCAGCACGCTCTGAGCAAAGAAAGGAACTGAGATATGAATAGAGTATTGCTTGCTATGGTCCGGTAAATACGCTGATGTTATTGAACGCATAACTATATAATGTCAATGCCACAAAACGAATGCCTTTATTATAAAGTAGTAACTTTATAGTAATAATAATAAGAAAGGGTCGGGGGGGTGCCCGCGACACCGAGTGAACTGCGCATCCGTGTTTCACTTTCAATAACTAATGCGTGCTTGCCGAATCCCAAACAATATTCATGCTGCAAAGTCATCCTCTAAAGATAGACATTTAGACTAGAGGCAGGCTATATGCTATAAAGAGTAGACTACTACTAAAAAAAAAAATGCATTCAAACTTTTTTTAAAAATTTTTGTGTGCGTGCGGTAAAAACCGCGGCGGTAGGAAATATTTTGCAAATTTGTGCAATAAGGAAATAATCAATACCGCGGCAGCTCTAATACTACCTTTGCTAAAACTGTGTTCTCTGTTAAAGGTGGTAACTACTGGAATAGCCTACCAGTTGTGATTAGAGAGTGCCCCACATACTCCATGTTCAAGACCAATCTTAAACTGCATCTTAAGGCAAACCAGAACTGTGATCATTTTTAATCTAATTTAGTTTATGTAACTTGTTTCTTGTTTTTATCGTTGATTGTCACCATGCTTTTACCCTAAGCAGGCTATTTATTTATTGAAAGAGTTTTGCCGTCTCCTGGTGTAACTTAGCTCTTGCTACAACCCTGCATGTTTACATTTTGTATTTTGTACTTGATGTTCATTAACATGTGCTGTCCCTATCAAATCAAACTACTGCTACAAAAGTAACAGTCACTTAACTTTAGCTTTTGCCCCTTTTATGCATACAATGCCTATGTTTTGGCTGTGTTGCTCTTCTAGAAAAATAATCCTTTCAGGGTTGCCTATTGAAATACTGTAAACCTCCAGTACAGAAACATTGTTTATGAGTTTGCATGTCAGGTAGACCATTGATTGACGGTCGATTCTGCCAATTACGTAACACTGCTTGCACTCCGGCCGTCCGGCGCTGCAGCTAGACCCTATTGCCCACCTCTGCTGTTGTGTGCGACACAACAACATACGCTACTGCATCAACGTTATGATTAACAAAGCAAGGCATTCGTTTAGTTGCATTAACACTTTGGGTGCCATGGGTTAAATTCATGATATACCATAGATTGCCAGCTCTATTTGACTATGGAGAAGTACCCCTTCTTTGCATGGCTATAACTTTTTAAATTCTATTGCTACATTGCCATTATTAGGGCCCATTCAAAGTCCTATATGTATTGTTCATTGTGTAGCAACGTTAAACTTTTTCATTCACATATTCATAGTAAAGTATGGTCTAATGTATAAGTATGTTTTCATCTCTTTCTGCATCTTTCTCCAGAACGTGATCTATAGCGGCATGCATTAAAGCGTTCCGTCTCCAGACGGATTTCCGTCAATTTGATTGGGGAGATCCGTCCATTTGATTCGCAGTATGACGGAATTGGCTACCTGGTATAATATGATTTGTAGATGCATACAGATTGAAACAAAATTGAGCCAATCAGAGGCGCCAAATATGAAAAGGGGCTTTTTTTTCTTTTCTATCGCGCCAAGTAGTCATCACTCAGCGACTCGAGAGACAGGATTACGCTGCTCACTCCGCGGTTGCAGCTGCAGGCTATTGGGCGAGTGACAATTGCGAGGTCTGAGAAGTTTGTCCGCCACATGGCAGGGTAACAAAATAGTCATGTAAAATAATTAAAAACTGCGGTGTGTTTTGGTTTTACGAGTCGCCTTTTTTGCAGCCTCACGCGTCAACTCGGCTTGTTTACCAACGTCATAGCCACCACGCTGCTTGCACTCGCTGCTATATACCGATTAGCTAACGTTAGCTTAATAGCGTCGGTTAAATGGAAGGAGTAAGCCGGCCACTAAAAAGAGAACCCACCGCGGGTTTCTCAGATGAAAAGGATCAGCGGGACCACCTAACAAAAAGTTTCGAGAGGAGAGGACGTTTGAAGAGACTGGCTAGGCAGCGCTACTGGGGGCTGTAGTGGTGAGTTAACTTGTTCCGTGTGCCGCAACGATGTCAAAAAGAAAAACGGAAACAACAAGTTTGTCATTGTCGTGTTACTTCACAGTACAATATGTGAGTCCCCTGCTGTGGTTTATTAGCTTAACTCCGTAGCAACATCACACAGGTGTATCTGTAGACAGTCTCCTCCCCACCGTATATATTCTCTCCCCACCGTATGTATCTTTTTTCTACCAGTCCACCACCCCCTCCTAATGTACAGTCTCCTCCCCATCATATGCATATAATCTCTTTTAGGATCTATGGGTAACAGTACTGTATATTTCTCTCCCACCCACCCCCTCCTAATGTACAGTCTCCTCCCCATATGTATATAATCTCTGTTAGGATCTATGGGTAACGGTACTGTATATTTTCTCCCACCCACCCACCCCCTCCTAATGTACAGTCTCCTCCCCATCATATGTATAATCTCTGTCAGGATCTATGGGTAACATTACTGTATATTTGCATAACGTATATGTCACAAATGTAACAGTACTATATACCTGTAGTATGTCCCTATGCCATAAATGTCATGATGTCAATGTCATGCATGTCATAAATGTCACTATGAATTGAAAATGGGGGACCCTGATGTAAACAAGACAAACGTCTTTCTCTGGTCTGCATCCCCTTAACAATTGTGTGTATTGAGCCATACTGTATTGTACCCATTCTGCAATCGGTTAAATATTGATTGATTGTTATAACAGATTGCAGAATGGGTACAATACAGTACAGCTCAATACACACAATTGTCAAGGGGTTGCAGACCAGAGAAAGACTTTCCTCTTATTTACATCAGGGTCCCCCATTTTCAATTCATCATAACATATATGACATACATGACATACAGATAGATAATACTGCTACATCTATACATTTATGACGTACCAGATTTACAAATACAGTATTGTTTGTGATACAATAAGAGTCTAAAAAAGAGAGCATATACATTTGACGAAGAAACTGTACATTGGAGGAGGTTGGGTGGAGGGGGGGGGGGACTGTACATTGGAGGTGGTTGGGGAGGGAAGGGTTGGGTAGGCGGGGTAACTGTACATTGGATTATCGACGAAACCGAAACAAGTAGGCTCCCTTAAAACGCCAACGCTATTAAAAAGAAATACAGTGGAGGTTAAAATAAGAATATGACTTGGCCTGAAAAAAATTTCAGTCAGGAGATTTTTTTTTGCTTTAATCCCTGAGTCTATAGCCCCAAATGCATTATATTGATGATGAAATACAGTTTGATGGCAATCGGGGCGATATAAAAAATTTCAATTGGACGTACTTCTAGAATGATCTACGTATGATCTGATGATGACCGGATGGGCGGGGGATCGTTTATAATTCCGTGGGCAGCGTTATATCATTCATCTAGTGTGGGTCATATGTTCATCATAACAGTTTATATGGAACACGTTCAAAAATAACGCTGAATCTTACCGGATCTTCCTCGCGCCGTTGGACGATCAGCGTGGTGTAGACCGTTTTCGATTATGGGATGTTTATCCTGATGAACCATTTCCAGCTTGTATAATACTATATACGTCCAAATCATGTTGTTTATCGAGTTATTGGCAATGGATCGCTATATATTGTGACGAGCCAGAGTGCCGGCAGCCAAACCGAGTGCCCGGAAGTAATATGGCCGACGAGCACAACCTCCACAGCACTTCCTGTTTGGCGATTGCGCCGATCGGCCACCAGATGGCGCTCCTGAACCGCCAGAGAGCTCAGTGGGTCCTCCTGGTGGATCTCAGGCCAGCGGAGGGGAAATATGAATCCGATCACAGATTTTTGAAATATTGATATTAAAGACGCTGTAAAGCGTCCTTCGGCAACTTGAGCATGGCCGGGAATGACGCTGTAAAGCGTTTCCCGGCAGTTAAAGTGTTAACGTTCTATTGCTATCGCTAAATCTAGGTGTTCTAAAATCTATTGCTATTGGTAAGACTATAATAAAGGTGCTCCCATAGTCGAGCGGACTGTACTCGGACTGGACTCCACGGAGTTCTGCTGCTCGGAAAACGCTCGCTCGTCTTTCAGGAAGTAAACAAACAAAATGAGAGCTTCCGATTGGTCATTTGCTTTATTTCCCATGAAACCAGTCACGTCACTCTAGGGCTGCACGATTTTGGGAAATAATCTAATTGCGATTATTCTGACAGATATTGCGATTTGCGATGCGATTATAACATATTTAAAAAAAAATTTACAAGAAGAATGTTGCTGCTTTCTGTAGTCGGGTCCCAACTGCAAAATTACTGTATTACCCTGTATTATACACTTTTACTATCATGTAGACTATTCTGCTTTGTGTTTACATGTGATGTATTGTATACATGCACATTTATTATGTTCTTGTGTGATGTATCGCACATTTTATTGCTGTGTGATGTATTGCAAATGTTATTGCTGTCATCTTGGCCAGGTCTACCTTGCAAAGGAGATCGTGTATCTCAATGGGACTTCCTGGTTAAATTATTATTATTATTATTATTTTTTTTTTAATTGCAGGCTTGGCGATTTGATAATTGCATCATTCCAAATCGCGATTTCGATTAAAAAACATCAGGAATTGGAATAATCTTTTTGGAGAACATCTGATCTAAGGTAATCTATGTTACCAGTTTTAGGATAATCAGAGCTGTATTCACTGAGATATCAGCATGTGCCGTGTGTGTGTGATGTTGAGGAAATGAGAGAATGTATTTTTTAGCCCGCTTCTATAGCGTGCATAAGTACACATATACTATCGATAATCTAGCGTTTTTTTAAAAACGATTCATAAATAGGCCGACAAATGACAACGTGTCTAGTGTATTCGAGAATATTCCAATAAATGCGGTTTATGGGGGAATCGTTCTATTTTCCGGAAATTTTCGAGAGAACGATAGCTTTTCTAAATGAACCGATTAAAAAAAACTATCCGTTTCGACAATGTTGACTGCAAACAAGTCATTGATAAGCGACGGGCAGATTAGACACATAGCCATAATTTAAAACATAGATTATGCCTTTTTAACGCTAACATTGAAGTGGATGATGGCATTCAAGGGGGTAAAAAGGAAAACAAGGCCGGCACTGATAGTGTTAAATGTTAAAGCCAATAGAGTAATAGTTAGTAATATATTAAATGTTATCAGAGTAATAGTTAGTAGTATATTAAATGTCAAAGCCAACAAAGTAATAGTTATTAGTATATTAAATGTTAAAGCCAACAGAGTAATAGTTAGTAGTATATTAAATGTTAAAGCCAATAGAGTAATAGTTAGTAGTATATTACATGTTAAAGCCAATGGGATGCTCGATATTGGCTTTTTTACAGATACCGATATTGTCCAACTCTTAATTTCCGATACTGATATCAACCGATACTGATATATGCAGGGTTTCCCCCCCCAAAAAACGGAATAATTTCAGGTAATTAACATTACATATCTCTTGTTGTGGAATTAACACAACATTATGCATACTTTTGACAATAAATAAAATCAGAATTTGTTCTTACTTGCTTGCCTGGGTAAATAAAGGTTATAGAAATATAAACATTTTTTTTTTTTTTTTTTTTGAAAACCGATACCGATATTTTCCGATATCACATTTTAATGCCAATATCGGACATCCCTACAATAGAGTAATAGTAGTATATTAAATGTTAGTCAACAGAGCAATAGTTAGTATATTAAATGTTAAAGCCAATAGAGTAATAGTTATTAGTATATTAAACGTTAAAGCCAATAGAGTAATAGTTAGTAGTATATTAAATGTTAGTCAACAGAGTAATAGGTAGTATATTAAATGTTAAAGCCAATAGAGTAATAGTTAGTAGTATATTAAATGTTAACAGAGTAATAGTTAGTAGTATATTAAATGTTAGTCAACAGAGTAATAGTTAGTATATTAAATGTTAAAGACAACAGACTAATAGTTAGTAGTATATTAAATGTTAACAGAGTAATAGTTAGTATTAAATGTTAAAGCCAACAGAGTAATAGTTAGTATATTAAATGTTAGTCAACAGAGTAATAGTATATTAAATGTTAAAGCCAATAGAGTAATAGTTAGTAGTATATTAAATGTTAGTCAACAGAGTAATAGTTAGTATATTAAATGTTAAAGACAACAGACTAATAGTTAGTAGTATATTAAATGTTAACAGAGTAATAGTTAGTATTAAATGTTAAAGCCAACAGAGTAATAGTTAGTATATTAAATGTTAGTCAACAGAGTAATAGTATATTAAATGTTAAAGCCAATAGAGTAATAGTTAGTAGTATATTAAATGTTATCAGAGTAATAGTTAGTAGTATATTAAATGTATAAAAGAAGTCAAGTAATTTAACCACGTCAGAACACGGACGTGGTGATTGCGCTGACGTCTGGGTCAGAACAGTAATGGCTTCTGGTGACTCAGGCTGCTCTGCCACACGCAGGAGTGATGTTTTATTGGTATTTATTAGTGCTGTCAGGTGATTAATTTTGTTTATTCTAATTAATTACAGGATTTGTAATTAATTAATCGAATTAATCGCATTTTAATCGCATAACCATTTTATGCCTGATATTCTATATTATATTCTATAATCATATTTCAAATTGCATGTGTCCGGATGGCAGAATTCAGTACTGTATCTACAAAACCTTCTGTTTAATCATCTTCCATCTATTAATTTGCTTAGATTTTTCAGGTCTGGTCAATTTGAGCATGGTGTTATTCACAGTCAAAGATAAAAATATTTGTATTGATATTCTCATTTGGTTCATTACAATTTACTCAAAATAAAATTTTCATTCAATCAATCACCGTGCAGATTGATTGATTGAATGAAAATGTTATTAACAGATTGCAGAATGGGTACAATACAGTACGGCTCAATACACACAATTGTTAAGGGGATGCAGCCCAGAGAAAGACTTTCGTCTTGTTTACATCAGGGTCCCCCATATTCAATTCATAAAGAATAGTAAGTAATGGTGCAACTTGCACAGTGCAATCCATTCTTTGTGGATCTAGCCCACAGTATTTCTGACACTGGGAATACATTCCCTAAGATCCATAGATGTCCCTAGAATCAGATACCAAGAACATGCAAATTGACCATATTAAAAAAATTTCTGTAATGTGTATTCTACATTCTTATGGAATGAATGAGATGGTGGCGTGGCGATCATAATAGAGGCATGGCGATTAAAATAGAGGCGTGACTATCAAAATAGGGGTGTGGTGATCAGAATAGAGGCATGGCGATTAAAATAGAGGCGTGGTGATTAAAATAGAGGTGTGGTGATCAAAATAGAGGTGTGGTGATTAAAATAGAGGCATGTTGATCAAAAAAGAGGTGTGGTGATCAAAATAGAGGCATGGTGATAAAAAAAGAGGTGTGGTGATCAAAATAGAGGCATGGTGATTAAAATAGAGGCGTGACGATCAAAATAGAGGCATGGTGATTAAAATAGAGGCGTGACGATCAAAATAGAGGCATGGTGATTAAAATAGAGGCGTGACGATCAAAATAGAGGCATGGTGATTAAAATAGAGGTGTGACGATCAAAATAGATGTGTGGCGATTAAAATAGAGGCGTGGTGATTAAAATAGAGGCGTGGTGATCGAGATGAAGTGCGATTGACGTCTTGCCATCCCGATGCATGTACAGCATTATGCTAGAGAAAGAACCTGGATAGAAACCAAACCGATTTCAGTTGTGGGGGAGATCTAGTTGTGGGGTAATCTTTTTGTGGCCGGGGCTTGGCTAGCACCAGGATGTCTATCACTTCCGTCTCCCCCCCCCCCCCTCTCGGTCGGGCCGTGAGGCATTTTGTTTATAATCTCTTTTTATTAGTATCATCGAATTACAATTACAACAAGTTGCAGCATGAGGGTCAACATTATAAAATGTGCTCACAATCTACAGCAAGTTGTCCATGATTGAACTATTCCCATTTTTTATACATCCCCCCCCCCCTTGCTATCCATTATAAAGTTAACGTGTTTAGTTTGTTTAAAGTGAAGCAAACACCCACCCACCCGACAAGAAACAATAGTAATAACAACAAATGTATACACATACACACATGCAATTTATTTTTGAAATCATAATGATAATAAAAAAAAATCTCATAATATAAGTAGTACTTTCTATTCTGATAGCATTTTTTCCAGATAATTATGAAATAAAAAGTAAAATTAACACCCTCAGCGGTAGTAAAACCACCACAATGCCATCTCCCCAGCCATGCAGTACCAGAAAGGTAGGTGGAGGAAGGGGGTCATGGGATCAGGGGGTTTAAGTCATATGGGTTTTGAAATGAAGTAGGAAGGGCCGTGAGGCATTTGTCACTCCTGCGTGTAGCGGAGCCTCCCTGATTCACCAGAAGCCATTACTCTTCTGACCCAGACGTCAGCTCAATCACCACGTCCGTCGCACCCTGTTGGTGATTCAGAGAGGACGTAGTTAACTGACTTGACGAGAAACGGTCATTGCATTTGTGTTCTGGGATTTGACACACAGGCTAAATTATTGGGTTTCGTTCTTTCTCATAGATCAGGCAGCTGTGATCAATTGCATCTCATCACAGTTCATTTCAGGTTTATGGTTAAGAGTGAAACAGGGTAGGGGCGGCTAGATGGTGTAGTGGGCAAGGCGCTCGCCACCAATGCAGGAGACGCTGGGTTCGAGCCCAGCTCTGCATTGCTATCAGCTTAGCTGGTCGTTCATACAAACACAATTGGCAGTGTTAGGGGTGGGAAAGCTGGTGGGTGGGTCCTGGTCGTTGTAAACAGCGACTCCTACAGTTCGGTTCGGGGCGCCTGCTCAGCGAGGATAGGATCTAAGGGGGGTAGTGTGATCCTTCCACACGTTACACCCTCTCAGTGAGAGTCCGCGCTGCCAGGTGAAAAGAAGCGGTTGATTGGCTACACGTGTGTCGGAGGAAGCACGTGATAGCCTCCACTCTCCCAGACCGACTGTGGGGGGTAGGTGCGCAACGACCAGGAAGGGGATTGGGAATTGGCATAACGACTAACATTGGGATGGGAGAAAAACTGAGGAAAAAGGATAAAAAAAAAAAAGAGTGAAACAGGTCCTTGAAGTGCTTAAAGTGCTTGATAATTCTTTAAAAAAAATTTAAGTCAGGGCCTGGACCTTTAAACAGCCCATTTTTAACAAGGTGCTTAAAAAGTCCTTGAAATTCAAATCAACCATTCTCATTGAATGTTTTGTTCATCCATGATCAAATTGTTCTGAATCAAGAAATAGTTTTTTTTGTTCTGTTTTAATAAAATCGGACGAGTCGCTGTCTCGCACGCTCCAACTGCTTTCCTCATTTCTTTTTCGTGTGTGATGCTCTAGCTGGCAAGCAGGCCAAGAAGACCCGTAAAAAAAATGCATTTAAAAGTTAATTGTATCCTTCGAGGGACATCCTTGAAAATGAAAAATAGTGTTTGCAAAAGTACTTAGAAGTCCTTGAATTTCATTTTGCAATGTCTGTGGGAACCCTGGCGAAAGATAAGATAAGATATTCCTCTATTGATCCCCTTGGGGAAATTCAGGCATCATAGCAGCGTGGGAGGGGAGGTACAGCTACATGATAGTAGAAGACATGGTACAGGTCATACAATTATAGTAGAGTAGAAAAGTAACAATTGACTTTACAACATTCATCATTCTTTCCATCTGTATACCCCCCCCCCCCTCCCAGGAGAAGAAAGTGAAGAAGAAGAGGAAGAGAGAGAGGAAGGAGTCGGGGAGCGACAGCAGCAGCAGTAGCAGCGAGGAGGTGCAGGGAGCCAGTAAAGCCAAGAGGGGGCGCCATGATCACAGCAAAGAGGAGCGCAAGAAGAAGAAACACAAGAAACACAAGTCACACAAACACAGCTGAGACACACGCGTGTGCGGACGCACACACACACACACACGCATACACTCACACACACACACACACAGGTACATGCGCACCACACATCAAACGTACATAAATACACTCTTACTACTGTACACAAATACACTAACTTCAAACACACATAAATACACACATCATAGGACACGCACACAATCAGCTACACATATTACAGCTATCGGAGACACACATAGGCCATAGAAAGGGGGAAGTGGTTTACGAGACGGACAGACGGGCTTCCTGCCGTTGGACCCGCCTCCTTCTACTGTAGGGCATAAAAATGTACTAACCTTTTTAAAGGCCCAATCAGTGATTCAAACAAATGGGCAGCCCTACCACTGGAAATAAGAAATGGAAAAAGGAGACATTTTGTAGTCGATTGATCTTTTGATACAAGGACTAACACACTAGACAACGGGTAGATACAGGTTTTTAATTGTATTTTGCTATATTCTGTAGCAGGTTTGTTTACGTTGGTGATGTATTGGTAATATATTCCGATTAACAAGGGGTTAAAAATACCATCTACATATCAATGTATGTGAATAATCACATTTAACTTTTAAGTGTTCACAATGAGATACCATTGATGAGCTACAAGACATCTATAAGAACTAATATCCAAGATTAATTTGAGAAATTAGTCAAGGAATATATCACTTATCTGTAGACTATACTGTAAATATAAAGTTTCTGCTTATAGTTGAGGTCTGTCTCCACTGGTAAGGTTTGTAAACACTGGCCAACATTATGGGAAATGCTTACCGTCTTCTCCAGGCTGTAAGCTAGCTTAGCACAAATGAATGGAAGCGGATACGGACCAGCTAGCTTTCTACTGAACACACAGTGAGGACATTTGTATCTTTTGTCAGTGCGGTAAGCTCATTTCCCATAATGTTGGCATGTTCCTTCCCTGCCAACATGCTTATATTCCATCTACAAATCCAAATCTTCCAACAATGTTTGTAAATATGCCTCATATTTATATGCTAAGAGAAAAAGATCACGGATTGGGCCTTTAACTGAGTGATCCTCCTCCTTGAAACACTTCTCGGCTCCACAGCTACTTCCCTCTTGTGTCTGGAAGTCGCCCTGTCGACCGTAACGTCCCAGTGATCTAGAAAAGTGAACGCATCTCCTGCTAAAGAGATCCACTTCCCGCGAGGCTGTCGGCACCGGAGCAGCAGAGAAGGACTGTGTGCTGCATGCAAGATGAGAAACCTTGTCAATGTGTTATTGTATTGATTTAGGAAATTTATTTGCGGTGGGTTCTGTCCGATATTGTGGCCGGTCACCCGCCCAGATCAAAGTTATTAACGGCATGGTTTCATGTTTTCAAGTAAAGGACCCAAATGAGGCTTTTTCTCCCTCCCTCCCTCTCAAGTTCAAGTTCTTTGTTTGTCAAATACACAACAATACAGGGGCGCTGCAGGTAATGACAGCATTGTGTTTTGAGCTCAGACTCAACAGTGCACAATTAAGAAACAACAATGAATACAAGCACGGTAATCGTGTATGCCTTCTACAACAGAACTGCGTTTCCGCGTTCGACTTTTGCGCTCTGATTGGCCAGGTCATGTGACATGTGCGCCAATCGTGGGACAGCAAGTTCTGCGTCTATTTCCGGGTCTAACAGCCTGCAAACTACCTGGCGTTCTATCGCCATGCTCTAAGACAAACTCTAACCTTAACCAACTTCGAAAGAGCGCCTAAGCTTAACCAGTGTAGAAACTTGCGGTCCCACGATTGGGCGTACATGTCACATGACCAGAAATGACCTGGCCAATCAGAGACGCGGAAACTCAGTTCTGTTGTAGAAGGCATTCAGGCGAACGGCAACAATAGGTAGTAGTAGTAGTAGTAACATCAAATAAAATATAAAAGGTAAAATAGTCAATTATTTACAGAAAGTCTTGCGTGTAGTGTAAGTGCATGATAAGGTGCAGGGTGTGTGTCCAATAAGTAGTAGTACGATAAATAAAATAAGATATAATAAAAGGTAAGATAAAATAGTCCATTTCTACAGAAATTGTCTTGTGTAAAATTGCATGTGCATTTTAAGGTGCATTGCAGGGTGTGTGTGTGCATCAACAGTCACGAAATACACTCCAAATACAACTCCAAAACTTTCCTGTAAACATGTTGTTGAAAAACAGGGCTTTTGAGGTGATGAAATCACTGCCCAGGCAGCAGTGGTTCGGCCAAAAATAAATACACATGTTTCCAGGAAAGTTTTGGAGTCTATTTCGTGACTTGGCAACTAGGCTACACTGGCACACCTACTTCCAGTGAATGACGCTAAGCTAGGCTAATGGAGTGTGGCTGTTCCCTAAGCCTAATGCATGCACAGGGTATGCATCTGCTTGTCTAACTCCAGGGTAGATGACAAATAAGCAGATTTCCCAAAAAGTTGGCGTGTTCCTTTAAGGTGCAGTGTGTGTGTATATGCATCTTAAGGTGCAGGGTGTGTGTATGTGCATCTTAAGCTGCAGGGTGTGTGTGTATATGTGCATCTTAAGGTGCAGGGTGTGTGTGTGTGTTCACATCCTCACAAACATGTTGCTATTGTCAGGTGGGGACCTACAGGAAGAAGGCCTGTGACCTATTTTGGGGTCCCCGGCCCGTAGTTTAAGAAACCAACATCTAGGGGGAAAACATGGTATTGAAAAACAATCAGGACACAGTCCCTGTTTATCCTGGGGGTCAGCTCACGGCAGGGGAGGGTTAACAACCCTTACGTATCCCGATAGGTGTAAGCAATATGGCAGAAGGCAGCCATCCTGATTGAAAGTCTACATATTGTTTACACATATCCTGTTTCCTCTGATCTGAGAAATCCATTAAGTTGAGGTGCGGGGGGGGGGGGGGGGTTGTGACTGTTGTTGGTAAAGACATGAAATACTTAGCATGCACAGAGTAATACACGGCAACAGAAAGCAGTATTGACACACACAGGAGGTGCATGTAACCAAGAAGGCATTGACACAAACCTCAAACTACGGTGATGTCCTGAGTAAACCCCACTCAGTCATTTAGTGTGTTTGTGTGCATTACTATATTATTACATGTGTGAAGAGCAGCTAAAGATATTACATTTGGTTTGGTCCTGGTTTTGAGAAGAGGGTATATTAGAGTTGGGGTAAGATTAGGTCGAGGTTTCTATAACGTTGAGGGTTTATAGGAAAATGCCCCCCATTTAATTAAGAACTCACGTTATGTTCTTCCTGTGCCCCAGGGCCCCGTTCCTCGTACCTGGATAACTGAGTTAGCCGGATAACTTTCTGGTAATTCTGACTTAAGCCGGACTTTCCGATTCCCCGTACCTGGATTTTCCAAATCACCATGACAACAGATCCAAAAGTTTGAGCCTGGTCGAAAGCAGAGTTTAAGTTCAAGTTAGCCTGAACCATCGCCACGCCCCCGCAAAAAAGTGACAGCCCGTTTCCTGAAATTATTCCCACAGTCTACGATCTGCATTATACCATTCTGAATTACGTTTTTGTGCTCCATTCTTCCAGAGGGGGCTTTTGAAATGTAAAATAGACCCAAAATGCTGATACTAAATTCACTTTGTCCTAAATAATGCACGTTATATACCGTGGCGCTCGCTCGGTGCAACAACAACAAAATAAAGAATATTCTAAACACGGGTCTCTCGTTCATTAATGTATAAACAATGAATTTATCCCATCTGGCACAGTGGCTCAGCGGTAGTGCTCAATCCTGGCAACCCGGCGACCGGGGTTCGAAACCCCGTCTTTCCAATATAAATTTTTGGAATATAATATTAATGATTATACGCAAAGGTAGCATAGTTTTAAGTTAAAATATTATAAATCTACATGCATTGAGGATGTCATTCTTTATATAGCTCTCAACGTGCACCAAATTGAATTATTCCTATATTGCAAAAAGAAGGAGACGACTGGGTCTCGAACCCCGGTCGTCTGCATGAAAGTCAAAAGAACAACCCGTTAGACCACAGAGAAGATAAGTAAAAGATCGACCATACATCAATCAATGGGTAAGGGAGCCGTATCGTTATTCTGTATAACAGTTTTACTAATTATTTTCGCTAGCAAGATCTCATTTGATTATTCAATCCAGCAGGCAAGTTTAAAGAAATATAATCTGATTGATTGAGGTAATGAGGGACTTGAAATTAGCCTATAGATAACGCATTTAACTTGTCGGCGAGGCGATTGAGCCGTACTGCAATATGTTAATAAAGTTCTAAATCAATTAATCAATCAATGCCGCTAGATAATCAGATTCTCTGCTATCGATACGTGCTGGCTTTTCAACTGAAGCGGCCGCGCGCATTTAGCCTGGGTCGCAAGTCTGGCTTGAGTTAACGAGACTGAATCCACCTTCGAGGAACAGGAAAATCCCGGCTTCAAACATCGGGTTAACAGAAGCTGGATAATGACATCTTGATCGACTTAGTTGAACCAGGTACAAGAAACAGGGCCCAGGACAGTTGAGTCAGTGTTTGTGAACACGCACTGCTCTCTCCTAAAGCTAGACATCCGAGAGAGAGAGGCTTCTGATCAGTGATGTCACTGGGATGTTCCGTAGACGATGAACGGGGCTTTTGACATGGTGAGGATAACATGTTTGTATGACTCATACACCCAAATTAGATTTTAATTCTGGTTCAGACCGTCTAACAAGGCTAGAATATAAACCTAACTTGGGTGTAAGCTCACAACAATTTTATGGCCTCACAAAGTCAGCACACATGGGCACACACAGTTTAAGCTTTTAGTGGTAGTGAAAGGGTTAACCTGTAGTGTGGTTGTGAAAGGGTTAACCCTTTGTCCTGTGGTTGTGAATCAAATCAAATTTATTTATAAGGCCCAACAACACACGTTAATGTCCCCATGGGCCGTACAGGTCTTCTTTAAACAAGTCAAGAAGAAAACATAACAATAAGTCAAGAACAGAACAAGGACACCATAAGGTCCAACAAATTTAAAATAAAGGGGTGAAGGGGTTAACCTTCTGTATTGTCGTAGTGAAAGGGTTAACCCTTTGGTAGTGTGGTAGTGAAATGGTTAACCAATAGCACACTAGCAAGTGTGCAAGAGAGAAACATTTTTGGATTTCTTTTTTTGAAAAGTGCCCTCTCTTCCACATGCCAAGTTACCTCTTTCAGAGCCATTGACAGTTGCACGGCCTGTTATTTATGGTAGTTTGATTGATATATAAAAAAATATATATCAGGATCAGACAGAGTAGGGTGGTAGTCCTTGGGCCAAACACTTTTGTCCAAACACTTATTTTATGTAGAATGCATCATTTGCATTTTTAAACCTAATATTTCCAAAAGCCTTTTATACAGAAAACAATTGTCTTAATGTAAGGATACATAATTTCTGCAAACAGCTGTTCACAGTTTGAGGAAATGGATGTCACAGAACGGGCTCGTTGGTCTAGGGGTATGATTCTCGCTTTGGGTGCGAGAGGTCCCGGGTTCAAATCCCGGACGAGCCCTCGTATTGCGGATCGTCATAAGCTTTGGCTTCTGTTTCCTTGGTACGGTAAGCCATGATCATATGCGTGTCATACTAATAACACATGTCGAATGTGCAAACAGACTTTGACATACATACATGCATACATATATACTTACATACATACTAAAATCCCGGACGAGCCCTTGTACTGCGGATCTGTTTCCTTGGTATGGTAAGCCATGACGATATGCGTGTCATACTAACAACACATGTGAATGTGCAAACAGACTTAGCTGCTGATGGTGTGCAGGCAGCTGTAGGGTAGGCTCCTTTAGTTCAGTGAAAAAGCATGCATTGGCCGGGAATCGAACCCGGGTAAGCTGTTTGGAGTTGGAAGGTAGCTACGCTCACCACTATACCACCAAAGCTCTCGGTAGGCGTTAGATCAGCTGTTTGCTCACAAACATCAAAGAACCTTTGCTTTTTTTCTTAGGCAGATTAGCATTGATTCAGATCTCCTGGATCATAGAGTGGTAAAGCAATCTGTTTCCATCTTCTTAGCAAACAACCATTCAGTCCATAATAAGGACACTGGGAACAAGCAAGAGGCTTGTACCTGTTGTCAGAGAAGCAAGGCTTTCACCTTTAATTACCTTAATTGGTCTCCGAGCTTGTCATATAAACTTTAAGCAGGTCATCAATGCATTACCGTAGTCGGTAGGATTCGAACCTACGCGCGGAGACCCCAATGGATTTCTAGTCCATCGCCTTTACCACTCGGCCACAACTACTTTGCAGGTCTTGCCTTGTGAGCCCATTCAATGTTTGTTTCAAGGGCTCTATATATGGAAAAGGAAGGCAATTAACCAAGAATGGTATTTTTCTGTAAGAAGCAACTATGTCAGAAGTGGGATTCGAACCCACGCCTCCAGTGGAGAACGCAGTGGCTTAGACCGCTCGGCCTCCTGACTGCTTTCTCAATGGAGTTTGGAATTTCTTCTCCAATTGTAATGAACTGTGAACGTTTCGTGGTGATATCTATTAGGTAAAATGTTTTACCCTTTTCAACTTTTCAGGTGGAGCCAAAAAAGTCCCCTGCTATATTCTGCTCCCCTTCGTGTAATTCACTCACAGCTCGGGCCTTGGTTGTGGTAGAGACATGATCATAAGTAGGTTATTATGCACCTGAGTCTCCCGAACACATAGAGACAAACCCTGAGTCTATCAGAGCTATGGTAACTTCTGCGCACCTACCGCATAATACCTCCAGAAAACCGCAACAATGAGGCATTCACTGGTAGGATTTAGGTGCGTGAAAGTTACCATAGATCAGCGTAGGAAGATCCGATCGTCTCTGGGTTTGTCTCTACATGTTCAGGAGACTCGGGTGCATAAAAACCTGATAATGTTGATTTCTCTCGTACCCTCACAACCCGACCAACAAGCGAATCTATGAAGGGGAGCAAAATATGGCAGGAGACTTATTTTGCGAAAACTCAGTTTTTTAACAAAAGCATTCCTTACCTTCAGGAGGTGATAACCACTAATAATCTACTAAACCAAAAGGTTTATCATATCAAAACATAATCTAGGGATGTATAGGAATAAAAGAAAAAGGTCATATCTAGAATTTTCCCACCCAATTGGTACCAAATCGTCCAATTTGGGGATTTGGCCCAAGGACTATGGGGGGCAAATAACGCTGCTGGAGTGGCTCAGTAGACGATGGTAGGCTGCTAGCTAAGAACGATAAAGTAAAGGAGATATCGAGGCTCAGTAGACGATGGTAGGCTGCTAGCTAAGAACGATAAAGTAAAGGAGATCGAGGCTCAGTAGACGATGGTGGGCTGCTAGCTAAGAACGATAAAGTAAAGGAGAGGCTCAGTAGACGATGGTAGGCTGCTAGCTAAGAATGATAAAGTAAAGGAGAGGCTCAGTAGACGATGGTGGGCTGCTAGCTAAGAACGATAAAGTAAAGGAGAGGCTCAGTAGACGATGGTAGGCTGCTAGCTAAGAACGATAAAGTAAAGGAGATATCGAGGCTCAGTAGACGATGGTAGGCTGCTAGCTAAGAACGATAAAGTAAAGGAGAGGCTCAGTAGATAATGGTAGGCTGCTAGCTAAGAACGATAAAGTAAAGGAGAGGCTCAGTAGACAATGGTAGGCTGCTAGCTAAGAACGATAAAGTAAAGGAGAGGCTCAGTAGACAATGGTAGGCTGCTAGCTAAGAACGATAAAGTAAAGGAGAGGCTCAGTAGACGATGGTAGGCTGCTAGCTAAGAACGATAAAGTAAAAGAGAGGCTCAGTAGACGATGGTAGGCTGCTAGCTAAGAACGATAACGTAAAGGAGATCGAGGCTCAGTAGACGATGGTAGGCTGCTAGCTAAGAACGATAAAGTAAAGGAGAGGCTCAGTAGACAATGGTGGGCTGCTAGCTAAGAATGATAAAGTAAAGATGTGTGTTTTATGTCTTGGAAATTATGTTTGCTGAAAGTCGAGTGTTAAACGCCATGAGGCAGACAAGGCTGAATCCGGCAAACGTGTCATGGTAGCCTATGGGAAGCATGCATTTCATAAGAATTTCAGCATTCTTGTATTAGTGCTCACATATAATTATGGGAGAATTTTTTTTGTTAAAACTGTTACCAACCTTAACACTTTGACGACCGCTGGGACCCGTCTAATATGGTGGTAGAGGACCAAGGTTTGTCAACACACCGATGTCTTTTTGTAGAGCTATATCTATACTTTATAGTATTGCTATCTGTCCATTCTCATTGTCACTTGAGTTCATAAACCGTCCCTTCAAAATGGCTTAAAGAAAAATAAAATCCATCAATAGGTTGTCATTTTATAGCGCCGTGAATATAAGCTTTTTTTTTTTCTTTTCTTTTTAAACTTACATTTTTATTAAACATTTATAGACATACATCACAACATATACAATGACATCTACAGTACTATTCAACAGACATAAACGATAAAGACAAAAACAAGAATTTTAATACACAAAAATAGAAATAAAAAAACATACTGACTTAGGCAAAATTCCCACATACATAAATAATAAAATGTAAAAACATAAAACAATTGTCGTACCTTAAACAGAAATGAAAATGGAAAACATTAAGTGTGTGACATGGGTTCAGAGACCCTCCTTGAACCTCTTTCCTCCTTTACCCTTCGCCCTCTTGTGTTCCATTTGTTTCTTCCTCTGTGATGTCGTTTCCGTTCCCTTTATAATCCTCCCACTTTCCCCATCTTTCCCCAAATTTCTCTTCCTGTAGCCTCAGCATGTGCGTTATCCTCTCCATATCCTGTATCTCCTCTACTATTCCTACCCATTGTGCTATTGTCGGTGGGTCTTCTTTGTACCACAGTCTCGTTATTGCTTTTCTGGCCGATATCAACATTATCTTTATTAAATATTTGTCCCCCCCTTGTATTCCCTCATGTGTCAGGTCCCCTAAGTAAAGCACCAGTCCCGTTTGTGGCAACCCGTATCCTAATATTCTGATCATTGCCTCCCCTATCTCCTCCCAATACCCCTTCAGCTTCTGACATCCCCAGAATATGTGCGTGTGATTTGCCCCCTCCTTCCCACACATCCTCCAGCATGCTCTTTGTGTTGGTGCATATTTACCCTTCAACTCTGGGGTTATAAAGAATCTGATTATGTTTTTCCATCCAAACTCTTTCCATATCCTCGATCCTGTTGTTGAATGTTGCACCTCGCATATGTTACCCCATTCCTTCCCTGTTATTCCTATCTCTAGTTCTCTCTCCCATTTCTCCCTTATGTAATCGGTCGTGTGTCCCTTGCTGGTCATTATAGCCCGGTACAGTGCTGATATTACCCTTCCTTTCCCTCCTTCGTATACGCCCTTACTATCATCCTAATTATTCCATTCTGTTCTTCGTCCTTGTCCCCTCTTATTTCTTTATTATAGTAATCTCTAATCTGTAGATATCTGAAGTGGTCCCTGTTTTCTAGTCCAAATTCCTCCTTTAATTTTTGTAATGTTTGCATTTCCCCCTTCTCTATCATTTTGCATATCGCTGTTGCCCCCCCCCCCCCCTCTCCCACCTTCTGAATCCATGGTCCAACCTCCCTGGTTTGAATCTCTTGTCATGTGCTATCCATCTCAGAACCCCTGACTGCTTCTCCAATTTCTGTGTTTTTACTACTCTGTTCCATATGGTCAAGGTGCATTTGGTGATTGGATCTAACAGTCCCTCTTTTTCTTTGAACAGTTCCCTATCTCCCACCAGAGCTTGTACCTTGTATCCCTCCCCCTCTTTTTCAATGTCTTTCCATCTTGCCTCATATTTGTCGTTACACCAGCACGTCACTGCTCTCAGTTGTGCTGCATAATAATAATCTTGTAGGCTGGGTACTGCCATCCCTCCCTCTTCCTTTGGTAGTTGTAGTGTTTTATATCTGACCCTTGGTCTTCTCCCCGCCCATATGAACCTCGATATCAGTCTGTCCCACTCCCTGAATTGATTCTGTGGTATTTGTATCGGTAGTGACTGGAACAGGTACAGTAACATTGATAGTATGTTCATTTTAATGACCTCTATTCTTGAATTGAAGTCCAAGGGCATTACTGTCCATCTCTCTAAGTCTCTCTTGATGTTCTGATTTATCTGTGTATAGTTCGCCTCAAACAGTTTCCCCACCCCTCTCGTGATGTTCACCCCTAAGTATTTAATCTTGTCCATGTCCCATCTTATCCCGTACTGTTCCCTAATTTCCGTTGTTGGGGCATAGTTCCATGCTAAGGTCTGTGTCTTTGTCACGTTTAGTTTGTATCCTGAGTAGTGGCCATATTCCTTCAGTAGGTCCATCAGTGCCGGGAAGCTCTTGTCTGGTTGTCTCATGTATACTATCACGTCGTCCGCAAATAGGCCTAGTTTATATTCCGTTCCCTTTATCCTTACTCCCTTGATGTCCTCGGTCTGTCTGTCGGTCCGTTCCATCAGTTGCGCCAGTGGTTCTATGAAAACGGCGAAGAGCGTTGGTGAGAGACAATATCCCTGTCTGGTAGCCCTCTCTAATCTGACTCTATCCGTCAGGCTGCCATTCACCTTAACCCTTGCTGTCGGTTCTTGATATAGAGCCTTGATCATCTTCATTGCCCTCCCATTCAGTCCGAACCTCATCAATGTTCTGTATAAAAATGTCCAGCTCACACTGTCGAATGCCTTTTCTGCATCCAGGCTAATCAGTACCGCGCTACCACCTTGTTTTTGTATCTCCTCTACTATGTGTAATGTCTTTCTCACGTTGTCCTGTGTCTGTCTCCCTTTAATAAATCCAGTTTGATCTTCATCTATAATGTCTGGCTTAAACGTCTCAAATCTCTTTGATATTATCGATGTATACATCTTGTAATCCACGTTGAGTATGGACACGGGTCTGAAACTACTACATAATTATCTATCCTTCCCTTCCTTCGGTATCGTGGTGATTATGGCTTCCTTCCACGAGGGGGGCATTTTGCCCTCTTCCATCATGTGTCTGAACGCCGCCCCTAACATGGGTGCTAATTCTGTTCTAAATGTCTTGTAGAATTCCGATGGGAATCCGTCGCTCCCCGGAGATTTGTTGTTTTTAGCTCTACTAATTGCCTCTTCCAGTTCTCGTTCCGTAATTATTTTATTTAATTCTTTATTCTGTTCTTTCCCTATCGATGGTAACTCTAGCTTCTCCAGATATGCTTCTATTTCCTCTTCTCCCGCTGCTTTTGGCTGTGTGTATAGTTTCTCATAGTATTCTCTAAATGTCCTCTCTATTTCAGCTGGGTCCCTCAATATTTCATTAGTCTTTGTATCCCCTATTGTGTGTATCGTGTTCAACTCCTGTTGCATCCTAATTCTCCTAGCCAACAGTCTGGTCGCTTTTGGTCCCCCTTCATAGTACGTTTGTTTCATGAACCTCGCTTTCTTTTCTATTTCCGTCAATAATTCCCTATTTATCCTGGCCTTTACTTCTTTGATTTCTCCGAGCGTTTCCTGTTCTTTTGATATCTGGTGTCTCCCCTCTAGCTTCTTCAGCTTCCCTATCAGTTCTCTATCAATTTCCCCCTTGTGAATATAAGCTTTATTGCAGATTTCGTCTCATATATTTTCTGGAAAGCTAGTTATGGAGCTAAAGGCTACTAACGTTATATTCAACGGCATTTCCGTTTTATATATGCTAAAGAAATAACACAAACTGCATATGATCCGGGCTCTCCCAAAGCATGTATGGATGAAAGGGGGGCGGCGGGGGACGGCGTTTAGTATTATTGATCACCAATAACAGTGTCTGTGTAACTGCCACATTCACAGATCGGCTGCTTGCGTTACACAGAAAGCTCCGATCCGGTTGTAATTTAGGTGAAAAGGGTCTTACCGTCAGCCCGTGGGATGCCCCCCAGCATTTCCCCGTTATCTCGATCGATATGTCCATTGGTTGATGATAAATCCCCTTATTCCTTGGTGAAATCTGCGATTCGAAACGTAATTCACGGTGCATGCTGTTGGTTCGGGATCAGGGTAATATGAAACGCCATTGGAAGGTAAAAAAAAATATAAATTTCCATTCGCCAACATGGTATACTGCAGTGGAGCGATGGCGCCCCTAAGAGGATCTGGCCGGTATTGCATGTTCTCGATTCCACAGACGAGGGTAGATCTGCAGAGCCGGTCGGGGATCTTGATCCGGTTATTAATATGGAATAAAACAATAACAACTTGCCACGGCTATATACGTGCCTCTGGTCCACAACGCATGGCACCGAAACCCGTATTTATACGTGGCTGGTCCCCATTGTGTTAATATTGATATGACACACTGATTAATAACATTTTAAAATGGCACTTCATCAAGACTTCATATCAAAAAGGTTGCCAACCCCTGGTCTAGTCCAGGGGTTCCCAAACTTTTCAGGCCGGGGCCCAGAAAATAAGGCGTCAGAGAGCCGCGGCCCAATGCACATCGTCTGGCTTTTTTTTTTTTTTTTTTTGCCAGGCGACCGATTTTTTAAGCCAAATATCACTTCAATCCTATTAAGTTAGTTCAAGTTAGTTATTCATTTATATGTGCTATTTATGAGAGGGCTAACTTGTTGCAAAATAATAATGATAATAGCCTCATTAAAATACTATTGTTGCTTCGGTTGTTTTCAGCGTTTTATGTGCATAATCTGTTATTTAGTTTGAAATGTTCGTTGAAATAAGTAGATTTTTCGTTTTTGTTTATTTATTAAGTTAATATAAAACCATATAGTCACATTTTAGAATACAATAGAATAGAATTTTAGAATACAACTAGAAACACTGTCCTGGCCTGCTTCTAAGTTCAGTGGCCTGACAAAAAAAAAAAAAAAAAAAAAAAAAAATTTTTTTAAATCATCTCGCGGCCCACCCGTGGCTGCTCGCGGCCCACCTTTGGGTCGCGACCCCTACTTTGGGAACCACTGGTCTAGTCCATCGGTTTTACTAAACAGTATAGACTGTCTGACGTTTGTAGCGGCCCCTGATTTTACATCCCAGTTACACTGATTGGAGCTTTAGGGAAGAGTGGTCCTGGGGCACAGGAGGATCATATGTGGATTCTTAAAATCTGTGTGGGGGTGTAATTCCCCTTTAAGTAAATGCATAGCCAATGGAAGGACCTCACTCCAGATACAACACAAGTGTAATGTGTTTGTGTGTGTACCGTGTACGTGTTTGTGTGTACGCGTTTGTGTGTACCGTGTACGTGTTTGTGTGTACTGTGTACGTCCTTGTGTGTACATGTTTGTGTGTACGTGTTTGTGTGTACCGTGTACGTGTTTGTGTGTACCTTGTACGTGTTTGTGTGTACCGTGTACGTGTTTGTGTGTACCGTGTTATATGTGTTTGTGTGTACTGTGTACGTGTTTCTGTGTACCGTGTACATGTTTGTGTGTACCGTGTACGTGTTTGTGTGTACCGTGTACGTGTTTGTGTGTACCGTGTACGACGTGTTTGTGTGTACTGTGTTTGTGTGTACCATGTGCGTGTTTGTGTGTACTGTGTACGACGTGTTTGTGTGTACTGTGTACGTGTTTGTGTGTACTGTGCTTGTGTGTACGTGTTTATGTGTACGTGTTTGTGTGTACCGTTTACATGTTTGTGTGTACTGTGTACGTGTTTGTGTGTACCGTGTACGTGTTTGTGTGTACTGTGTTTGTGTGTACTGTGTTTGTGTGTACGTGTTTGTGTGTACCGTTTACATGTTTGTGTGTACTGTGTACGTGTTTGTGTGTACCACCATGTAACCGTCTGCAGTTTGGTAGTGAAAGGGTTAACCTTATGTACTGTGGTCGTGAAAGGGTTAACCCTTTGCCGTGTGGCAGTGAAAGGGTTAACCTTCTGTATTGACACAGTGAAAGGGTTAACACTTTGGCAGTGTGGTAGTGAAAGGGTTAAAAGTTAACAATGCCACTTCAAGAACTGAAATACCGCTTGGGAAACTCGGCTGGTATTTTAGGGCCCCTCGATGCCAAAAAACAAAATTCTATAAAAAGCCTTGGTGTCACTTTTGACAGGGATCTGAAATTTAACAAACAGATTGGATCTGTGGTCAAAGGCTCCTTCTTTCAACTAAGACTCCTGGCATAGGTAAAGCCCTACCTATCTCCCAAAGACCTGGGCCCTCATTCATCAACGTGTCTTACGCACAGATATGTGCTTAACCTGTGCGTACGACCATTTCTAAGCAAAGAGTGGGATTCATCAATTTCAACTTGAACTTGACTTCGTGCTTATGTGTACGCACAGCTCGGAGCACACTTAGCTGACGCCCAGTGGTAGAATATATTATTACAACAAGGAAATGAGCTTCTGTGCATTAGTTTCAACACTGGCATGTTCTGTATGAACCGTAATTCATTATAGTTCATTGTAAAATAGCAACAGTAGTGTAATTATGGTCAAAACCCTATAAATAGCATTTGGAATAATAGATCTTTCTCTCAGAATGAATGCAGCATGGTTTATATAGCGTTATCGGAATATACGGGGTGTACTGACTGACTGCGCTCCGCGTAGCTCAACTCGTTATTATTTTGCGCACAGACCGCAGAAACACGGGAACGTTTTGATTATATTTAAAAGGCTTTACGTTAAACGAAACAAGTGGAGTTTCGAAGCTGTAAGCAGAATACAAGTCATATGAACACCCACGATATAGTGTTCTTCCCCCTTTTTACTGTATAAGAAGGAATAAAAAACGCATTGCAATGACACCAGATAGTGGACAGACTATGTAAATATGATGATGGGATTCAAGTTCGCGTTTTTGTTGATCATAGGCATGCTGTCAGAGTATGATATCTTAATCAAACATTCTAGAACATTTGTCGTCAAAGATCATGTCATAATAGAACATAGGCTATGGCATGGTCCATCGTGATATTGTGTAGACTGTTATTACTGTACCGGTACCACCCATTGTGACAACAGCCTTGTGAGTCCCGCACACAAACATGATGGAATTCAAGTTCATGTATTGAAAGGCAGGCTACATCATACATGCAGTGAGATTCATTGTTCTTGTATATGCTCTCGTATTATTGTTTATATAGGCTACCCAATACTGACATCAAAATAGATTGTAGTATGCCTCTAGAAATCATATGCAGCAGGTAGAAAATTGACGGAAAATCCATCGCGATTTGGAATAAAGTTGAGGAGAACTTTAATCCCTGGGTATTAATCAAACAACACGGGAAAAGGCGGTCATATTCCAGCACGGTCTTTATTAGTGTTTGCGCTGCCCAGGCAGCAATGGTTAATAGATATCATATCCGACATCACCGTACGTGTACACGTCTGTCAGCCTGTCTCATAACACGCTTCCCTCGGCTTAGTCCATTTTTCCACATTTCATGGGGGTATTCCATTACCGTATATGGTTAATCGGGGCGGTTCTGGTATGCAAATACTTAAAACAGTGCACGAGCTCAAACGTAGGATCAAAGTCATATTTATCATGACAGGTGTGCGTAGAACCTGCATACGCACGTGTGGTAAATCCCGTTTTTTTTGTGCGTGCACTGATTCTAAATTCTGTGCTTACGTGTGGAAATAGAACATTTTCTACGCCACGTTGATGAATGAGGGCCCTGGAGAGGGTCATCCATGCTTTCATATCGTCAAGGCTGGATTATTGTAATGCTCTATATGTGGGTCTCGACCAGCTCTCCCTACGACGCCTGCAGCTAGTGCAGAACGCTGCTGCACGGCTCTTGACTGGCACTAACAGGCGTGAGCACATCAGACCAGTGCTAGCTTCCCTGCACTGGCTCCCTGTTCGTTTCAGGATTGATTTTAAAATGTTGTTGTTTGTTTTTAAAGCCTTAAATGGTCTGGCCCCTCAGTACCTAGCTGAACTTCTCCATGCCTGCACCCCAGTTAGAGCACTGAGGTCATCAAATAAATTACTTTTAGATGTCCCAAGGTCTAGGCCAAAAACAAAAGGTGACGAGCATTTGCAGTGGCTGCCCCTAAATTATGGAACAGTCTTCCACTGCAAATTAGATCTGTTCAGACCCTAGACAATTTTAAGGCTCAGCTAAAGACTCACTTATTCTCCTTGGCGTTTTGAGGCTTAGTAAGCCATATATCTCTGGTCGTGTCGTGATTGTTTTTAATGTATTGCAGCTTCTGACTTTGTGTACATACTGTATTTGAAATGTTTTGTATTTCTTAGTCTTGTATTTTGTATATATAGTATTTTTTGTGTTTCTCAGTTTTGTATTGTATTTTTAGTAATTTTCTATGTGTTATATTGTGAAGCACTTTGTTACAACTTCGGTTGGTTTTAAATGTGCTATATAAATAAAGTTGACCTTGACCTTGAAATAGTCAAAACAATCGCCATGGTTTCTATGTTTTGAAATACATGGAAGTGAAGTAGTGAAGAAGGCAAGTAGATTTGTCTGTGGTTCACACAGACTCTTGACCTTGTATAACGGATCCCTGACTGAGACAACTGCTGCGGTAAGTTCTAACCTGGGTGTTGTGGTGACCTTCAGCGACAAGACGTGCACTTTCCCCATAAGAAGAGCACCGTGAACGTCTCCTCTTTCATTCTTCAGTCTCAGGTAAGTGCATTGGCCATAGCCTGTGGTGCTGGCATCTGAGAAATTATGTAATTCTCTTTTGATCACCTTTCCAAAGCCAGCTGGCTGGTAGCAGCGAGCTACGTGTATCCTTTCCATCTTAACGAGGTCATCTTGCCATTTCTCCCACTGTGGCTTCAGTTGCTCTGGAATCGGGTCATCCCATCCTGTTCCTTGATGGCACATTTCCTGGAGAATCTTCTTTCCATTGAGGACGTATGGAGCTACGAAGCCCAGCGGGTCTTATATGGAGGCGACAGGATGACACGCCGTGTCGCTGGCTGGTTCTTTGATGCGACTTTAAAGGTGAAACAGTCACTCTCAACGTTTCCAGTCTACATAAAAGTCTCAGGTAATGAACTGAGATCCTAATAATGGGTGTGTGTGACTGTGTTCTTTGGCGAGCTGCTTCAATCCATAGTTTTCACACCCTGGTGAAGATACAGCTCCAAAAAGATGGACCTTCATCCTGTATTCATGAGGTGGGGTGCTTAGGTCACCGTTCTCCCACCAAAGGAAGCGTAGGTAGTCACGGTCCCTCTCTGAGACGTGAAACTGATGAACAAATATTTCTATGTCACACATCAGTGCAATGCCATGCTGATGGAAACAAATCAGTACACCTGTCAGATTGTTGATCATGTCTGGGCCTGGGGCTGGGAGAAGGTGTTCATTTAGGCTACTTCCCTTGTACTTTGCAGAGCAGTCGAACACTACTCTCAGCTGCTCAGGCTTTTTGGGGTGATATACACCATGGTGAGGTATGTACCATTTCTCTCCATTGGTGCCTTCAGTACGTACCTCCTCTACGTCACCCCTGTCGATGAAGTCCTTCTTGTAACTTTCATTTCCATCGAACTTCCTTTTTCAGGTGACTGAGCCTCACAGCAGCAAGTTGCTTGTTATCTGGTAAGCATGGCCTCTCTCTGAAGGGGAGGGGCATCTCGTAATGTCCATGTTCGTTTATCTTTATGTTTTCCTTCAATTTGTCCAGAAAGATCGAATCCTCTTGAGAGACCGTTTTGTGTCTCTGACATTTTTTTCAAGGATTCTGATTGCATCCATTGGAGTCACTGCAGGCATCTCCTTCACGGTTACTCTGTGACAGTGACCGGTGGACAGTTGTGAAGAGTGTGGTGATGAACAGCCAACGATACTCCACCCTAAGTCTGTGAGAATGGCAAAGGGTTCATCATCTGTTCCTGTTATGACTCGCCTGGGTACAAGACTTCTTGGACAATCAGTGGCCCCACTTCACAACTGAGGAGAGGCGGTATTTGGTCTGCGATCGCTGTGAGGTGGCGCCATCTTTTGGTCCTTTTGGCCATTTCGTGTGTTGGTATGTGTTCTCTATTCACAGGTATGCAGTCTTTGGTGTAAGCAGGAGGCAGATTGATGTGCTCAATGGAGTTGAATCCTCTCACACGCAGGCCAGATGTCCGCTCACTTTTAAAGACCATATTTTCACCCATCATGGTAGTGAGTTTCAGTTTAACTGGGCAAGTAGTCAGCTGTAGTTCTTTACATAGATCTTGCTCGATGAATGTTGTGTCGCTTTGTGTATCTAACAGAGCGTACACAAGTTTTTCTGTGGATGGATTCTTGTCTTTCTGACTGATCTTGGCTGGTGATATTGAGCGACAAAGCAGGTGTTGATTCCGTTTTACTGCGTCATGATTAGGGATGGGTTCCAAACCGAACCGAATTAAGGGTACCGACCGAATCACGTCGGTACTACCGAATACCGATTCACGTGAGATCCACCGGTGCCACATTTTGGTACTGTTAAATACATGTCCGATGACGTCAGCTTTTCGTTTAGCGCGAAATGAAACCTATGAAGTGTGCCTCACGTCAACGTTCACACACACAATACACGCTTACCTAGGATTATACTTGATTCAACAGCAGTCGGGGCAATGGCAAGCCAAAAACGGTTGCAAGTGTTGTTACACTTTACAAAGCTAGATGCAGACAATGCTCGCTGCAATATTATATATTATACAGTATATATTAACAAATTGTTCTAATTAAATAATAATGATAATAAATCATTTGAAGTTTGGATTTATTTTTTACAACTGAGATTACATTTTTAGAGACTAAAGTACAGAAAAAAAGGTACCGTTGGGTACCGGTATCGATTCACAGGTTCAAATGTAAAAGGTACCCAACCCTAGTGGTGATTAATTCAAATGTTTTGCCCTTTCATTGTAGCTGTCATTGTGAAGACAGGTGGGAATGGGATGTCGTCCTTTGCATGAGTCACATGTGTATCGGTACCGGCACTCCTTAGCGCTGTGACCAGGCTTAAGACATCCATAACACAGTCTTTTCTCTTTGACGTACGTCCTTTTGTGTTCCAGTTTCTTTTTTATGAAGTCTGGACAGGTCGTGACTGATATCCTGACATAGCATGCAAGGGGCCCTGATCTTTTCTTTTGTTGTTGTCTGTTTATTATTTTCCACCACTGTTTGTGTGTTGAAAGCGCTAGCTTTGTTTCCTTTGCTTACCCTTGTGCTCAGTTTGTCTTGATGGGATTCAGCTGAATGGAGAGCAAAGAAAGAGGTGACTGGATTGCAGGCGGTTTCAGCCTCCATGGACATGAACTTGGCGAATTCTTCAAAGCTAGGGAAATCCTTTCCCTCCCTGAGACGCGCTGTCACCTGCCGGTTCCAACTTGAGGCCATCCACTCTGGCAGCTTCCGTATCAACTTTTGATTTTCCTCACAGTCGTTTAGGATGTTTAAGCCCTTTACATGGGGCATGGCCTGCACACAAGCGTCTAAGTAATCGGGGAAGTTCCTCAGCCCTTCCGCATCCTTATGCTGTATTTTAGCGTTTCTCTAAAGGCCCTTTGAATGATGAATGGCTGGCCGTACCTCTGGTTGAGCTGTCGCTGCGATAGAATGTCCCTTCTAGGCATTTGTGAGCTGCGCCACCTACATATCTCTTGAGGTAGTGCAGCTTGTCAGCAGGGGAAATGTTCTTTCCATCTATGAGAGACATAAATGAAGTCTTCCATTCAACAAAGTCAATTGGATTGGAAGTCTGTTCTGTCCTGGACAGCCTGTGCTAGGCAAATTACATCAATAGGAGGAGATGGAGGGGCAGCTATGCAAGGGTGCATTGTGGCAGGGGGCTTGGAGCTGAATGGCAGCAAGATTTGTTTGTTTGTTTTGCAATATCTCTTTTGGTTCTTGTCTGACAGCTTGTTCTGATTCTATTTTGAGCATTTCTCCGTATTCTTGTATTAGTTCTACCTTTTGGCGAATTTCAATCTGCTCTTCCTGTCACACCCTATGCCTGCCTGTCTACTCTCTATTATCTCTCTAATTACAGATGCGGAGTCAGGTGTGGGGAATCTCTGGGAGCAGCTGATGTGCTGGTTGCTGCACCTACTTAAACCTGGCGCAGATGTCATCATGCTGCCAGATCGTAGCTTAGTATTACCCAGTCAGTCATAGTTCTTTGCTCATTCCTAGTTAGTAGTTTTTCCATATTCCTTGTCTCGTGTCTTACCCGTTCCGTCTCTCCTTTTCCCAGTTCCTCATCTGGCTCCCCGTGCTGTCTCTACTCCTGGACCCCTTGCCTGACCTCTGCCTGCCTGACGATTCTCCTTGCCTACACCCCGTACCGTATGAGCAACTCGCTACCGAGTATGACCCACTGCCTGGCTGACAACCCCACGCCTTGCTCAAACCTCGAACTACTTGAGTATCCGATTCCGTATCCGACTTCCCGCCTGGCTGACTACCCTGCTCCTTCTCTTAGCCCCTGGACAGTACGAGTAAACCCCTGTGGCTTTACCAACCCCTGCTTGGACAATTATACAATAAAGTACCCGTCTTTTGGGTTATACCAAGTCCTGTCTGCTGTCTCTTTGTTTGCACATTGGGTTCCACTAGTTCAGTCGTGACACTTCCTTTTCCTTGCCGTGCAAATTAGCATTGGGTCCCTCCATTTCGGTGCCTTTTTCCATTGCTCCTTTTACCACATTGTCTTCAACTCAACGCTGCTCTTATCCCTTTCGTCCCTAAAAGTATTCCTGTCCATCCATAAAAGTGTTCCTTTATATCCGTACAAATGTCCCTTTATCCGTGGAAGTCGTCCTTTTCGCTCGTTATCCGATATCCGATAGAGCAGACCGTTGGTTGGAAAGGTGAAGCTCTTACTGTAACGGTTCCCCGTATATGAAAGTGGCTGGCAACTTACTTCTGGTAAAATCACTGTTTATTTCTCGTTTTGCATAGTATTACATCACTCTTCTATAAACAAGCAAAGTCCCACCATAAGAGCTATGGCCTCATACGGGTCCATTAAACCTTTTTTTGTTATTATTATCTTTTCCCCCCTTCTTTTTCCATTTTTCTCCCCTCCCAATGTTAGTCGTTATGCCAATTCCCAATCCCCTTCCTGGTCATTGCGCACTCTACCACATACCGTCGGTCTGGGAGGGCAGAGACTATCACACGCTTCCTCCAACACATGTGTAGCCAGCCCACCGCTTCTTTTCACCTGGCAGCGCGGACTCTCACTGGGAGAGTGTAACGTGTGGAAGGTCACACTACCTCTCCCAGATCCTTCCCTTGCTGTGCAGGCGCCGCGACCAAACTGTAGGAGTCGACCAGGACCCACCCTCGCCGGTTTTCCCACCCGCTAACACTGCCAATTGTGTTAGTATGGACGGTCGGCCAACCCAGAAGCACAACAGCTGGATTCAATGGTGGTAGACAGACGCTTAGTCCGCTGCGCTACCTGGCCGCCCCCATTAAACCTTTTTGATTAGCGTCTTTCCTTCACGCTAAGTTGAACTGAACATTTTACTGTCAAATACGCAAACGTAAAAACGATTGCGTCGCAACACCGCGACACGGTTTTCAAAATAAATGTCACATATATACATACCGTAGTAGGCCTCTATCAATTCTTCTAATAAAAGTCCTGGATATTCATAAACATTAATTGGCACAGATCTCTATACTTTAGGCACACAATGAAACCAGTAACATCACAAATATGAAGCAGGTAATTACCCTAAAAATAATAAACCTTTCATGGGGTTATTTACACCTCGAACACAGTCTTTTAATATCGATTCCTCTTTCATATGGTGGTGTTTTTTTAAATTTCATAGCAGAAAGAAAAAAAGAAAGAAAAATCGCTAGCCAAAACTAGCTTAGCATTCACCGTCACCAGCTTCAGTGTCACTCCTTTAGTGTTAGAAAAACAGGCTAGTTGGGCGGTCAGGTAGCGGAGATTGCGTTCGTCACCAACCCCGGAGACGCTAGGATTCGCCTGTTCGAATCCAGCTCACAGCTCCGGGGTTGTCACCAGCTTGGCTGGCCGTTCACACTAATACAATTGGCAGTATTAGAGGGTGGGAGAAGCTGGCGGGGTGGGTCCGGGTCGTTGTAAACAGCGACTCCTACAGTTCGGTCGGGGCGCCTGCTAAGCGCGGATAGGATCTAAGTGGGATAGTGTGATCCTTCCACACGCTACGCCCTCTCAGTGAGAGTCCGCGCTGCCAGGTGAAAAGAAGCGGTTGATTGGCTAGACGTGTGTCGGAGGAAGCATGTGATAGCCTCCACTCTCCCAGACCGACTGTGGGGGGTAAGTGCGCAGCGACCAGGAAGGGGATTGGGAATTGGCATAACGACTAACATTGGGATGGAAGAAAATCGGAGGAAAAAGGAGGGGGAAAAAGATCAATAATAATAAAAAAAATTAAGAAAAACAGGCTAGTTAACAGAATATAAAAATATAAATATATAATAATAATAATAATATATAATTTTACCTCTTGCCTCACTGCACTATAAAATTATTACTGATAAACGGAAAAGGGAACCCCCAGTCTCGTTTGCCACTAGCATAAAAAAGTTTTCAAGATTTTATTTAAAAAATTACGATAACACTTGAGGTCTATAGACCACAGGGCTAAATCTAGCTAACTGCTCTGCTCTATTTCTTTGATGGTCCTGTTTTCTAAAGGTCTCTAACTTGGGAGCCCGTCTTCATGGCTATAGGCTACCAAATATGAAAAACGAAATAACTGGAATCATAGCAAAGGTGTGTTTCAGTTTCTGTGAAAGTGTTGTATTTGAAAAGCTTTGTCATTTACATTTACATTTAATAATTTAGCTGACGCTTTTATCCAAAGTGGCTTATAAGTTCTGTACAACAAGTCAGCAGGAAGGGTACAACTCTGGCAGCTAAGGGTAAATAACATTGTTCGTCAAACAGTGTCGAACTTGAGTGCTACAGTCTTGAGTGCATATTAGCATAGTAGGTAATAATAATATAGGCAAGGTAGATTCCTTAGTAGCAGAGTGCATACTAGTGAAAGATGGTACAAGGTTAGTATTTTTTTTTTTTTTTTTTGGTCTTTTCCCCCCTCCATTTTCCTCCGATTTTCTCCCATCCCAATGTTAGTCGTTATGCCAATTCCCAATCCCCTTCCTGGTCGCTGCGCACTTACCCCCCACAGTCGGTCTGGGAGAGTGGAGGCTATCACGTGCTTCCTCCGACACACGTCCAGCCAATCAACCGCTTCTTTTCACCTGGCAGCGCGGATTCTCAGGCCATGGTTAGACTAGTGTATTTGTGGCGTTTTTTTATACGTTTTTGAATACGTTTCATGTCCCTATTACACAGAAATGCGTTTTTTGGCGTTTTTTTGTGGATACGGCTGAAACGCAAAATTGTGTTTGCGTTTTGGAGAAACGCTAAAAAACGCGCAGACAACAGCGTGTAGTCTGCATGAGCCGTTGTTGCGAAAACGCCCATGCGCAGTAGATACCATCTGCGTGCCCTTCCGGTGACAGAGAGCTGTCCCAAACCAAATAGCTGCAGCTACTATGTGTTGTCAAGTTATTGTTATAAGGACCCCAGTCCAAGCTACAACAGTCTGCATTCCCTTAACAATTGTTTGTATTGAGCCGTAACGTATTGTATTGTACCCATATGCAATATGTTAAAGAAAGTTTACATCCATTCATTCTGCTAGCATTACCGATTGGCACTGCCACTGGATAACATGAGCTAGTGTTAGCTATCAAACCCTGTTAGCTCAAAGCTCCTCTTTCAACTTAACAAGCATTAAACAAAATGGCCCAGTCATCTATTCACCTTTGTTTAATACACACAGCGTTGTCTCTAATGTTATCTAACTACTGATAGCTCGCGATATCATCAGTTTGGTGCTGGCTAAGTAGCGTGAGCTAACGTTAGCTTCTAGCCACAATGCTATATTGTTATAATGGCATACTCCATTGACGTTAGCATGCAGCTAACAATGCTACCGATCTTTGTTTAGACTAAACTATCCGCTCTTGGTGGTCACTTGTGTTGATGTTAGTTTTGTTTCATCAACAAATGACAGGCAGAACACACAGTGAATGTATCCGTTTTGTTTATTGCACTTTTATTAGGCTTTGCTGAAAAAGAATTGCTGCATTGGGTAACTAGGCAAAAGATGGTGGCCGCCTTGTTGACATTTGCTTTGCAGGCACATTCAAGTTCTGATTGGTTGAAATTGCCTTCATGTTTGCCACCTACTGCCACCTACTGCTTTGGCAGTGTACTACATCAGTGTGCTCGGGTGACAAAAACGAAAAAAAAAACGAAAGTGTGACTCGAGGCGCACAACGTCGCGGCGAAACGCATATGACAACAATACGAAGATAAAACGAAAGGTGTAACCGCAGTCTCATTGAGAGGGCGTAGCGTGTGGAAGGATCACACTATCCCACTCAAGTCCTATCCGCGCTTAGCAGGCGCCCCGACCGAACTGTAGGAGTCGCTGTTTACAACGACCCGGACCCACCCCGCCAGCTTCTCCCACCCTCTAATACTGCCAATTGTATTAGTGTGAACGGCCAGCCAAGTTGGTGACAACCCCGGAGCTGTGAGCTGGATTCGAACAGGTGAATCTAGCCGCTCCGGGGTTTGGTGACGAACGCAATCTCCGTTACGCCACCTGACCGCCCAAGGTTAGTATTTCTTAATTTCTTTACACATTTCAGTCATTGTCACAAATGCGTCTTTAAGCTGGAACAAAATGTACACCTAACCTCAAATACAAAGACATTCCTGAGCTCTTCGTCATCATCGTCATCATCACCTACAACATCTAGCCTCTTCAAATGGACCATGAATCCTTTCCTCTTGGACTTTGACCCCATAACACCATTAGTGCAGAGCCCCACGGGACCCACCGGGCCTGAATAGAATATAATTGAATAGAATAGAAGTACTTTGTTTATCCAGAGGGAAATTCAGCACTACAGATCGCTCACAATAAACATTTAGGTAGTAAAAAAATCACAAATCACAAATAAGAAAAAGAAATACAGTCTGGGGGGCGGCTGGGTAGCGCAGTGGAGAATGCACTCGCCTACTAGTCTGGTCAGTTTAGGCAGAATGGCTGCAAAAAAGGATTAACATTTGAGCCAATGTTTTTCTGTTAATTTAGGGCCTGATAAACAAAAAAATGCAAGGAGGCCAAAAAATTTGCTAGGCGAAGTCCCTGAAACGGCCACGCCCACTTTTTAGGCCTGGAATTTAGTATCTCGGCTCCTGAAGGTCGCAGAGAGTTGAGTCTGGGCTGCGGCTGGGTAGCGCAGTGGAGAATGCACTTGCCTACTAGTCTGGTCAGTTTAGGCAGAATGGCTGCAAAAAAGGATTAACATTTGAGCCAATGTTTTTCTGTTCATTTAGGGCCTGATAAACAAAAAAATGCAAGGAGCCCAAAAAATTTGCTAGGCGAAGTCCCTGAAATGGCCACGCCCACTTTTTAGGCCTGGAATTTAGTATCTCGGCTCCTGAAGGTCGCAGAGAGTTGATTTTGGGCTCAAAAGTTGCGGAAACACCACATTTATATTAGTGTTATGAACAAACATATAAAACCTTTACTTTTTCAGATATTTGTGAAATATCTGTGCACTTGAGCAGCTCATTCCTCTTTACTTTGCACTTGATCATACACACTATGCCAGATGGACATCGGTGTTTCTTCAGGATCTCAAAGAGCTAAAATGGAGACACCCAGAGTTGTTCAAGGAATTTCTATCAGGCTCTTTCGCAGTAAACACCAGGGGTAACTGATTTTAGAAGATTGCATGTGATCAAAAGCAGGAGCATAATATAAAGGTCATCAAGTCTGACACTGGATACGTCGATATCATCAATCGGGAAGATCAGGAATTCTTCAGGAAACTCGAACTTGCCCTACCCGAAATCCAGCGCTACCTAGCTGAGGTCGAAGGCCTGAAACTCCCAAGTTCAGGTGCAAAAGTCCAGCTTGCTAGCCCTGCAATCAAGCCACCTAAAGGAACCTTTGCAAAGCTGAAGGAGGCCTGCAGATCAATAGAAGAAGAGACAAGGAGGCTCTTTGGTGGTGAATTCACAGGTAAATCTAGTTGATATAATTTCAAAGTTATTCAATGTTTTAGACGCAGGCAACTTTCGTCTTACCAGATTCTCGATACAGTGACGTTCAATTATTCATTTTATAAGTGAATTGATTTGACAGTGCTAATTTAGTTTTGGTAAAACTATTCATTTCAATCACAGGTTTACCAGAAGCCCTGTCAACAAAGGATGGAGACATTTATCACAGCCAAAAGTCTCAAATCCTGAAGGACATCGGAGTACAAGTTCAATCTACAGCCTCAGAGGGACTTGTGATAGATCTATCTGTGCAAGTACAAATCCTGGCGAAGTTTCTCACCAAAGGCATGATGACATTCCGGCATTTCCGGGACTTTGTCATCAAGGTGTTGAACAGCATTGCCAAGATTGGTCATGAGAAGGGAGCAAATCGTATTGACATTGTGGCTCTACCAGACTATGAGCATTAAGACTGCGACTAGGAAGAATTGGGGGTCAGCAGGTAGTTCACAGATGGCCTTCAGCGAGAATGACACCGTGCCGGAATCTAAGCAATTCTTTGAAGGTTTTCTGTCTAATCAAGACAACAAGGTAGCCCTGAATTTAATGTTCACCAGGATTGCTAAGGAACATGCATGGAACTGAAGCAAGGAGTTCAGCATCACCTACGGCAGGAAGATCCTTGCAAACTTTGGCAAAAACTTTGAGATCCAACTTTATGACCACAGTAAGTTGACAGAGCTCACTGCTGCATTGAGAGGACTAAGTTGCTGCCCTAGTATCGAGACTGTTAAGAACAGCATGGAAGTTATTGAACCCTGGGTAATGCGCTGGTACAACAAGGCTGGACTGTACGACTGGGCAAGTATAGATGGACTCAGATTCCAGATGTTCAAGCACGCAGTTAAAGATGAGCTGCAAGATCTGCCCCCAAGCCAGGATGCACTTCTACAGCATCTGTTGAGAGCTACATTCCAGGCAGGATGGCTGTGGGGGAACATCCTTCTACAACTCCCTTGTCCCCCGGTTGTTGAATGGGAATGGACTACCGATGGGGAGGAACTCTTCGTCAAGTGGAGCACAGTTTCCGCAGGTGGTTGTTGGGGTCCTCATCTTCTAACAAAGCCTCAACCTAAACACTAGTATGCCTATGAGTAGATTTAGAACTTTGGCCCAAACTAACTGCATGGCCTTCATGAGCAGATTTGGCTGAAGTGGCTTGGGTGCTGATCAATTCAGAGATAAAAAAAAAGGTTTTTCATGAATATCTAAAAAATTTAAGGTTTTAGGGCATATGTTTGTTCATAACACTAATATAAATGTGTCATTCCCACATTTCTTTAGCCCAAAATCAACTCTGTGCGACTTTCAGGAGCTTAGATACAGAATTGCAGGTCTAAAAAGTGGGTGTGGCCGTTTCAGAGACTTCGCGTACCAATTTTTTTGGGCTCCTTGCATTTTTTTCTTTATTGGACCCTAAATGAACAGAAAAACATTGGCTCAAATGTTTATCATGATTTGCAGCCTTGACCCCATATTTGCCCCAAACTGACCAGACTATACCACCGCAGAGACTCTGGGATCGAATCCAGCTGTCAGCGGTACCTCCGGCTTGGTCAGTCGTCCCTACTAACACAATTGGCAGTGTTAGCAGGTGGGAAGCCGGCGGGGTATGTGTCCTGGTCGTTGTAAACAGCGACTCCTACTGGTCGGTCAGGGCGCCTGTTCAGCAGGGAGGGGATCGGGGGGAAATAGCGTGAACCTCTGCACGCGTTAGATTCCCCCAGTGAGAGTCCTCGCTGTCAGGTGAAAAGAAGCGGCTGGCTGACTCCACATGTATCGGAGGAGGCATGTGGTAGTTCTACCTACACCCTCTCTAAGCCGACAGTGGGGCAATGCGTGCAATGACCAGGAAGGGAATTGGCATAACGACTAAATTGGGATGGGAGCAAAACATTTATAAAAATACAGTCTGTGCAACGCCCGAGAATCAAAAGGGCTACTACTCAACGTAGAAAACAAGATGGGGGCCTCGCAATCCCTGATTTTAAACTTTATTTCTGGTCCTTTTCACGTCGCGGCGAAACGCATATGACAAGAATACGAAGATAAAACGAAAGGTGTAACCGCAGTCTCATTGAGAGGGCGTAGCGTGTGGAAGGATCACACTATCCCACTCAAGTCCTATCCGCGCTTAGCAGGCGCCCCGACCGAACTGTAGGAGTCGCTGTTTACAACGACCCGGACCCACCCCGCCAGCTTCTCCCACCCTCTAATACTGCCAATTGTATTAGTGTGAACGGCCAGCCAAGTTGGTGACAACCCCGGAGCTGTGAGCTGGATTCGAACAGGTGAATCTAGCCGCTCCGGGGTTTGGTGACGAACGCAATCTCCGTTACGCCACCTGACCGCCCAAGGTTAGTATTTCTTAATTTCTTTACTCATTTCAGTCATTGTCACAAATGCGTCTTTAAGCTGGAACAAAATGTACACCTAACCTCAAATACAAAGACATTCCTGAGCTCTTCGTCATCATCGTCATCATCACCTACAACATCTAGCCTCTTCAAATGGACCATGAATCCTTTCCTCTTGGACTTTGACCCCATAACACCATTAGTGCAGAGCCCCACGGGACCCACCGGGCCTGAATAGAATATAATTGAATAGAATAGAAGTACTTTGTTTATCCAGAGGGAAATTCAGCACTACAGATCGCTCACAATAAACATTTAGGTAGTAAAAAAATCACAAATCACAAATAAGAAAAAGAAATACAGTCTGGGGGGCGGCTGGGTAGCGCAGTGGAGAATGCACTCGCCTACTAGTCTGGTCAGTTTAGGCAGAATGGCTGCAAAAAAGGATTAACATTTGAGCCAATGTTTTTCTGTTAATTTAGGGCCTGATAAACAAAAAAATGCAAGGAGGCCAAAAAAATTGCTAGGCGAAGTCCCTGAAACGGCCACGCCCACTTTTTAGGCCTGGAATTTAGTGTCTCGGCTCCTGAAGGTCGCAGAGAGTTGAGTCTGGGCTGCGGCTGGGTAGCGCAGTGGAGAATGCACTTGCCTACTAGTCTGGTCAGTTTAGGCAGAATGGCTGCAAAAAAGGATTAACATTTGAGCCAATGTTTTTCTGTTCATTTAGGGCCTGATAAACAAAAAAATGCAAGGAGCCCAAAAAATTTGCTAGGCGAAGTCCCTGAAATGGCCACGCCCACTTTTTAGGCCTGGAATTTAGTATCTCGGCTCCTGAAGGTCGCAGAGAGTTGATTTTGGGCTCAAAAGTTGCGGAAACACCACATTTATATTAGTGTTATGAACAAACATATAAAACCTTTACTTTTTCAGATATTTGTGAAATATCTGTGCACTTGAGCAGCTCATTCCTCTTTACTTTGCACTTGATCATACACACTATGCCAGATGGACATCGGTGTTTCTTCAGGATCTTAAAGAGCTAAAATGGAGACACCCAGAGTTGTTCAAGGAATTTCTATCAGGCTCTTTCGCAGTAAACACCAGGGGTAACTGATTTTAGAAGATTGCATGTGATCAAAAGCAGGAGCATAATATAAAGGTCATCAAGTCTGACACTGGATACGTCGATATCATCAATCGGGAAGATCAGGAATTCTTCAGGAAACTCGAACTTGCCCTACCCGAAATCCAGCGCTACCTAGCTGAGGTCGAAGGCCTGAAACTCCCAAGTTCAGGTGCAAAAGTCCAGCTTGCTAGCCCTGCAATCAAGCCACCTAAAGGAACCTTTGCAAAGCTGAAGGAGGCCTGCAGATCAATAGAAGAAGAGACAAGGAGGCTCTTTGGTGGTGAATTCACAGGTAAATCTAGTTGATATAATTTCAAAGTTATTCAATGTTTTAGACGCAGGCAACTTTCGTCTTACCAGATTCTCGATACAGTGACGTTCAATTATTCATTTTATAAGTGAATTGATTTGACAGTGCTAATTTAGTTTTGGTAAAACTATTCATTTCAATCACAGGTTTACCAGAAGCCCTGTCAACAAAGGATGGAGACATTTATCACAGCCAAAAGTCTCAAATCCTGAAGGACATCGGAGTACAAGTTCAATCTACAGCCTCAGAGGGACTTGTGATAGATCTATCTGTGCAAGTACAAATCCTGGCGAAGTTTCTCACCAAAGGCATGATGACATTCCGGCATTTCCGGGACTTTGTCATCAAGGTGTTGAACAGCATTGCCAAGATTGGTCATGAGAAGGGAGCAAATCGTATTGACATTGTGGCTCTACCAGACTATGAGCATTAAGACTGCGACTAGGAAGAATTGGGGGTCAGCAGGTAGTTCACAGATGGCCTTCAGCGAGAATGACACCGTGCCGGAATCTAAGCAATTCTTTGAAGGTTTTCTGTCTAATCAAGACAACAAGGTAGCCCTGAATTTAATGTTCGCCAGGATTGCTAAGGAACATGCATGGAACTGAAGCAAGGAGTTCAGCATCACCTACGGCAGGAAGATCCTTGCAAACTTTGGCAAAAACTTTGAGATCCAACTTTATGACCACAGTAAGTTGACAGAGCTCACTGCTGCATTGAGAGGACTAAGTTGCTGCCCTAGTATCGAGACTGTTAAGAACAGCATGGAAGTTATTGAACCCTGGGTAATGCGCTGGTACAACAAGGCTGGACTGTACGACTGGGCAAGTATAGATGGACTCAGATTCCAGATGTTCAAGCACGCAGTTAAAGATGAGCTGCAAGATCTGCCCCCAAGCCAGGATGCACTTCTACAGCATCTGTTGAGAGCTACATTCCAGGCAGGATGGCTGTGGGGGAACATCCTTCTACAACTCCCTTGTCCCCCGGTTGTTGAATGGGAATGGACTACCGATGGGGAGGAACTCTTCGTCAAGTGGAGCACAGTTTCCGCAGGTGGTTGTTGGGGTCCTCATCTTCTAACAAAGCCTCAACCTAAACACTAGTATGCCTATGAGTAGATTTAGAACTTTGGCCCAAACTAACTGCATGGCCTTCATGAGCAGATTTGGCTGAAGTGGCTTGGGTGCTGATCAATTCAGAGATAAAAAAAAAAGGTTTTTCATGAATATCTAAAAAAAAATAAGGTTTTAGGGCATATGTTTGTTCATAACACTAATATAAATGTGTCATTACCACATTTCTTTAGCCCAAAATCAACTCTGTGCGACTTTCAGGAGCTTAGATACAGAATTGCAGGTCTAAAAAGTGGGTGTGGCCGTTTCAGAGACTTCGCGTACCAATTTTTTTGGGCTCCTTGAATTTTTTTCTTTATTGGACCCTAAATGACCAGAAAAACATTGGCTCAAATGTTTATCATGATTTGCAGCCTTGACCCCATATTTGCCCCAAACTGACCAGACTATACCACCGCAGAGACTCTGGGATCGAATCCAGCTGTCAGCGGTACCTCCGGCTTGGTCAGTCGTCCCTACTAACACAATTGGCAGTGTTAGCAGGTGGGAAGCCGGCGGGGTATGTGTCCTGGTCGTTGTAAACAGCGACTCCTACTGGTCGGTCAGGGCGCCTGTTCAGCAGGGAGGGGATCGGGGGGAAATAGCGTGAACCTCTGCACGCGTTAGATTCCCCCAGTGAGAGTCCTCGCTGTCAGGTGAAAAGAAGCGGCTGGCTGACTCCACATGTATCGGAGGAGGCATGTGGTAGTTCTACCTACACCCTCTCTAAGCCGACAGTGGGGCAATGCGTGCAATGACCAGGAAGGGAATTGGCATAACGACTAAATTGGGATGGGAGCAAAACATTTATAAAAATACAGTCTGTGCAACGCCCGAGAATCAAAAGGGCTACTACTCAACGTAGAAAACAAGATGGGGGCCTCGCAATCCCTGATTTTAAACTTTATTTCTGGTCCTTTTCACTGAGACCTCTGATGTGCTGGCTAGACCCTGTAGAGGCTGTATCGTGGCGCTCCTTAGAAGCGGCGGCGGTATCTCCGCTAAGATTGCAGGATGTAGTGTACTCCACTGTCTCTATTTCGAAATGCCGGCTGAGGTATGGACCGATCATAACTCACGTGATCCAAACGTGGCGTAATGTACAGAGGTCGTGTGGGGTTAAATGCCCATGGCACCTGGACTCTCCAATTTTTAATAACCAGCAATTACTTGTTGGGCACAAGCCGGTTAATATTCCTCAATGGCAAAGGAGGGGAGTGCATACTCTGGAGGATATTTATGATAAGAACGGCCTCCGTGCGTTTCAGGACTTAAGAGAATTTTATGATCTTCCCGGCGAGTCCTTCTTTCTTTACCTTCAACTAAGGTCAGCACTGAGGGCGCATGGCGTACTGTGGGCTCAAGCTTTGCACCCACACCCCTTCCTCAGGCTCATAGTGGACAGGACGACATCCAGAGGGTTTGTCTCAGACTTCTATACGCTCTTAATTCAATCCACGTATAAAAATGTATCATTGGATACAATCTGGCGTGTGGATATCCCGGAGTTGGACCCGGAGTTTGACTGGGATGATGTTTGGGCAAATGTGGCATTATCTTCCCGCAACCCCAATCACCAGCAAATTAATTTTAATTATATTCATAGGACCTATCTTACACCTAGGAAGCTATTTGCTATGGGACTGATAACCGACTCTCGGTGCACTTTGTGCTCTCAAAAGGCCCTGGCACTTATATGCATATGTATTGGGATTGCCCACCAGTGGCCCGCTTCTGGAGGTCAATAACGGACAAACTTTCAGATCTGTGTGGCTTAACTATCCCATTCACAGCTGTTACGCTACTCCTGAACGATATAACGACACTACCCGCGTCCGTACAACTGAAAAGGGTTGTCCTAGCGGGCGTCACAGCAGCGAAGAAGCTTATAGCAATGAGATGGAAGGAGCCTGAGAAGCTTACAATGATTAACTGGTCCCTAACTCTATTGGATGTGATTTATCTTGAGATATCCACGGCTCGGGTGATTGGGGTGGGGCAGGCTGGCATTGACCTGTGGTTCGCAGCAGCTGAGAAGGTAAAGACCGCCGTGTGCGGCTGAGCGGGGTTGGGGCGCTTGATCGGGGGGGTCCGGCGGTCTCTGGGGAGGGGGAGGAGGAAATGTCTTGTCTGTCTTGGTTTTTGTCTTGTCCTTCTTAACTTTGACTGGGGGGATTTTAGGGGGGGTTGATATTTAGCTATTCTGCGCTATATGTCAATTCACATGCCATCTCCCCAAGGGACTAATATTGGCAGACTGATTGACCTGTCAACCAACTTGGAGGAAGATTTTCTTTCTTCTTACACTTTACCTTCTGCGAGTTTGGCAGTCTTGAACATGTGTAAGGGACCTAGGCTATCTACAGTAAATCTGCGGCAACACTCTCGTAAACAATCTTTAAGTCACTCCACTTTGTAAAGGTGGGGAAGGTTGGCATGTTTGAAGACCTTTTTGTTATTGAAGTAGCCATCTATATTTGATAGGTTGGACGCTGTTTCTTTTTCTTTTTGTCTTTATAATTTATTATTCTGTATTATTATTGTTGTTATTCTCCTGTGAAGTTATGTTTTTTGTTACTGTGGTTATTGTGTTGTCTTGTTTCATGTAATTAATAATAAAAAAATTTGATCAAAAAAAAAAATACAGTCTGTGGCCTCAGCGGCCGAGAAAGTAAAGGCCATGATTTAGCGGTGAAGTGGGGTCGGGTGTTGGTCCTGAGGGGTCCTGGGGTCCTGGGGTGGGGGGGGGGGTGGGAGTGGGGGAAGGAACAGGAAAACATTTTGTAATGTCTGTGGCATATTCATTTTATATTCTGTTTTTTATTATTTTTATTATTTCTATTTATTGTCATTACTGTTATTATTATTACTGCTGTTATTGTCCTGTGAAGTCGTGTCTATTATTGTTTATTATTATTATTATTATTATTATTATTATTATTATTATTATTATTATTATTATTATTATTATTATTATTATTATTATTATTATTATTATTATTATTTACTGTATTGTGTTTTGTCTTGTTTCATGTGGAAGGAAAAAAAGAAAATAATAAAATATGTACAGTCTGGGATATACATTCTAAATATGTATATACATTCTAAAATATACAGCCAAAGATATACAGTAAATGTACAGTAATAAATGTAGAAAAGAAAATGTAAAGTGTAGATGTGAGAGTCAAAAGTCATGGGTCAAAGGTCCAGTGGTGCGTTGTATAGTCTGAATACAGAACTGGCCTGGCCCCTGAAGAAGTCCAGTAAAGGGGCCCTCTCCCAAACCCACTTGACCCCTACATCACAGTGACTTCTGCCTCAGAGTCCCTAGTTACCATGGCAACCACTCACCGCAGAGATCGTTATTAATTTGAAACATATTTAACCCTTTCACTACCACACTGCCAAATGGTTAACCCTTTCACTGCGACAATACAGAAGGTTAACTGTTTCACTGCCACACGACAAAGGGTTAAGACATAATAGTTTAGACATGTCATTATTTCCTCTGAATATGTTTGTCTTGTTATGTAGCAAGTGGTGCCATTGTTGCAGACCGTCTTCAGTGTTCAGGGGAAAGAAAACAAAGCGGAGTGTCTCTAGCGGAAGGTTGGACGGGTTTACACAATCCAGTTGGGTCGTGCCATGTGAGGTCAGCGCCAGAAAATGGACAGAACAGCTTTTGTTATCTGTGTGTGTGTGTGTGTGTGTGTGTGTGTGTGTGTGTGTGTGTGTGTGTGTGTGTGCGCGCGCGCGTGTGTGTGCGTGTGTGTGTGTGTGTGCGCGCGCGCGCGTGTGTGTGTGTGTGCGTGTGTGTGCGTGTGTTGCTGAATAAGACAACCCTGATTAGATCTTGTTTGTCAATGGATGTGTATTGATTCACAAGCGTCTTCTCTTTTGTTTTTACCTTGTTTCGTACCCTCTACACGTCTGACCACGTGAACAGTGAATGTGTCGTCTCATCGATACAGATGTCGAGTACTAAACCTGGAAGTATCGGCAGATACAGATAAGATAATATAAGATATTCCTTTATTGATCCCCTTGGGGAAATTCAGGCATCATAGCAGCATGGGGGGGGGGGGGGGGGGGGGTACAGGTAGTAAAAACAAGCAGTGTAAACAATATAACAAATCAATATAATTAACTAACTAACTAACTGAAATATACAGTATTCACACAAGGTGCAGTATGCATAAGGTAGTGTTATTGTCCTTTTAGGTTCCTAGTAGTTGTAGTTGGATGTCTGGCAGCAGTCCCTGCCCACTGTTGTGGAGCCTGATGGCCGCTGGTATGAAGGACTGGCCGAGGCGGTTAGTTGAGTGTCGGGGGGGGGGGGGGGGGTATGAGTCTGTGGCTGAACGTGCTTCTCATCTTGACTAGCTCGTCGTAGAGGGGGTGGAAGGGATTCTCCAGGATAGCAGCCAGCTTCATTCTCATCCCCCTCTCTGCCATCACCTCTAGTCTGACCAGCTTGACTCCCACCACGGAGCTAGCCTTCCTCACCGGCTTGTTCAGTTTGTTGGTGTCCCTCGAGTTGATGTAGCCCCCCCAGCATGCCACAGCATAGAAGAGGATGCTGGCCACTATAGACTGGTAAAATGACTGCAGCAGTCTAATTGCAAACATTGAAGGACCTGAGTCTCCTCAGCAGGGGCGGTTCTAGCGTCAGACCTTTAGGGGTGCTCAGCCCCTAGAGCAGTAGCATAATTTCACTAAATGCCATGGTCAGGCACGGGAGGGTGCGGGGGGGGGGGGGGGGGGGGTTGTCAAATCAGTTGTGCAATAGTCAATTTTGGTGAGTTGTTTCTATACAATTCACTTATGACATTTAGGTAACATTAATGAACTACTACAGTATTAAGGAGACAACTACAGTGTAACTGAGGGGTACAATTCCCTGACTGTATTGTTAGATATGGTATTTAATACCACTACCTCTTGTACTTTAACTTCTGGCCATCCAGTACATGATATAAGTATGATGAACACTTTCCCACCTGATGAAACGAATCCACACAAATGTACAAATCGAATATTTAATATAGCAAAAGGTATATACAACGTTCACTTGTTTACACTTATGATTTGAAATATGCACTTGTATGGCAAATGAGTATTCGTAGGTAAATCAACATTGAATGTCCAATCTCTGGTTACGCAGGGAGTAAGTATACAACCTGGATATTTAGGAAACTATAGCGATGGTACTTAAATGATTATAGCTGGATACACTAAGGGGGGGGGGGGTCCCGCTGGTTGTAAGACAGTAGGAGGGGGGGGTTAGAGAAGCCGCTGGCGGTATCCCATCTGGCCGACGATTTCCTGGGAGAATTCAAAGTCTTGAACACGGTGCCCACAGAACCTCGGTCCGCAGACGAATACAGCTGGACCCTCTGGTGGACGGTAGCTGCCGGTCCACAACGGAGAGACGTGAGGCGACCTCACTGGTGTAGAGCGCCGTCTCACCTGGAGTCCTCTCCGGGGGGTAGTTCCAACACTCCGCAGTGTTGGCCGTTATCCATGGAATAATCAAAGCACCCAAAGCATAATCCAAGCCGCGGAAGGCTCGCCGTCGTCCGGGTAGAGTAATCCAATATACAGGTCCAGTCGCCCTGGCCCGGAGCTCCTCGGATGCAAGCACCACTAGGGGTCTGCCCAGCCTGGTTAAGCGTCCAGATAACGTCAGGAACGATGGGGGTACTGATAACTTTATAACTCTAACCGAACGATGCACCATACATAAATAGACTATTATTAGCTTAATAGAATACGTCCAACTCGACGGTATAGTGCCAAACTATGACTATTCAACTATTAATCCACACGATATCCCAATGCCTATTCTGAGGCCAAGTAGGCCTTACTACACCACACGTGCGTCGTGGGTGAGGCTTCGCGTCTGTCACTCTGTTGGAGGGTAAAGAACTGGACTAAAAGAAAGTTCTACTTTACTTGCGCCATATATATATGCGCTATGAACAAATAGTACCATTCGTATTTCGCCAGACGTATTCCTGCGCGGAACCGGGGCTTGCCACGACATGTTGGGCGGCACGATTGAACTTGAACCTAGGGGTATGGCAACCTGGCGCCAGGTTCTCGTCCAATGGTAGAATGAAACTATTATGGGCTGTTTAGTAGACTAAAGGGATATTCAGTGCATATTGTACAAGGAATATACAGGGGATATCAAACGATATACAAACACTACTCAAATATATATATATAAATAAATATATATATTCGGTTTAATCTGATCCTTCACAACAGCCGCCCCCTAATTAGTCCCACCTAATTAGCTAAGCAGAGACAGATTAACCGCACTGTCTACCACTCAAGGTCCGCTGTAAGGGTCAGTCAACTCACAAAGTCATGGGGTCATGGTCATCATCGATAGTATCTGGGAGTCGGGGCAGTTCTATGAGCCTCGCCACGGGTCGTGTGTAAGTGCGCCCTTGGACGAGTACTTCAGCCATCGGCACCGGTGATCACTTTGCTTACGCGGCCAGCCGGCCACATAGCTCTGGGTAGTGACTGGTCAATAATCATGACGACTGTTCCTTCTGACAAATTGTCTCTCTCTTTTACCCACTTCTGGCGGGTCTGTAGAGACGGTAGGTAGTGGAGTAGGAAGCTGCTCCAAAACTTGTCAGCTAGTACTTGACTGTACCTCCACATTCTTCGGCCGTTCGCTTCTTCAGGCCTGTACATTGTCTGGGGTAGCGCGGGGTCCAGCCGCCCCATTAGGAGTGTGTTGGGGGTGACTGGATCGACATCTGCTACATCACTGGAGACGTAACCGAGGGGCTTTGAGTTCAATACTCCCTCGATCTCCGTGAGGACTGTCATTAGGACTTCCTCCGCCACAGTCTGGGCCCCAAGCACGGCGTACAGGGCTGTCTTTATAGAACGTACTTCTCGTTCCCAGGTTCCACCGAAGTGGGGTGCGTTCGGGGGATTAAACTGGAAGTCAATCTGGGATGGAGCGAGGTGGGTCTTAAGTTCTGGGCCCATAGCTTGGAAGCTCTCTCTCAGCTCTCTTTCTCCGCCTTTGAAGTTTGTCCCGTGATCAGACAACAATGTAGACGGTTTTCCTTTCCGTGATGTGAATCTTCGGAAGGCCATAAGGAATGAGTCTGTGCTCATGGTCGGAAGGAGCTCGATATGTATCGCTCTGGTGGTCATGCATTTGAATACAATACCCCACCGCTTCTCGGTTCCTCTTCCTCTCTTTATGTACAACGGGCCAAAGCAGTCCATGCCTGTGGAGTGGAATGGCTTGTCGCCGATTTGGAGGCGACAGGGGGGTAAGTCAGCCATCCGTGGTATGCTGGGCTGCGCGCGCCACTTACGGCAGTCTAGACAGGTTCGCTGGAAGCGCCGTACTGCTTCTCTCCCTTGCAGTATCCAATAACGACGTCTGATCTCCGCGAAGACTCTCTCTGCTCCTGCGTGGTGTACATCCTCGTCGTATTTCTTTATGATCAGCTCTGTGACCTTGTGTCGGCTGTTCAAGACGATCGGGTACTTAATATCATCCGGTAGATCGGGGGCTCTCCGCAGGTGACCACCCACTCTGATGAGATTATGGGCGTCACTCTCTGGTGCCAGGTGGAGCAGTCTGCTGTCTGATGGGACGGGGTTTCCTCCCTGTAGACAGTCTAGCTCATCGGGGAACGAGTCTCTCTGGGCTCGTTGTAGTAGAAGAAGTTCTGCTTCTTCGTAGTCAGCTGCTGACATGTCAGTGGTGGACTGAATCTCTGGGTGGTGCCGCAGGAATGTTCTTTGCTGCGCACTCGCTAGGGTAATGCAGTCATCTATGTTGGGGTCTGTGGAGGCGACTGTGCTCAGTCCACAGAACATAGGTTTCTTGTTCTCAGCCTCCTCGTTACTTGCTTCCCGTGGGGTGGGCGCAGGCCACTCTCCTTCCGGGAGCTTGAGGAATTCTGGTCCGTCACTGTAGATGTTGCGACGGGTTAGGTCATCCAGAGACATTCCCCGGGTGATGACGTCAGCTGGGTTGTGTTTGGTGTCCACATACCGCCAGCTCGCTGCTTCTGTTAGCTCTTGAATCTCGGTGACTCTGACTCCCACGAAGACTTTGTATCTGCATGAATCAGACTTGATCCATGTGAGTACTGTCGTGGAATCTGACCACAAGATTGTTCTGTGCACCGGAATGGTGAGTTCACGTTGGATTAACGTGGCTAGATGCGCTCCTGCTAGGGCTGCGCAGAGCTCTAGACGTGGGATAGATTGTTGCTTTCGTGGGGCTATTCTTGAGCGGGCCAGGATGAAAGCAGTGTGTATCTTTCCTCCCTTCTCTTGGTCACGCAAGTAGGCCACCGATCCATAGGCTACTTCGGAGGCGTCGCTGAAGACGTGTAGATCAATCTCGCATGTCTCTGGCCTCACTGTGGATGGGAAGTAGCTGCGGCGTATATTGACGCCTGGGAGTGAGCGGAGTTCCGTCTCCCACTCTCTCCATGTTGAGGCAAGGGGTGCGGGTATTGGGTCGTCCCAGCCCTGGTCCTTGTCCCATAGTGCTCGTACAATCATCTTTGCCCTGGTGGTGTAAGGTAGAATACATCCCAACGGGTCATATTGTCTGGCGAGTGTTCTGTACACACTCCGTCTGGTGGTCGGTATCGCCGTCGACCGTCCCTGCTCTGGAGCCAAGGGTTTGTGTCTATAGTGGAGCGAGTCTGTTTTGAAGCGCCAGACTAGTCCTAGTGTCATTTCTTGGGCTTCTCCTGGGATGGTCGCCATCCAGGTTTCGCTGCTGGCAGCCTTGTCCGCGGGGGAGAGGCTGCGCAATACGTGCGGGTCACTGCTGGCCCACTGCCTGAGATCAAAGCCGCCTTTGATCAGGGAGGCGCGTAACTTGATTAGGAGAGCCTCGGCTTCTTCTTGAGTCGAAACGCTTTGTAAACAGTTGTCCACGTAGAAACTGTTCTTCACACTGTGTTGGACCTCTTCATCTGCTGTTGGGTCCTCTGCGACGTGTTTCTGTAGTGCAAATGTAGCACAGCACGGGCTGCATGTGGTTCCGAAGGGGAGTACTTCCCACTGGTAGATGGCTGGGTTCTCATCTCCGATCCTCTCTCTCCATAGGAACCGCAGCAGGGGCTTGTCCTCCTCTACTAGTCTCACCTGCAAGAACATCCCTTTGATATCCCCGCTGATAGCCACCTTGTCCTGGCGGAAGCGCAGTAGCACGCCTAGTAGGGAGGGGCCGAGTGTGGGGCCGGGCAAGAGCTCTTTATTCAGATTTTGGGATCCGATCTGGTAGCTGCAGTTAAACACAATGCGATCCTTGCCGTTGTGATGGACCTTGTGATGCGGCACGTACCATGATTCGGTCGTCTGATCGGCCTCTTTAATGTCAATCTTTGTTACGTGTCCCGCTGTGATTAGCTTCTCAATCTCAGCGCGGTACACACTCTCTTGAGCGGGGTCTTTGGCTAGGCGCCGCTCCGTGTTCAATAGATAGCGCTCCGTGGCGTCTTTCTTTGCGTGAAAGGTGGGCATTCCCTCTCGCCTCAGGAGTGGAGTTGCGTATCTCATCACTCCGCCGACTGTGACTCTCTTTGTCCCCTGCTCGAGTAGGTTGATGGCGTAAATGTCTTCTTTAGAACGAATATCTTTCTTTTCGTTCTTGAAGGGCATTGTCTCTAGTGTCCATAGCCTCTCGACATGCTGCAGGAGAGTGGTGTCTTCTTCTGTCGTTCTGGAGTGGAGGCAGCTAGTGGCTGCTGTTCGGTTGAGAGATTTAGCGAGGGGGCCTTGTAGGGTCCACCCTAGGCGGGTCTCGACTGCTGCAGGACAGCCTCGGGGTCCTGTATGGACCCGGTCAATTGGGACTATGAGTTCTGCATGGTCGGAGCCTATCAGCAGGGTCGGGGTAGCGCCGTCCATGAGCGGGATAGGTAATTGGCGCAGGTGCACATATTTATCCATCAACTTGGCGACAGGGTAGGTGTACTGCGATAGTCCTATTTCTTGGCTGGTGAAAGCATTTGTAATCTTATACCGTCGCTCTGGCTGCCCGTTTGCTGCGATAGTGAAGGAGACATTCTCGCCCTTTATCGTCTTTAAATCTCTTCTTATTGTCCGAATCGTCATTTCGTTCTTGCTCCCCCGCAGTCCCAGCTGGGCCACAGCGGACGCGAGCAGAAGGGTCTTCTCTGACCCGTCATCAAGGACGGCGTAAGTGTCCATGACTTTATCTTGGTAGCTCAATGTCACACGGACTACCTTTAAGAGCACTTGGGCGCCGCTGCTGCTGGCGGGGTCAATGTACATGACACTTGCCTTGGTGCCGCTCGATGGTGCAGGTGGAGGCCGTCTTCTGTTACTGTCGTGTAGTATATCTAGATGGGCTCCATCGCACCGACTGCACCTTTTCTTTAGGCGGCATTCGGCTGCCATGTGTGGCCGCGCACATCGGTAACAGCGCCTGTTGGACTTTATCCATTGACTCACTTCTTCTGCATTCATCTTTGTGAATAGGTCACATTGTGACAGCCAGTGTTCTTTCTCACAGTAGGGACACGCTATCTTCCACTTCTCTTTTCTCGAGGGGGTGCTGTGACTCTTACTGCTCGGTACTGACTCTGATTGGTGCATGACAGTCACCGATCTTCTTCCATCATTTATTCTCCTGGGTCCCTCTCTGGAGCTTGGCGTGCTCCGCCCGAATGTATCCAGTCGTAAGCTGCTGACTTCTCTCGCCAGGAAGTCGGCTAGATCAAGGAGGGATGGTTCGGGGCCGTTGGGATCCCGGTAGTCTCTCTGCCGCCTAAAACGCTCCTGTCTTGCGGGTGGCAGCTTCTCCAAAATCCTCTCGACGTTAGAGTTGGCGTATAGCTCATGCATGCCCTTTTCCCGTTGCGCTCCCAGCATCCCTACCAGGGACTGCACTTTGATTGACAGGTCGTCTAATGAGCGATTGTCTGTGGCTGGGGGTAGGCGATCAATATGCCTTATCTCTTGGATTACGTAATCCCATATACGTCCATATCTCTGGTCCAGCGCCGCTAGGGCCGCTGTGTATGGTGTCGAAGAGGTGGCATAGGCTAGCGCTATATTGTGCGCTCGCGGTACTTTCAGGTGCTTCAGTAATATTGCATACTTGTGGCGTTCATCAGCGACATCCACCATCATTGTCTCTAAGCACATCCGGAGCTCCGTGTACTGTGCTCGACTCTCATAGGCGAAGTCTGGAAATGACGGCGTGGCAATGTATGACGCCGTGGATGGCTGATACATCGGCGAGCGTTGGGGGAGAGACCTCCTGGGCGAGTCCCCTCTTGCGCCTCGCTGTGGGCTGGTACTGACAGGGTACCATGGCCCGCTGGTCCAGGTGCTATTCCTCGGGGCTGGTCGTGCGTCGTGCTCACCCGCGAATAGAGTCGGGGGTCTGTAGCGCAGCGCCGCGGGGGTATAGCCTGGACTGTACTGGACCTCCTGGTCCGGTGGAGTACTGTGCTGTCGTCGGGCTTGGTTCTCCTCCTCTCCCTCTTCTTCCTCTATCAGATCTTCCAGATCCTGTAATCGTTTATTTAGCTTCTCCGCAGTGTATGCCGCTCCTTCCTTGTAGCTGGGTCTCGCTTGGACCGGTCTGGGAAGGGGGTCTGCGGGGGGTATAGGCTCGGTCTGTTGGTCAAGTTCAGGGTCGCTTGCTCGTTGAGGAGACGCTGCCCTTGACTGTTGTCTCGACGAGTTCCTTGAACCCCTGGCGGAGGGAGAGGGTGTTGCCTTGCGGATCAGCTGCTCCATTAGCTGCGCTTGTAACTTGTCGCGCTCGACTTCGCGCTTGGTGAGATCTGCTTCTCTTTGGGCACCGGCAGCGGCGCGCTGGGCGTCGGCCCGGTCTCTTGCCATATTCTCTTCTGTCTGAAGGCGTCTCATCTCCAGGCGTGTGCGCTCTTCTTCGCTCCGTTGTTGTGCTTGGAGACGGTCGCGTTCACCCTGAAGTCGATCGCGTTCGGTAGAGGCTGTCAGGCTGACGAGGAACGCCTGTTGTAGCATCCTCTCCGCTTCGCTGGGGGAAGGCGGTTGTGGAGGTGAGCCGCTCCCGCGTGAGCCGCTCCTGGGGGTACTCGTTGGGGAGTCCTGGAGCTCTATTTCCTCGGCGCTCTCCTCCTCTTCTTCCGTGCAGAGTTCTCTCTCTGTAGGGTTGTCTTCCTCCCGGGGGTGGTCGGGAACTACTTCTTCTGTAGTGGCGGGGGGTAAAGGCATGTCCGCTCCCTCCTGGTCCCCACCGTGAGCTTGGTCAGTTACATTAGGACCTACTAGGGCCTCTGTGGTCGGGGAAACCTGGTCGTTAAGGTCAGACATAATTTTACTTTCTACTTTTACCGCGTTTACCGTTTGTCGAAGGCTAGGTAGTTGACTGACAGTGTAATCCTCTAAGTACTGAGGTGGCTGTCGTCTGCGCCGCGGGCGTTCTAGGTTAGGAGGACCGTTTCGTGGAGTGTTCATCATAGGCCATTTCAATATTAATAACACTATATTAATATTACACTAGTTACCCTCCGGCTCGAAGGACCAATTGTAACTGAGGGGTACAATTCCCTGACTGTATTGTTAGATATGGTATTTAATACCACTACCTCTTGTACTTTAACTTCTGGCCATCCAGTACATGATATAAGTATGATGAACACTTTCCCACCTGATGAAACGAATCCACACAAATGTACAAATCGAATATTTAATATAGCAAAAGGTATATACAACGTTCACTTGTTTACACTTATGATTTGAAATATGCACTTGTATGGCAAATGAGTATTCGTAGGTAAATCAACATTGAATGTCCAATCTCTGGTTACGCAGGGAGTAAGTATACAACCTGGATATTTAGGAAACTATAGCGATGGTACTTAAATGATTATAGCTGGATACACTAAGGGGGGGGGGGGTCCCGCTGGTTGTAAGACAGTAGGAGGGGGGGGTTAGAGAAGCCGCTGGCGGTATCCCATCTGGCCGACGATTTCCTGGGAGAATTCAAAGTCTTGAACACGGTGCCCACAGAACCTCGGTCCGCAGACGAATACAGCTGGACCCTCTGGTGGACGGTAGCTGCCGGTCCACAACGGAGAGACGTGAGGCGACCTCACTGGTGTAGAGCGCCGTCTCACCTGGAGTCCTCTCCGGGGGGTAGTTCCAACACTCCGCAGTGTTGGCCGTTATCCATGGAATAATCAAAGCACCCAAAGCATAATCCAAGCCGCGGAAGGCTCGCCGTCGTCCGGGTAGAGTAATCCAATATACAGGTCCAGTCGCCCTGGCCCGGAGCTCCTCGGATGCAAGCACCACTAGGGGTCTGCCCAGCCTGGTTAAGCGTCCAGATAACGTCAGGAACGATGGGGGTACTGATAACTTTATAACTCTAACCGAACGATGCACCATACATAAATAGACTATTATTAGCTTAATAGAATACGTCCAACTCGACGGTATAGTGCCAAACTATGACTATTCAACTATTAATCCACACGATATCCCAATGCCTATTCTGAGGCCAAGTAGGCCTTACTACACCACACGTGCGTCGTGGGTGAGGCTTCGCGTCTGTCACTCTGTTGGAGGGTAAAGAACTGGACTAAAAGAAAGTTCTACTTTACTTGCGCCATATATATATGCGCTATGAACAAATAGTACCATTCGTATTTCGCCAGACGTATTCCTGCGCGGAACCGGGGCTTGCCACGACATGTTGGGCGGCACGATTGAACTTGAACCTAGGGGTATGGCAACCTGGCGCCAGGTTCTCGTCCAATGGTAGAATGAAACTATTATGGGCTGTTTAGTAGACTAAAGGGATATTCAGTGCATATTGTACAAGGAATATACAGGGGATATCAAACGATATACAAACACTACTCAAATATATATATATAAATAAATATATATATTTGGTTTAATCTGATCCTTCACAACATACAGTATGTAAGTAGTAAACCTATTATTATAATTTTTTTTATTCCAGTCGATCATAATGATCATGATCATATTACGGAGCGCTCACTGCGTTCGAGAGGGAGAGAAAGAGAGGGAGAGAGAGAGAGACTCACATTTTCGTATATCCATCTATGGGAAAAAGAAATGTCCAGTGAGTGAAGGTTTGTTCAAATCATGAGGGAACAAAATACTATTTTGAGGCCACAAAATATTATTTTGAGGCCTCGACTTGATTCATTTGAGGGAACAAAATACTTGAGGTAACTATTTTGAGGCCACAAAATATTTTTTCTATTTTGAAGCCACAAAATATAATTGAGGCCCAAAATTGATTAATTTGAGGTAACAAAATACATTTTGAGGTAACAAAATACTATTTTGAGGCCACGACATATTCTTTTCATTTTGTGTGGCAGCAATAAGCCTTTGTAGCAAGCAGATTAGCTGGGCTAGCTATCTAACATTAGCTGAACTGACATTAGCTTGATAGCTAACTAGCGAATAGCATCAGCTAGCTAACATTAGCTAATGTTCTTTGACACTATTATTACATACCTGTCAACAGTCCCGTTTTTCCCGGGATTGTACTGTATTTCAACCTTCTTCACGCCCTGTTCACGGTTCACGGAATTGGCACGTTTTTTTAAACTTATAAATGTTTACAAAATGGCTGCAATTACCCTCCGTGACGACAGGTGGCAGCAGTGTAGATTAGAACGTTATCACAGGAAGTCACACCGGAAGACGGTTGCGACCCGAAGAAGAATAAGAACAGCGACCGGATAAAGGGGTTTAGCGCAAATTTATTACATTCTACGATGGACTTGAGAGAGGATTGTGCGGCTCCACCAGCTAAGAAAGCCAAGAGGAGCGGCTGCAAAAGTGCAATAAACAAAACGGATACATTCACTGTGTGTTCTGCCTCTCATTTGTTGATGAAACAAAACTAACATCAACACAAGTGATCACCAAGAGCGGATAGTTTAGTCTAAAAAAAAGATTGCCGATGTTGTTAGCTACATGCTAACGTGAATGGAATATGCCAGTATAACAGTATAGCATTGTGGCTAGCAGCTAACGTTAGCTCACGTTAGTTAGCCAGCCAGCACAAACTGATGATATCAGGAGCTATCAGTAGCTAGATAACATTAGAGAACGCCTTGTGTATTAAACAAAGGTGAATAGATGACTGGGCCATTTTGTTTAATGCTTGTTAAGATTGAAAGAGGAGCTCTGAACTAACAGGGTCTGATAGCTAACGTTAGCTCACGTTAACCAGCTGCTCATGCAATCGTTAATGCTAGCAGAATGAATGGATGTAAACTTTATTTAACACATTACAGAATGGGTACAATACAATACGGCTCAATACAAACAATTGTTAAGGGAATGTTGTAGCTTGGACTGGGGTCCTTATAACAATAACTTGACAACACATGGTAGCTGCAGCTATTTGGGACAGCTCTGTTGTCACCGGACGTTGGTGAGGGCACGCAGATGTCGGTATCTACTGCGCATGGGCGTTGAGCAAATTTCACTTTCAACCAGGTATCTGATTAATTTAATGTAGCAACTAGTTCACCCAGTCCTTGTTGGACTGATAAGTGGTTGCCTATTGGAGATTTAGGATTCACTGACTGTACACTGTAAGAAAAAAAGCTGCAAAAAAAACGAAATGTCTGGCATCAATGGTTTCCAAATACTGTCAAATTACAGTAAAATCAAATACATTTACAGATTACAACCTTTATTTAATGGTTAATATTTTGATAAAAGGTAATTTACTGTATTTTTATAGCAGTTACACTTAAAGTAGGAAAACAAAAGTAATCTGTAAAATAATACAGTGAATTTCCTTAATACAGGTTTTGACCAGCAGATGGCAGCGACGAGGCAGCTCCATTGGGAGGGGGCGGGGCCGGGAGAAGGGGCAGGGCTAAAATGTGCACGTTTTTTCTCCTGCCAATGTTGACAGCTATGTATTATTACACCAACACCATGGAACTAATGACCAATTTGACAACGTTCTCTGTCAGAATAGTCAGTAATTTTATATAGTGCTAGCCAACGTTTCAACATACTTGTCTTGTTGCCCATCAGGACTGGCAAATTCACTATTACTAAACTAGTTACAGTAGGTAGCTAGCTACATCTGCTTCCATGTCTTGTGTTGAATGTTGGACTGGGACTTGACATGACGTTACCAACGTCTCACAGTGTGAGAAGAGCATTTATGCGGGTGAACACCAGAAATGCAGCTGGCCCAGATGGGATAACAGGACGGATACTTAAGTCCTGTGCTAACCAGCTAGCCCCAGTGTTCACCACTATATTTAATCTATCCCTGGCGGAATCCGTTGTCCCTGCCTGTTTCAAGGTGTCTACTATAATCCCGGTACCAAAGAAATCCTCCCCAACAGGTCTTAATGACTACAGACCGGTGGCACTCACCTCTGTGGCCATGAAATGTTTTGAGAGGCTGGTTAAGGATTACATTTGTGCCTCCCTCCCCAGTGATATGGACCCTATGCAATTTGCATACAGGCCAAACAGGTCCACTGACGATGCGGTCTCCCAAGTACTGCACAGCACCCTCTCTCACCTAGACTGCCAGAAGGGGGGCTATGTGAGACTAGAGCTGCCGCGATTACCGCATTACCGCGGTATCGCTGTTACATCACGGCCACCGCAGAGTAGGCTGAATACCGCGTCACCGCTGTTTTTTATAATAATAATAATAATTTACCCTCCTCTCGTTGGGCTTGCGGCTCTGCAGATATACCCTACTCGTCTATCGAGGTTCCAAGCGACCCTATTGGGTACCAGAAAAGTCACATGAAACATTGCAGACCACTGATCGGTCAGAAGAGAGACGCGTCACACGTTTTTACTTCCTGAATGTTAGCACATCACAACACGGCTAATAACGTTAGCTTTAACTCTCCGCCGGAGTGGACTACCATCGCTCATCAGGAGTACTAAACGAGACATAATGATTTTACTGTCTGCAACGAATGTTATAATAAAAGCCCTTCGTTCTATACACTTGTCTGATTGAAAACTTTATTAACAGACCGCAGAATGGGACAACTCAGCACGCTCTGAGCAAAGAAAGGAACTGAGATATGAATAGAGTATTGCTTGCTATGGTCCGGTAAATACGCTGATGTTATTGAACGCATAACTATATAATGTCAATGCCACAAAACGAATGCCTTTATTATAAAGTAGTAACTTTATAGTAATAATAATAAGAAAGGGTCGGGGGGGTGCCCGCGACACCGAGTGAACTGCGCATCCGTGTTTCACTTTCAATAACTAATGCGTGCTTGCCGAATCCCAAACAATATTCATGCTGCAAAGTCATCCTCTAAAGATAGACATTTAGACTAGAGGCAGGCTATATGCTATAAAGAGTAGACTACTACTAAAAAAAAAAATGCATTCAAACTTTTTTTTTAATTTTTTGTGTGCGTGCGGTAAAAACCGCGGCGGTAGGAAATATTTTGCAAATTTGTGCGATAAGGAAATAATCAATACCGCGGCAGCTCTATGTGAGACTGTTGTTTATTGACTATAGCTCAGCGTTCAACACCATAGTCCCCACCAGACTGGTGGACAAGCTGATCGAGCTGGGTCTGAGCTCCGCTCTGAACGCCTGGATACTGGACTTTCTGAGTGAAAGGCCCCAGGCGGTCAGGGTGGGGGGTCAGACCTCCAACACCATCACCCTGAGTATCGGGTCCCCCCAGGGCTGTGTCCTGAGCCCCCTGCTGTATTCACTATACACGCATGATTGTGTGGCCAAGTTCAGCTCCAACTCCATAGTGAAGTTTGCGGACGACACAGTGGTGGTGGGGCTGATCTCTGACAACGACGAGAAGGCCTACCGGGAGGAGGTTGAGGTACTGGAACGCTGGTGCCAGGACAACAGCCTGCTCCTGAACATTGGTAAAACCAAGGAGCTGATCGTGGATTTTAGGAGAACACAGCAGGGGACTAAGGCTGAGCCCGAACGTTCGAACGTTCGAACGTTCGTTCGTTACGCTGACATTCGGACTTTAATTAATGGGTTCGAACGTTCTGTGAAAAAAAAATAAAGCAGGCGCACGACGTTGAGGCGATGTGAAGCGGCGCGTCCCCCGAGGCGCTCGGCTCAACCAGTATGGTCTCTGCCGGGCTGTAGCTGGATACTATTGTCTCAACCAATGCAATAGAAACATTTTGATTGACAGGCGATTCTGACAATTACGTCACACCGCTTGCACCCGCCTCTGCTGTTACCACCAATCGGCAAGCGTTTATTATTTTTTTACTTCCGGCAATGCCGCCATTGATCTGCTTGCAAGAAGCACAACAGACTTCACCGTAGCTAATACGTTAGCTCCCCGCCGAGGAAGGATCATTAATGAATACCAGCCTTTTTCGGCCACGGAGCGCGAGCTTCATGGCGGGAGGTGGTTGCGTTGGAAACAACTCTGGCCGAGGGCGGACGGGCGGCAGGCGTGTTGGGAGCCCGGCGGGACCCCGCCGGTGTCTCTCTGTCTCTCTGCCGTCCCCCGTTCCGAGGTAGACGGTGGACGGGTCTGTTGAGGAGCCGAGGCGTGCGCCTCTCTCCCCTTCCCGTTGACCAAGAGTGAATACCTGTTATTGAACGTGTAACACTAACTATATAACGTTAATGCCACAAAACGAATACCTTTGTTTATCTAGCCCCTTACGTGACTGCGGTGTGCAAGGGCTATTGTTTATCATAAGTAGTAACTTTGATGCAGTAGCTTGTTTATTTTCTTCTGAGTGCTTTGTTTAATTACATGTTTACATGAACAGCCACCACTGTAAACAACATGTTTTTCACCAATAGACTATGCAATGCCGCCCTCCGTAGGATCTATAATAATACAATAATAAAAAAAATATATATTATTAAAAAAATGATTTTTTTTTAATTAAAGACAGTTAAAAAAAAAAAAAAAACGAACGTTCGTTCGTTCGATAAACCCTGGCGAACGTTCGAACCCTAAAAACAGGGTTCGGGGACAGCCTTACAGGGGACACACACACCACTGAGGATAAACGGGGCTACTGTGGACAGGGTGAGCAGTTTCAAGTACCTGGGGGTCCACATCTCAGAGGACCTGACATGGACAACACACATAGACTCAGTCGTAAAGAAGGCGAAGCAGCGCCTCTACCACCTGAGACAGTTAAGGAAGTTCAGAGTATCGGGGAAGATACTCCAGTCCTTCTACTCCGGAGCTGTAGAGAGCATCTTGACTGGAAACATCACTGCCTGGTATGGCAACAGCACGGCACAGGACAAGAAGGCCCTACAGAGAGTGGTACGCTCAGCTGAGCGTACTACGGGTATTGTACTACCACCCCTGCAGGTCTTATATAACAAGGGGTGCAAATCCAGAGCCTGCAGAATAATGAAAGACCCTCACCACCCCAACAACAGCCTGTTCAAGCTGCTGCGGTCAGGCAAACGCCTGTGAACACCAGCAACTAGGACAGAGAGACTTTGGCTCAGCTTCTTCCCCCAGGCCATCAGAGTCTTGACCACTGAACTCTCCACACACAAGCACACATGAGCACACACACAACACACACACACTATACACGCTCACACACTAGCAGTTACTTTAACATGAACACACACACACATATGCTGCACACGCTCACACTATGGTCACTTTACACAATGAAAGGTCACTTTAAAAACAAGAACAGGAGTGGTTCTTGTATATTAAATAGATGGATAGCAAGCTAGCATAAGGACACATAGTATAACTGTAGATTGTATAGTATAGCATTGTATAGTAGTGTACATAAGACCCAGTGCCCCATCCGTAGCTAACAGTGTATTGCACTATCACAGGACCAAGCATGTCTTACCATGCTTTTGAAAAACGTATGTACATAATACCTATGTCTTTACTCTTATGACTTGTATTATTGCACAAATGTCGCATTCTCATCCCTTGGATTCTTATTCTTGTATTATTGTATTACTGTACTATGCACAATCGTTGCAGGCAAGACCCCCCCGCATTTCACTGTATACTTGTATGCCGTGACAAATAAAACTCTTGACTTGACTTGACTTGACATTTATTTTTATTTTTTATAGTTAACCAATGAGGTCAACAGGCTACTACCGGCAATTCATGTCTGTAATAATAATAATAAAACAAGAATAAAAGAAAAAATAAGTAATTACAAAAACATTTTTTTTCTTTTTTTTAATCTTAAGGGAGCTAATATTACATTTAGGGGGGCTTCAGCCCCCCTAAAACGGGTCTAGAACCGCCACTGCTCCTCAGGAAGAACAGCCTGCTCTGTCCCTTCCTGTAGAGGGCCTCTGTATTGTCCGACCAGTCCAGTTTTTTGTTCAGGTGTACCCCAAGGAACTTATATGACTCCACCACCTCCACCTCCTCCCCTCGGATGGTGATGGGACTCTCCAGAAGTCCACCACCAGCTCCTTGGTCTTACTGGTGTTGAGTTGGAGGTGGTTGTGTGAGGTTCTCCTCTCCCTGGACCTTTAATTCCTGTTCCCTGTACTTTAATTCCCTGTCTCCTCACTTCACTAGCCCCCACCCTCGCGTTCGTTTGCTCTTCAGCAGCCACACCCTTGGACTACCTGTCATTATGTGTTTGATTGGTCTGGTGCCGAACACACACTTCTAGTTTCAAGTATCAATTACCTTCACGCACCTGACGTGTATTCTAATTAGTTCCCCTTTGGGCTTTAAGTACCTCGCTCTTCCCCTCTGGCCTTGTCGGGTCGTTCCGTATCATATCTCTATCACCAAGACTCCTTCGGGAGGTTCTCTGTCTAAAGGCTCCTACGGGAGTTTCGGTTTCTGTCTGTTATGCTGTTTTCATCTCCGGCGTGAGATGCGCTCAAGCCTTCGCCTCCTGTCGCCGTTTGCCTGGAAGGAGACACTGGACTGCGCTCTCTAAACTTCCACGGGAGGTATTCCAGTGTTCCACTTCAGACCTCCGCGCAGCAGACGTCCAGACGCGCATCCAGACCTCCGCGCAGCAGACGCCCAGACGCGCATCCAGACCTCCGCGCAGCAGACGCGCACTTCACTCCAGACGCGCATCCAGACGCGCATCCAGACCTCCGCGCAGCAGACACGCGCTTCACTCCAGACGCGCATCCAGACGCGCATCCAGACCTCCGTGCAGCAGACGCGCTCTTCACTCCAGACGCGCATCCTGACGCGCATCCAGACCTCCGAGCCAGACGCGCTCTCCTTACCGGCGCGTACTCCAAACAGCCGCGCACCACTCAGTATTCCGCTTGGACAACCCGTTCCCCGTAGCGACGCGCTCGCCCTGTTTGATCCTGCTCTCTTTACGCACAGCGCCTGGGTGAGTTTTGCAAGACTGTCTTTTGACCCTATCATTTTTCGTGTGTGTTAAACACTGAAGAGATCCTGCTTTTGTTCAGACTGTCACTCACCCTGTGCCTGCTTTTTGGATTGTTCATTTGGGATAATATTTGCTTGAACTTTGCTCACTGTGTGATTTCACACCGAAGATATTTTCACCTGGATTATTATTGGGACATCGCTTACTGTGTGTATTCACACCGAAGATATTATCACTTGGATTATAATTGGGACTTCGCTCACTGTGTGTATTTGCACCGAAGATTCTATCACGTGGATTGTTGTTGGGACATTACTCGCAGTGTGTATTTACACCGAAGATTCAGTCACTTGGATTACTCTGTTTTGGGACAAGTCACTTCTCCTGTCACCTGCTCTGTTCCCAACTGTACTCTGAGCTAACCCGCTCTCTCTCTCCCTCTCTGTCCCGTTTCCACCTCGGAGAGCTGCCGAGAGGATTCTGCAGAGCGGCTCTGACGTCACTGTCAGATTCCTCAGACGAACCTTCCCGGGAGAAGCTGCAGAGCAGCAACATTCTTCTAATGCTTGTATTCCAGTCCTCCTAGTCCTCCTAGTCATCCCTGTCCAGTCCTCCTAGTCCTCCCAGTTCCTGCCCTTGTCCCTTGCCCTGTCCTGTTTTCCCTTAGCCTTCCCCTTAGCCAGCTCGCCTCTTAAAGGCACTGTGCCTTTTTCCCATTTCTTGTTTTCCAGTAATTTGTGTTCTCCCTTAAAGGGACAGTGCCGTTTTCTGTGTGTTTCAATAAATGCCCAGTTCTTGGCTTACTCTCATACCTGTCTTGTGTTGTGCGATTGGGGTCGGTTACAAACCATAACAGGTTGCTGTCGCTCCACCCCACAAAGCTCTCCACCAGGGCTCTATACTCCTCCTCATCATCGTCGTGATGTAGCTTACGATGGAGGAGTCGTCAGAGAACTTCTGCAGGTGGCACCCGCTTGAGTTGTGGCAGAAGTCTGAGGTATAGAGGGTGAAGAGGAAGGGTGACAGCGCAGTTCCTTGGGGGGCGCCGGTGTTGCTCACCAGTACGTCAGACTGACTGTCCTTTAGTCTGACGTACTGCGGTCTGTCAGTGAGGTAGATGTTGAGTACTAAACCTGGACGTATCGGCAGATACAGATGTTGAGTACTAAACCTGGAAGTACCGGCAGATACAGATGTTGAGTACTAAACCTGGAAGTACCGGCAGATACAGATGTTGAGTACTAAACCTGGAAGTACCGGCAGATACAGGGTACCGATCCCATCCCGTCCGTCACTTTAGCTGAAAGCTATGGACTTGGTTTGGGGTCACGAGACCAAAATCATTGACGTTTCCATTGTTCTCCATCAGAGGCGTCTAACAGGCTAGAAGCCAAACGTGCAGAAAATGAAGCCGCTTCGATTCGACATCAGACACACAGTACAGTGACGGTTGAAAGGCCAGATTTGAGATGATCCAGGATCAGCCTCTCGAAGTGCTGCGTGATGTTGGAGGTGAGTGCACCAGGGCGGAAGACCTCAAGGCTCTCTGCAGAGGAGCGTTTTTGGCACCCGCACAATGGTGGTTTTGAAGCACGCTGGGACACAACCGCCTGGACTTTAGTGACAGATTGAAGCATGTGCACACATAGAGCCCAAAGGGGGCTCGAGCACCTGCCCCTTTGTGCCTCATAAAAAAGTGCCCTTTTTATGCCAATCTTTTTTATTTTTTTTGCAATAAAAGTGTCTTTCAAGGATAAGTGAGCTCCTGCAATGATTATTATAGTTCAATATTTGATCACCAAAACCCCCCAAAAAGCATAAAAAGGGACCACCCCGCACAGATTGAAGCACGATGTGGGACACCGCCTGGGCTTTAGAGACAGATTGAAGCACGATGTGGGACACCGCCTGGGCTTTAGAGACAGATTGAAGCACGATGTGGGGACTTCCGGTTTGAGATGTTCGGGTAAGCGACCATAGAAAAGAGCTACCGGCTATCTAAAACAAAATAAAAAGTGACAATTCAAGGATATAAGAGAAAAGGAAGGATGAACACGAGAAAAAGCTAGAGAAAAGAGACCCCAGAAGAAGTACAAACACCGGAAGAAAGTTATCGACACGAGGAGGTGGCGCTGGAGGTAATTCAAGCTAGCATGACGCAGGGTGACAGACCAGAGATGCCCACCTGGGTAGCGGAGCTACAAGCTAGCATACAGACTAGCATACAAGCTAGCGCAATAGCTAACCAAGCTAACACGCAGAACATTCAGAGCAACACCGACAGACTCAGGGAAGAATTAAAGAAGGGTCAGGACGAGCTCAGAGAAGAAATAAATAAGAGACTCGAGACAATTGATGGAAAACTACAGGAACAAGAGAAAGACATAAGGATGCTAGAAGAAAGGACAGCTGAAACAGAGGAATGGAATACAGAAATACAAGAAATTATAACGGCTCAAACAACAAAATATGTTGAGAGAAAAGCTAACAGACTTGGAGGGGAGGTTGAGGAGAAATAATATACGAATATGGGGACTGAGAGAAGGGATAGAAGGAGACTCGATGATGAAATATGTTAGAAGTGTCAGACCTCGCCAAGATAGAGATTCAAAGGGCACACAGGACCCTAGCACCGAAGCCACAGATAAACAGACCACCGAGAGCAGTTATAGTTAATTTCTTGAAATTCGAAGTCAAAGAAAACATTCTCAGAGCAGCCTGGCAGACGAAGATGGAGGTGGAGGGGACTATTCAACAGAGGTGGCTGTAAAGCGTCGGATGTTCAGATAAAAAAGACTCTGAAAGAGAAAGGAATCAGATTTCAATCACCAATGACCACGCTGAAGGTTCATTGAAAAGAAGGCATAAAGGTGTACAACGACGTGAGGGAAGCGACGAGGGACATGAACCGGAGAGGATGGAAGGTGCCGGGAGGAGAAGAAGAGAGACCGACGCTGATGCAGAGGTTGGAGAAGGCGAGAAGATGGACCAGGGTCGAGGGACGAGGAGGAGGAGAGGAGGACGGGACGGTGAAGGAGATCTGAACCGATTCAAAGCGGATCAACTGAGAAGAAAGATGAAAAGACACGGAGAAGGAGAACAGAGAGGAGACGAGAGGAGACACGGTGATCCAAGGAAGGATAAGTACAATACACATTAGACTGGTATACAAACATGGGACACACACAATACAAGTAAAGGTAAACATGAAAAGGACGTATACAATGAGAAGATGGTAAAGTACATACGAGATAATTATACCAAAAGTTATAAAAAAGGATATGGAGATTCAAGAGATATATTGAGGCGGATATGAAAGAACCACAGGATTACACGTGACACATAATACAAATAGACGGGAACATGAAAGTGACTAATGCAGAGCTTATGACCGGGAGCTCGGAGGTCGCACACAGAACGAGCTGGACATGTATAGTGCGCATTTCTTAGCCACTAGGGGGAGTCCTCTCACTAGGAGAGCCACTACTCCCCACCCGCCAGCGGGGGAAAGAGGGAGACGACTGAGTTCCCCCAACTACCATGGAAGTTTCAAGTGTTAATGTTGAAGTTAATGTTGATTATGGTTATATGTATGTAAATCAGACAGGGATAGGAGTGGCTACAACCACAAATATTATTTTATGTAACATGGGTAGAACGGGAGAACATTTGGAAAAGAAATATGACACAAGTTAAGTGTATCAAAATGATGTCGCTGAATGTGAATGGTATGAATAATCCGATTAAAAGGAGTAAGGTGATGACGAAACTTAAGAAAGAAGAGGCGCATGTTATCTTCTTACAAGAAACACATCTAATATCACAAGAACATGAAAAGCTGAAGAGATTCTGGTATGAGAATCTGTTTTATAGTTATTTTAAACAGAACCTTAGAAGAGGAGTAGCTATACTAATTAAGAACACAGTGAAGTTTGAAATGATCAGGGAAATAAGGGATAAAGAGGGGAGGTATGTAATAGTCAAGGGGAAAATGGAAGGTCAAATGGTAACACTAGTGAATGTATATGCTCCACCAGAAAGTGAGAAATATTTATTTGAAACAATCTTTGATATCATAGCGATGGAAGGGGAAGGGGTCCTAATCTGTACAGGTGATTTTAATGTAGTACTGAACTATGACATAGACACGACAAGCACAAAGAAATGGAGGACAAACATTAGCAAATATATGAATATACAAATGGCAGAATTAGGAATCATGGATATATGGAGAGAAATGCACACACTAGATAGAGAATACACACATTATTCGCATCCACACACAACATATTCAAGGATAGACTATTTTCTCATGACAACAGGGGACAGATACAGGGTATAAGACTGCAGGATAGGGGTGACGGACATATCAGACCATAGCGCAATATATCTGACAGTGAATCTTAAAAGTAGGCGGAGAAATACAGTTTGGAGACTGAATGTAGGACTATTAAATAACAAAGGTTTGGTTAATGAAGTAAAAGGAGACATAATTAGATACAGAGAAGAGAATGATAATGGAGAGGTAGACCCAAACATTTTATGGCATGCACTAAAGGTAGTAATACGTGGAAAATTGATAGCGAAGACGGCATTACTCAAGAAGGCCAGAATAGAGACATACCAGAACTTTATAAAGAAACTGAAAGAATTAGAGAAAGAACACCAAAGCTCAAAGAACCAAAAGACACTTAGAGAGGTAAAGGAAGTTAGAGGAAAGATAAACAAAGAACTACTGACAGAAATAGAGAAGAAAGCTAGATACATGAAACAGACATACTATGAAGGAGGACCGAGAGCGACCAGACTTTTAGCTAAACGAATCAGGACACAACAAAAACTGAACACAATACACACAATAAGGGACACAAACACAAACTAAATACTAAGAGAACCAGCTGAAATAGAGAAGACATTTGAAGAATACTATAAGAAACTATACACACAACCGATAGCGGCAGGAGAAGAGGAGATAGAGATTTTTTTAGGAAAATGAGATCTACCATCGATAGGGAAGGAACAGAACGAAATATTAAACACAGAGATTACAGAACAAGAAGTGGGGAATGCGATCAGTAAAGCAAAGAGCAGTAAGTCACCGGGTAGTGACGGATTCCCCTCTGAATTCTACAAAACATTTAGACAGGAACTGAGCCCCATATTAGAAGCAGCATTCAGACACACGATGAAAGAAGGCACAATGCCACCTTCATGGAAAGAAGCCATAATTACTACAATTCCAAAAGAAGGGAAAGATAGAGAACTATGTAGCAGTTTCAGACCTGTGTCCATACTTAATGTAGATTACAAGATGTATACATCAATAATATCCAAAAGATTTGAGACATTTATGACAGATATTATAGACGAGGACCAGACCGGATTCATTAAAGGAAGGCAGACACAGGATAACATAAGGAAGACAGTGCAGGTGGTAGAGGAGATACAAAAGGAAGGAGGAAGTGAAGTATTAGTTAGTCTAGATGCAGAAAAAGCATTCGACAGTGTAAGACCAGGGTGCGAACCATGGGTAAGCTGGGTGAGCCATTAGACATCAGCTCCCCTGAAAACATGATTTGTGAATTTTTGGGGGGTCTCTAAAATACTGACAATAAATGCTATTTTTGCCATGCATTTCTCATTTTTCTGTAATTTTCTGTATCGTCATCATCGTGTATAATAATAAAATTAGGCTATTTTGATGTATGATTAATGATTTGCGTGTAGTGGCTACTGGGACATAATTCACGGCATTCTAGCCTTTTGTGGTGTTTACTACATCTCCCATGAACCTTAGCGGGGGATGACGTAGTTAAAGAGAGACAGTAAAACGGTACAAATTCAATAACTTGCGTGACTGCTCCCGTGACTGCTCCCACGGGCCGAATATTGCCCCGATCCTCGCGAGATTAAATCCACGGGTACCTCTCGGCGTGCCGAAGCTTTTCCTAAATCACTTCCATCATCGAAAACGAGGGGAAAAGGTTGTCTCGCGACCCTGAAAATGTCGCGTGATTTTAAAAACGCTGTATTAAGTGAGCCTATTATGGGCTCCACGCGAGCTTTCTACCCTGGGTACATCTGGGTGTCCCGCAACTTTTACTCATTCACATGTAGCCCCGAAAATGCTTAGAAAAGGAAAGCCGAAAGCGTGGAATAAACCCCCGAAAATCGTCGTATGGTTCGCACACTGTGTAAGACCGTATAGGAGCCAAAGCTATATACAGTAGGTTATTGTATTATATGAATGTTTATATGTTTATTTTTATAACCTTACATTGAACCGGCATTAGGAATATTGATTGGATTTAGATAATCATTGAACCGTCTTATTTGTCATAATAGAACATTCTAGAACATTTGTGATGTCACAGTATGATGTCATGACCGAACGTTCTGGAACATTGGTGATGGCACCGTATGAAACCGAACATTCTAGAACATTTGTGTCTCTATATGCCTTGAGCAAGGCACTTAACCCCCAACTGCTCCAGTGGAGTTGCTCAGTGGCCAATGGTGTCAGACTGGTTGTACTGGGCAGCTCCCAGGTATGAATGGAACTGTGTGAATGTGTAGCTGAAAAAGAGCATCTGTGCTCAGCGAACCTACCCTGGGTAAATAAAGGTTAAACATATATAGTCCACAATTCTCTCAGAAGAGGCTGTGTGTAGCTTGAAACAGGACTGAACAGGACTGAACAGATGGACTAAACAACATAGACTGAAGCCTGCATTTCTCAACCAAGGTGCCAAGCCTACCGTTTTGCTGTGGAAAGATCCGGCAAGTTGATTTACGGCTTTCCAGTGTGGAGGAATTTTCATTTGTCGAGTCGGCGGTGATGAAGACTGGGAAAATACAGTTTTCTTACCTTGTAGTAGTGACGTGAATATTTAGGAAAATGACTTAGGGCCACTTCTGTAAAGAAAGACTTCGCTGTGGAAAAGAAATAAACCATTTGGATATCTTTGTTTTACACTGGAGTGGCTGTGGACATTATTTTTCTTTATCAACGAACGTACTACTCACGAGTAAGCAACTTTAACCAGTAGAGTGGAACGTCGGCCCTCATAGACCGGATTAAACTAGAGAGAGCTACCAGACAGGGTTGTTGTCTTTCGCCGACGCTCTTCGATGTATTCATCGAACCACTGGCTCAACTAATTAGACAGACCAAAGACATCAAAGGGGTGGAGATAAGGGGAACAGAACATAAATTGGGACTGTTCGCAGACGATGTGATAGTATATATGAGGCAACCAGACATAAGCTTTCCGACACTGATGGATTTACTGACAGAATATGGATATTACTCAGGGTATAGACTCAACGTGACGAAGACACAGACTTTAGCACTGAACTACACACCAACGATAGAGATCAAAGAAAAATACTAAATTAAATGGGACATGGACGGATCAAGTACTTAGGGGTGAACATTACAAGAGGGGTGGAGGGGCTATACGAGGCAAACTATACACAGATTAATCAGAAAATCAAGAGAGACCTAGAAAGATGGACAGTAATGCCCCTAGATTTCAGCTCAAGGATCGAAATCATTAAGATGAACATATTACCAAGGTTATTATACCTATTTCAGTCTTTACCTATATTAATACCACAAAAACAATTCAGGGAATGGGATAGACAGATATCAAGATTAATTTGGGGGGGGGGGAAAGACCAAGGATCAGATATGTGACTCTACAACCAAAGAAGAAAGGAGGAATGGCAGTACCCAGTTTAGAAGGCTATTACTATGCAGCACAGCTTAGGACAGTAGCATGCTGGTGCAATGTGAATTATGAAGCCAAATGGAAAGATATAGAAACCAAAAGAGAGGGATTCGAAGTGCAGGCACTAATAGGAGATAGGGAGCTGTTCAGAAGACAGGAACAACTACTGGACCCAATTACCAAATTCACTATAAACATATGGAACACAATAGTAAAGAAATACAAACTAGAAAAAGAATCCAAGATACTGAGATGGATAACACACAACAACTAATTCAAACCAGGGATAGACAACCATGGGTTCAAAAGATGGGGGGGGGGGGGGGGGGGTGCAATGAGAGAGAGAGCTTCCAATTCTTCTCAATCAGACACTGCCGGCTGCCGGGGAAGCTGCCGGCGATGACAGGGCGGAGCGACAAGCGGAGCCAGAACCAGTGCTGCGAGTCGATGTAAAATTAATTAGGTATATTGTTAGTAAATTAGCCATGTAATAAGCGGGATAATGTATAGCTATACTCGATCATTGTCGCAAAATAATGACCTTCACTGACGTTTAAAACACCTCGCCGAGGCGGCTCGGTATTTTAAACTCCGTGTCGGTCAATTATTTTGCGACAATGACCTTGTAGCTATACATTATCCCTTACATATATACATATATATATATATATATATATATATATATATATATATATATATATATATATATATATATATATATATTTTTTTTACCATTATTATTATTATTATTATTATTATTATTATTATTATTATTATTATTATTATTATTATTATTATTATTATTATTATTATTATTATTATTATTATTATTATTATTATTATTATTATTATTATTATTATTATTATTATTATTATTATTATTATTATTATTATTATTATTATTATTATTATTATTATATATGTATATTTCTTTCTACATATTTTTTGGTGTACTGTTGGTCTGTTTTTTTTTCTTTTTTTTTGTCGGTAAGTGTATGTATGTCACGTTCGTATTGTCTACTCTGTAATGTCTAAAAAAAACGAATAAAAATATATAAAAAAAAAAGCACAATGTGGGACATGACCGCCTGGGCTTTAGAGGCAGATTGAAGATGTCAGTAAGATCTTCGTCAGCTGCTTAGCCTGGTTCCTGGGTACATGACCGGGATGCCCCCGGGGCCAGCTGCCTGACGCACGTTACTCCTGCACAGCGCGACACGCACATCGGTGTGTGGGGGGGGGGGGAGTCCTGGTTGTTTCATTTCATTTTTATTTATTTGTACATGGAATTCTTACAGTCCAACAGTGTCTTTAATACATATAGTTCACTTAATATGATCCACTAAACTCCATGGCCGAAAGGAACAGGAAGAAGAAAACTCTTATTGTACCTGCCCCTGATAGACTGTTCATAGCGCAATGTTTACCAAACAAAATGTACATACTAATTTTGCAGAAATGAAAACATCAACACAATTAAATTAACATACATAAATACATTTTGTGTATCTATCAGTTAAATTGCATATTTACTTAGGTTCATTCATTTATACACACACACACACACATTTTATCTATATATTTATAGTACACTGTTCTATTATATCATGTATTATTCTATATTATACTTCTATATACTATACTATTATACTATATAATTGTATTATTTTTATTATTCTATAACTAAATCATACTATATGTTATCAACCTTTGACAGGTTGTCCCTGTTAACGGGGACATAAGGGTTATTGAGTTCATTAGGGAGGGGGGAAGGTCAGTGTTTGGGGGAGGGTTGTTGGTGGGTTTATAATCCGTAATGGCCTCGATGCCCTGCCACATGTCTGGGGTCTGACTTGTTACATTTTACATTTTGTCATTTAGCTGAACGCTTTTATCCAAAGCGACTTACAAGTTCTGTACGACAAGTCAGAAGGAAGGGTACAACTCTTACAGCTGAGCAACAATGTTCATCAAACAGTGCTGAAACTTGGGTGCTGCACTGTTGAGTGCATAGTAGTAAAGACATATTAGTATAGTAGGTAGTGTTGGGGAAAATGTGTATATGAGGTGAACTAGTTTAATATGGGTCAACTAAGCAGTGCTGAAAGACGGTCTGGCTGACGTTCTTAAAACAACTTGGACAGATGGACATTTCAGTACGGCACGTTGTGTGCTTGTAATCTCGTACATCATATCGCTTTCATATCTTGTTCTTTTCTCTCTGTCATACATACACATATACACGCACACATCTCATCTCTATCTCTTTCATACACACACAAACCTCACTAATCTGAACTCTCTCTTTCACACACACACATATACTCTTTCACATTCACACACACACACACACTCATTTTCACATTCACACACACACATATACTCTTTCACACTCACACACACACACTCATTTTCTCTTTCACTAATCTTGACTCCAGACTCCAGCTTTGTCTCAGGACGATAAACCTTTAGACTTATCTTCTGTTTTTATTCTCTCTTCTATGTTAAATCTATGTGTCATCTTAATGTACGTCATGTCATATCTGATATAATATGTTACGTCATCATATCTGTCATGTCGGGGCAGGGCTGGGAAGGTATTATCTGGGGGAACGGGGGGTTGGGGAGTCAGAGTGTTTTCCTTCAACTGTGGTGACCGTCTACTGAGCCATAGCTTTTGCTGTTAAAACTTCTTTTCCTAAATAAATTACCTACTTGTTAAAATTGGAAATATCGTCTCCTGCTGTGTTAAACAACCATCAGCCACAACATTTGGTGACCCTTGACCTGTAGACCGCCCTGCCGGGCCCCCTCACACGGCCAGCTCCGGACCTCTCCCGTAGAAATTCTGGCGGTGTCGACAAACAAACACAGGTGAGCATTTTTGCTTTTGATTAGAATGTCCGTAAGAGATTCTGCGGGAGGAAAAAGTTGAGCTGACTGTGTGACGAGGTCTGGATGGACGGCTAAAACGAACACGAGTGGTGAGGTGTTTACACTAGGGCGAATCCTCTTTTAACAGGCTATAAGTGCGCCACTAATCAATTTTAATTGCATGTTTTCGACCTATCTGGTTAAACTTTTCTCTCTGGTCAAATATTTCTCTGACCCTTTACAAACACTCTCGCACCATTTATCCCCCCCCCCCCCCCCCCCCCCCCCATCATTGTTGTCACTTGCGTATGGCAGATCAGTCAGCATGGATTGTCTGTAAACTTTAAATACATGGCAGTTTGGTCTGTTAGAACAGACTGTGATCTTATATCTATGCATTGTTGAGACGGGCTATTTAGAAGCAGTTTGCGATCGTTAGTACATATCTTAAACTACCGGTGTACATTGTTACAAATACAGTAGACTGAGCCAATTTGGGCTATGTTATAAGAGATGCAATGTGATCTTGATATAAACATCGTGGCTATCCTCTCTCCTCTGTTTGTCTGAAAAGACAAAACCTGGATTGACCGCACCACGACCACGGCAAAGTCGAACTTCAAGACGACAAAAGGTAATCTGTTCTTAAAAGAACAGGGTTGGAAAAGAGCAAGCCCCTGCTCTCCCCCCAAAGAAATATACATTGCTTAAAAAGTTAGCTATTATACACCCCAATAGGACGCACCAGGTTGGGAAAAAAGTAAACTGTTTGGATCAGAGATCAGGCCCCTGATCTCTCTCTCTCTCTCTCTCTCTCTCTCTCTCTCTCTCTCTCTCTCTCTCTCTCTCTCTCTCTCTCTCTCTCTCTCTCTCTTTCTTTCGTACATGTATAGAAACTATATTGGTCGCAAAGATAACTGTAACTAGGGTTCCATGCACGAAACACTAAAAACGCATGTTTTTTAATAAACTCTTGATTAAAGACACACAGCCCAGTTTAAAGGAGCAATCAGCGATAGTTGGAAGATAACTCATTCTGGGCGTTGAGCCAGCTGAGAAGTCTGGGCGTTGAGCCAGCTAAGGAGTCTGGGCGTTGTGCCAAGAGAGATAGCTCTCTCTCTCTCTCTCTCTCTCTCTCTCTCTCTCTCTCTCTCTCTCTCTCTCTCTCTCTCTCTCTCTCTCTCTCTCTCTCTCTCTCTCTCTCCTGGGTTTGCTGACCCCTGTTGGTGGGCCAAGGTGTAGCATACAGACTCATCACATCTCTTTCTCTCTTGGGTTTGCTGACCCCTGGTGGTAGAAAACACACACACACACACACCGACATACACACATACACACACACACACACACACACAGACACACACACACACACACCAACATACACACATACACACACACACACACACACACACACAGTCACACACACGCACACACACACAGTCACACACACACACACACACAGTCACACACACACACACACAGTCACACACACACACACACACACACACACACACACAGACACACACACACACACACCGACACACACACACACACACCGACATACACACACACGGTCACACACACACACACAGACACACACACACACACACACACACAGACACACACACACCGACACACACACACACACACACACATTCCTGTGTCCCGGTAGACAGCGGGTTGTGACGCACACACACACAGTCACACACACACACACACACACACACACACACACACACACAGTCACACACACACACACACACACAACACAGTCACACACACACACACACACAGCAAAGACACACACACACACACACACACACACACACACACACACACCGACACACACACACACACACACATTCCTGTGTCCCGGTAGACAGCGGGTTGTGACGCACACACACACAGTCACACACACACAGTCACACACACACACACACACAATCACACACAAACACACACACACACCGACATACACACATACACACACACACACACACACAGACACACACACCGACATACACACACACACACACACACACACACACACACACAGTCACACACACACACACACACAATCACACACAAACACACACACACACCGACATACACACATACACACACACACACACACACACACAGACACACACACCGACATACACACACACACACACACACACACACACACAGTCACACACAGACACACACACACCGAGTTGTAGAACCAGGTTAACTGTGTCCTGGAGTAGTAGATCCAGGTTAACTGTGTCCTGGAGTAGTAGTTGTAGTTGTAGCGTTGTAGTTGTAGATCTAGGTTAACTGTGTCCTGGAGTAGTAGTTGTAGAGTAGAACCAGGTTAACTGTGTCCTGGAGTAGTAGATCCAGGTTAACTGTGTCCTGGAGTGGTAGTTGTAGAGTAGTAGTAGATCCAGGTTAACTGTGTCCTGGAGTAGTAGTTGTAGAGTGGCTGAAGTACAACCACACACACACACACAACACAATAAACACACACACACACACTAAACAACGATGCATACAGCAGAGGACATACTGTTAGACCGGAACCCGCTCATAAAGAACCTAATTCTCAAGGTAGGTGTCCGTTGGCAGAGGCGTACAAAGGCCGGGGACACAAAATGGCCTTCCGGAGGTACTTTTGATCTCGATGTATGCGAAGAGATGAATGTAATGATTCGTAACCACAAGCCAGGCGACAACAGCAAAAAGAGGTTGAAAAAGAGGACAGAAGAGTTGGGGGTAATGAAGCTCTACGCCCAGAAGGGGAGAGCATACAGGCAGGAAGCTTTAGCGCTAAATCAGAGAGAGACGGATATAGGGAAACCAACATCCCCACCTTATGTCACGCAATTGCCGGTGGGCACTGTGACAATAAGAGGAGAATATGAGGAGACGGAATTAGGGACCCCCGCTAGGTCAGAAACCCCCGCTAGGTCAGAAACCTCCGCTAGTTCAGAGACCTCCCTTAGGCGAGATACCCCCCCCAAACTGACCCCGCAGGATCTCTATCCGAAAGCCCTGGCGGCATATGGCGAGACAGTACGTCGGAAGTTGTATACTGCAGAGGAAGAGGAGATAGAGAACCTGGGCAGGCAGAGGGAGGGAGTCGGGAGGAAGATAGAGGAAGAGCCCCGTCAGAGTGTGGCACAGCAGACATCAGAGAAACACGGAGCGTGTGGCCACACTAAACTGTTGAATGAGGAGGAAGATGAGAATGACACGAAACCAGGACAGGAGAAAGGAAACATTACAGGAACCCTGACTTTCGCCCCTACATTCGTGGGAAGTGTGACAAGCACAGGCCAGTTTTCCCTGCTAATAAAGGGGAACGATATCTTTCACATGCCATGGTCACCTCTAGACATCGATGGTTTAATAGTAAGACTACCGGACCTTTCAGAAGGAGCCTCCAGGTGGATCACGCAGTTTGAGGAAAATACGTCATCTTTTCTGCTAGCAGTGGGTGACGTCAAATCCCTGTTGACGCGTTTGCTAGGAGTTGGTGCCTGCCGGGACATCATGGGTGATACATCGATGCGAGTGGCATGCGACACGCAGGCCCATGATGGAGACATATTCAACGCGCATAGAGCGGCGTTGTGGTACAAACTCAGGAATCAATATCCATCACGTATTAATCCGGCAAAACTGGCAGGCAACCCCATAATGGAGACGGAAGGGCCTGGCGCCTATGTGAACAAAGTACTGAAGGAGTGGAGAGGTGAGCTAGGACACAACCCAGAAATTGACCCGTTGCAGAGAGCGATGTTTAGAGAAAGTGTGATGAGAGGGCTTCCAGAGGTGGTTAAGAATAGACTGGAAGACGTGGTGGGGTTAATGGACATGACTTATCCTTTGTTCTGTGCACATGTAACACATAGTGTGGAGAAGCAAAGGGCTCAGGAGCAGAAAGTCAGGGATCAGGATAGAAATGACGCAAGGAAGTTAACTCAGCAACAACTGCAGCCCCAAAGGAGGCTGCAGGCAGTAATGGTGTCATCTGCTACCTCTCCACCCATGCAGGACCAGGGACCCCCGCCTGCACCTCAGGTAGTGAGAAGCTATGGCTATAGTTCACAGAACCAGGCGTCCAGGCGGCAGGCAGGGAATGGGCAATCAGGCCCACGGTTTACACAGGGACCGGGGAACGAACAACAGTTTCCCCGTTTCCACTGTTGGAACTGCGGCATGCAGGGACACAGGGAAATGAGATGTAGGCAACCATACCGTCCCGGCTCGGAGTATGGAAGACCCGTGCGCCAGGGGGAGTCACAAGGGCCCCACGACCAGGGGGAGACAGGAGGGCCCCGAAACCAGGGGGGTAATCACTAGGGGTGCCCAGAGAATGCGACGGGGGGAAATCAAATGATTGTGGTTTCCAAGGGAGCTGAGCAAGAACCTATTCTGCAGGTCCTAGTGGAGGGCAAATTAACAGAGATGATGGCAGACACTGGAGCAGGTTTTTCCTGCATAAAGCAAAAATACGCCGCTCACTTACCCCAGTCTGGACAGTATGTTCGGACGGTCGGATTCTCGGGAAAAACACAATTAATACCCACATCAGATCCAATCTCTATGACGTATAACAACAAGACCATAACAATACCTGTATTAATTTCGGACAGCACCCCGCGCAATCTCTTGGGACGAGATGCAATGTGTAAACTAGGCTGTAAAATCCTATGTACGCCTGAGGGGATTCAAATTGAACAAGACGTGTACCAAATGATGCTACAAGGGACGGGGGAGAAAGAGGCCACTGTGTTCTGGCTGGGCAACATAGATGCAGAGCTGCAAAGGGTCTGTGACCCCTGGGAGCCATTTCTGAAAACCCAACTGCCTCAGTCTAGACAAACAAACATGGAGGCACATTGCACACTACAATATTTGACGAATAGTGACCTAGTTAGGAACAAGGCATGGTTGCAGGGACAGCCCGAGCAGGTGCAGATTAACTCATCTACGATAATTGTAGGGAGACAGGGCGCGGCGTTGAGGGTTAACACGAGTAAGTATCTACGGGAACAACATAGACTAAGAGACGCCGCCCCACACATCACTCTGAGAATAAATCCTGGTTACGAATCCGAACATCTAGGTTCAATGATACAGGAATCCGAGACTCAAAGGTGGGTCTCCACGGAATCTCCGCTAATTTGGAACAGCGCAGATGGGAGTTTCATAAAAATAATGATTTCCTTTTCAGTTTTGGCAAAACCGCAAGTAATCAGATTACCAGGAGACCCTTGCGTTATTCCAGAGGCGGATGCTTTGCTGGAACAGGACATGTTGGCGCGCACCCCGGAACGGTTGTGGTCAAAACACGACACAGATGTGGGTCTAATATTGTCGGCACAGCCAGTGAAGGTCAGGTTAAAGAAGGGTTGTAGACCACCCTTTATCAGACAGTATACAATGAAGCCAGAGTCGGAGGAAGCTATATCACATCAGATTGAGGGACTGTTAAAGGGGGGAGTGCTCGTCCCTTTCAAATCCAGATGTAATACACCTATCCACCCAGTGCTAAAGGCGGACAGGGCTAGGTACAGACTGGTACACGATTTGAGGGCGGTGAACGACGTGGTGTCTGGACCAGAGGCGGAAGTCGCTAATCCACACACCCTCCTGACAAACATCCCGAGTAGCTCGCAGTACTATACGGTCATTGATCTCACGCAGGCATTCTTCAGTGTTCCATTGGAAAGAGAGTCTCAGTATCTGTTTGCTTTTACCCACAGGGGGAAACAATACTCTTACACCCGGTTGCCACAAGGGTTCGCACACTCGCCGCATTACTTCTCGAAGGCGCTCAAGGAAGACTTGCAAGGAGTGTGCGACACACTACTCAGCACGGTTTTACTGTATGCAGATGACATTCTAATCTGCTCGGATACACGTCAGCAGTGCCATGAGGACTCCATCAAAGTTTTGAGTGGATTGGCCGTGGGAGGCCACAAGGCATCCCGTTCAAAACTGCAGTACTGCCAGCCAAAAGTTGAGTACTTGTCTCGCGTCATTCAAAAGGGCATAAAAAACATCTCACCCACGCAACTCGAAGCTGTATCCAAGGCACCTAGGCCATTGACGGTCCGACAGATGATGACGTTTTTAGGGATGACTGGGTACAGCTCTGAGTGGGTGGAGGACTATACGATAGCGACAGCGCCGTTGAGGATGATGATAAAAGAGGCGGGTACAGACAAGCTTCGCGCTCCCTTGACATGGACCGAGGAGGGGGAGGACGCGTTCATAAACATTAAGCGTCTGTTGTTACAGGCCCCTGCCCTGGCGCTGCCGGATTATGAGAAGTGTTTCCACCTATTCGTCTCACATAGAGCGCAGCATGCGACAGCTGTCCTGACTCAAACACAGGGGTTGAGTGGGAAAAAACAACCGATAGCATATTACTCTAGAGCTCTTTCGCCGGTAGAGCAGGGTCTGCCACCTTGTTATCAGGCCCTGGCCGCAGCACATTTGATGTATGAGAAGGCAACGGCCGTGACAATGGGATATGACATTTGCATTTGGACACATCACAAATTGGCAAACTTGATTGAAAGAGGCAAATTTGTTCTGACCAGCCAACGGCAACAGGCTTACATGAGGCTCCTGCAGTACTCGGACGTTACGATAAAAACATGCCACGGCAGTAACCCGGCGGATCTGGTACCACTCCCGAGCGAGGGTCAACCGCATGAGTGCGAGGTGGAGGTACAGGCTTTCGTGAAACTCCGTCCTGATTTGGGAGTCGACCCGCTCGCGATAGCAGAACTCTCACTTTTTGTGGATGGGTCCTGCTATCGGGAGGGGGAAAATTTAAGGTCAGGATACGCCGTCGTACAGTGCAAACCTAACGGAGAAACACTAACAAGAAAGGCCGGACAATGCATGCAACCATGTTCGGCCCAGCTTGCAGAACTAATAGCACTAACAGAAGCATGCATAATAGCTAAAGATCGCACGGTTAACATCTTTACAGACTCTGCTTATGCGCATGGCGTATGCCACCTATTCGCGGCCATTTGGAAGGCAAGAGGCTTTAAGAAATCGGACGGCTCACCGATCCTTCACCACAAGCAGGTTGTGGCGCTTATTCAGGCTGTAAAGTTGCCCAAAAGCATTGCTATCGTAAAGTGCCAGGCACACAGAAAAGACCTGTATTTTGTGACAACGGGAAACAACGCGGCGGACGAGCTCGAGCTTGAGCTTGCCGTCCACGGCTGTTCTGATGTTTGCGGCCGAACTGACGACTGAGGTAACTGAGGATAATTTGAGTGATCTTCAGGACTCAGCCACGCAGGCCGAGAAACAGTCGTGGACGGAGAGGGGGGCTGTAAGGGGGGCAGATGGTCTGTGGAGGAGTCATAACGGTTTGATAGTCGCCTCCATCGATCTTCTGTCCTTGGTGATACCTGAGGCTCATGGTGTTGATCACTGTGGAAGAGCAGAGACCCTGAAACGAATCACGAAAATGGGATTTTGGTCCCCAAAGCTTCAGGCACAAATTGACGTTACACTAGCCAGGTGTTTAACATGCTTACAGGGCAATGTGCGCAAAGGAGTACCGACAGTGGCGGCTTACACACCCCTCCCTGAGGGACCATTCAGACATCTGATTATGGACTACACAGATTAGGGAGGGGGTAGGCACCCCGAACCTCTAGTCTGTAACAGGCGGCAGTGGGCTCGCAAGAGTCTGGGCGCACGTTAAACACAATCCTATAGTGCTGGGGAGAAACTGAAGGCCCTCGTGCGTAACGAGGTATGAAATAACATACCACTGTGGTACCGTCTAGTCGGCCCAGGAAACGTCGCACGTAAGTTGGTGTGGGCACTGGGTGGTACGTGGGCGACAGTCCACACCTAGGAGCAGGGCGGTGCACCGTAGGGGGCACAGCTCCTGCCGTGAACAGGCAAGGCTGGCGAAAACGGTCAATATTTCCATGCCCTAGGAGGGGACAAGACCGTCGGTTTCTAAACTGAGTGGCTGATAGGTACTACGGACAGTCAGCCGCTTGGGGTCCTGACTTGATGACGGACTATGAGGTCGCTATCGACTGGGTCGCCAGCCGGTTGGGAGAGCGTTATGACCCTGTTTATAGTCACAGACACGCGGGATGTGGGACCGTGAGTGACTGGACAACAGTGGCATGAATGCACCTGGCTCAATGTACAGTCAGGCCACAGTAACCTTACTAACCGATACAGGGTTAGTAGGCGAGTTGTGCTTCTGTGATCAGCAGGTTTGAAAAGAACCACTGGGAAGCAGAAGGGTAAGGGGTGTCAATTCAGAGGAATCTGGATTGTCTCTCCTAAGGTTGGAAAGGGACCCAGCCTTAAACTGCACCTGAAGGTAAAATAAGGGGACTGCTTCCGTTCATGAGAGGAGACCTTACCGCCGGAAGTGGAGACCTGCATCTCTGTTGGGGGAGAGGGGCCGACGTCGGACAAGGCAGTCCTAAGAAAGGAGCTGGTTGTTGCGTCGTAGCGGACTGCCTAAACCTTACGGGGAGAGGTGCATCTAAGTAGGGGAAGGAGTGCATCCGAACGGGAGGAGGGTACTCTTAACTGGAAGGAGGTTAAAAGGGTCAAAGCGATGATAACGCCAGTGCAGGGCAAACGATACCTCCTGGTAGTAGAGGACTGCTTTAGTCGCTGGATTGAGGCCATTCCATCTAAACACAAGAACGCGGACACAGTGATCAAGTTCCTGTGTCGCGAGGTCATTCCGAGATTTGGAATTCCCACGATATTACAAAGCGATAATGGCCGCGAGTTCATCGACAAGGTGGTTAAAGGGCTGATGCAGAAATTAAGTATAAAACAGCGCCTTTCCTGTGTCTATAGTCCCGGGTCGCAGGGAAAGGTGGAAAGGGCCAATCTGGTCATTAAAAACAAACTGTTGAAAATCTGTATGCAAACTAAGCTTAACTGGATTGATGCTTTGCCACTTGCTCTGATGGCTATTAGAAGCAGCGTAAACCGCCAAACACAGCTAACACCGCATGAAATGCTTACAGGCCGCAGCATGCCAGCACCGCCATTTAGACACCTGGCTAGGGGCCCGGCATTAGATATTTTTGAGCAAGATCTGAAAAAATATCTTCAGCAAGTGACTAAAATACATGAAGCTGTGTTTCGACAGGAGCAGAGAAAGGAGAAAAAGGGGGTGAAGGAGGCGGAGAAGGAAGCCACCAAACCGAGGCTGATCCCTGGGGATCTGGTCTTCGTAAAGGTCCACAAGAGAAAGTGGTCATCACCCCGGAGAGAGGGCCCGTACGAGGTGATCCGATCGACTGGAACGGCAGTCCAAGTCAAAGGATCAACGACCTGGTTCCACTTCAATCACTGCATAAAGGCCAGCGGCGATCTCTTGGGGGATACAATCGATCGCAATCAATCGACACACATATGCTGCACACGCTCACACTATGGTCACTTTACACAATGAAAGGTCACTTTAAAAACAAGAACAGGAGTGGTTCTTGTATATTAAATAGATGGATAGCAAGCTAGCATAAGGACACATAGTATAACTGTAGATTGTATAGTATAGCATTGTATAGTAGTGTACATAAGACCCAGTGCCCCATCCGTAGCTAACAGTGTATTGCACTATCACAGGACCAAGCATGTCTTACCATGCTTTTGAAAAACGTATGTACATAATACCTATGTCTTTACTCTTATGACTTGTATTATTGCACAAATGTCGCATTCTCATCCCTTGGATTCTTATTCTTGTATTATTGTATTACTGTACTATGCACAATCGTTGCAGGCAAGACCCCCCCGCATTTCACTGTATACTTGTATGCCGTGACAAATAAAACTCTTGACTTGACTTGACTTGACATTTATTTTTTATAGTTAACCAATGAGGTCAACAGGCTACTACCGGCAATTCATGTCTGTAATAATAATAATAAAACAAGAATAAAAGAAAAAATAAGTAATTACAAAAACTTTTTTTTTCTTTTTTTTAATCTTAAGGGAGCTAATATTACATTTAAGGGGGCTTCAGCCCCCCTAAAACGGGTCTAGAACCGCCACTGCTCCTCAGGAAGAACAGCCTGCTCTGTCCCTTCCTGTAGAGGGCCTCTGTATTGTCTGACCAGTCCAGTTTTTTGTTCAGGTGTACCCCAAGGAACTTATATGACTCCACCACCTCCACCTCCTCCCCTCGGATGGTGATGGGACTCTCCAGAAGTCCACCACCAGCTCCTTGGTCTTACTGGTGTTGAGTTGGAGGTGGTTGTGTGAGGTTCTCCTCTCCCTGGACCTTTAATTCCTGTTCCCTGTACTTTAATTCCCTGTCTCCTCACTTCACTAGCCCCCACCCTCGCGTTCGTTTGCTCTTCAGCAGCCACACCCTTGGACTACCTGTCATTATGTGTTTGATTGGTCTGGTGCCGAACACACACTTCTAGTTTCAAGTATCAATTACCTTCACGCACCTGACGTGTATTCTAATTAGTTCCCCTTTGGGCTTTAAGTACCTCGCTCTTCCCCTCTGGCCTTGTCGGGTCGTTCCGTATCATATCTCTATCACCAAGACTCCTTCGGGAGGTTCTCTGTCTAAAGGCTCCTACGGGAGTTTCGGTTTCTGTCTGTTATGCTGTTTTCATCTCCGGCGTGAGATGCGCTCAAGCCTTCGCCTCCTGTCGCCGTTTGCCTGGAAGGAGACACTGGACTGCGCTCTCTAAACTTCCACGGGAGGTATTCCAGTGTTCCACTTCAGACCTCCGCGCAGCAGACGTCCAGACGCGCATCCAGACCTCCGCGCAGCAGACGCCCAGACGCGCATCCAGACCTCCGCGCAGCAGACGCGCACTTCACTCCAGACGCGCATCCAGACGCGCATCCAGACCTCCGCGCAGCAGACACGCTCTTCACTCCAGACGCGCATCCAGACGCGCATCCAGACCTCCGCGCAGCAGACGCGCTCTTCACTCCAGACGCGCATCCTGACGCGCATCCAGACCTCCGAGCCAGACGCGCTCTCCTTACCGGCGCGTACTCCAAACAGCCGCGCACCACTCAGTATTCCGCTTGGACAACCCGTTCCCCGTAGCGACGCGCTCGCCCTGTTTGATCCTGCTCTCTTTACGCACAGCGCCTGGGTGAGTTTTGCAAGACTGTCTTTTGACCCTATCATTTTTCGTGTGTGTTAAACACTGAAGAGATCCTGCTTTTGTTCAGACTGTCACTCACCCTGTGCCTGCTTTTTGGATTGTTCATTTGGGATAATATTTGCTTGAACTTTGCTCACTGTGTGATTTCACACCGAAGATATTTTCACCTGGATTATTATTGGGACATCGCTTACTGTGTGTATTCACACCGAAGATATTATCACTTGGATTATAATTGGGACTTCGCTCACTGTGTGTATTTGCACCGAAGATTCTATCACGTGGATTGTTGTTGGGACATTACTCGCAGTGTGTATTTACACCGAAGATTCAGTCACTTGGATTACTCTGTTTTGGGACAAGTCACTTCTCCTGTCACCTGCTCTGTTCCCAACTGTACTCTGAGCTAACCCGCTCTCTCTCTCCCTCTCTGTCCCGTTTCCACCTCGGAGAGCTGCCGAGAGGATTCTGCAGAGCGGCTCTGACGTCACTGTCAGATTCCTCAGACGAACCTTCCCGGGAGAAGCTGCAGAGCAGCAACATTCTTCTAATGCTTGTATTCCAGTCCTCCTAGTCCTCCTAGTCATCCCTGTCCAGTCCTCCTAGTCCTCCCAGTTCCTGCCCTTGTCCCTTGCCCTGTCCTGTTTTCCCTTAGCCTTCCCCTTAGCCAGCTCGCCTCTTAAAGGCACTGTGCCTTTTTCCCATTTCTTGTTTTCCAGTAATTTGTGTTCTCCCTTAAAGGGACAGTGCCGTTTTCTGTGTGTTTCAATAAATGCCCAGTTCTTGGCTTACTCTCATACCTGTCTTGTGTTGTGCGATTGGGGTCGGTTACAAACCATAACAGGTTGCTGTCGCTCCACCCCACAAAGCTCTCCACCAGGGCTCTATACTCCTCCTCATCATCGTCGTGATGTAGCTTACGATGGAGGAGTCGTCAGAGAACTTCTGCAGGTGGCACCCGCTTGAGTTGTGGCAGAAGTCTGAGGTATAGAGGGTGAAGAGGAAGGGTGACAGCGCAGTTCCTTGGGGGGCGCCGGTGTTGCTCACCAGTACGTCAGACTGACTGTCCTTTAGTCTGACGTACTGCGGTCTGTCAGTGAGGTAGATGTTGAGTACTAAACCTGGACGTATCGGCAGATACAGATGTTGAGTACTAAACCTGGAAGTACCGGCAGATACAGATGTTGAGTACTAAACCTGGAAGTACCGGCAGATACAGATGTTGAGTACTAAACCTGGAAGTACCGGCAGATACAGGGTACCGATCCCATCCCGTCCGTCACTTTAGCTGAAAGCTATGGACTTGGTTTGGGGTCACGAGACCAAAATCATTGACGTTTCCATTGTTCTCCATCAGAGGCGTCTAACAGGCTAGAAGCCAAACGTGCAGAAAATGAAGCCGCTTCGATTCGACATCAGACACACAGTACAGTGACGGTTGAAAGGCCAGATTTGAGATGATCCAGGATCAGCCTCTCGAAGTGCTGCGTGATGTTGGAGGTGAGTGCACCAGGGCGGAAGACCTCAAGGCTCTCTGCAGAGGAGCGTTTTTGGCACCCGCACAATGGTGGTTTTGAAGCACGCTGGGACACAACCGCCTGGACTTTAGTGACAGATTGAAGCATGTGCACACATAGAGCCCAAAGGGGGCTCGAGCACCTGCCCCTTTGTGCCTCATAAAAAAGTGCCCTTTTTATGCCAATCTTTTTTATTTTTTTTTGCAATAAAAGTGTCTTTCAAGGATAAGTGAGCTCCTGCAATGATTATTATAGTTCAATATTTGATCACCAAAACCCCCCAAAAAGCATAAAAAGGGACCACCCCGCACAGATTGAAGCACGATGTGGGACACCGCCTGGGCTTTAGAGACAGATTGAAGCACGATGTGGGACACCGCCTGGGCTTTAGAGACAGATTGAAGCACGATGTGGGGACTTCCGGTTTGAGATGTTCGGGTAAGCGACCATAGAAAAGAGCTACCGGCTATCTAAAACAAAATAAAAAGTGACAATTCAAGGATATAAGAGAAAAGGAAGGATGAACACGAGAAAAAGCTAGAGAAAAGAGACCCCAGAAGAAGTACAAACACCGGAAGAAAGTTATCGACACGAGGAGGTGGCGCTGGAGGTAATTCAAGCTAGCATGACGCAGGGTGACAGACCAGAGATGCCCACCTGGGTAGCGGAGCTACAAGCTAGCATACAGACTAGCATACAAGCTAGCGCAATAGCTAACCAAGCTAACACGCAGAACATTCAGAGCAACACCGACAGACTCAGGGAAGAATTAAAGAAGGGTCAGGACGAGCTCAGAGAAGAAATAAATAAGAGACTCGAGACAATTGATGGAAAACTACAGGAACAAGAGAAAGACATAAGGATGCTAGAAGAAAGGACAGCTGAAACAGAGGAATGGAATACAGAAATACAAGAAATTATAACGGCTCAAACAACAAAATATGTTGAGAGAAAAGCTAACAGACTTGGAGGGGAGGTTGAGGAGAAATAATATACGAATATGGGGACTGAGAGAAGGGATAGAAGGAGACTCGATGATGAAATATGTTAGAAGTGTCAGACCTCGCCAAGATAGAGATTCAAAGGGCACACAGGACCCTAGCACCGAAGCCACAGATAAACAGACCACCGAGAGCAGTTATAGTTAATTTCTTGAAATTCGAAGTCAAAGAAAACATTCTCAGAGCAGCCTGGCAGACGAAGATGGAGGTGGAGGGGACTATTCAACAGAGGTGGCTGTAAAGCGTCGGATGTTCAGATAAAAAAGACTCTGAAAGAGAAAGGAATCAGATTTCAATCACCAATGACCACGCTGAAGGTTCATTGAAAAGAAGGCATAAAGGTGTACAACGACGTGAGGGAAGCGACGAGGGACATGAACCGGAGAGGATGGAAGGTGCCGGGAGGAGAAGAAGAGAGACCGACGCTGATGCAGAGGTTGGAGAAGGCGAGAAGATGGACCAGGGTCGAGGGACGAGGAGGAGGAGAGGAGGACGGGACGGTGAAGGAGATCTGAACCGATTCAAAGCGGATCAACTGAGAAGAAAGATGAAAAGACACGGAGAAGGAGAACAGAGAGGAGACGAGAGGAGACACGGTGATCGAAGGAAGGATAAGTACAATACACATTAGACTGGTATACAAACATGGGACACACACAATACAAGTAAAGGTAAACATGAAAAGGACGTATACAATGAGAAGATGGTAAAGTACATACGAGATAATTATACCAAAAGTTATAAAAAAGGATATGGAGATTCAAGAGATATATTGAGGCGGATATGAAAGAACCACAGGATTACACGTGACACATAATACAAATAGACGGGAACATGAAAGTGACTAATGCAGAGCTTATGACCGGGAGCTCGGAGGTCGCACACAGAACGAGCTGGACATGTATAGTGCGCATTTCTTAGCCACTAGGGGGAGTCCTCTCACTAGGAGAGCCACTACTCCCCACCCGCCAGCGGGGGAAAGAGGGAGACGACTGAGTTCCCCCAACTACCATGGAAGTTTCAAGTGTTAATGTTGAAGTTAATGTTGATTATGGTTATATGTATGTAAATCAGACAGGGATAGGAGTGGCTACAACCACAAATATTATTTTATGTAACATGGGTAGAACGGGAGAACATTTGGAAAAGAAATATGACACAAGTTAAGTGTATCAAAATGATGTCGCTGAATGTGAATGGTATGAATAATCCGATTAAAAGGAGTAAGGTGATGACGAAACTTAAGAAAGAAGAGGCGCATGTTATCTTCTTACAAGAAACACATCTAATATCACAAGAACATGAAAAGCTGAAGAGATTCTGGTATGAGAATCTGTTTTATAGTTATTTTAAACAGAACCTTAGAAGAGGAGTAGCTATACTAATTAAGAACACAGTGAAGTTTGAAATGATCAGGGAAATAAGGGATAAAGAAGGGAGGTATGTAATAGTCAAGGGGAAAATGGAAGGTCAAATGGTAACACTAGTGAATGTATATGCTCCACCAGAAAGTGAGAAATATTTATTTGAAACAATCTTTGATATCATAGCGATGGAAGGGGAAGGGGTCCTAATCTGTACAGGTGATTTTAATGTAGTACTGAACTATGACATAGACACGACAAGCACAAAGAAATGGAGGACAAACATTAGCAAATATATGAATATACAAATGGCAGAATTAGGAATCATGGATATATGGAGAGAAATGCACACACTAGATAGAGAATACACACATTATTCGCATCCACACACAACATATTCAAGGATAGACTATTTTCTCATGACAACAGGGGACAGATACAGGGTATAAGACTGCAGGATAGGGGTGACGGACATATCAGACCATAGCGCAATATATCTGACAGTGAATCTTAAAAGTAGGCGGAGAAATACAGTTTGGAGACTGAATGTAGGACTATTAAATAACAAAGGTTTGGTTAATGAAGTAAAAGGAGACATAATTAGATACAGAGAAGAGAATGATAATGGAGAGGTAGACCCAAACATTTTATGGCATGCACTAAAGGTAGTAATACGTGGAAAATTGATAGCGAAGACGGCATTACTCAAGAAGGCCAGAATAGAGACATACCGGAACTTTATAAAGAAACTGAAAGAATTAGAGAAAGAACACCAAAGCTCAAAGAACCAAAAGACACTTAGAGAGGTAAAGGAAGTTAGAGGAAAGATAAACAAAGAACTACTGACAGAAATAGAGAAGAAAGCTAGATACATGAAACAGACATACTATGAAGGAGGACCGAGAGCGACCAGACTTTTAGCTAAACGAATCAGGACACAACAAAAACTGAACACAATACACACAATAAGGGACACAAACACAAACTAAATACTAAGAGAACCAGCTGAAATAGAGAAGACATTTGAAGAATACTATAAGAAACTATACACACAACCGATAGCGGCAGGAGAAGAGGAGATAGAGATTTTTTTAGGAAAATGAGATCTACCATCGATAGGGAAGGAACAGAACGAAATATTAAACACAGAGATTACAGAACAAGAAGTGGGGAATGCGATCAGTAAAGCAAAGAGCAGTAAGTCACCGGGTAGTGACGGATTCCCCTCTGAATTCTACAAAACATTTAGACAGGAACTGAGCCCCATATTAGAAGCAGCATTCAGACACACGATGAAAGAAGGCACAATGCCACCTTCATGGAAAGAAGCCATAATTACTACAATTCCAAAAGAAGGGAAAGATAGAGAACTATGTAGCAGTTTCAGACCTGTGTCCATACTTAATGTAGATTACAAGATGTATACATCAATAATATCCAAAAGATTTGAGACATTTATGACAGATATTATAGACGAGGACCAGACCGGATTCATTAAAGGAAGGCAGACACAGGATAACATAAGGAAGACAGTGCAGGTGGTAGAGGAGATACAAAAGGAAGGAGGAAGTGAAGTATTAGTTAGCCTAGATGCAGAAAAAGCATTCGACAGTGTAAGACCAGGGTGCGAACCATGGGTAAGCTGGGTGAGCCATTAGACATCAGCTCCCCTGAAAACATGATTTGTGAATTTTTGGGGGGTCTCTAAAATACTGACAATAAATGCTATTTTTGCCATGCATTTCTCATTTTTCTGTAATTTTCTGTATCGTCATCATCGTGTATAATAATAAAATTAGGCTATTTTGATGTATGATTAATGATTTGCGTGTAGTGGCTACTGGGACATAATTCACGGCATTCTAGCCTTTTGTGGTGTTTACTACATCTCCCATGAACCTTAGCGGGGGATGACGTAGTTAAAGAGAGACAGTAAAACGGTACAAATTCAACAACTTGCATGACTGCTCCCGTGACTGCTCCCACGGGCCGAATATTGCCCCGATCCTCGCGAGATTAAATCCACGGGTACCTCTCGGCGTGCCGAAGCTTTTCCTAAATCACTTCCATCATCGAAAACGAGGGGAAAAGGTTGTCTCGCGACCCTGAAAATGTCGCGTGATTTTAAAAACGCTGTATTAAGTGAGCCTATTATGGGCTCCACGCGAGCTTTCTACCCTGGGTACATCTGGGTGTCCCGCAACTTTTACTCATTCACATGTAGCCCCGAAAATGCTTAGAAAAGGAAAGCCGAAAGCGTGGAATAAACCCCCGAAAATCGTCGTATGGTTCGCACACTGTGTAAGACCGTATAGGAGCCAAAGCTATATAGGTTATTGTATTATATGAATGTTTATATGTTTATTTTTATAACCTTACATTGAACCGGCATTAGGAATATTGATTGGATTTAGATAATCATTGAACCGTCTTATTTGTCATAATAGAACATTCTAGAACATTTGTGATGTCACAGTATGATGTCATGACCGAACGTTCTGGAACATTGGTGATGGCACCGTATGATGTCATAACCGAACATTCTAGAACATTTGTGTCTCTATATGCCTTGAGCAAGGCACTTAACCCCCAACTGCTCCAGTGGAGTTGCTCAGTGGCCAATGGTGTCAGGCCCCGTCCACACGAACGCTGGGTTTAATGTAACCGTGATTGTATGTGCGCAGTTGCACTGTTCGGCCACACACAACCGGGGATTTGCTACACTGCAACCGCGGTCTTTGAAACCGGTGGCCAGGGTGGAGTTGTGCGGTTTTGCAGTTGCGTGTGGGCATAGCAACCGAGGTTATTCCCAGTGTTTACAGCAGAGCTGTCGCAATTATTCCCCATGTTCACGGCAGACCGCGGGGTAGAGAGATTAGAGCAGAGCCAACTACACCAGTGTTTACAGCAGAGCTGTCCCAAGTAGCGTTATATGAAAATGATTGTAACAAACTTTTGTTCAAAACGTATCGTCTGTGTTGAAGAGTGTTGTGATCGACTGATGTCTGTTGACGCTCAGAGTAAACATGTAGCTGCAGCTAAACTAAACTCATGTGTTGTCAAGTTATTGTTATAAGGAACCCAGTCCAGACTGCATCCCCTTAACAATTGTTTGTATTGAGCCGTATTGTATTGTACCCATTCTGCAATGTGTTAAATAACGTTTGCATCCATTCATTATACTAGCGTTAACGTTACATTATTACGTTAGCATTTAAGCTATATACTATACATAGAGAATGCCATTGACATTAGCATGTAGCTAACAACACCGGAGATCTTTTTTGTGAGACTAAACTATCCGCTCTTGGTGGTAAATTGTGTTGCTGATGGTTTTGTTTCATCAACAAAATGAGGCAGAACACAGTGAATGTATCCGTTTGTTTATTGCAGTTTCTTTCTTTGCTGAAAATATATGTTCCGTTGGCAAAATGATCAATAGGGTCCAGCTGTGCTTCTAAACAAGAAGTTTACTTCTTCTTCTTCAGTAAATTAATGGCAGATCGTGACCCAACAGGAAGTTTAGTGAGCGTTCAGTCTTTTCTGATTGGTTGAAATGGCCTTCATGTCTGAACAACATCGCCGCCTACTGCTTTGGCATTGTATTACATTGTACTAAATGTATCGGTTGCTGGGTTCCAGCTCTGCCCGTGAGTACGCAGTTATACACGGTTGTCCACCTGTGTTCACCGTGTGGACGGAGTTTTATTTTTTCAAACTTCGGTCATATTAAATCCAAACTCTCGTGTGGACAGGGCCTCAGACTGGTTGTACTGGGCAGCTCCCAGGTATGAATGGAACTGTGTGAATGTGAAGCAGGGCGTAGCTGAAAAAGAGCATCTGTGCTCAGCGAACCTACCCTGGGTAAATAAAGGTTAAACATATATAGTCCACAATTCTCTCAGAAGAGGCTGTGTGTAGCTTGAAACAGGACTGAACAGGACTGAACAGATGGACTAAACAACATAGACTGAAGCCTGCATTTCTCAACCAAGGTGCCAAGCCTACCGTTTTGCTGTGGAAAGATCTGGCAAGTTGATTTACGGCTTTCCAGTGTGGAGGAATTTTCATTTGTCGAGTCGGCGGTGATGAAGACTGGGAAAATACAGTTTTCTTACCTTGTAGTAGTGACGTGAATATTTAGGAAAATGACTTAGGGCCACTTCTGTAAAGAAAGACTTCGCTGTGGAAAAGAAATAAACCATTTGGATATCTTTGTTTTACACTGGAGTGGCTGTGGACATTATTTTTCTTTATCAACGAACGTACTACTCACGAGTAAGCAACTTTAACCAGTAGAGTGGAACGTCGGCCCTCATAGACCGGATTAAACTAGAGAGAGCTACCAGACAGGGTTGTTGTCTTTCGCCGACGCTCTTCGATGTATTCATCGAACCACTGGCTCAACTAATTAGACAGACCAAAGACATCAAAGGGGTGGAGATAAGGGGAACAGAACATAAATTGGGACTGTTCGCAGACGATGTGATAGTATATATGAGGCAACCAGACATAAGCTTTCCGACACTGATGGATTTACTGACAGAATATGGATATTACTCAGGGTATAGACTCAACGTGACGAAGACACAGACTTTAGCACTGAACTACACGCCAACGATAGAGATCAAAGAAAAATACTAAATTAAATGGGACATGGACGGATCAAGTACTTAGGGGTGAACATTACAAGAGGGGTGGAGGGGCTATACGAGGCAAACTATACACAGATTAATCAGAAAATCAAGAGAGACCTAGAAAGATGGACAGTAATGCCCCTAGATTTCAGCTCAAGGATCGAAATCATTAAGATGAACATATTACCAAGGTTATTATACCTATTTCAGTCTTTACCTATATTAATACCACAAAAACAATTCAGGGAATGGGATAGACAGATATCAAGATTAATTTGGGGGGGGGGGGAAGACCAAGGATCAGATATGTGACTCTACAACTACCAAAGAAGAAAGGAGGAATGGCAGTACCCAGTTTAGAAGGCTATTACTATGCAGCACAGCTTAGGACAGTAGCATGCTGGTGCAATGTGAATTATGAAGCCAAATGGAAAGATATAGAAACCAAAAGAGAGGGATTCGAAGTGCAGGCACTAATAGGAGATAGGGAGCTGTTCAGAAGACAGGAACAACTACTGGACCCAATTACCAAATTCACTATAAACATATGGAACACAATAGTAAAGAAATACAAACTAGAAAAAGAATCCAAGATACTGAGATGGATAACACACAACAACTAATTCAAACCAGGGATAGACAACCATGGGTTCAAAAGATGGGGGGGGGGGGGGTGCAATGAGAGAGAGAGCTTCCAATTCTTCTCAATCAGACACTGCCGGCTGCCGGGGAAGCTGCCGGCGATGACAGGGCGGAGCGACAAGCGGAGCCAGAACCAGTGCTGCGAGTCGATGTAAAATTAATTAGGTATATTGTTAGTAAATTAGCCATGTAATAAGCGGGATAATGTATAGCTATACTCGATCATTGTCGCAAAATAATGACCTTCACTGACGTTTAAAACACCTCGCCGAGGCGGCTCGGTATTTTAAACTCCGTGTCGGTCAATTATTTTGCGACAATGACCTTGTAGCTATACATTATCCCTTACATATATACATATATATATATATATATATATATATATATATATATATATATATATATATATATATATATATATATATATATATATATATATATATATATATATATATATATATATATATATATATTTTTTTTTTACCATTATTATTATTATTATTATTATTATTATTATTATTATTATTATTATTATTATTATTATTATTATTATTATTATTATTATTATTATTATTATTATTATTATTATTATTATTATTATTATTATTATTATTATTATTATTATTATTATTATTATTATTATTATTATTATTATTATTATTATTATTATTATTATTATTATTATTATTATTATTATATATGTATATTTCTTTCTACATATTTTTTGGTGTACTGTTGGTCTGTTTTTTTTTCTTTTTTTTTGTCGGTAAGTGTATGTATGTCACGTTCGTATTGTCTACTCTGTAATGTCTAAAAAAAACGAATAAAAATATATAAAAAAAAAAAGCACAATGTGGGACATGACCGCCTGGGCTTTAGAGGCAGATTGAAGATGTCAGTAAGATCTTCGTCAGCTGCTTAGCCTGGTTCCTGGGTACATGACCGGGATGCCCCCGGGGCCAGCTGCCTGACGCACGTTACTCCTGCACAGCGCGACACGCACATCGGTGTGGGGGGGGGGGGGAGTCCTGGTTGTTTCATTTCATTTTTATTTATTCGTACATGGAATTCTTACAGTCCAACAGTGTCTTTAATACATATAGTTCACTTAATATGATCCACTAAACTCCATGGCCGAAAGGAACAGGAAGAAGAAAACTCTTATTGTACCTGCCCCTGATAGACTGTTCATAGCGCAATGTTTACCAAACAAAATGTACATACTAATTTTGCAGAAATGAAAACATCAACACAATTAAATTAACATACATAAATACATTTTGTGTATCTATCAGTTAAATTGCATATTTACTTAGGTTCATTCATTTATACACACACACACATTTTATCTATATATTTATAGTACACTGTTCTATTATATCATGTATTATTCTATATTATACTTCTATATACTATACTATTATACTATATAATTGTATTATTTTTATTATTCTATAACTAAATCATACTATATGTTATCAACCTTTGACAGGTTGTCCCTGTTAACGGGGACATAAGGGTTATTGAGTTCATTAGGGAGGGGGGAAGGTCAGTGTTTGGGGGAGGGTTGTTGGTGGGTTTATAATCCGTAATGGCCTCGATGCCCTGCCACATGTCTGGGGTCTGACTTGTTACATTTTACATTTTGTCATTTAGCTGAACGCTTTTATCCAAAGCGACTTACAAGTTCTGTACGACAAGTCAGAAGGAAGGGTACAACTCTTACAGCTGAGCAACAATGTTCATCAAACAGTGCTGAAACTTGGGTGCTGCACTGTTGAGTGCATAGTAGTAAAGACATATTAGTATAGTAGGTAATAAAATGGGCAAGGAAGATTATTTACTGGAAAGGTGCATGATAGTAAAGTTGTTAACCCTTTCACTACCACACTACAGAAGGTTAACCCTTTCACTACCACAGTACAGAAGGTTAACCCTTTCACTACCACACTACAGAAGGTTCTATTTCATTCTGGTTTCCGCTCAGCGTCATTCTGCACTAACCTCACTTCGTGCCTAGCACTGAATAAAAAACTCCACAATGTACCTTTACATACCGACATCCGTCTGGCCACACCCCTATCCGCTTACCTTCATAAGCAGGTGTGTGGTCACCTACTCGCCTCCTTCTTCACTTTCACCACAAGGAAGTGCCTTGGTAGATACCCACACTTGACGAGGTTGTTTAGTTGAAGAAAGTTGATACGTGTTTACATTTGTTCTTGCTTTTTTCTTCTCTCATATATTTTAAAAAGAAAAAAGCTAAGTCATAATGTTTACCTCGGAGGGTCGCGCTCGCAACGTCACCCTTCACCAGCGGTTCTCCATTGCCTCCTCTGTCGTGCATCTTGGAGCGGGGTTGAGGCCTCTCTCGTGGTCGGCAGCCACGCCCGGTAGGCGTCCGATGGATAGTTTGCCTCTCCAAGGAGCTGGTGCACCAGCGCCGTCTCCTGTGCGATGGCCTGGTTCCGGCTCTGGTTCCTCTGCTTCCGGGGAGTCGTCCGCTGTTGGGCGGCCGGCTCCTCTGGTTGCGGGGGATTTGAGATGCAAACTTTTTGCGTCAGCTCGCTCCCGTCGCAAGATGGTGGCTTGTAGACGCGAACGGCCTGGTTTTGGTGAGTTGCTGGAGCCGGATGAGGATGCGTCTGATTCTCCATGGCCGATGGAAACAGAGGACTACATGGTAGAAGCGGACGGGTTCTTGTTCGAAGCCCCGGTGGAGACATGTCCCCCGCCCGTCCAGGTAACACTGGAGGGGGGTGAGATGTCTCCTTGGAATTCCTCGTACGCAGATGTTGGGTTAGAACCTCCGACTCGGCGGCGGGATGCCCTGCTATCAGCCACATCAGAATGTGGCTCCTTAACCAGTAGTCTGCTGCATGTGAGGGACGCGAGCTCGGTGGGGGAAAGTATGCAGGGGGAACTGCATGCTTTGTTCCCCGAGCTCATGGCGGCGGCAGTCACAAACGGCGTGCCGCTGCCGCAGCCACTGCCTGTTCCTATTCCTGACTATCTCATAGGTCATCTATGACAACGCCGTCCGGTGAGAGGGGTGGACGTTGTCTGTCCATTTTTCCCCTCAATCTCAATGGAGGCCTACGTCCGTCAGGGACAGGTGGTCTCCCACATCATGGGCCTTACCCCCGCCTACGTGCAAGTCACGAGGGTGGTGGGTTTGGTAGAAGGCATGAAGGAGGGCGTGCCTCGGCTTGATAGGCCGATGGCGCCGCTCCTTTGTCCTGAGGTGGTGTGGGAGCCGTTACGGAAGCCGGTTCCCCAAGGGAAATCGGCGAGGCGGTTGGCTTTTTGGAGTGACCAGTCATTTATCTCTGCGACGCAATCTCTGGCTGCCACTTCTAACATCGCGCAGCTGGCGAGATTCATGTCCGGGATACTGACGGGCGGTACGGAGCTGACTGATTTGCAACATGATCAACTCGCCCAGTCGGCAGGAGCCATCCTGCATCTGATCCAGCCGCAGGCTATAACCGCTGGGAAAGTACGTGCCCTGGCCACTCTAATCCAGCGCCACCTTTGGCTGGAGCAGGCGCGTGTGCCGGAGAAGAAGAGGACTCCACTTCTGATGGCACCCCTCTCCGATGCTGGACTGTTTGGGTCGGCACTGCAGCTGATGACCTCAACCTGCAGGGAGATGCAGGAGGAGCGTTCCGTGCTCCAGCCTCATTTCCCCCCGCCCGATGTCGCCGGTGGAGTCAGACGGCAGGCTCGTCGTCGGGGTTCCGCCGCCGTAGCCACCGCTGCTACCACCGCCACTGCTGGACCTTCGGCGAAGAAGGCCAGGAGGAGAGAGGGCGCCTCCGCCACTGCAGCCGGCCCATCTACGCCCGGAGGTGACGGTAGGGATCGTCATGACCAGCCGCCGATCGTTTACCGTCCCTCCGGGGCTCCACGGGGTGGCAAGTCCCGAGCGGCTCGTGGCAAGCGTCGCTAAAAAGAATTGAGTTTTTCCCTCTGTGGTCCCCCCCTGTTCCCTTCCCGGCCCAAATATGATTTGTTAAAGAAATAAAGAGTCCCAACTAAAAGGAGGGACTGTATTTTTTGTTACAAACTGTGTGTTTATTCACCAAACATATGATGGGGATACGACGTGTGAATCTTTCGCTAGTATCGGTTTGATAGGAGGGCTAGATGCTACATTCATGTTAGAGCTTAAGCAAGGCCTGCAGCTTACACTCAGTTGAAAAAGGTTTTTTTCTGCCTCGACCTGAATCTTCACATAAAGGTAGAGGTTAGTTGTGTGCTCTGTTGCTTAAACAGTGATATTGAGCCACAACACTATTGTGTTGGTCTGCAGTAATGCTCATATGAAAAAGTACCGCGGCTCATGCCGCTCTCTCTCTCTATCAGATTTTCTGTGTCTTACAACATGGATACGGGTGTCGGGTTCACACATACATAACTTGGCCTTGTTATAAACCCTGTTCACAGATGTGTCTGTGGCTAGCGTGCATTGAATTAGCTTTGCGCTGTTCATTAGCATATTGACTACTTAAGGTATCGTATGGCTGTTTGTTGTTGTCGTATGCAAGGGTTGGGCTTGCGAGGGGGTACCGGATAAACCCCTCCTTCCCTCTTCTGATTGGTCAGGGGGTTTATTGGACTCTCTTTTCATTCGGTCAGGGCCAAGCTGTTAGGCAGCTTGGCACGGGGGGGGGGGGGGGGTTCCCTGACTCCACACCTATCACAGGCGGTTGAGTCCTGGGTTTCCCCCATCATAGCAAACGTCACTAGGCACGTTTCTATTGGATGACGGCTTCTGTGAGTTTTTCAGCCCCGTATGTAGGGTCTGTTGTTGTCAAGTTGTCGGGGCAGAGCGTAGGAACTTACTGTTCTACTACGCTCGATATGCATGTAACATGAGTCTGTTGGTCACATGACTCAATGTTACCGTGACTTTTCAATCTATGGCTCACGTGGGAAGTCTCTCTGAGGATTCCCGTCTCTCCTCTGTGGTGAGGGTGGCGGGATGTAAGAATGTAAAAATGTTGTACCCTCGGCCGCATGACGTGGGATTCATGTCAGTCGGTGTTTCTTTCTTTTTTAATAATAAAAAATAGTGAAGAATATGAAGCACGACAAACTTCTTGTCGTTCTCCCAGGCGACTTGAAGGACCAATGTCTGGTGTCTGGTTAGACTATCCATTGATGTGTTTGGGTCTCGACGCGTACATAGTGCTGGCTCGGGGTGTTTCTGATCAGAATCATGCAGGAGGCTAGTACGACTGGGTTGCTCGTTATTAAAACAGCGTTTTTATAGGGCAACTGGGATGGGGGATTTTTTCCTCTTCCGAGAGCCTGTTACTGGGTCTCGACGGATTCTCGTTCATATCTGGGGGATGTTAACGGAATAGATCAGGACATAGGTAGAGGGGTCTCACGCCCTTGGGGTGGGCCACTGAGCGCGGTACAAATGGGACCGTCTGGGTGGCGCCCTCTTTTCATGTTTTAGATTGAGCCATGGAGTGGGCATGTCGGCGTGGTTAGGGCATGGGACTGGTTCTGGTCGCGCTGGTCCAGGTCAGTTAACCCGTTGCCCGCCGGGGACGCAGATCTGCTGTTCTGGTACCCTGAGGGACTTGTGCTTTTTTCGGGGGGAAAAATGCTGGGTCGGCCCGGGTGTCACAGGGTTAGGCGTTATGGAGACCCTTTGTTGGGTACACGTTGTACCTGGCACTATCATAAAGGGGCTGGTTCTCCTTTCTTTTTCTCCTCTCTCACGCATGGCGAAGAGGGGGCTGTTGGGGTGGTCTTCTGGACCTCCTCTGGTAACCCTGTGTGCTTCCCGAGCCGCCGGGCCCGGTCCGAAGTAATGTTGCGTTGAAACCGTAGGCCTGGGATAACCCTTTTTGGAAACTGAAACACTTGTACTGCGGTATAGCTGGTGTATACCCGCAGGTGTGTTTTGGAGTTTTTCTTGAGGGTTTTTGGAACAACCACCGTATGTGGTACCAAGAGGGTGGTTGATTCCCTGGTGTGTTGGAGCAGAGTCGACTCCCGAGTTACCCGGTTGAGTGTGCCCTTGCACGTTCATGACGTCTGCCAATCGTGTCAGCCTTCTCTGCCTCGACCCCTCTGGGTGTTTTTTTTTTGATGGAGGCTTTGTCATGGTGCGCAACAATGCCAGCATACGCAAAGTTGACCCCTTTGGCGCCTGTCTCGTCCGCAGTGCTCCAGGCTCGGGTCTACAGCCTGCTGCCTGGTTTCCCCGGTGCGCTGCCTGCTTCCGTTATGGTTAACCTTTTGAGTGCTTCAAAGTTACGGCCATGCTGACTGCCTGTGTTGCAGGGTCAGTGTGCCAGGCGGCGTACTAATGGGGGGAAGGGCCCGCTCTTGGAGGGGCCCTGTCCGAATACGCTGGCGATGTGGGGGGCGGTGTCACTAAGTGACCGCCTGGTGAGGTCTTGATGCTTGGCGTCATTGACCTCTCCGGGCCCCCTTTTTTCCAGGGGATCCAGTCCCTTCAGGGGGTCTGGGTCTTCCTTCGCGCTCCGCTGCTACGGCCTTGCCACAGGGTTGAGTTTGCTCTTGGCTCCGTGATTTTGGGGGCAGTAACAAGGGTTGTTCCTTCTGTTCGTTCCCTGGTGGCATGCGGGTTGTGCGTGTGCGTAGTCGTGGGGTCAAGCCACGGTCTGCTCACCCTGTGCGTTGAGTTGCTCGAGTTCCTCTTCACACGGTCGGATCCGTCTCCCTCCCGTCCTCCAATAGGGAGGGTATCCCTCCATTAGGGAGGGTCGGGGGGCTCGGTGTTCTCCGGTCTGATGGTTGTGGGGGGCCTCAGCGGGGTACATTTGTCGAGCTTCTGGCTTCCGCTCAGCTCCTCTTGTGCAGAATGACGCTGAGCGGAAACCAGAATGAAATAGAACGTAAGGTTATGTATATAACCAAGTTCTATGAATACTGGTGACGCTCAGCGTCAGGACGCCACTGCGGCCCTTGACCTCGCCTTGTGGTGAAAGTTTGGGAAGGAGGCGAGTAGGTGACCACACACCTGCTTATGAAGGTAAGCGGATAGGGGTGTGGCCAGACGGATGTCGGTATGTAAAGGTACATTGTGGAGTTTTTTATTCAGTGCTAGGCACGAAGTGAGGTTAGTGCAGAATGACGCTGAGCGTCACCAGTATTCATAGAACTTGGTTATATACATAGCCTTACGTTAACCTTTCACTACCACACTACAGAAGGTTAACCCCTTCACTACCACACTACAGAAGGTTAACCCCTTCACTACCACACTACATACGGTTAACCTTTCACTACCACACTACAGAAGGTTAACCCCATTCACTACCACACTACAGAAGGTTAACCTTTCACTACCACACTACAGAAGGTTAACCTTTCACTACCACACTACAGATGGTTAACCCTTTCACTATCACACAACAGAAGGTTAACCCTTTCACTACCACAGTACAGAAGGTTAACCCTTTCACTACCACACTACAGAAGGTTAACCTTTCACTACCACACTACAGAAGGTTAACCCCTTCATTACCACACTACAGAAGGTTAACCCCTTCATTACCACACTACAGACGGTTAACCTTTCACTACCACACTACAGAAAGTTAACCCCTTCACTACCACCCTACAGAAGGTTAACCCCTTCACTACCACACTACAGAAGGTTAACCTTTCACTACCACACTACAGAAGGTTAACCCTTTCACTACTGCTTTCACTACCACCCTACAGAAGGTTAACCCTTTCACTACTGCTTTCACTACCACACTACAATGGGTTAAGCTGAACTCTAGAGAGAAAAGATTCCAATGATGATGTCATCAAGAGACAAGTCCTGGAGCTGCTCCTTAGACAGTGAATCGGGGAACAAATAGGACACTGTGTTACAGCCACAGCCAGGGCCCTTCTCTCCCTTGTCTGTCAGCAGGTCTCCATGGCCTTATATGGGTTTCTTCCTGTTCCCGCCTCACCATCAGCCTGCCTACCTGAGCCGGCCTACACACCTGAGAACCCTCACGTCATCACGGAGCCAGGATGCGTCTATTCGAAACCCAACCGGTTCATGCTTCCGCGTTCGCGTTTTGCTAATCGGATTGGCCACTGCCGTTTCTGGTGCGATCTGATTGGCCACTGACGTTTCTGGTCATGTGACATGTGCGCCCAATCGCGTGACGCGCCCATTTCCGCCTCGACCAGCAGCAAACTACCTAACGCCTAATTTATCACTGGTTAAGCTTAGGCGACTCTTTCGAAGTTGGTTAAGGTTAGAGTTTGGACTCAGGGCAGGCGTTCTATCGCCCTGCTCTAAGACAAACTCTAACCTTAACCAACTTCGAAAGAGTGCCTAAGCTTAACCGGCGAAAGAACTTGCGAAGAACACGATTGGTGCGACCAGAAACATCAGTGGCCAATCAGAGCGCAAAACGCGAACGCGGAAGCATGAACCGGTTGGGTTTCGAATAGACGCAGCCAGGGTAAGAGGCCTGCACCCCTGAGAACCCTCACCCCATCACGGAGCCAGGGTAAGAGGCCTGCACCCCTGAGAACCATCACCCCATCACGGAGCCAGGGTAAGAGGCCTGCACCCCTGAGAACCATCACCCCATCATGGAGCCAGGGTAAGAGGCCTGCACCCCTGAGAACCCTCACCCCATCATGGAGCCAGGGTAAGAGGCCTGCACCCCTGAGAACCATCACCCCATCATGGAGCCAGGGTAAGAGGCCTGCACCCCTGAGAACCCTCACCCCATCACGGAGCCAGGGTAAGAGGCCTGCACCCCTGAGAACCCTCACCCCATCATGGAGCCAGGATAAGAGGCCTGCACCCCTGAGAACCATCACGTCATCACGGAGCCAGGGTAAGAGGCCTGCACCCCTGAGAACCATCACGTCATCACGGAGCCAGGGTAAGAGGCCTGCACCCCTGAGAACCATCACCCCATCATGGAGCCAGGATAAGAGGCCTGCACACCTGAGAACCATCACCCCATCATGGAGCCAGGATAAGAGGCCTGCACACCTGAGAACCCTCACCCCATCACGGAGCCAGGATAAGAGGCCTGCACCCCTGTGTGGACCATCACCCCATCATGGAGCCAGGATAAGAGGCCTGCACCCCTGAGAACCATCACCCCATCATGGAGCCAGGATAAGAGGCCTGCACACCTGAGAACCATCACCCCATCACGGAGCCAGGACAAGAGGCCTGCACCCCTGAGAACCCTCACCCCATCACGGAGCCAGGGTAAGAGGCCTGCACCCCTGAGAACCCTCACCCCATCATGGAGCCAGGATAAGAGGCCTGCACCCCTGAGAACCATCACCCCATCATGGAGCCAGGATAAGAGGCCTGCACTCCTGCCACTCCTGTGTTGTTTTCACCTGCCTTGGTAGTAGGACTCTTCTCTGGACCTCTAGAAACCTTATACACTATTACTGTGTTACTCCTAGTGTTATCTGTGTGCTCAGTATCCTGCGTCGTATTAACCTCTGTCCTCCTGTGTGTAGGACCTCACCCCTCCGGCCTGCACCCCCCACCTACTAGTACGGACCTCACCAGCCTGCACCTCCCCGGGACAGCATGGACACACGTCACCCGCCGGTTTCCTCTCACTCCCAGCTCTTCACTACCTGCCTTCCTTGTCATTCTCTGGGTTGTTATTAAATACAGTAGCCTATAACCGCCTCATTCTCCTGTGCCTTGTGTTCTTCTCTTGGGTGTTCTCCCGACACCCCCAATAACACACTGTTATGACAGCACCCATTGTGATTGTACTTGGATAGGGGTACGATTTCATTACATTTAACAGTCATATTGTGGAAAATGAATTTAGCCTAGTCTTTGTATGGATTTGGCCCTTTGAAATGTTATTTAGACATTGGGGGTGGAATTACATGGGTTCTTGTTGCAGTTTGGCCCGGGTTTGAAGTCTTCAGATTGACAAGTCTAAACAAGCTGTTCAGAAGCTCAGGAACACTGCCTACCTCATGTGTTGCCCAATTCATACGCTTTTATTTCCTCTTGGGCGTGCAGCAGCAGCCAGACAGGGAGGAAAATAATTCATTAGAAATGCGGCGTGTTGCTACGGCCACCAAAAACATGTTCAAATAAATCATTAAGATTCGTTTTTGACTTGTTTCGTTGCCCAAGAAAACAACCTTCACATGTAGAAAAACAACGAAGTTCAAGGCACTCTTCAAAAAGCTTAAATTTATTGCTTAGTTCATGTTTGAACAATAAAAAACTGCCAACATGTTTCGGCCTAGCTGTCAGCCTTCTTCAGGGCATACAGACAAATTAACTCTGAGCCATATTATAAAGGAGGCAGTGCTAATCACTCAATCAAGCTCAGGTGTGAGCATTAAGTCAGCCTAAGGTCTAGCTGTCATAATAGCAAATGCCTCCAGAGGTCCTCCAACATCTAGACAGACAGGCTACCTCCTGTAATATAGGCTACATATCACTTCAATTGGAAGCTATATACACATTTTAAACCAGAATAGCATCCGACATAACAAAACACCAAAAAGACAGGTAGATAGATACTTCCATATTTACAAAAAAAAATAATAGTGATCAATAGTATCATTTAACCCTGGATAAGACATAGCTTTGAGTCTGTATATCTGAGCTTGATTGAGTGATTAGCACTGCCTCCTTTATAATATGGCTCAGAGTTCATTTGTCTGTATGCCCTGAAGAAGGCCGACAGCTAGGCCGAAACATCTTGGCAGTTTTTTATTGTTCAAACATGAACTACTATAATATATTAAAGCTTTTTTACATATGAAGAGTGCGTTGAACTTCATTGTTTTTCTATACTGGCTCCCCGATATCCAAAGAGCACCTTCTAAACACGAGATTCACACTGCAAGAATGCTGTAGCCCTCCTTCTTGTTCAAGTTAGCCTTCACTTCACAGATCCAATGAAGGTGTATAAAATAGTTGAAAAGATACCTAATATGTATATTTGACATAAAACACATTTGGATGTAATATCTCAAACAAAGGTTATTTGAGTCCACAAAGTTGGTGACTAATTTAATGTCAATGTACCAAAACTCCTAAAAGTGGTTATATGTGTTGTATATGAATTTCTTTATATTGTGATACTCGATTTAGTCATCTAAATTAATGATCAAAAGCAAATGTTAATGCTAGTGTTGGCCAATAAATATTTTTTTTAATAATTTGGTCATATTTGGTGAAATTCTCTTTACATCCCAACAGCTACTAATAAATCGAATGCTCAGAGAAATAAATCCGGTCACTGTCTGACTGGGTACCTGTCAGGTACCTGGATCTAAACAACCAATTCGTTTTTTTTGGCCTGCCAAGTGTCGTTCTCGGGTTTGTATCAGAAAACTAACACCATCATGGATGCATTTATAAAAACAGCTTTTATCCAAAGCGCTTTACAATTTGTGCCTCACATTTTTACCCATTCACTCATACATTCACACACTGACAGCGGAGCAAGGTGCCGACCTGCTCAGCAGTTAGGAGGTTAAGTGTCTTGCTCTCGCCCCCCACTCAGCAGCTAATCCAGCTCTAAACTGCTCTGGGACTCTGGGGAATCTTTTCTGGCATGTGCCACATGCCAGGCTGGAAAAGTAACGGAGAGCTTGCTCTATTTAATTTTTTTTTAATTTTTTTTTTAATTTAACCTTTATTTACCCAGGCAAGCAATTAAAGGGGAACTATCTTATAAATTGCCTTTTTGAGTGTTTAGCATTGTTTCCTAGCTATGTGAACTTATATTAATATGATCTATGTCTCAAAATTCTCATATTGGCGCATTCTTCCAATTCTCCTCTCACAATATTCACCCTCACTGAACTGAGTCATTTGAAAATGTGCCCTATATGTGATGTCAGAGAGACACCGCTGCATGTTAATGTTCAGGCGGACGACGCCGCTGCCAGTGTTGGGACTAACGCGTTACAAAGTAACGCGTTACAGAAACGAAGTTACTTTTTGCCGCAACTAGTACTCTAACGCATTACTTTTGAAATTCAGTAACGCTACTTACGTTACTGAATGGTTCGTCACTGCGTTATTTGCGTTATATACGGCGTAGATTGATAGCGAGCGGTAGTGATTATTATTATTATCCTCATCCCCACCCGCGTAGAATGATACGAGGCGAGTCTGGCCACTGGCCAATCAGAAGTGCGCAAGAAATGCGGCTACGGAAAGAAATAGACCGTCTCTATTGTAAACAAAACAAACGCTCGCTATGAATCCACATAAAAAGAATGCAGTAACAAACTAACAAACCATTTAGCAACTACTTGGAGAGATAATTAATATACAACATGGAAACGAGATAAAGAACATGTTTGAGGCGCTGCTGGAGTCAACTGGACTAACGTTACTACATCTCGACCACCGCAGACTTTGGTGAGTCAGTGCAATGTGTTCACTGAAACTCAAGTTGATCAACGGATTTTGACTGTACGAAATCTGCCAGGGAATCTCATAATACTAATCAAACAATATAAATATAGTCCTTTCATGCACAATTGATATCCTAACTATTCTAACGTTGCAATGCTTTGATTGATATCTTAAACAACGTTGCAACTTGCAAGATGGTGAATGAATGAATGAATGAAAACTTTATTTAACAGATTGCAGAATGGGTACAATACAGTACGGCTCAATACATACAATTGTTAAGGGGATGCAGACCTGAGAAAGACGTTTGTCTTGTTTCCATCAGGGTCCCCCATTTTCAATTCATATAGACATTTATGACATACACAACATACATGACATTTATGGCATAGGGACATATAGGTATTTAGTACTGATACATTTGTGACATAAACGGTATTCAAATATACAGTACTGTTACCCCTAGCTTTGGGTAGGGCGTTCCACATTGTTGTGGCATAATTGCGAAACGTTAGTCCCTTGTTTGAGCCGAATCTGGGTTTGTTGAGCTTCCTCTGGTGTAGTGGTTGTGGTATTCACTGACATTTGGGAAGTATTTTGACATGTACATGGGTACCCCGGTCGTATAGTGTATCTTGTAGACCAGGCCCATTGCAAGTTGCTGTACTCTGTCGTCTACTCTAAGCCATCCTAGGTTGTCAAAGTGGGCAGGGGTGAGGTGGGTTCTGGGGTCCAGGTCAAGTAGTAGTCTGACCAGTTTGTTTTGTGATGTTTGTAATTTTGTTTTAAGCGCCTTTGAGGTGCTTTGGTACCATGAGGTGCAAGCATAGTCGTAGTACCCTTGAATTATAATGGTTATAATGAAACGCTCCGGCGACATCAAGGCTGTTCCTTCAACCGGCGCACTTCTTATTATATGACTCGGGACAACATTTGTTTGTGTCAGATTTGTGTTTGTATCTAGACCACATTGCTTAGCAGAGTTCGGTGATGTGAATGGAAACTGTCAAGTTGATCAACCGATTTTGAGTACTATAGGGCATGGGACTCGGGAGCAATCTTTTTTTTTTATCTTTTTTTTTTAAATAACTAAATAGTTACTTTTCACAGTAACTCATTACTTTTGGGTGTAAGTAACTACTACAGTAACGAAGTTACTTTGAAATGAAGTAACTAGTAAAGTAACTGAGTTACTATTTTTCAGTAACTAGCACAACACTGGCCGCTGCACAGTGGTTTAGGAGCCCAGGCTCAAAACAGCTCGAGATCTTGAGGTAGAAAAATGCTGTTTTTGAGGACTTGATTAGAAATACAAAACAATGAATAAAAAAAATATATATATTACAGAGGTGTTCCATAGACTCACAGGAATTGTGTAAAAGTGCCCAAATAGTGAAAGAAATAGTAAAGATTTATACCATTTCAGCACGTTGCAGTAAAATAAAAAAACAAGTTAATAATAATATGTGTGGATGTTATAAGATAAGATAAGCTATTCCTTTATTGATCCCCTTGGGGAAATGTGTGTGTCATAGCAGCATGGGGGAGGGGGGGGGGGGTACAGGTATGGGCAGGGTAATAGATGAAAGACATAAATATAGGCAATAAGATAAAACATGAATATAAGAATATGAGAAAATAAACAGTGTAAACAATATAATTAACTCTAAATATAAGAATATGAGAAAAATAAACAGTGTACACTGCACCGTTTGGCTACAAATCGACTTTAAGCGGGACATTTTGGTCCATAAGGAATGAATGGCAGAACATTCTAGAACATTTGTGATGTCACAGTATGATGTCATAATAGACATTCTAGAACATTTGTGATGGCATAGCATGATGTCATAATAGAACATTCTAGACCATTTGTGATGTCACAGTATGACATTCTAGAACATTTGTGTTCTATTATATATTCAACAATTCTCTCAGATCTTTAACAGATCTTTCTCATTGTGCATCTTGGAACAGGACCACTTGGCTACAAAGCGAAATTTTGGTCCATTTCTCATACAAGATGCTTGTCTAGAAAGGTGAGTGTCCACAACGGCTAGCTAGCTGTCCTCCGGAGGAATTCAGACCCTCTCCCGTTGGCCGGCGGTGCACAGGCATCACCCACACTTTCACAATTTCCCTGTATTTATTTATATTTTTTGAGAAATGGTAACTTGGTGATCCTTTTCTGTATTTAAAAGAAATACATGATTTTCTGTTTTTGAGAAATGGTCACACTTATCCAAATATGCAATTTTTATGGAAAACAGTGCATCTGTAACAGATAGCACTTTAGTGATAATTTTCTGTAATTTTATTTAAAAATATATGCTATTTGATTTACTACTAAAAGCAGTGTAATGTCAACAGTACTAAGCCATTTAGACCTGAAACGCCGTTTAGACCTTATTTTGAAAGCAAGCACTTTTGTCATCATTGTAGCAAAAAAGACAGGACCGGAAAAGTCTTTATCGTATATAGGGGTGCCCTGGAATATTTTATTGGACACAGGGGTTGCCTTGGCAGCAGAAAGGTTGAGAACCCCTGATGTAGAGTATCCATCTCATATAGAGTATTCATACTATATAGAGTATTCATACTATATAGAGTATTCATACTATGTAGGGTATTCATACTATGTAGGGTATTCATACTATGTAGAGTATTCATACTATGTAGAGTATTCATACTATGTAGGGTATTCATACTATATAGAGTATTCATACTATATAGAGTATTCATACTATGTAGGGTATTCATACTATGTAGGGTATTCATACTATGTAGGGTATTCATACTATATAAAGTATTCATACTATATAGAGTATTCATACTATGTAGGGTATTCATACTATGTAGGGTATTCATACTATATAGAGTATTCATACTATGTAGAGTATTCATACTATGTAGAGTATTCATACTATGTAGGGTATTCATACTATATAGAGTATCCATACTATATAGAGTATTCATACTAATGGGATAACTGGGGTTGCAACAAAAGTGCAACTAGGGCTAAAAAGATAATGAAATAAAATAATAATAATAATAATAAATAATATATCCTTCTTAGCAGATTTCTTAGCTTAACATCCCAGGGAACTAATGGGATAACTGGGGATGTTTTTTTTTTTTTACACACATCCGCGACCCACTCAAAATGGCCCTGCGACCCACTTTTGGGTCGCGACCCACCAGTTGAGAAACACAGAGTATTCATACTATGTAGGGTATTCATACTATGTAGAGTATTCATACTATGTAGAGTATTCATACTATGTAGGGTATTCATACTATGTAAGGTATTCATACTATATAGAGTATTCATACTACGTAGAGTATTCATACTATGTAAGGTATTCATACTATATAGAGTATTCATACTATGTAAGGTATTCATACTATGTAAGGTATTCATACTATATAGAGTATTCATACTACGTAGAGTATTCATACTATGTAAGGTATTCATACTATATAGAGTATTCATACTATGTAAGGTATTCATACTACGTAGAGTATTCATACTATGTAAGGTATTCATACTATATAGAGTATTCATACTATGTAAGGTATTCATACTATGTAGGGTATTCATACTATATAGAATAGTCATACTACGTAGAGTATCCATACTGTGAAAACTCAACATTGGAAAGTAGTGTCTTGTGTCTGTGTTCTCTTCTAAGCCTCATGCCCTCCGCAGCACACGACTACTATAACACCCGCACGATGTGACTGACCCCCCGTATCCATCTCTGTGCCCCCCTCCAGAAACCATGCATGAGCTGGCCGTGACGCAGGGCGGCATGACGGCCGCCAACAACGACAGCGTGGCCGACTGCGTGCCGCCGTACCAGGAGGACGGCGTGGCCCTGGTGGCGCTCTACAGCGTGGTGCTGCTCGTGGGCCTGCCCGCCAACCTCGCCACCGTCTACCTGACGTGGCTGCAGGTGCGCCGCAAGAACGTCCTGGGCATCTACCTGTGGAGCCTGTCGCTCTGCGACCTCATGTACCTCGGCACGCTGCCCGCCTGGGCCTACTACGTCAGCCGGGGCCACTGGTGGCCGTGGAGCTCGCTGGCCTGCAAGTGGACGGGCTACATCTTCTTCAACAACATGTACATCAGCATCTTCCTGCTCTGCTGCATCTCCAGCGACCGCTACGTGGCCGTGGTCTACGCCCTGGAGTCGCGCGGCCTGCGGCAGCAGCGGCGGGCGGCGTACGTGGCGGCGGGCATCGTGCTGACCGTGGCGCTGGGCCACATCCCCGTGTTCACCATGCCGGAGGGCGACGGCGCCGAGGGCCAGCGCCGCTGCTTCGAGCCCACCGCCGGCTCGCCCACCGTGATGGGCTTCAACTACGCCCGCTTCGTGGTGGGCTTCCTGATCCCGCTGGCCGTGTTGGTGTTCACCAACCACGGCATCCTGGCCAACGTGCGCGCCAGCACGTGGCTGCGGCCGTGCCAGAAGAGACGCGTGCGCTCCCTGGCCGTGGCGGTGGTGGCGCTCTTCCTCGTCTGCTTCGCGCCGTACCACGTCATCCTGCTGCTGCGCGCGCTGCAGTCCCACCTGCCCCCGCTGGAGGAGTGCCACTTCGAGAAGCGCATCTACACGCCGTACACCATCTCCCTGGGCCTCTCCACCTTCAACAGCGCCATCAACCCCATCCTCTACGTGCTCTCCAGCGAAAGCTTCCGCAAGGAGCTGGTCCTCGGGCGCCTGCGCTCCGCCGACAGCGGCCGGCACAAGATGCACAACTCCAAGAACTCGTCGGACGTCGTCTTGGCGGTTAACCCAGAGGGGGAAAAGGCCGGGGGCTGATGCTGTCCGGAACGCCATGGACCCCGAGAGGCTTGGGTGGCAATCCTTAAGCTTTTAACCTGTATGGAGGCCAGGACAATGAAACAGACTCGGTTTAATCTGTATAGAGGCCAGGACAATGAAACAGACTCGGTGTAACCTGTATAGAGGCCAGGACAATGAAACAGACTCTGTTGAACCTGTATAGAGGCCAGGACAATGAAACAGACTCTGTTGAACCTGTATAGAGGCCAGGACAATGAAACAGACTCTGTTGAACCTGTATAGAGGCCAGGACAATGAAACAGACTCGGTGTAACCTGTATAGAGGCCAGGACAATGAAACAGACTCTGTTGAACCTGTATAGAGGCCAGGACAATGAAACACACTCGGTTTAATCTGTATAGAGGCCAGGACAATGAAACAGACTCGGTTTAATCTGTATAGAGGCCAGGACAATGAAACAGACTCAGTTGAACCTGTATAGAGGCCAGGACAATGAAACAGACTCTGTTGAACCTGTATAGAGGCCAGGACAATTAAACAGACTCTGTTGAACCTGTATAGAGGCCAGGACAATGAAACAGACTCTGTTGGACCTGTATAGAGGCCAGGACAATGAAACAGACTTGGTTTAATCTGTATAGAGGCCAGGACAATGAAACAGACTCTGTTGAACCTGTATAGAGGCCAGGACAATGAAACAGACTCGGTTGAACCTGTATAGAGGTCAGGACAATGAAACTGACTCGGTTGAACCTGTATAGAGGCCAGGACAATGAAACAGACTCGGTTGAACCTGTATAGAGGCCAGGACAATGAAACACACTCAGTTTCCATGTAGACGGCACTCCACACACACAGCTAAAGGAGGTCAGACACAAACATCCCGTCGTCTTAATCTCGGTTTATGTTGGTGTTCATATGATGGGTTTGACAAAGGGTCCTTCGTGTCTAAATGTCTCATCTCAAGAGGACAGACTCAGCTGTGATTTTCCAAATTTAGAAATAATTTGTGTCAAAAGACGTTTCTGTATTCAGAAAAGGGCAATGTGCAAGAAGAGCCAGTCCAATTCCATCTGTGAGCAGACATTGAGTTATACTGAAGAGGATGCTACCATAAGAGCATTAAGTGCATGTTGTTAAGTAAGGGATAATGTATAGCTACGAGGTCATTGTCGCAAAATAATTGACCGACACGGAGTTTAAAATACCGAGCCGCCTCGGCGAGGTGTTTTAAACGTCAGTGAAGGTCAATTATTTTGCGACAATGATCGAGTATAGCTATACATTATCCCGCTTATTACATGGCTAACTTACTAACAATATACCTAATTCATTTTACATCGACTCGCAACACTGGTTCTGGCTCCGCTCGTCGCTCCGCCCCCTGTCATCGCCGGCAGCTTCCCCGGCAGCAGAACACCGGCAGTGTCTAATTGCACTGAAACAGTGTGTGTCAGTGGGCTTGATTGCGAACAGCTGCGCACAGCGGTCATTATTGTCCCACAGCGGTCATTATTGTCTGATAACTGACCTCTGACGCTCGCTATTGACCAATCACAAGCAAGCATTTCGGCGAATGTGAAAACGCCATGTAATAATATTTGATATTGTATTTTATAACTTAAAAGGCACACGCCACCATTATGGGGAATGTGCTTACCGTCTTCTCCGGAGTCAGACAAGAAGATAGATACCAGTTTCCTCTCTGTGCGTTCAGTAGAAAGCTATCCGGCTGCAAGCTAGCCTAGCTTAGCACAAATGAATGGACGCAGATTTGGATCAGCTAGCCAAGCTGTTGGCCAAAAACACCTCTCCCGGATGTTTAAGCCAGGCTAGTGGTAGGCTAGGATAGCTTTCTACTGAACGCACGGAGAGGAAACTAGTATCTATCTTCTCGTCTGACTCTGGAGAAGATGGGTAAGCGAATTCCCTATAATGTTGTGGAGTGTTCCTCAGTCATGTTTTGTATGTGTCGTGTTTTGGAATTGTGTCCATAAGCAATGTAAACATGTTTTTGTATCGATAATGGATCTTTGTAAACACCTGTCACATCATTTGTAAATACACCCTTTTTGTAACTTTTAAGAACAAATTCTTACATACAAAAGCAGCCTGATCAAAAAGCAAGGGCCTTTTGAGGGAAGGGGGGGAGGGGGGGGGGGGGGGGGGGGCTGTAACAAAAACAAGGTTATGTACATGCATACAAGTAAATAAAATACAAAATTACAGTAGCAATAGTATACAAGGACAACAATAAATAAGGGAGAGAGAAGGAAAGAGAGAGAGAGGGAAAAAGAGAAAGGGAGAGTGAGAACCAGAGGGAGAGAGAGAGAGAAGAAAGGGGGAGAGGGAGAGAGGTAGGTGAGGGGGCTTAGGGGGAGGAGAGAAGAGTCTGAGGGCTATGCGTGTGATTGGGAGGCAGTCAGCAGGTGCAACCATCGGTTATGATTTGTTGCAGATTTTGTTTAAAAGCAGTGAGCAATGTGAGGGCAGTGAGTTTAAGTTTTTTTTTGTAATGTGTTGCAGTCAGATGCAGCAGCAAATTGGAAGACATTGTGGCCGGAAACCGTGCAGGCTTTAGGGATGGTGAGTTTGATGAAGTTGCCGGACATTAGGTTGTGGAGACGTGCAGAAGGGAGGAGAGGTAGAGAGATGTTTTACCAAGTATGGTTTTGTAGATGACTTGAAGCCAGTGAAGAAGCCTTCTGGTGTGAAGAGATACGCGTCCAGTCCACCAGGTTATAAAGGTCACAATGGTGAGTGGTGAAGGGTGCACTAGTGACAAAACGGATGGCGGAATGATGGAGTATGTCAAGTTTTCCGAGGGCACACTGGGATACCATTCTATAGATGGTGTCGCCATAATCAAATATAGGGAGGATGGTCATCTTGACAAGAGTGTGTGTTGACAATTTTACTTTATGCAAATTAAGGCACCCCAAATCGCTGGATCTCAAACAGTGACTCAAACAGGTTGTGACCGGGGTGCAGGGTGCGAACCATGGGGGAGCTAGGGGAGCCATGGGGGAGCTAGGGGAGCCATGGGGGAGCTAGGGGAGCCATGGGGGAGCTAGGGGAGCCATGGGGGAGCTAGGGGAGCCATGGCTCCCCTAGATGAGACATCAGCTCCCCTGAAAACATGATTTGTGAATTTTTGGGGGGTCTCTAAAATACTGACAATAATTGCTATTGTCTATATCGTCATCATCGTGTATAATGCGTAAAATTTGGCTATTTTGATGTATGATTCATGATTCACCGTTGGTTCAATAGATGGTGACATGCATGCTATTCTTGCAATTACCATTCAGAGCGTGGCGGCACTGCAGCCTGCAGGCACAAATCAAACTTCACCCGCCATTTTAAAAGAAAGAAAATACAGGTATTCAGGATAATGTCGAAAGTTAAACGAAAAATCAAAGAAGTGAGCCTTCTAACCAATTTTGGTTTTACAAAGAAGGCGAAGCAGCCAATGGACTCGACTGAGCAAGAGCCGGTAGGAGGAGCATCTACTTCTTCAATCTGACTGAGCAGGAGCCGGTAGGAGGAGCATCTACTTCTTCAATCAAACACCATTTTAAATTGACTGCTGGTGACGCTAACAACCTGCAGCGGGGACGACTTATGTGACGCTAACAACCTGCTGCGGGGACGACTTCTGTGACGCTAACCACCTGCTGCGGGGACGACTTCTGTGACGCTAACAACCTGCTGCGGGGACGACTTCTGTGACGCTAACAACCTGCTGCAGGGACGACTTCTGTGACGCTAACAACCTGCTGCAGGGACGACTTCTGTGACGCTAACAACCTGCTGCGGGGACGACTTCTGTGACGCTAACCACCTGCTGCGGGGATGACTTCTGTGACGCTAACAACCTGCTGCGGGGACTACTTCTGTGACGCTAACAACCTGCTGCGGGGACGACTTCTGTGACGCTAACAACCTGCTGCGGGGACGACTTCTGTGACGCTAACAACCTGCTGCTGGGACGACTTCTGTGACGCTAACAACCTGCTGCGGGGACGACTTCTGTGACGCTAACAACCTGCAGCAGGGACGACTTCTGTGATGCTAACAACCTGCTGCAGGGACGACTTCTGTGACGCTAACAACCTGCTGCGGGGACGACTTCTGTGACGCTAACAACCTGCTGCGGGGACGACTTCTGTGACGCTAATAACCTGCTGCAGGGACGACTTCTGTGACGCTAACAACCTGCTGCGGGGACGACTTCTGTGACGCTAACAACCTGCTGCAGGGACGACTTCTGTGACGCTAACAACCTGCTGCGGGGACGACTTCTGTGACGCTAACAACCTGCTGCGGGGACGACTTCTGTGACGCTAACAACCTGCTGCGGGGACGACTTCTGTGACGCTAACAACCTGCTGCGGGGACGACTTCTGTGACGCTAACAACCTGCTGCGGGGACGACTTCTGTGACGCTAACAACCTGCTGCGGGGACGACTTCTGTGACGCTAACAACCTGCTGCGGGGACGACTTCTGTGACGCTAACAACCTGCTGCGGGGACGACTTCTGTGACGCTAACAACCTGCTGCGGGGACGACTTCTGTGACATGCAGATTTTGAGAATTGGGCAGATCTTCACCATCAGGTGAGTGGCGAGTAATGTTAATACTGTAAAAGCAGTCTGGAATAACTACCCTGCTTTAGCGCGCCACTTTAAAACAGCAAGTGAGGACGCATCTCGCAGGCAGCTGATCCCAGGCCTTTTTGTGGTCGCTTCTGTGTTAAGGTAAGACCTGCTTTTCCTAATTACAGTAACTGTATTATTATCATTATTGCTCATTTATAAAATGTCTATGGTATGATTATTGTGCGTTGGTGGTTACATGCGCAGCTGCGCTTGTCTCGTTTGTGGGTGCGTGCGGCTCTCACCCTGTCTTTTAGTACTGACCAGGGTGCCGACTGGTGTGATAATATTGCATTTGCCTATAATAATGTTAGACTCGATGTGTTTGGTCGTTGACTTGTTGTTCGGTATTGGTTCATGTTTGTTGTTTGTTTCTGTTTGTTTCTGCGTAAATAGGACTGTTGTGTGTGAATTCTAGTGTTGGATCAGAGGGGTTAATCTGAGCATGTGTATTTCAACATGTGCGTCTTCATCATGCATGCAGACACCTGTGTGGTGTGGACTATGTGTGGTTCTGTAACGTTACTCATACCTATAGCCTATGTCAGCAAGCGTCACAGTAAAGTCCTCCCTGTGAGGCACGCGCGGCGCTGCTGCTCCCCCCCCCCCCCCCCCCCAAATATAATGAGCTCCCCCGAAGACCATGGTATGGTTGGCACACTGTGGTAGGGGTCGGCCACAATCTTACCTGCACGCTTCAGAGTTCTGGAGAGGCGTACAGGTCCTGGAGAGATGGCAGATTGCAGCCGATCACCTTCTCAGCAGAGTGGATGACACGCTGCAGCCTGCCTTTGTCCTTGGCTGCAGCGTAGTGTGATGGAGGTGAGGATGGACTCAATGTACCTATAAATACTAACTAGATAGTTGATGATAAACATTTCATTTCATTATCTGAAATATTCTAAAATCTAATTGTTTTACCCCGTGCACCCCAGACACAAACTTTGGTGAACATTTTTATAATTTTCTAGAGGTTTAAATTGCTGGGGTGAAATTTACCTCAAGGAAACCAAATGTAATGTAAATTGTAAATTTGAGGATAGCAGGATGTTAAATGCACACAAGATTACTCTAGCCTTTCCTGAGCTAGACATTATCAAACAGATCTATAAGCAGATGTATGGATGTCTGGCATCTTTATGTCATGACAGCTAAAGCTTCTTTCGGTTTAGTGTCTGTGGCTGTGCAGGGATTCATGGGAAAAGAAACGGGTTGGTACGTAATGGCTGCTGGAGTTAAAATGACTTGTACCTGAGGCCTGGCTGGAGGGACGCTTACTTTAGGCAACCAACTTGCGCCTAGCCACGCCCCCGCAGCGACGCGGCAGCAGCAGAGCGGAGCGGCAGCTCGCAGAGCTCTGCCGCGGCATTATGCAGCCGTAATCCCCCCTCTTTTAACATCGACGGTTAGCTCAACTCGTTCGCCGCCTTGCTGTGGAGCCTGCGGTGCGGTTGGTGACAAGTTTGAATCATTTTTTTTTTTAACATGCATTCTTTCGCCGGTTAAGTTTAGGCATTCTTTCGGAGTTGGTTAAGGTTAGGGTTAAGTTTAGGCATTCTTTCGGAGTTGGTTAAGGTTAGGGTTAAGTTTAGGCATTTTTTCGGAGTTGGTTAAGGTTAGGGTTAAGTTTAGGCATTCTTTCGGAGTTGGTTAAGGTTAGTGTTTGTCGCAGAGCATGGCAATAGAATGCAGCCTATTTCCGCACTGCCGCTCTCTCGCGCTGCCGCGGTCACATGGGCGTCGTGGCCAATCAGAGAAACGCTGAACGCAAGTTGGTTGCCTAAAATGTTGACGCTGCCTGGACACATGACATCAGTGGTGGTCCACCCGTTACCTCTCACTTTACCATGACTGCACATAAACCTGGCACACAACATACTTGTTCACATATATCATTTTTCTTTCACTCTAAAGGAAATATGTCTCACATACAGTAGACCCCCCCAGTACTTTGTGGAGACGAAGATGGGAGGCCCGTCTGTGGACCTGATGATGAGTACCAGTCTTCTCCTCAGACATATAAAATCAGTTTTTCACATTAGGATCTAACATCCCAACAGGCCACCTTGTTTATGGTTTGATTCAGTTTTAGTAGAATGTGAAAGACATGAATGATGTGACATACTATAAAATCAGTTTATTTACAGTGCAATGAAATAGTTCTGGATTACTGTACAGTTCAAAGTAATCTTTACCTTCCGTTTGGTATCCACAGTTTAAAACCTGACAGTCTTCCCTCTTGTCTGACTGACACCCACTCTTAATGATTTATATGGTATATATCAGTAAACACAATGGGTTTGATAAGCGATTGTTATCGATTGGACCCCACAGAGATGCAAATATTCTATTAGAATCCAGGTACTTTCTGTGTGGAGTTGGCATGTTCTCCCTGTGTCTTTGTGGGTTTCCTCCAGTGGCTCCAGTTTCCTCCCCGCAACTGACTGTGGTGTTTTACAGTTCAGACAGATCTGGTACAGTAGCTCTGACTGTGGGGTTTTACAGTTCAAACATACACAGCCTCTGTCAGAGGAGAGGATAAAGGCTCTGTCGGGCAGCTGACCATATCTCCTCCATCACACACAGATGATCAGATACACATTCCACACAGGTTCAAGTTGAAGAAGTTTAATTGTACAGAATAATACAGGTACTTAAATGAATGTTCAATTCATTAAGACATTTACAGACATACAAATATACAGTACTATGAAAAAAAAAAAGCATCAAGTCATGTTTATCATTTTGGACTAAAATAGAGGAATGTTGCTCAAGGTTATAAAATGCAGTTGTGCGCACTATGAACCGGGATTTGATTGAATAAGCAACACATTTTACAATGACGGTGTGTATTGCGGTGGACAATAACAGATAATGTGAAGTTGAACACTTTGTGAGAATGGTTCATGTTTAACATAGCTTTAACATTAGTTCAACATTAATAAAGTAGTCAAAACGTGGGCCAAAATAATAGCAACTTCACATTCACATAGCGTTAGTTGGGTGTTTACAGGTAATATTAGCTAACGTGCGTTAGCTAGCTAACGTTAGGTTAGCGCAGAACTATCCCCCAGCTGCAATCCCGGAGCGTGCGTTAGCTAACGTTAGCTCACCACTAAAGCAAATTACAGACGGAAAATAGGCCCTAATGTCCAAAATAGCGAAGGTGCCCCGGCCTAAAGTACTTACATTTTCACTGAAAGACATATTTGGTTATTTTTCAACGAAGAAGAATGAATGTTAAACCAGAGCTAGAAGAATTAACTCATATTTACTCATATGCTCCACACGCATGCACAGTAGTGCAACACACGGTACAAGCCCCGACGCCCTGCCCACGCACAGCAACACACAGTACAAGCCCCGAAGCCCCGCCCACGCACAGCAACACACAGTACAAGCCATGAAGCCCCGCCCAGACATTGGGCTCTGCGGCACTGCAGATTTATGCTACTCGATAGTCGACTGGTAGTCGACTACCCCCCTGATTATTTTGGGGGGGATCATTCCATTTGGGATGTGGGGGTGCTTAATGTCTGAAGGAGTCGACTGAAGGCTTCTTGTCCTCTGCAAAAGCATGCAATTGGTCAACATCTTGATATTTGTCTAGTGTGTAAAATCCTCTTTCAGTGCCTCTGTGCCCATTTTCTTAGGCAGTTCCCTCGCTGGTATGTGCGCCATTAGCGTTAGCCACGCTTCTCTGCCTCTTTTGGAAAGAATGATAAAAAAATAAAAAATAAAATCTCTTTTTTTTTTTGCATTCGACTAAGAGGTTGGCAGTCAACTACGGCTCATTTAGATTGATTAGTCGACTAGTCGAGGTCAGCCCTAATATCCAGCGACTCTCTAGTAAGTTGATTCAGTGCTCTCTCTCTCTATCCCCGCTGCGAGGTCAATTCCTAGAGCTGTAAAAGAAATGGAATGGAATGTTTAGACTTTTTTTTACATCAGTATTGATATGGAGCCCTGACCTCGTCTAGCCCAGACCTTAGTTGGCAGTCTGTCTCCAACACATGCCATGCCACCCAATCTATACGTTACGAGGTACTGCGCCTCATTTAGAACACACACACACACACACACACACACACACACACACACACACACACACACACACACACACACACGCACACACACACACACACACACACACACACACACACGCACACGCACACACACACACGCACAAATATCTACAGGCACTAAAACGTTTGCCTGCCTCTCACCTAGTTAGGTCAAAGGCAATCAGCTAGGATACACACACACACACACACACACACACACACACACACACACACACACACACACACACACACACACACACACACACACACACACACACACAGGGGTGTAGCTCCAGATTCTGGGCCCCATGAAAGAATGTATTTGTAGGCCCCCAGTGTATGCGAGCGCGCCATTTTTTTATTGATGAAAACGCATAATATGGTTTTTACCTATACATTCGGATCAGCAGTTCAGCACCTGCACTGTTGGTGGGTGAGCCTAGTAAAGGATGTCGCATTGCGTTCATCTTCTTCAATGAATGGACCAATGCAATAGTCTACCAAAGCCCCCCCTCTCTCTCTATATATCTCACACACACACACACACACACACACACACACACACACACACACACACACACACACACACGCACACACACACACACACACACACACACTTCAGAAACAAACATAGTATCAATGAGAGCATCAATAATACACCTGAGTGATGTCTAGTAAAAATTTTTTTTTTTTTTTTTTTTTTTTTTTTTTGGGCCCCCCCTCAGTGCTGGGCCCTTGGAATCATCCTAAGCTACCCCCCCCCAGCTACGCCCCTGTGTGTGTGTGCCAACAAGGATGTGTGCGTCTTGTCTGTCTGCACCTCGGAGGGACCCGTCAGGCTCGTGGACAAAAGACCCGACAGCCTGCTGCCTGGAGCCCGCCACTAACACACGGACGGAGCTATGCACACACAGCCACACAGAAGACAAAGACAAAGACAATCGAACCTGGGTAAGAACAGATTTGGACATTAACTCATTCCGCGCCTAGAGGTCGCTGTTTACCTTGTGGTAAGAAGGCCAACCAGGGCCGGATTAACGACCGGGCCGACCGGGCCGCGGCCCGTGGGCCTCGAGTGATGAGGGGCCAAAAAAAAAAAAAAAAAAAAAAAAAAAAATATTTTTTATAACTTTAATTTTAAATTTTTTGAGGCCACTCGTCACTAGAGGCCTTTTGGAGGCCCCTCGTCACTAGAGGCCCCAAATTATTATTATTATTTTTTTTTACTTTTCTTTTCTTTTCTTTTGGAGGCCCCTCGTCACTAGAGGCCCCAAATATTTGTTTATTTCTTTTTAATTTTAATTTTAAACATTTTTGGAGGCCCCTCGTCACCCCACATTTTATTTATTTATTTTTTCTTATTTTGGAGATCGATGTCATACTGTGACACTGAATGATTGGCACTGACTGACGCTCTCTGATTGGCCACTGACATGTTTGCCCAATCGCGTGACGAGCTGTGTCTTTGCCCATTTCCTCGTCAAACAGCCTGCAAACTACCTGGCGTTCTATCGCCATGCTCTAAGACAAACTCTAACCTTAACCAACTTCGAAAGAGTGCCTAAGCTTAACCGTCGAAAGAACTTGCCGTCAGCCCGTCACGCTCTAAGACAAACTCTAACCTTAACCAACTTCGAAAGAGTGCCTAAGCTTAACCAGTGTAGAAACAGGCATCGGCCAATCAGAGAGCGTCTTGCCAGAAATGCGGCTAGGTTTAGAAATAACGCGACTAGGGGCCTCCACACTACACACTAGTACTAGTACTAAATACCTATATGTCCCTATGCCATAAATGTCATGTATGTTGTGTATGTCATAAATGTCTATATGAATTGAAAATGGGGGACCCTGATGTAAACAAGACAAATGTCTTTCTCAGGTCTGCATCCCCTGCCTTAACAATTGTGTGTATTGAGCCGTACTGTATTGTACCCATTCTGCAATCTGTTAAATAAAGTTTTCATTCATTCATTCATTCATTCATTCATTCATTCATTCATTCATTCAGTAAAAAAAATAAAAGAGATACGAAAATTAGAAATATAGGCCTCTCTCTTATACATGCCTCCTCCTAATACAAGCCTGGTATCCACTACAGTTGAAACAAATACAAGCCGGGGTTACTATTAGAGGAATTACGGTATTCTATATATTTTTTAAAGTGACATATAAAAACTCCACTGTGCGTGCGTGCACGTGTGTGTGGGGGGGCCTCCACAAGAATCTGGCCCAGGGGCCTCTGAAGTCTTAATCTGGCCTTGAGGCCAACGCTCTGTTCAATGGGGATAATGCCGGTGTTTGCGAGTGCCATTAGACAAGCAGATACATACCATACCGCACTATTAGCCTAGCTTAACGTCATTCACTGGAAGTAGGTGTGCCAGTGTAGCCTAGTTCCCAACAGTCACAAAATACACTCCAAATACAACTCCAAAACGTTCCTGTAAACATGTTGTGACCTGTGTATTTACCACGTGAAAAAAATTATAATAATAAATAAGTAGACATTTTCATTTTCTAAGCAGATATATACTCTCTGAACTATTTGTTGCTGAACCACTGCTGCCTGGGCGCAGTGATTTCATCACCTCAAAAGGCCTTTTTTCTAAAAGAAATGCCTAATGCATGCACAGAGAAGAAAAGGGTATGTATCTGCTTGTCTAACTCCAGGGTAGATGGCAAATAAGCGAATTTGGTGAATGAGGCCCATTGTTACTCAGCTGTAAGAGTTGTACCCTTCCTGCTGACTTGTCCTAAAGAACTTGTAAGTCGCTTTGGATAAAAGCGTTCAGCTAAATGACTAAATGTAATGTAATGTAAAACATTGTATCCACACCATTATCACTGCACTATACATTTGTATATTCACACTAGTGCAGGGGTGGGCAACTTTGTATATGGTGAGAGCCACTAAATTTCCACACTCAATCTGGGGGGCCGCATTGTTTATCGGCAGTCCCGCCAGTAGTACCCCATCACTCAAATAGCCCAGACTAATAGCCCAAATAGTCACAGATGTGATAAATAAGGCATATAAACTATTATAATTTGTTGTAACTTTGTTTTTATTCCATTTCAAACGCATTTAGTAATGCTTAATTTCAACTTTATGAATTTATAAATACAGCTGAATTTGAAATATATACAAAAATGACAAATTATAATTAAGGCTTCTATTAAAATAAATGTATGAACTTAAAGCCCACTGCTCAACAAACACAAAGCAGCATTCCTGCTGCATTTCACTACAACAGTAAATCAAAAGTGCAATAATAAATGATTTTGTTAAATGTATAAACTTTTATCCTGCTACTAAACAAAACATTCCTGAGTGCCTCCCATTGACCCTTTATCAAACTGGCATGACATTCACCCTCCCCCACAGTGGGTCAATAATGGTTCTGTCTTTAATGAGACACTTGTGGTCTCTCCTGTTTGGCGCACAATAGAAGGAATGTCAACTTCAATGTTTGTGCATGCGATCTGCATCAGATGAAATAACGTTTAATTTTTGTGTGCGTGCATGCGCGTGCACATCCGTGCGCGTACTTCTGCTCAGAAAAGTGCTGGGACGGCGTGGTACCGCGTGGCATGACCACTGCACCCGATTATTAGTGACCCACAATAGATGGAAATTATGTTAGCGAACTTACCTGATGTATAATGCAGTGCAGCATTGGACACTCAACGCCACTCTGCCTTAGAAGCCCGGCGAATCCTGTGTGTTTTCCTTTCATTGCGGGTGCTCCATCGGTAACAACAGCGGACAGTTTATCAAACCCCCCATATTGCTGCACGGCACTTTCAACAGTGTTGAATATGTCCACACTAGGGCTGACCCCTATTAGTCGAATAGTCGACTAATCGATCGAAAGGAGCCATAGTTGACTGCCAACCTCTTAGTCGAATGCAAACATTTTTTATATAAATATTGCCATGGGGCCACATGGAGTGTCGGTGAGGGCCGCATGCGGCCCGCCTGCCGCCAGTTGCCCCTCCCTGCACTGTATACGGCGCCATATCCTTAATGCTACTTTTAACGTTTTTATGCTGCTACTTTGTGCTACCTCTACTACCTCTATGCTAAATAAGTGCAATTGCTGCTGTAATGTGGAGGAACCAAAACCAGGGGTGTAAAAAGTACCCAGAAATTATACTTAAGTGAAAGTATGGGTATCGTCTCAAAATCTTACTCAAGTAAAAGTCCGAGTATCTGGCTAAAAACACACTTGAGTAAAAGTAAAAAAGTTTCTACTTTTAAATGTACTACTAAAAAGTAAAAGTAAACTTTTTTTCTGAATGTCTATTCTTCTGATAGCAGGTGTTTAATCAAAGATCCACGCTTTCTAGTCTTGCACAAGGACCAATCAGCATGGGTATGGTCGGGTTCATTTTCCATTGATGGCAGGATTAATAACGTTCATTCGGCCAGAGAAACAAATATACTAATTAAAATAGTTGGACTTGCGAGATTTGTACTTTGTAGGTCTGCATTTTAAATGTAAGGAGTAAAAAGTATGTTTTTTTTCTCTGAAATGTAATCGAGTAAAAGCCTCCTGTTATCTGCACTGCACACCTTTTAGAACTGTATAGGGGTGAACCGTTTCAGTGTGTACCATACCGTACCGAACGGCTGTGTAGTGTACCGAATGAATACAACGGTATGTTAACCACTAACGACCGCCCACCGGGGGCTGTTTTTTTCACAATCTAATATAATTATTATTATAAAAAAAGAAAATTACAAGTCGATTATTAATTTCAATATAGAATATTCGTCGACAGCCCTACAAGTACAATATCCCACTCAGTCCTCCTCAAATGCCTCTCAGACAACCTTGGCATCACCGGTACAGCTCTGTCTTGGTTTAATTCATATCTCACAAATAGATCTCAGTTTGTCAGCATCAGCGGCTCATCCCCCCCCCCCCCCCCCCCCCCCCCGGCCCCAGTCAACCACGGTGTCCCCCAAGGCTCCGCACTGGGTCCCCTACTATTCACCATTTACATGCTCCCCCTCGGTCAGATTATACGTCACTACGGACTCAACTTTCACTGCTATGCTGATGATACTCAGCTCTATCTCAGCACCTCACCATCCTCCCAGCTCCCCCCACAGTCCTTAGTCAACTGCCTCCACGCCATAAAAACCTGGATGTCAACCAAATTACTCAAACTGAAGAGCAAAAAGACAGAGCTCATGGTTGTGGCCCCCAAGGCACTGCTCCGGAAGGTTGGAGATCTCCTCCTCCACGTTGACGGCTGTTCCATCTCCCCGTCTCTCGAAGTCCGTAACCTGGGCGTCACCGTTGACTCCACACTTTCATTTCACTCCCACATCAAATCCGTCACCAAGTCTGCCTTCTACCACCACAAAAACATCTCCCGTCTCCGACCCTCATTCTCAGACTCTGTGGCTGAGACCCTGATCCACTCATTCATCACCTCCCGGTTGGACTACTGTAACGGAGTCCTGTTCGCGGTACCCAGCAAAGCCCTGGACAGGCTCCAGTATGTCCAGAACTCAGCTGCCAGGGTTCTCACTCACACCAAGCCCTGGCAGCACATCACCCCCACCCTTATCCACCTCCACTGGCTCCCAGTCAAGTTCCGCATCACTTTCAAACTCCTGCTCCTCACCTACAAGTCCCTCCATGCCCTCGCCCCCCCGATACCTGTCTGATCTCCTCCACCAGCACACTCCATCCCATCCTCTGATCTAGGTCTCCTCTCCATCCCTCGCACCAGGTTACGGACTTTTGGGGACAGAGCCTTCAGCGTGGCGTCCCCTACCCTCTGGAACTCTCTCCCCCCCAAAATCCACAACGCCCCAACCCTGGACACCTTCAAAACTGCTCTTAAAACACACCTCTTCACCAAGACTTTTCCCCATCAGTTAGTTTAGATTAGGTCCATTATCCCTTACCTGCCCTCATCCCTTTTTTCCCCCTACTTCCCTAGCCCTATTTTTTGTCCTGATTGTGAAGCGACCTTGGGTTCTATGAAAGTAAAACTTTCCAAACTTTCCCCCTGTACCGAACCTCGACAATAACGGCCGCATCTTGGTTTTTGTGTACCGTTACACCCCTAGTATATAGTCATCTTATATTATTCTTATTCTATGCTAATTGTATTGTATTGTATTATTGGAATGGAAGCTGCTATGGTCAATGGACCACAACAAATAGAATGTCACTCTCTTTGCTGTAAGGTACTGAAATATGTGACAAAGGAATCTGAATCTGAACATGAAGTGACATTAAACAAACCGGAGTCTGTAAGTAAGGAAACCAACACACAGCTGGCCCTAGAATAACTCTCGCATCACTGAGTCACATGTAAGGCAGGGGTTAAGGTCCACAGACGGAGAGCTGCTGCCTGCCTATAATTACCACTCGTGATGTTCTGGACAAGTGAGTGACAATGGAAACTGGTCACAGGGCTTGGGACCGGTCACATCCTTAAAATAATAATAAGGTACTCCATTCAAATTCTACTTAAGTAATAGTAGTGAAGTCTTTTTTTAATTGAATTTACTTAAATATCTAAAGTAAAAGTATGCATTCTAATAATTTTTTTTAACGCAGGGACAGTGCACAAACTGCACATTCATCAACATCTTCAGTTTCCACATCAATGTAAATGTAGCAGAATTAGCAAATGAGCTAGTTTATCATTTGTGTATTCCAGTGCTTCAGAGCATACAAACCTTGATGATCCATTGACCTCTATAGGTTATATATGTGTTAACGTGGTATGTGGTGCAGTTATGCTGCTCTGATTAAAGGTTACGTTAAAGTGGTATGTGGTGCAGTTATGCTGCTCTGGTTAAAGGTTATGTTAAAGTGGTATGTGGTCCAGTTATGCTGCTCTGATTAAAGGTTGTGTTAAAGTGGTATGTGGTGCAGTTATGCTGCTCTGGTTAAAGGTTACGTTAAAGTGGTATGTGGTCCAGTTATGCTGCTCTGATTACATCCTCTTGAAGTTGACAGGCTTCAAATGTGAAAGTACATAATCTTCATACATTTTAACCATGTTTTCTATGCAAAATCTTTTTTTAACTAGTAACTGATGGGTTCAGATAAATGTAGTAGAGTAAAAAGTACAATATTTCCTTTGAAATGTAGGAGTAAAAGTATAAAGTTCCCTAAAATGAAAATCTCACGTAAAGTACAAGTAGCTTGAAATTGTACGTACAAATACTTCCACCACGGAGTAATTAACGGGATTCCTACCCGTCTGGCTATTCCAACTCCTATGGTGGAAATATTTGCAAAATGGCTTTTTTTTGTGTCAGCAATCTGGACTTGCAGCAAATTTGTTATATGAATACTTATTTTGTTAACCCTTTCACTACCACACTACAGAAGGTTAACAGTCTATATAGTGTGGTAGTGAAAGGGTTAACCTTCTGTAGTGTGGTTGTGAAAGGCTTAACCATTTGGTAGTGAAAGGGTTAAGGGAACCCACCACTCTCCACATGGACACAGAATACATAAATATAAAAGACTACTATGAACAACTTTTTCATTTTCCAACCAATTCTGGAAATGTATCTTTTACATATTCGCCTTTTCCCCATAAACCATGCATGAAGTATCGCTTAGAGAAGAACAAGAAATAAAAGATACTTTGAGACATTTTAGAGAAAAAGAAAAGAAAAAAAACATCCGTGGAATTTATTCAGTGTTTCATACAGGAGGAACCCTGCGGTACAAATAGAAGGACAGGGGCGATGGAGAGGTCAAAGTTCATGGTAGGGGGTTAACGGTAGGGGTGAGAAGGGGGTCAGTTAGGCGAATGGCCATCACAAGGGTATGCAAGGCCTGGACTGCGTTCAGAGAGGCAGCAGAGAGACATTTAAACAGCTTTACTCACAAGATGAACAGAGCGACTCACATCAACAAACGAGGGACACTGGCGCGAAGACATCGAGCTCGTTGAACGCACAAACTTTTTTTTTTTTTTTTGTATGTACGCTTTTCGATATTTATAGGCAACAGAGCGTCAATATTCACAGCGATCCATTTCACGCTGTGCTCATCGCAGCGGATCGAATATCTTGCAACAAGAGATGGGGTTGGGGTTACGACCTCTCGCCTCGAATCATGCCACCTAGAGCAGAGCTGCATCCAATCCACTCCGCTTGCCCCTCCCCCCACCCCCACCACCCACTGACTCCGCATGCCTCTCTAAATCGCACACAGCGGTCTCTGCGAACACAGTATTAGTGGACGGGGGCTTCGGTTGGCGCAGGTAGTGGGTGAGCTCGGCGGTCGGGGTTACTAGGCCTTCACATAGTTGCGTGTGGAAACTATGTCTCCCAGGGTCAGCGTCTGTGGAGAGAGAGAAGAGTTGGGGTGTGTTAGCAGCCATAAAACACACAGATACACAGGCAAACGCACACACAAACATAATTCTAATACAGATGCACACGCCGATCAATATATAGGCACCATTATGAAGGCTCAGCTTCTTCCCCCAGGCCATCAGAACACTGAACTCTCCACACACACACCAATCGCTTTAAACAAAATGTCACTTTAAACTAAATGGAAAAGTCACTTTAAAGGAAGGAGGAATATAAAGGTCACTTTAAGGAAAGAACCGATGTGGTTTGTGTATAGTATAGTTTAGATATAGTAAGTATAGCATAATGACGGAGTTAAAATTGTATAGTAGTGTACATAGGACCCAGTGCCTTCTCAGGAATTTAGCATGTCTATTTTTATCATGCACATCTTATGTCTTCTTATTGCCCGTTATTTTATGTCAATTTTATTATTAGTATTATTGCACAATCGATGCAGGCAATCGACCACCCGCATTTCACTGTATGCCCTGGGTATGCATGTGACAATTAAACCTCTTGAATCTTGAATGTCATCTTGATAGAAAACAAAAACGCAAATCACTCGCACCACAAATCCTCCCAACAATAGAAACACTTTAGCGGTTTGTACTGACCAGTGTAAGGGCGCTTCCGTCGACTTCCCGAACCAGAGTGGTCTCTTTGCCGTCCCACTTTTGGACGTGCACCATCTTACCACCATCCACCGTCACCAGAGACTAGAGAGAGAGAGAGAGAGAGAGAGAGAGAGAGAGAGAGAGAGACGGAGAGAAGCCGTTATAGTCAACACCAAGTTCTGAAAACAAGGGACATTTTCCATCTGGACCTCTTAACTACGATCTATTAAAATGAGATTGATGGGACAATGAGAGATATCTGCCATTTGGAAAATAGAATCGACATAAATCGCAATCCTCTGCGTAGCCAGGTCCAGATGGGCCAGGTTACAGGAATTTTTATGGGGGCCCATTAATAAAAACGGAATGTCCTTTTTCACCCAGCTGCCCACTCTCTGATGTCAGAGCGCACCTTTGGAGGTCAGAATTACGACCTCTGTGTATTCTAGTGTCCGGCTCAGAGATGCCAAGAGAGAGACCATAGACCTGCCGTTACCAGCTGGTGAGAGAGAGACCATAGACCTGCCGTTACCAGCTGGTGAGAGAGAGACCATAGACCTGCCGTTACCAGCTGGTGAGAGAGAAACCATAGACCTGCCGTTACCAGCTGGTGAGAGAGACCATAGACCTGCCGCTACCAGCTGGTGAGAGAGAGACCATAGACCTGCCGCTACCAGCTGGTGAGAGAGAGACCATAGACCTGCCGTTACCAGCTGGTGAGAGAGAGACCATAGAAATGAAAGCCAGAGACAAAAAATGCTCTGAGTTTCGTAAAAGTCAGTCAAAGCTTACCAAAAGCACGAGCAGTGAACTCCAAGACCACGTGACTGAACTCAAACTAGAAAGAAACAGACTAAGAAATGACGTAAACTCCATGATCAAAACTGCTAAAAAAAATTTCATCAATGACAAAACCGAGGAAAACAAAAATAAACCACGTGAACTTTGGAAATTACTCAACAATCAACTAGGCTGCAGTAAAAAACTCAAAACCAGGTTCTCAAACATAAACATAAAGACGGACAACACGCTCATCACAGACAAGCTGGATGTAGCCAATTACTTAAACACTTTCTTCACAAACATAGCCACAACACTGGTAAACAAACTACCCTCCCACTCAGGGCAGTATGGGGTAGAACACATAGTAGCATACTACATGAACCTAGGCGTCCACAAAGACGACTTCAAACTGGAAATAGTAACTACAGATGAGGTACTCAAAAAACTGTGCGCCCTCCAACCAAACAAGGCCACTGGCCATGACAACATCCCCTCCAAATTCCTCAGAGACTCAGCAGCAGCCATCACCCCAGTCATCACACACATAATAAACCTCTCCATAAAACAGGGACACGTCCCCAAGGACTTCAAAATTGCGAGAGTAACACCCCTGCACAAAAAGGGCAGCAAATTAGACCCGGGTAACTACCGCCCTGTTTCTATCCTTACATCCATCTCGAAAGTCATGGAAAAAATAGTATACGAACAGATCGAAAAGTACCTCGCGGAAAAAAATCTAATCTACGAATTCCAATCTGGCTTCAGAACATCCCACTCCACTGACACATGCCTTCTCTACTTGAACGACCACATCAAACAAGAGGTGGACGCGGGCAAATACTGCGGCATGGTCATGCTGGACCTACAAAAGGCCTTCGACACTGTCAATCACACCATTCTGATTGACAAGCTAAAAGCAATTGGTTTTGATAGTTTATCAGTGAGCTGGATACAATCCTACCTGGAGGGGAGGGAACAGATGGTGGAAGTAAACGGTACCCTACCCCCCCCCCCTCACAGTGAGCTGTGGTGTTCCACAAGGAAGCATACTAGGACCGCTACTATTCCTAATTTATGCAAATGACATGTCGTCAGCTTGTGACTGCAACTTGTTCCTGTTTGCGGACGACTCAGCCCTGCTGGTCTCTGACAAGAACAAGTTAAAAAAGCCCTCAGCTCGGAACTAGGCAAAATCTGCATATGGCTCGCCGACAACAAACTATCATTACACATGGGCAAAACAGAGTCCATTCTCTTCGGTTCAAATAACAAACTCAGCAAGACCGACGGCTTCTCGGTTACAGTGGGTGACAATATTATCACAAGGAAAGATGAAATTACCTACCTGGGTTCCATCCTAGAGGCTAATCTTTCCTGTGACAAAATGGCATCCAATGTAATAAAAAAAGTCAACCAACGAACGCGATTCTTGTACCGGATCTCCTCTCTGGTAAACAAGAATACCCTGAAGACTCTAGCAGGAGCACTCATTCAAGGGTACTACGACTATGCTTGCACCTCATGGTACCAAAGCACCTCAAAGGCACTAAAAAACAAATTACAAACATCTCAAAACAAGCTAGTCAGACTACTACTTGACCTGACTCCTAGAACCCACCTCACCCCTGCCCACTTTGACAACCTAGGATGGCTTAGAGTAGACGACAGAGTACAGCAACTTGCAATGGGCCTGGTCTACAAGATACACTACGCGACCAAGGTACCCATGTACATGTCAAAATACTTCCCAAAGGTCAGTGAATACCACGATCACAACACCAGAGGGAGCTCCACAAATCATGTAAAACCCAGATTCGGCTCAAACAAGGGACTAAACACGTTTCGCAATTATGCCACATCAATGTGGAACGCCCTGCCTAAAGCTGTAAAGGAATGTGAATCACTACCCACCTTCAAAAACACTCAAAAAACACCTACGTGAGACTGCAATTCGAAACTGGCCCCTACAAATGTCCTAACCTAGTTGTACAGTAAATGACCAAGTAAGGCTTTGTCAATATTCCAATGTACAGTGTAAAATGTGTGTGTGTCCCCTACCCAACCCCCCCCCCCCCCCACCTCCAATGTACAGCCCTCACCCAACCCACCCAACCCCACCCCACCAACCTCCTCCAATGTACAGTTTCTACGCCAAATGTATATACACTCCTTTTCTGGACACTTTTGTATCACAAACAGTACTGTATTTGCAAATCTGATATGTCATAAATGTATAGATGTAGCAGTACTGTCTATCTGTATGTCATGTATGTCATATATGTTATGATGAATTGAAAATGGGGGACCCTGATGTAAACAAGACGAAAGTCTTTCTCTGGTCTGCATCCCCTTAACAATTGTATGTATTGAGATGTACTGTACTGTACCCATTCTGCAATCTGTTAATAAACTTTTCAATCAATCAATCAAACCTGCCGTTACCAGCTGGTGAGAGAGAGACCATAGACCTGCCGCTACCAGCTGGTGAGAGAGAGACCATAGACCTGCCGCTACCCCGGCAAGAAGCTGGCGTTTGTTCTGAACACAGTATATACTGAGAAACTGTGTTGAATTAGTCGCCGGTTCGATCCCCCGGACCGGCAGGAAAGATCTGGGTGGGGAAGTGAATGAATAACACTCTCCCGTGGCCCAATACCAACCGCTGAAGTGCCTGTGAGCAAGGCACTTAACGCCCAAACTGCTCCAGTGGAGTTGCTCACTGGCCAACAGTGTCGGACTGTAGTTGTACTGGGCAGCTCCCAGGTGTGAATGTGTGTGAAGCAGGGAGTTGCTGAGAACGAGAATACATCTCAGTGAACATACCCTGGGTAAATTAGGTTATATATATATATTTCTCTTTTTAATCTTCTAAAGAACATGTTAAAACAATGTTTAAAGTATATGCCACCATGTTGACATGATGTCAGATAACAAAAATAAATAAATCAGAGATTTATTTAGAATTCCAACTTCCGAGACCAGAGGTTTTCCTAGTAGGTCAGGGTGGAAATATCAACCACTAGGGGGCAGCAGCTAAAGAGGCATGAGTTTCATTACTCTTTAATGCCACAGCCATTTTCTGTAGTATGTGGACACCATTCAGTCTTGGGAGGCCCCCCCCCCCCCCCCCCCCCACCATTCAGTCTTGGGAGGGCCCCCCCCCCCCCTCTGTTTTCTTCCATTTTTGTGGGAGCTCTTCTTCATTGAGGGTTAAAGGTCAGGGGTTGTTGTCCCAATGTGGGCTTTGAAGCCCATTGAGACATGTAATGTGATTTTGAGGTTACACAAATAAACTTTACTTGAAACCCTTTGAATGAAGCCACTTGGCCCTGGGGTTCCAACAAGCTATTAGTCTGCTCTGCAGTTTCTCTGGTCAGCACAATTCATTCCAATAGCCTGCTATCTCTCTCTCTCTCTCTCCCTCTCCCCAACACAGAGCTGTGTTGTCATCATTGAACTTTCAACTCCTTCATCATCCCTCACCCCCGCTGACCTCTCCTTTAGCTCCCCGTCCTGCCAAGTTATTCTCCATCCCCCCTGCATCCTCCGCTTAGTTCCACACACTGCTAAGTTATTCTCCACTCACTGAGCACAGTTACCATCTTCCTGGACTTTTAAAACAACATTGTTCAATATTACACTTACTGTAGATTATATTAGAATGTATATACTGTACATAACATGGAAATGTAAATCCCGGACCGTATTTTATAATTATCATCATTTTATTCTTATGCTTAATTTTATTTTTTCTAAATGTTTACTGCGAGTGATTAGTGCCAAATTTCCCTTGGGATGATTAAAGTATTTCTATCCATCCCCCCCCGCACCCTCCGTTTAGTTCCACACACTGCTAAGTTATTCTCCATCCCCCCCGCACCCTCCGTTTAGTTCCACACACTGCTAAGTTATTCTCCATCCCCCCGCACCCCCCGTTTAGTTCCACACACTGCTAAGTTATTCTCCACCCCCCCCCCCCTCCCATTTCTGCAGAACAGGGAACGTCTTCACAACAGGATGCGTTAAACGCAGACTAATTCTGTCTGTGGCTGGTCTGTGAATTCGACTACTCGCTTTTTGTAGGAAGTCGACGTGTGTCAGATCGTCACCATTTTCTCCTCAATTTTTTTTATAAAAAAGACTTGGCTGCTACTACATGAAGTTGGGACGGCAGTCTTTTGAACCCACTAGCTGCCGCGTTTGGTCGACGTAGAAGATTCCCGGACGTGGCACCTGCTCGTCCTCGTCTCATGGTTACAAATTGTGACCAATCCCATCTTCTTTGAACCTTTCGCTTCCAACCCGTCCGCCCATCCCCCACCCAGTCTGCCCATCCCCCACCCAACTGAAAAACAACACTAAGGACCCTTGTGGGAGCACTTAGAGCGGTGCCAAATCTTCAGCGTGACAGATGCCAGAGAGCACCCCCCCCCCGCCGATTAGCCAATCCATCACATTGGATCTTCAAAACTCCTCATCAAAACATGAACTCTGACCCGTGTCCCCTGACCCCGTCACCTTTTCTGTTGTCGTTTGTGGTCCATTGAGCCCAAGCTAACCGTTGTTAGCATTCCTGATTAAAATCCAAGAGGGTTAAAAATTAAGAAGAGGTCACGGCTGTCATATTAGATCAAACAAGTGCACTGGGTACCCTGGCTAAACACGGCACCACCACTACACCATCATGTTCACCTAAAAAGTAGTTTTTAAACCGAACCGTTACCATATAGACTATAGTCGTGCCAGTCTCCACACATTCGATTTTCAGTCAGTCGAAAAATATATATATAATTATAATAATATTAAAATAATAATAATATTAACTGGTTGATAGGCCAATGCAATGCTGTTATTATGGGCTACGATGGTGAATGGTGTCATTTTTATTTATTGTCGGTCAGCTGAGCCGATCAACGTTCTGAAGGATTATCTGAAGTGCCTATTTATGTGCAATACCCTTTGATTCTAATGATCCATTCTATTAACCCTTTCACTGCCACACTGCAGAAGGTTAACCCTTTACTATCACACTACCGACGGTTACAGTCGGTAGTGCGATAGTAAAGGGTTAACCTTCTGTAGTGCGGCAGTGAAAGGGTTAACCTTCCGTGAATTGTCGCAGTGAAAGGGTTAACCTGCTGCCGTGTGGCAGTGAAAGGGTTAACCTTCTGTGAATTGTGGCAGTGAAAGGGTTAACCTGCTGTCGTGTGGCAGTGAAAGGGTTAACCTCCCTCACCTTGACCTTCCTGTCGTCGGCCGTGGTCTCGTCGAACTCCTCTCCGATCTTGAAGCTGATCTCGGTGTTCTTGAGGGTGCTCTGTGTCTTCAGGGTCACCTTGTCTCCGTCCAGCTCGATGATGGTGGTGGGCTTGGCGAGTCCACCCAACTTCCGCGTGGCCATGCCCACACCTGTAGGGGGAGACAAAGCAGAGAGAGAGAGAGAGCCCTGGTTATAGGTCGCAGTACTGGGAGTACATCATTAAATGACAAAAAGATTTAAATCATTGCTTTGGTACATTTGATTCCCTCAAATGTACCAATGAGACAGAAAGGCAACTGTTGCACGGCCTGAGAGCACCGTTGCTGATCGAAACCTGTGCGTCTTTGTTTGCTTAATGTACGGGAGCAGGTTGGGCAAAATAAACCTGAGTTCGACAAGAATGGAGTCCTGGCTGTCTATTCTCTAACACACAACGCAGAGCTATATTGCACCGGGCGGTCACTATCAAACTACACGTTAAAACTATCAAAACTATATTGCACCGGTCCCTCAAATGTGTAGTTTGATATTTCATATCATTGCTACACATTTAAATCATTGCTGCACATTGATCGAATTGGTACATTTGAGGTAAAAGTGCAGAGCAATGAGATTCTCATTGATTTGCCCTCCCCCCCCCCTGTCTGGGTGTCTTCTCTAATCTCCGTTCTGTCTACTTCGACTGCCCGAGCGCAAACACTACGCAGTCAGTCCATTGACCCGGCAGCTGAATAATATGCGCAAATGATTAGTCCGGAGAGAAAGATCTAGGAAAAATACAAATACCGAAAGATAATCTCCACTTTAAGCTATTTACTCTCATCTGGAGTCTTTATTGTCTTGAAAATTATATTTTAGTCATCAATAAGTTTAGGATGTTTTTGAGATGCATCCCCCACCCTGTACCCCCCCCCCCCCCCATGCTGCAGTGCTTTGACACCCGAATGTCCCAGAGGGGATCAATAATGGACTATCTTATCTCATAAGAAAATGAGAAAAAGATGAGGATGTTTTGCAATGTGCAAAAGACAAAATATAGAATAAGAGACAAGAAGTGAGATTGAAGCAGAGCTCAGCTATTGGGCAGCTGGAGCCAACACCCCCCCCCCCCCCCCCTCTCCAGAGTCAGCGGGCCAGGCCACTATCTCCCCAAGGCTAAATCCATCACGCCTACTCAATCAATAAAACAAGTACACACTGTGCGAATCATCATGCGTGTGCATTTCTGTGTACAGCCAACGTCTACTCGTCTTGTGTGTGTGCGCGCAAAATGTAAATGCACATTGTGTGTATATCTACGTGCGTGTGCAGCATCCCTGTGTAGTGTGTACAGCCGTCTACTTATCTGTGTGTGTGTGCATGCATGCATAATGTGTGTGTGTGTGTGTGTGTCTGAGTATGCAGTCGCCTGAGTGATCGGGAGAATTCGGGGTCAGAGAGGTCGGGGGGGGGGGGGGGGGGGGGATCTAGGGTTTCTATGGTGACCAGAGCAGACTGGTCGATGGTGATGATGCCCCTGGAGAAGCAGCAGTACCCTCTCACACACAAATAAGATAAGATATTCCTTTATTAAACAGGTTGATGACATTTTTCGTGGCTATAAATGGGTTCACCCGCCCGCCCTCACAGATGCACACACACACACACACACACACTACTAAACTATTCACCACATGCTCCCAGCCAATCAGTGTTCGGATCCTTCAGGCGCGGCCGGTCGCGGCTCCTCCCAGAGCACACAACACCCGCACACAATGAGCAGCTTTCAGCTCATGTCACTATGCTGACGCTGTGTGTGTGTGTGTGTGTGTGTACGTACGCCTTGGTCCAAGTATGCGTTTATTGTGTGTGATGACTATTCAGAGCTGCTCACAGTGGCATTGGGCGACCCTCCCCCACTCTCTCACAGTACCCCCCATTGCCCTGCACTTATAGACCACGCCGCCCCCTCCCTCCCTCTCTCATCTTCTTCATTCTAGTTTCCACTATGCTCTTTACTTTTCCCACGGCCCGTTTTCACATCTGCATAAAGAGTTTAAAACACATGCACGCACGACGCACGCACGCCCACACACCACACCATCTCTTTGCACCATGTCTCCACCCGCAGTAGCTATAGGCACGCCCTGCCTCCTCGCCCGTTCCGGTTACACGGCACGCACGCACTCACACGCGCACTCAAATGCGCATGAGACACACACACACATTCCCTCACGCACGCATGCACAAACACACATGCACCCCCAGTAGCTATGCCTACTAGGCCGTTCCGTTACACCTCACTCACACGCGTTATCACGCACGCACGCACACACTCTCTCCCTCACGCACGCGCGCACACACGTGCATGACTCACACTCCCTCACGCACGCGCACACACACTCACATGTGCATGACTCACACACGCTCTCCCTCACGCACGCACGCGCACACACGTGCATGGCTCACACTCTCCCTCAGGCACGCACGCCGCGACACACACGTGCATGACTCACACACACTCTCCCTCACGCACGCACACACACACATGTGCATGACTCACACACACTCTCCCTCACGCACGCACGCACACACACAAACACAAACAAACACGCATGCTCACCGAGCGCCTTCATGTATTCCTCGAAGTTCTGGCTGTCCTTGAGGTTCCATGTTCCTACGAAGGTGTCCATGCCGGCGGCGGTGAGGTTCGCAACAGAGAGAGAGAGAGGGAGGAGAAGAGAAGAGATGTAGTAGCGAGGGAGCAGTTAGAGAGAATGAGAGAGAAGGGAGCCGGAGTGATAAATAGAGTTGGCGGCGCGGGGCCGGGCTTCGATCCTACTGGCTGGATTTTATACCGGCTGTTCGTGACGTCACCAGGCCGAGCAGAGAGACGGGGGAGGGAGGGAGGGGAGAAGGGGAGGGTGTGTGTGTGTGTGTCTGTGTGTGTGTGTGTGTGTGTGTGTGTGTGTGTGTGTGTGTGTGTGTGTGTGCGTGTGTGTGCGTGTGAGGGTGTGTGTGTGTGAGGGTGTGTGTGTGTGTGTGTGTGTGTGTGTGCGTGTGTGTGGTGTGTGTGTGTGTGTGAGGGTGGGTCGATGGACAAAAAGGCTGAGAGGGAGAGAGAGAAGAAAGAAGGAGGGGGAGAGAGAGGGAAGGGAGGGGAAACGAGGAGAGAGAGAAAGAGAGAGAGCTAGGGAGGGGGAACGGGAGAGGAGAGAGAGAGAGGGGGAACGGGGAGAGGGAGAGAGAGAGAGAGAGGGGGAACGAGGAGAGATAGAGAGAGAGGGGGAGGGAGAGAGAGGGGGGAAACGAGGAGAGGGAGAGAGAGGAGAGAGGGGGAACGGGAGAGGGAGAGAGAGAGAGAGGAACGGGAACGGGGAGAGGGAGAGAGAGAGAGTGGGGAACGGGGAGAGGGAGAGAGAGAGAGGGGGAACGAGGAGAGATAGAGAGAGAGGGGGAGGGAGAGAGAGGGGGGAAACGAGGAGAGGGAGAGAGAGAGAGAGAGGGAACGAGGAGAGATAGAGAGAGAGGGTGAGGAGAGAGAGGGGAACGAGGAGAGATAGAGAGAGAGGGGGAGGGAGAGAGGGGGAAACGAGGGAGAGGAGAGAGAGAGAGAGGGAACGAGAGAGATAGAGAGAGAGAGAGAGAGAGGGGGGAAACGAGAAGAGGAGAGAGAGAAGTATTGTAACAAGAAGGAGGGAGGGGGGCGAGAGAGGGTGTTGTTAGTAAAAAGAAAAGTTGCAGAAAGGACAGAAAAGGAAGGAGGTGGAGCTAAACTTGCAAGGGTGACAGTCCATTTATAATGAAGGGTGCTGAGAGAAGAAGAGAGAAGCGGGGAAAGGACCGTGTCAGAACGGAGTGTGAGGGGTATGACTGATTTGAGGTTAAAAGGAAACACTGGTATTATATTCTTCTGCTCTCTCTACTTCTCTCGTTCTCCCCCTCTCTCTTTCTCTATCTCTATCTTTCTATATCTGTCTATATCTATTTTTCTCTCTATCTTTCTCCCCCCCCCCCCCCTCTCTCTCTACTTCTCTCTTTCCCCCCTCTCTCTCTCTCTCTCTCTATCTGTCCTATATCGCTCCCTTTCTCTCTCTATCTTTCTCCCCCCCCCCCATCTTATGGCGGGTCGGGGAGTACGAACGATAACTGATTATAAAGTCAGCCCCCCCTCAATAGTGAGTGCAGATGCCTCTCTCTCTCGCGGATGAACTCAACTCCTTTTACACCAGGTTTGGAGCGAGCGGTGGCGACGTTAGCTCACCGGCTAACGGGCTAACGACGTCACCGACGCACCGGCTGCCGTGGGCGGAACACAGCGTGAGATTAGCGTTCATGGGTGTAAATACTCTGAAAGTGGCGGGCCCAGATGGATAACAGAACGAATACTTAAGTCCTGTGCAAATCAGCTGGCCCCAGTATTTACATCCATATTCAATCTATCCCTGGCTGAGTCCGTGGTCCCTGCCTGCTTCAAAATGTCGACTATAATCCCTGTGCCAAAAACTCCTCTCCAGCTGGCACTTACCTCTGTGGTCATGAAATGCTTTGAGAGGCTGGTCAAGGACCACATCTGTGCCCCCTCCCTAGTAACATGGACCCACTGCAGTTCGCATATAGGACAAACAGGTCCACTGACGATTGCGGTCTCCCAAGTACTACACAACACACTATCTCACCTTGACAAGTTCAGTTTTCAACACCATAGTCCCCACCAGACTGGTTGACAAGCTGATCGATCTGGGTCTGAGGCTCTGCCATGAGCGCCTGGATCCTGGACTTTCTAAGTGACTGGCCCCAGCGCGGTCAGGGTGGGGGGTCATACTCCAGCAAAAATCACCCCGAGTATCAGGTCCCCCCAGGGCTGCGTCCTGAGCCCCCTGCTGTATTCACTGTACACACATGACTGTGTGGCCAGGTCAGCTCCAACTCCATAGTGAAGTTTGCGGACGACACGGTGGTGGTGGGGCTGATCTCTAACAATGACGAGAAGGCCTATCGGGAGGAGGTTGATGACTGGCACGCTGGTGCCGGAACAACAGCCTACTCCTGAACATGGTTAAGACTAAAGAGCTGGTCGTGGATTTTAGGAGAATACAGCAGGTGACACACACGCCACTGCGGATAAACAGGCTATCGTGGACAGGGTGAGCAGTTTCAAGTACCTGGAAATCCAACATCACAGAGGACCTGACATGGTCTACACACATAGATTATGTGGTGAAAAAGGTGAAACAGCGCCTCTATCACCTGAGACAGCTAAGGAAGTATCGGGGAAGATACTCCACTCCTTCTATTCCGGGGCTGTAGAGAGCATTCTGACTGGAAACATCACTGCTGGTTTGGAAACAGCACGGCACAGGACAGGAAGGCACTCAGAGAGTGGTGCGCTCAGCAGAGCGTACTACGGGTATTGCACTACCACCCTGCAGGACTTATATAACAGGAGGTGCAAATCCAGAGCCTGCAGAATTATGAAAGACCCCCACACACCAACAACAGCCTGTTCAAGCTGCTGCGGTCAGGCAAGCGCCTACGGTCACACGCTGCAAGAACAGAGAGACTCCGGCTCAGCTTCTTCCCCCAGGCCATCAGAACACTGAACACTGAACTCTCCACTCACAAGTACACATGAGCACACACAGACACACATACACACACACACACACACACACACAACACTCATGCGGCAACCGCTAAAACAATCACTTTAAACAAAATGTCACTTTAAAAAATAGAAAGTAAAGGAAGTAGGTACTGTATAGTATAGTTTAGAGTTAAAGAGTTAAAATTGTAAATTGTATATATATATATATATATATATATATATATATATATATATATATATATATATATTATATTTTTTTTTTTTCCCTCAGTTTTTCTCCATCCCAATGTTAGTTGTTATGCCAATTTCCAATCCCCTTCCTGGTCGCTGCGCACTTACCCCCCACAGTCGGTCTGGGAGAGTGGAGGCTACCACGTGCTTCCTCCGACACATGTGTAGCCAATCAACCGCTTCTTTTCACCTGGCAGCGTGGACTCTCACTGAGAGGGTGTAACGTGTGGAAGGATCACACTACCCCCCTTAGATCCTTTCCTCGCTGAGCAGGCGCCCCGACCTAACTGTAGGAGTCGCTGTTTACAACGACCAGGACCCACCCACCAGCTTTCCCACCCCTAACACTGCCAATTGTGTTAGTATGAACGACCAGCCAACGTCTCCTGCGTTGGTGGCAAGTGCCTTGCCCACTACACCACCTAGCCGCCCCCGTAAATTGTATATTGTATAGTAGTGTATATAGGAACCAGTTTCTCAGGAACTTAGCGTATCTTTTTTTTACCATGCATATCTTGTGTCTTACCTATTTTATTTTTCTATGCCTATTTTATTATTGTATTTAGCTAAATCAATGCGGGCATGACCACCCGTATTTCGCTGTATGCCCTGGTATGTATGTGACAAATAAACCTCTTGATTCTTGATTCTTGATTCTCTCTGTCTCTACTTCTCTCTCTATCTCCCCCCCATTTCTCTCTACTTCTCTCTTTCTACCTCTCTCTCTGTCTATATCTCTATTTTCTCTATATTTCTCCCCCTCTCTCACTCCCCACTCCCCCCCCCCCCTCTCTCTCTCTCTCTCTCTCTCTCTCTCTCTCTCTCTCTCTCTCTCTCTCTCTCTCTCTCTCTCTCTCTCTATCTATTGTTGCTTATCGTTCCACTCCATTTCCTTAACTCATTTGACTTCTAATGACCTACTCTGTGGTCAATGCCCTTCAGAGAGAGAGAGAGAGAGAGAGAGAGCGGGGGGGGGGGGGGGGGGGTAGAGAGATTGTGTGTGAGTGTGTGTGTGTGTGTGTGCTTGTGTGCATAACTGTGTGCAGTTGTCTACATGTCTCTCTGTGTGTGCATGCATATGTGTGTGTGTGTGTGTGCTTGTGTGCATAACTGTGCACAGATGTCTACTTGTCTGTGTGTGTGTGCGCGTGTGTGTGTGCATGCATATGTGTGTGTGTCTGTCTCTCTGTGTGTGTGTGTGTGTGTGTGTGTGCGTGCGTGCATAGTGTGTGTCTGTGTGTGTGTGTGTGTGTGTGTGTGTGTGTGTGTGTGTGTGTGTGTGTGTGTGCGTGCGTGTCTGTCTGTGTGTGTCACAGTGACCAGGTCAGAGGGCGTCCTGCACCTTCAGCCCTGCTCTCTGTCTGCCAACACACACACACACACACACACACACACACACACACACACACACACACACACACACACACACACACACACACACACACACACACACACACACACACACACACACACACACACACACACACACACACACACACACACACACACACACACAGTGACGCCAAGTATCGATATTTAAAATCAATAATAGTACTAATCATTTCTTTTTTTGCTTGACAATCCAATTTTACGGCAATAAAAATGATTGGAATGAGGTGAACAGACTGAAAACATTATCTTATTCGATAAAACAGATGATATATACACTACCGTTCAAAAGTGTGGGGTCACTTAGAAATGTCCTTATTTTTTTAAAGAAAAGCACAGTTTTTCAATGAAGATAATATTAAATTAATCAAAAATACACTCTATACATTGTTAATGTGGTAAATGACTATTCTAGCTGCAAACGTCTGGTTTTTAATGGAATATCTACATAGGTGTATAGAGGCCCATTTACAGCAACCATCAATCCAGTGTTCTAATGGTACATTGTGTTTGCTAATCGCGTTAGAAAGCTAATGGATGATTAGAAAAACCTTGAAAACCCTTGTGCAATTACGTTAGCACAGCTGAAAACGGGTTTGCTGGTTAGAGAAGCTATAAAACTAGCCTTCCTTTGAGCTAGTTGAGTATCTGGAGCATCACATTTGTGGGTTCGATTATCGAGGAGGCAGGGCGTGCCTATAGCTACTGCGGGTGGAGACATGTGCAAAGAGATGGTGTGGTGTGTGGGCGTGCGTGCGTCGTCCGTGCATGTGTTTAAACTCTTTATGCAGATGTGAAAACGGGCCGTGGGAAAAGTAAAGAGCATAGTGGAAACTATAACCACAAGCTCTAATCAGAGTAGAAAGAGAAGTGGGTGGCCCCGGTGCACAACTGAGCAAGAAGACAAGTACATTAGAGTCTCTAGTTTGACAGGTTTGGACCAAATGCATAGGGATCTTGCGTGGTAGAGGTAAAGTAGAGGACAGATCGACACGCACCCTACTGACACTATTCAGAAATATAACTGTGTCTAAACAACCAAGCTGCCTGTCCTCAAAAATAACCTTTTCCCAAGACAAACATGAGCACAGGACAAGACAAGTTACCAGGGGCGATGTTTCAATTCCTCTACCGAGATCAAATGCAATGAAAATAACTGCTATGTATAGGGCCATCTCACCGTGGAATAGGTCCATATGCAATTACTCAAGCAACAAGCAAAGACAGCTTTAAAAAGCAATTAAAGAAGTTACTTTTGGGTACAGGCGCAATGCTTGACATATAACATTTTATTATTTTACATTTTGTAATATTTTGATATAATGCTAATGTAATGAGTTGGGTTGGATGGGGGTGGGGAGGGGGGGTTGTTTGATTATGTTATGTATAGTGTTTTGTATGTTTGTTATTGTTGGTTTTATTTTTAACACATTGGACGCCAGACCCGAGATAAGTCCCCATCGCTTGAGCGCCAAACCTGAGAAAAGTCGGGTTTTGGTCATTATTTCCATTCATAATCCATCGAGGGAGCCTGATGTTATCATTGGGAATGGGTCTGAGATCGCAAACGTCCAATACCGCCGCCTTGCTGCCGGTATTGCACATCCTTGGAAACTCTCTGGCTTGGCCTGTACGTCAATCTAAAAAATCCGGTCCGGGTTTTCCTAGTCAGGCATGGCGAGCGGTTATAACACATGGATTGAAGAGAATCAAGTACTCCCGATTCATGTTCTTTGGTGGATTATGTTGGCAACACGATCAACATCAATACTTGGAATGGCGATCAGATAATTGGAATATTCGTTTTGCAGTACATCCTAGTGAAGGTAAGGGCTATATGGTATCAATCTTGCATTGATCCGAGCATGCCTTCATTGTGATCCGAAGGTGTTACTGTAACATTACTCCACAACATATGCCGTTGGTGACGGTCGAAGCATAGAACCCCCCCCCCCACCCACCCTTTCATGCATGCATGATGAAACATAATACCGATAATATAGCGTTGATTTCAGATTGACTGTTGATCCAGGCGAGGAACGCCACGGTTTCTAGTGAAATGCACTAAAACGCTGCATAGCGGCGTTTCCTGCGATTACACAGAATTACTCTAAAACTATACTCATATTCACCACGGTATAAAACGGGAATGTATGGATGAAAAAATTATTTCTTTTTCACAAATTGAACGATAGATACTCGATGTCAAATGGGCAATAGTTTTATATCCATAGCTATGATATTTAATATAGTTTTAGCCCGGCAAACACCGACATGTATCCTCATTCATTAAAGCGCTGGCACACGGCCCACATGGCCCACAGCGACCTCTGGCGCTGAAAGTGTTAATTAGGTTTGTTTGTATTTATTGTTTTCTGTTGACCCCAGGAAGAGTAGCTGTTGCCATTTGTAACAGCTAATGGGGATCCAAATAAACTTAAATTTAAACTTAAACATTAGAGTCTCTAGTTTGAGAAATAGGCGCCTCACAGGTCCTGAACTGGCAGCTTCATTAAATGGTACCCGCAAAACGCCAGTGTCAACGTTTACAGTGAAGAGGCGACTCCGGGATGCTGGCCTTCTAGGCAGAGTGGCAAAGAAAAAGCCATATCTGAGACTGGCCAATAAAAGGAAAAGAGTAATATGGGCAAAAGAACACAGACATTGGACAGAGGAAGATTGGAAAAAAGTGTTATGGACAGACGAATCGAAGTTTGAGGTGTTTGGATCACACAGAAGAACATTTGTGAGATGCAGAACAAGTGAAACGATGCGGGAAGAGTGCCTGACGCCATCTGTCAAGCATGGTGGAGGTAATGTGATGGTCTGGGGCTGCTTTGGTACTGGTAAAGTGGGAGATTTGTACAAGGTAAAAGGGATTTTGAATAAGGAAGGCTACCACTCAATTTTGCAACGTCATGCCATACCCTGTGGACAGCGCTTGGTTGGAGCCAATTTCCTCCTACAACAGGACAATGACCCAAAGCACATGTCCAAATGATGCAAGAACTATTTAGGGAAGAAGCAGGCAGCTGGTATTCTGTCTGTAATGGAGTGGCCAGCGCAGTCACCAGATCTCAACCCCATTGAGCTGTTGTGGGAGCAGCTTGACCGTATGGTACGCAAGAAGGCACTTCAAGCCAATCCAACTTGTGGGCGGTGCTTCAGGAAGCGTGGGGTGACATTTCTTCAGATTCCCTCAACAAATTAACAGCTAGAATGCCTAAGGTCTGCAATGCTATAATTGCTGCAAAGGGCAAGCATTTTTTTTTATCTACTTTTTCTCCCCATTTTCTATTTTTCTCCCTTCTCCAATTTCGTATTGTCAAATTCTACCCTCCCCTGTCTCGAACGCTGTTAGGCCATGCCTCCCACTGGTCGGCTGCAATGTGGACGAAGCCTTGCATCACGTGTCCCCTCTGGTACTCGAGGAGGCAGCCGTCGCATCTTTTCACCTGCACAGCACGATCTCTCAGCGGCGAGGGTCTGCGTGGGAGGGACACGCCGCCCTTGTCGCTTCCTGATTCTACTGCGCAGGCGCACCAACCGACCTGTAGGAGTCGCTGTCCACAATGTCCGATCCCCACCCACCAGCTTCCCACCCCCTAATACTGCCAATTGTGTTAGTATGAACGACCAGCCAAGCTGGTAGCAACGCAGAGAGCTGGGCTCGAACCCAGCATCTCCTGCGTTGGTGGCGGGCGCCTTGCCCACTGCGCCACCTAGCCGCCCCCAAAGGGAGCATTCTTTGACAAAATAATTATTTAAAATAAAAATCATTATTTCTAGTCTTGACTATATTTTCTATTCATTTTGTAACTCATTTGATGAATAAAAGTGTGAGTTTTCATGGAAAACACAAAATTGTCTGGGTGACCCCAAACTTTTGAACGGTAGTGTATATATTTTTGTATTGCAGATGTTAAGGTTTTCCGTTGGGAACATAATTTTCCATTGAAAAAAGGTAGTAAATCACTATATAATAATATTGTGATATTACAATATCGTGATAATCAGGGCTTGACATTAGTAACTTTTTGGCTCACCAGTCACTGTGGCTAGTGGTTTTCCAAAGTCACTAGCCACTCAGCATTTTCACCAGCCGAAAATCTCTCACACACACACACACACACACACACACACACACACACACACACACACACACACACACACACACACACACACACACACACACACACACACACACACACACACACACACACACACACACACACACACACACACACACACACACACACACACACACACACACACATACATTCTATACAAATATCCAGTTTGTTTTTATAGTGTAAAGTTTGGTTACCTGAGACAGAGAGAGAGAGAGAGACTCTCATTACACGCAACGCAAGTAAGCGTGCACTGCGTTCCGAGAGAGAGAGAGAGAGAGAGAGAGAGGGAGAGATAGAGAGAGAGAGGAGAGAGAGAGAGAGAGAGAGAGAGAGAGAGAGAGAGAGAGAGAGAGAGAGAGAGAGAGAGAGAGAGAGAGAGAGAGAGAGAGAGACTCTTCACTACGACTCTAAAAGTGACAGAGTTACACGCCACTGCTGAATTCTACCCGCATTTGGCGGGTGGCGGGTGTTAATGTCAAGCCCTGGTGATAATATTGTATCATGGGGCCTCTGTTGATTCCCACCTCGATTAAATAGCTCACTGATTCTTGAGAGTTGGGACAAAACATGTCCTACATAGAAAAGTCTAATTTATATAAAAAAATAAAGAAATTAATAATGATTGACATACTCACGAAGTTCAATCTAAAGGTATTGTGTATACTGATGTTATGTTTTAGCACATATATTTGTGTTTTGGGGGATATTTGTTTAAATGTATAATCTGTGGTTAGAAGCTCCCATGTTAATTTCCTTGTCCTCAGCAAGGGTCACATTATTGACCAGCCCAAAAAAGATTGAAAAACCTCTCCACTTGTGAAAACATACATATCAAATCAAGGATAAGGGTTATAAATGTATAAAACAATGCATGCCATGAAACTCAAATAATATTTTCCATAGAAATCTGCCTATCAAAGTTGTGTCCTCAGTTTATGTCAACTCCGTCAGACTTTTTCATCAACCTAATTAAATCAGGCAATAGCATGGTCAGCTCTATCCCTGAGGACCCCTTTTCCTTTCCCTGCCTGTGGTGAATGCAACACTACCACACATGGTCTGGTAAATTTGATACGTTTTGATATTTTAGACAAACAATGTCAATATTCCTATGGTCACAGCTGGAACATGTCAACACCATCTCTCCGTTATTATACTTTTAAAAAACAATAGTGGATTGAATTCAAGTGTTTCAGTGAGATTATTAAGACAGCTAGCAACTGCCAAAAAACTAGCTAGCTGCAGTGCACAATACAGGCTTGGAGGGAAAATGTGTGCCTTTTTGTCAACTCCGTCAGACATCAACTCCGTCAGATTTTGTGTCTGACGGAGTTGACGTGTAAGCTGACGGAGTTGACAAATTCATCAATAACCTCATAATATGCTATTATTATACTATTTTTGAACATGGTAAAGGATTTAAATGTTATTTCAGAGTTGTATCTGCACAGAAGTGTGCACATAATAGCATGCATTACAATACACTTCTGACTTTTAGAGCATGGGCAGGCTGTGGTCTGCTTATTGAATAATTGTCTTACTTTCCCAGCACATGTGTTAATACATAAATATAAATATATCACTTGTCTGCGTGGTTGATTGATTGATGTAAAATTTCATAACCCAGTAGGGATACAAGACAGAAGAAAACAGTTATTCTTGTTCTTATACTGTTTACTTAGATCATCATAGCAAAGGTGAACGGTGGTAAACTGTGGATATTTCATCTTACTATCTTTATAATAATTCTTAATATAGGACTGGTCCATGTGTGCATTATCCTTTATCTGACTCTTTCCATCCATAGTGTAATACATTATGGTATGGAGTGATCAACAGGATAATATTTTGCTAGTCAGTTGTCTCAATCTTATCAGTTGTCACAAGTGTAGAGTTCAAGAAAAATCAGGATCGGATAAAAATCAGATCAGGATATTCTAGAAAACAATGCCAGACAGTGCAGGGAGTCTCTCAGACAGGAAAAGCAACGAAGTAAAATGCGAAAAAGGCATTCAAGAGAAATAAAAACGATGAAAGAGAATATTACAAATGTAACAAAGCAACTAAACAACCTGATAAAAACAATAATGCGCAGAAAAAAGGCTACAAATACATCACCACTGGACTCTCGAGGCACAGAAACAAAGAAGATGCTATCAGGAAGCAAAGTAAGGAATCCGAAAATCCAAAAGACCCTTCTATTCCACAACATCCCCAGAAGAGAGCTGAAGACAAACAAACTCCTGGCCCACGGCGCCAAAAACCAGCACTGAGTGTGTCATCGGGCACGATTCTTAAAAAGTATCGTCTTCTTCAACAAATGAAGAGTTTGGGTTAACCTACAAGTTAATGAGAGAAAAGGAGCAGCCTCAGAAAAAGCCAACATTAATACAGGGTATAACACAGACTGTTCAGGATTTCTTCCTGAACTCTACACGTGTGACAACGGATAAGACTGACACAATCAACAGGAACAAGATCAAGCGGCACATAATGATCCTGCTAGACTCCATGCTCAACCTCCACACTGAATTCCAGATTAAGAACCCCACTGTAAAGCTGAGCTATTCTTCATTCTGTGCTCTGAGGCCCTTCTATGTCACAGCACCAAAAGCATCTGATCGGAAGACATGTCTGTGTCAAATACATGAAAATGCATGCTTAATGCTCGAGGTCCTTAAAATGTCTGGTGTTGTGAAGTCAAACAAACTGGATGACAGTTTTCAATTAGTTTGTTGCTCTCCAGCAAGTGAGGCCTGCCTTCTTCGCGCCTGCTCACAATGTCTAAACAAAGGTACAGTTACAACCCAAGAGCAAGACAAAATCGATGTTCAATGGAGGCAGTGGGAGAGAGTTCAAGAAGACACATGCAATGGAATCGTCATGAACACTAAGCTCGTCGAACACCGAGGCAGCCTTTCATTGCTCATCAAACTCTATGAGCAAAAACTCAGAAAGGAAACCACAACACATGTGTGTTCATTGCGAAACCAGTCAAAAGAATACAGCAACACAATTGAGTCCTGTGATGAGAGTACAGCAATCGTCCATGTTGACTTTTCAGAATCCTGGAAATTCAAATATAAAGCTGAAGTTCAGGCCTGCCATTTCGGACAAAATCTGCCACAGATAACACTCCATACCAGAATGTATTACACTAAGGGTGGAAAGGCAGGGTTTTGCACACTGTCAGAGTCAAAGAGACAGGATGCTGCAGCAATCTGGACACAAATGGATCCAATCCTAAAAGATATCAAGACAAAATATCCACAGGTTACCACCGTGCACTTTTGGTCTGATGGTCCAAGCAAACAAGAACAAGAAGAACTTTTTTCTTCTGTCTGGTATCCCACCTACACTGGGGTTTAAAAGGACAACGTGGAACTTCTTCCCCACTTCTCATGGTAAGGGCGCACCAGACGGCATTGGCGGAACAGTAAAAAGAACAGCTGACAACCTGGTCCTGAGAGGAAATTATGTGACAGATGGACACATATTCTTCAAAAAGGTCTCAAACAGTCTGAATGGTGTTCAGCTGTATCATATTGTGGAAGAAGACATGCAAAGATACGACACACTTCTCATGAATCCTCTCAAACCGGTTCCCTCAACAAGACAAATACACCAGATCATCGCACATAAGGACAGGATCCACAACAGACAACTATCCTGCTTTTGCAGCGAGATGTTGGATTGCCAGTGCTTCTGCCCAGCTACCTCCTATTACCATGGCAACCCAGGAGAACAGCAGAGTGATACACGGAGGGCAAGGAAGAAGAGACCTCTGGCCATGTTGTGGGAGGAGATGGAAAATGAGATGGAAGAGGGTATGGAGATGGAAGATGTAATGGAGGAGTTGGACGAAGAACCTTTGAAAGGTCCTGAGGGTACGGTGACAGTAACGACTGTTAGCAGCCTTAGTAATGGAGACTGGTTAGCAGTAGTATATGATGACCACTGGTGGCTAGCCAAGACCATCGATGTGGATAATGAGCAACAAGATGTGAAAGTGGAATTTCTGCATCCCCATGGTCCAACAGAAATGTGGTTCAGCCCAAATGTGGCAAGAAGGATGTCTGTTTTTGCCCAGTTCAAGACATCATAGTGAAACTAATCAGAAATGCAGAAGGAAAGGAAGAGGAGAAGTGGGTGAGAAAGTGGAGATCAGGAAGTGGTGTAGAGGAGGTAGATGAAAACAGGGACGAGAAGAAGGGGTCCTGTTCTCCATTACTGTTTTTGTTGTTGGAAACGGTGCATTTTGTAATAGTTGGAAACAGTGTATGTAAAGTTTGTTGTTTATTACAATTGAGTTAACAAAATGTTCAGTATAAGACAAGGAGTATTAGTTCTTATTATTGTCACTTCCATCTGTTTAAAAAATTGAGCAGAGATGCAAATCCAATTTTGTCAACTCCGTCAGTTTCTCGTCAACACCGTCAGATCATTGTCAACACCGTCAGATATTTATTTTTGTTAATCTTGGGGAAAATACAAATTCCTTCTTCAGTTTATGTTGTTTAAGTAATAAAGGAGCATTAGATCTTCATCCTCTTGTGTCTTATTTACTTAATGATCTTTTTTTTATCATATCAAAATTAAAAACAAAGTTTGAAAATGCTAATATTTCTAACTCTGGGTTTTCAGAATAGTGTGAAATTACACCTGAGGTTTATATATTATATTTTATTGCATACCAGAGTAACTAAACACTATTACAACATACTTCAGAACTTTAGATTCTTGTTGGACTGGAATAATTAGAATTATATACTTTTTTGTGTGTCTGACGGAGTTAATTTGTTGAAAATGTTTTTCTATGTAGAGCCCGCACCTTTACATGGTTAAATAGCTCACACCTTTCTCTACATGAATATATAACTCTAATTAATATAGTGTGCATTCTCAAAATATAATATTTTAAAAGTGTTTTGTCCCAACTCTCAAGAATCAGTGAGCTGTCAATCGATTAAAATATTTAATCGCGATTAATTGCATGATTGTTGTCCCTATAGTTAACTGTGATTAATCGCATGTTAATCACACATTCTTTATCTGTTCAAAATGTACCTTAAAGGGATCGTTTTCAAATGTTTAATATTCTTCTCAACATGGGAGTGGACAGATATGCCTGCTTTATGCAAATGTGGGTTTATTAAATAAAAGAAATAACCAAAATTACGAATATTAGTCCAGAAAAACAGAGATACTGCATTTAGCATCAAATACTGCAAACATGGCAAAGCAACAACAGATGGTCATATTGACCTACTAAATGTAACATTACGTAAGGGATAATGTATAGCTACGAGGTCATTGTCGCAAAATAATTGACCGACACGGAGTTTAAAATACCGAGCCGCCTCGGCGAGGTGTTTTAAACGTCAGTGAAGGTCAATTATTTTGCGACAATGATCGAGTATAGCTATACATTATCCCGCTTATTACATGGCTAACTTACTAACAAACAATATACCTAATTCATTTTACATCGACTCGCAACACTGGTTCTGGCTCCGCTTGTCGCTCCGCCCCCTGTCATCGCCGGCAGCTTCCCCGGCAGCAGAACACCGGCAGTGTCTAATGGACCTGTCTCAAAACCCTGCCCTCTTTTCTTGATCCTCCAATCACAGCTGTCGCTTACCTCTGACTTCCACGTACAAACAAAGTTTGTACGAGGAAGTCAGAGGTAAGCGACAGCTGTGATTGGAGGATCAAGAAAAGGGGCAGGGTTTGAGACAGGTCTATTGCACTGAAACAGTGTGTGTCAGTGGGCTTGATTGCGAACAGCTGCGCACAGCGGTCATTATTGTCCCACAGCGGTCATTATTGTCTGATAACTGACCCCTGACGCGCGCTATTGACCAATCACAAGCAAGCATTTCGGCGAATGTGAAAACGCCATGTAATAATCAGTAATATTGTTACAACCACAGCCAGGGCCTCTCTCTCACCTGCCTATGGCAGCAGGCTTCCACGCCCTTATATGGGCAGCTTCCTGTCCCTGCTTCCACACACCTGAGACTCGTCAGATCATCACCAGGCCTGGATATGAGACCTGTGTTCCTGCCACTCCTCGTCCGAGTGTTGCTTCACCTGCCTTGGTACTAGGACTCCTAACTGTTGCTTGCTCTGTCTCTACACCTGCCCTGCCCTAACCTTGTCTCTCTGGGTGTAGGATGGCACGGCCCCCCGGTCTGCGTCTCTCACCCCGAGACACCACCAGCCTGGACTCTCCCTGGGAATCACATAGCCTGGACTCTCCCTGGGAATCACATGGAGTGACCTTCCTCTCTCCTTTTGCACATTCCAGCCATTCTAACCCCTGTCTGCATGGTACCTGAATTAAACATCCTAAACCGCCTCATTCCAGACGCCCCCCTAACAAATTATGAGTACTCACACAATCTAGTGTGTCCAACTTTACTCCTACCATACAAGTGCATTGGTTTAGTGCACTTCCGGTTGCTACTGAGCGGACATGTTTGTGCGGACCTGTTCTCCCAAACTGGTAAGCAAATGACTGTTTTTACGTTATTTTAATTTTTACGTTACTATTATTATTATTATTATTATTATTATTATTATTATTATTATTATTATTATTATTATTATTATTATTATTATTATTATTATTATTATTATTATTTTTTTTTTTTTTTTTTTTTTTTTTTTTTTTTTTTTTTTTTAAACATTGATCTTAACTGATCACTGTGACTTTATTGCTTTTATCGTTATATATGCCTATATTTGTGTACAGCACTTTGAGCTACATGACATGTATGAAAGGTGCTTTATAAATACTTACTTACTTACTTACTTATAAAGGTTCACTAAAACATCCCCTGTTTTTTTAAAGCATTAAAATTAGGGATGCTCGATATTGGCTTTTTTACTGATACCGATATTCCGATATTGTCCAACTCTTAATTTCCGATACCGATATCAACCGATACCGATATATGCAGGGTTTCCCCGTCCAAAAAACGGAATAATTTCAGGTAACTAATAATTTCACTGGATATATATATAACAAATATTGTTTTTTTTTTTCTTTTTTTTTCAACCGATACTGATATTTTCCGATATCACATTTTACGGCCGATATCGGCAGTAAAATGTGATATCGGACATCCCTAATTAAAATTAAGCATCAAAATGATAGACCTCACTGCATCGCAACAACAGACACACAACAGGTACATTAAGCTAAATTCCCTGGACCCCTCGCACTTCTAAAGCAAACCACACAATGTTATTTTGTCCAATCTCACATGGGGAAAATAAAGGGTCACAAAGGGTCACATCCCCTTCTACTATGTGGAATCAAAACGGTGTCCAATGTTAACAGTGTCCAGTGTGGGTTCTCTCTCTCACACACACACAGTACCATGTGAAGGTCTCTCTCTCACAACAGTACCATATATGGTCCTCTCTCTCTCTCTCTCTCTCTCTCTCTCTCCTCTCTCTCTCTCTCTCTCTCTCTCTCTCTCTCTCACACAGTAGCCTACCATGTGAAGGTCTCTCTCTCACACAGTACTATGTGAAGGTCTCTCTCTCTCTCTCTCTCTCTCTCTCTCTCTCCTCTCTCTCTCTCTCTCTCTCTCTCACGCAGTACTATGTGAAGGTCTCTCTCTCTCTGTCTCTCTCTCTGTCTCTCTCTCTTCTCTCTCTCTCTCTCTCTCTCTCTCTCTCTTCATCTCTCTCTCTCTCTCTCTCTCACGCAGTACCATGTGAAGGTCTCTCTCTCACACAGTACCATTGTCTGGACAGATTGGGCGACAGACAGACACAAGAAATGCATGTATTAAAATGTATTCAGAAATGTTAGTCTGAAGAAATCTGTCACCAAATTAAAATGTTCTTGATATATGAACTGGTATTTCCATTTTACAATAACAAAAAAAAGAAATATCATATATACGTATATATTATACATTTATTTTTTGTAATGTGCGTTATACATAAATAAATAGTGGCGTTAATATGCACTAGCTTTAAGGGCGCTGTTAATGACGTTAACTCTGACAGCCCTAGCGCAGAGTCTTTGTTTAGCTAATCTGGGTGTAGAGCCTCCCAGTTCACCATGGAATCTCTTTCAGAACATCAGCTTGACGCCTTTGCCACATTTCTCAGAGTGGAAAAAGAAGTGCTGTGTCTAAACTAACACACATGCCTCTGACGACATGTACGGGTATGCATCCTGCACAGGTCAGACATTCGTCAACAAACAGGTGCCGAAAAAGAGATGCGTGAGAGTGAGAGGAGGGAGGGAGGGAGGGAGGGTGGGAGGGAGGGAGGGAGGGAGAGAGAGGGAGAGAGAGAGAGGGAGAGAGAGGGGGTGAAGGTGAACTAGTTTTTTACTATGCTCCCAGAGAGGGCAGGGGGTCCTGTCTGTGTGTGTGAGAGAGAGAGAGAGAGAGAGAGAGTGAGAGAGAGAGAGAGAGAGAGAGAGAGAGAGAGAGAGAGAGAGAGAGAGAGAGAGCGAGAGAGCGAGAGAGAGGTCTTATGTAATCGTATGATATATTGGCAGTGCTATCTGCTATGAGATGTCATGTGTAACTGTGATTCATTTTCTTTTACACTTATTACTGTACATTTGACTGTATATTACTGTACATTATTTTAAATAATAAACTAAATGTTCACTGTGAGCGATCTGTGGCGCTGAATTTCCCTCGGGATCAATAAAGTACTTCTATTTTATTCTATTCTATTCAAATTTCCACCGACAGTTCGACCACCATGTTCTTAACCCTTTCACTGCCGCACTACCAAACGGTTAACCCTTTCACTGGGACAATACACAGAAGGTTAACCCTTTCACTGCCACACAACAGCAGGTTAACACACTAACCGTCGGTAGTGTGATAGTAAAGGGTTAACCTTCTGTAGTGTGGCAGTGAAAGGGTTAATAAAGGCCTATTGAGGCGATGGCCCACAACTTTAACTACTTAACTGACGGGCACATTTGTCAGAAAACGCCTGACAATTGCATACCCAAAGTAATCTGCAATTTATTATACTTTATACTTATAGGCTATAGCACATGCATGAGTCTGGTCTCTTTTGAAAGGAAACATTCAGAATTTTCATCCAAAATAGGAAGAATCACTCTGAGTGCCTTTAAAATTTTGAAGTTAAGTTAAGTTAAGTTGTTACGTTTATTTTTTACCTCCATTTGAATTATCTTGCCAACAGAGGCCTCTTACAGGTTCCAGCTGATAGGTATTACCTGGAAACCACAATGGGTCCAAAGTTGATAACAGTACCACAGAAAATGAGTGTTTTACACAACTTTCTATAATGGTATGTCTATGCGTTTTTCCAAAATGGCCACTTTTAAATGTACATGACAGATAGACAGAGAGGCGTTTCAGGTTTTTCTATGAATTGTATCTTAAATTTACATTTACATTTAGTCATTTAGCTGACGTTTTTATCTAAAGTGATTTACAAGTTCTGTACGACAAGTCATCAGGAAGGGGACAACTCTATCAGCTGAGTAACAATGTTCATCAAAGTGTTGAGTGCTACAGTGTAGGTTAGTTTATTAGGACAAATGACTGACAGTAAGGTTAGTTAGGGTTAGATTTTGGTTAGATAATGGTTGAAGAAGTGCATCTTTAGTCGACGGCGAAAGATTGGACGGGTTTCGACTGTGGTGTGCAGTTCGTTCCACCATTGTGGGGCAAGGACTGAGAAAATGCGGCTTCTCCTTGATGACCCTCCCGGAGCTCGGATAGGAGTAGGTCTGAGGCGGCCAGAAGATGCAGAGCGTAGGGGTCTTGAGGGTGTGTAGTTAGAGACCATTAACCGGAGGTAGGCGGGAGCGGTTCCCTTTGCCACACGGTACGCCAGGTCGAGGGCCTTGAAGCGGATTCGTGCGGCAATGGGGAGCCAGTGCAGGTCCCTAAGAAGTGGGGTGACATGGGCGGTGTATCTGTGTGTATCTTAGAATTGTATAACTCTGTCTAACTCCATTAGGAGCCATTTGCTACATCATCCTTGGAATGTTCAATTCTCAAAATTCTATCTCACAAAGTACATGTTTGTTAGGAACCATTAGCTGCTAGAGAGGCAGTAGTGGTTAACGCCCCTCGCTCTGTAGACACATGTACATCTGCAGAACCTTCTCTCCTGTGTCTCCCCTACTCTGTCTCCCTCTCAGCCTTCCTGCTGTCTCAATAAAGAACCTTCTCTCCGGTGTCTCCCCTACTGTCTCCCTCTCAGCCTTCCTACTGTCTCAATAAAGAACCTTCTCTCCTGTCTCACCTATACTCTGTCTCCCTCTCAGCCTTCCTACTGTCTCAATAAATAACTTTCTCTACTCTGTCTCCCTCTCAGCCGTCCTACTGTCTCAATAAAGTACCTTCTCTACTCTGTCTCCTTCTCAGCCTTCCTACTGTCTCAATAAATAACCTTCTCTACTCTGTCTCCTTCTCAGCCATCCTGCTGTCTCAATAAAGTACCTTCTCTACTCTGTCTCCCTCTCAGCCTTCCTACTGTCTCAATAAAGAACCTTCTCTACTCTGTCTCTCTCTCAGCCTTCCTACTGTCTCAATAAAGAACCTCCTCTCATGTGTCTCCTCTACTCTGTCTCCCTCTCAGCCTTCCTACTGTCTCAATAAAGAACCTTCTCTCATGAGTCTCTCCTACTCTGTCTCTCCCTCAGCCTCCCTACTGTCTCAATAAAGAACCTTCTCTCCTGTGTCTCCCCTACTCTGTCTCCCTCTCAGCCTCCCTACTGTCTCAATAAAGAACCTTCTCTCCTGTGTCTCTCCCACTCTGTCTCCCTCTCAGCCTCCCTGCTGTCTCAATAAAGAACCTTCTCTCCTGTGTCTCCTCTACTCTGTCTCCCTCTCAGCCTTCCTACTGTCTCAATAAAGAACCTTCTCTCCTGTGTCTCCCCTACTCTGTCTCCCTCTCAGCCTTCCTGCTGTCTCAATAAAGAACCTTCTCTCCTGTGTCTCCTCTACTCTGTCTCCCTCTCAGCCTTCCTACTGTCTCAATAAAGAACCTTCTCTCCTGTGTCTCCTCTACTCTGTCTCCCTCTCAGCCTTCCTGCTGTCCCTTTAACTCATGGTGCTGTCTGGTGCTACGAATAAAAGCACCCATCAAATGGCTGATGGATGATCAACTATTCACATGGCTGTGATGATCCATCACATGCAGAAATAATTACGGATGGATTAAGATAAGATAAGATATTCCTTTATTGTCATATATCCATAGAATATATAGATTATTACAAAAAACTATCATGGTATTTCCGTCCTTCTCTTGTCACCGCGATGATGGTAGTGATAAAAATATGACGGAAATATCATGATATCACCGGTATCACGGTTTTAAATTGGATTATACTGTCTATGGTACACATCGTGGTGCCATGGCGATACATACCTTCTACCTATGACAGTACCATGGTATGTTATTTATACTGGCTGGGGCAGGGCCGGACTGGGGAAATAATTCATACCGGGAGATATAGCGCGAATATAGCCCCAATCAGGCCACTTTTTAAGCAGGGGGTCTGGGGATCCCCCACCCGGAACATTTGAGTTATGTTGTGAAGGGCCAGATTAAACCGAATATATATATTTATTTATATATATATATTTAATTGTATTTGTATATTCTCTAATATTCCCTGATATCCCTTGTATATTCCTTGTACAATATGCATTGAATATCCATTCTAGCCTACTGAACATCCCATAATAGTCTCCATTCTACTATTGGTCGAGACCTTGGTGCCAGGCTGCCATACCCCTCAGAACTAGTTCAAACGTACCGCTCCACATGTACGAACAAGTCCTAGTTCCGCGTAGGAATCTGGCTACCGCACCACTAATGGGACTATTTGTTCATAGTGCGTATATATACTGCGCTACTAAAGTAGGACTTTCTTTTCAGTCCAGTTTCTTACCCTCCAATAGAGTCACAGACGTAAAGCCTCCCCGCGACGCCACGTGTGGGAGTAAGGCCAAGTTCGCCTACCATCGGTATTGAGACATCGTGTATATTAATATTTGAATAGTCATATTTGGCACTATATCGTCGAGTTGGACGTAGTCTATTAAGCTAATAATAGTCTGTTAATATATAGTGCTTCGTGCGGTGAGAATACTACCGTAGTCAGTACCCCATCGTTTCGGGCAGAGAACTGGCTGCTTACCCAGGGTGGTTGACCCCATGTGAAGCTGCACCCGAGGAGCCCCAGAGCCGACGAGCGAGTGGACCTGTATACCGGATTATTCTACCGACGACAGCCCGCCTTCCCAGGCACGGATTATGCTTTGTATACTTTGATTATTCCATGGATAAAGACCCCCGACACTGCCGTGTGTTGGAACCCCCCCCCCTGGAGAGGACGCAAGGTGAGGAGACGCTCTGCAAGACGAGGTCGCTTCACGTCTCTCCCCCGTGGACCGGAGAGAGCCGGCCCACAAAGAGTCCACCTGCTTTCATCTGTGGTCCAAGGATCGCCGGCGCATTGAACGGCACTACAGTGGGTTCACCTGGGATACCCTTGGCCGGACGAGGCAGCCGGATTCTACCCCCCCCCCCTCCTACTCCTGTCGGCTTACAAGCGACCGGATTAACCCCCTCTAGTGTATCTAGTATATAATCATTAAAGTATCATTGCTGTTATTCCTTAACTATTCCAGGTCGTATATTTACCACCTGCGCCTTCAGAGATTGGACATTCTCTATTGATATACCGACGAATACCCTTTGCCATAAAAGTGCATACTATTTCAATTCATAAATGTAATTAAGTGATTAAGTGCTTGTTCTACACACCATCGCTGTGTAGAAATAAAGACCTGTTTCGACTTCGTACATTTGTGTTGGATCCGTTTCATCTACGTGAGAGTGTTTATGATAATATATTTATGCCGTGTACTGGGTGGCCGAATATTAAGTACAAAGGTAGTGGTAGTAAGTATCATATCTAGTAATACAGTCAGGGAATTGTACCCCTCAGTTACAATTGGTCCTTCGAGCCGGAGGGTAATTAGTGTAATATTAATATAGTGTTATTAATATTGAAATGGCCTATGATGAACACTCCACGAAACGATCCTCCTAACCAACGCCCGCAGCGCGAACAACGGCTCCCTCAGTACTTAGAGGCTTACGCTGTCAGTCAACAACCTAGTCTTCTACTAACAGTAAACGCGGTAAAACTAGAAAGTAAAAGTATGTCTAACCCCAACGCCCAGACTACCCCGACCATAGAGGCCCCTACGGGCTCTAATGTAACTGACCAAGTTCACGGTGGGGACCAGTGGGAACCAGACATGACTTCACACCCCGCCAGTACTGAAGAAGTAGTCCCCGATGAGTCCCGGGAGGAATACAACGCTACCGAGAGAGAACTCGGCACGGAAGAAGACGGGGAGAGCACCGTGGAGATAGAGCTCCAAGGCTCCGCAAGGAGTACCCCGAGGGAAGGCTCCCCTATACAACCGCCTTCTCCCAGCGAGGCAGAGAGGACCCTACAGCAGGCCTTCCTCATCAGCCTGAACGCCGCTGCTGAACGCGACCGACTGCAGATCCAGCAGCGAAGCGAACACGAGCAGATACGTCTAGAAATAAGACGCATTCAGATGGAAGAGAATGTGGCCCGAGAACGAGCCGGTGCTCAACGGGACGCAGCGCGCGACAGACAGCAGTCGCAACTAATAGAACAGCTGATCAGACGGACAACACCCTCTCCCTCCGCCAGAGGCTCCAGGAACTTGTCTAGACACACCTCCAGGGCGGCATCCCCTAGCCGAGTAAACAACCCTGAACTTGACCAACAGACGAGGTCTATACCCCCCACAGACCACCTCCCCCCACCGGTCCAAGCGAGACCTAGCAACCGGGAAGGAGCAGCATATCCTGTGGAGAGGCTAAACCAGAGACTACAAGCACTGGATGACCTAACTGAAGACGAAGAGGAAGAGGAGGAGAACCACGCCCGAAGACAGCACAGTACTCTACCGGACCAGGAGGCCCGGTACAGCCCAGGCTATACTCCCGCGGAGCTGCGCTACAGACCCCCGACTCTATACCCGGGTGAGCACGACGCACGACCCGCACCGAGGAACAGCACCTGGACAAGCGGGCCATGGTACACTGCCGGTACCAGCCCATACCAAGGAGCGGGAGGAGACTCGCCTAGGAGGCCTCTCCCCCAACGCTCGCCGATGTATCCACAGTCAGCGTCATACATTGGCACGCCTATGGTACCCGACTTCACCCAAGAGAACCGGGCCCAGTATACAGAACTCCGCATGTGTCTGGAGACCATGTTGGTGGATGTATTGGATGAACGCCACAAATACGCCATCCTACTGAAGCACTTAAAGGTACCCCGCGCACATAATATAGCGCTCGCCTACGCGACTTCCACCACCCCATACACAGCAGCACTGGTAGCATTGGACCAGAGGTATGGGCGCATATGGGATTACGTGATCCAGGAGATCCGACACATCGACCGCTTACCCCCAGCAATAGACAATCGAGCACTGGACGACCTGTCCATCAGAGTGCAGTCCCTGGTAGGGATGTTGGGAGCGCAAAGAGAGAAGGGGAGGCATGAACTTTACGCCAACTCAAATGTGGAAAGGATCCTGGAGAAGCTGCCGCCCGCTCGTCAGGAGCGCTTTAGGCGGCAGAGGGACCACAGAGACCCGAATGGCCCCGAACCGAACCTCCTCGATCTAGCAGACTTCCTGGCGAGAGAAGTCAGCAGCCTACGGCTAGATACATTCGGACGGAGCACCCCTGGCTCCAGAGAAGGAACCAGACGACTAAATGATGGAAGAAGATCGGTGACTGTGATGCACCAATCGGAGTCAGTACCGAGCAGCAGGAGCCACAGTACCCCCTCCAGAACGGAGAAGTGGAAGATAGTGTGCCCCTACTGTGAGAAAGAACACTGGCTAGCGCAATGTGACTCCTTCCCCAAGCTGAACGTGGAGGAAGCAGGTCAATGGATAAAGTCCAACAAGCGCTGTTCTCGCTGTGCGCGCTCACACATGGCAGCCGAATGCCGCTTAAAGAAAAGGTGCACCAAGTGCGATGGAGCCCATCTGGACATACTTCACGACAGTAACAGACGGCGCCCTTCACCTGCACCATCCAGCCGCAAAGCGAGCGTCATGTACATCGATCCCGCCAGCAGCAGTGGAGCCAGAGTACTCCTAAAAGTAGTGCGTGTGACACTAAGCTACCAGAATAAAGTCCTGGACACTTACGCCGTCCTCGATGACGGGTCAGAGAAGACCCTGCTGCTCGCCTCCGCTGCGGCCCAGCTAGGGCTGCGGGGAAGCGAAACCCAAATGACAATTCGGACAATAAGACGAGATTTGAAGACGATAAAGGGCGAGAATGTCTCATTCTCTATCGCAGCAAGCGGCCAGCCTGAGCGACGGTACCAGATTGCAGACGCTTTCACCAGCCAAGAAATAGGACTGTCGCGGTACACATACCCCGTCGCCAAGCTGATGGAGAAATATGCACATCTGCGCAAGTTACCGATCCCGCTCATAGACAATGCTATGCCGACCCTGTTGATAGGCTCCGACCATGCAGACCTCATTGTCCCGATAGACCGGGTTCATACCGGACCCCGAGGCTGTCCTGCAGCAGTCGAGACCCGTTTGGGATGGACTCTCCAAGGCCCGCTCGCCAAATCTCTCAACCGAAGTACAGCCACTAGATGTCTCCACTCCCGAGTCACAGAGGGAGAAACCGCACTCCTGCAACACGTAGAGCGGCTATGGACCTTGGAACAAATGCCCTTTAAGAACGGAAAGAAAGACATTCGCTCTAAAGATGACATTTACGCCATTCACCTCCTCGAGACAGGGACCAAGAGAGTCCCGGTCAACGGCGTGTTGAGATACGCCACGCCACTCCTGCGGCGAGAAGGAATGCCTACTTTCAACGCCAAGACAGACGCCACAGAACGGTACCTGCTGAACACGGAGCGGCGCTTAGCCAAGAACCCCGCCCAAGAGAGTGTATACCGCGCTGAGATTGAGAAGCTCATCACAGCGGGACACGTCACAAAGATGGACATTAAAGAGGCTGACCAGACCACTGAATCGTGGTACGTGCCCCACCACAAGGTCCATCACAACGGTAAAGACCGCATAGTATTTAACTGCAGCTACCAGATCGGATCCCAAAATCTAAATAAAGAGTTACTGCCCGGTCCCACACTCGGCCCCTCCCTACTCGGCGTTCTACTCCGCTTCCGCCAGGAAAAGGTGGCCATCAGCGGGGACATTAAAGGAATGTTCCTGCAGGTGAGATTAGTAGAGGCGGACAAGCCCCTGTTACGGTTCCTATGGAGAGAGAAGCCAGGAGATGAGCACCCAGCCATCTACCAATGGGAAGTCCTCCCCTTCGGAACGACGTGCAGCCCCTGCTGTGCGACATTTGCACTACAGAAACATGTAGCAGAGGACCCAGCAGCGGACGGAGAGATCTACACAGCATTTGTCCTCGCCCGCTCGAGAATAGCCCCACGCAAGCAACAATCTATCCCACGTCTAGAGCTCTGCGCAGCCCTAGCCGGAGCGCACCTAGCCACGCTCATCCAACGTGAGCTCACCATACCGGTGTCTAGAACAATCCTGTGGTCAGATTCCACGACGGTACTCGCCTGGATCAAATCGGACTCATGCAAGTACAAAGTCTTCGTGGGAGTCAGAGTCACCGAGATTCAAGACTTAACCGAAGAGTTAACCGGAGAAACAGAGTGGCGCTACGTTGATACAAAACAGAACCCAGCTGACGTCATCACCCGGGGGATGCCCCTGGATGACCTCACCCGTCGCAATGTCTACAGTGATGGCCCCGCATTCCTAAGACTCCCGGAAGGACAGTGGCCCACGCCTATCCCGAGGGAAGCAAGTCCAGAGGAGGTGGAAAATAAGAAGTCTGTGTTCTGTGGATTGAGCACCGTAGCCTCCACCGACCCTAACATAGACGATTGCACGTCCATAGAGAGTGCACAACAAAGAACATTCCTGCGGTACCACCCGGAGTGCAAGTCCCCCGCTGATATGTCAGCAGCTAACTACGAGGAAGCAGAATTGCTTCTACTGCAGCGAGCCCAGAGAGACTCGTTCCCCGATGAATTGGCCTGTCTACAGGGAGGAAAGCCCGTCCCATCCGACAGCAGATTAATTCACCTGGCCCCCGAGAGCGACGCTCATACCCTCATCAGAGTGGGTGGTCGCCTACGCAGAGCCCCCAATCTACCGGATGACATTAAATACCCGATCGTATTGAACAGCCGACACAAGGTCACAGAGCTGATTATAAAGAAATACGATGAGGATGTACATCACGCAGGAGCAGAAAGAGTCTTCGCGGAAATCAGACGTCGTTACTGGATCCTACAAGGAAGAGAGGCGGTACGACGCTTCCAGCGAACATGTCTAGACTGCCGCAAGTGGCGCGCGCAGCCCAGCATACCAAGGATGGCTGACCTTCCTCCATGTCGCCTCCGAATCGGTGACAAGCCATTCCACTCAACGGGTATGGACTGCTTTGGCCCGCTGCACATAAAGAAAGGAAGAGGAACCGAGAAGCGGTGGGGTATTGTATTCAAATGCATGACCACCAGAGCGATACACATCGAGCTTCTCCCGACCATGAGCACAGACTCATTCCTTATGGCCTTCCGAAGATTCACATCACGGAAAGGAAGACCGTCTACCCTATTGTCCGATCATGGGACAAACTTCAAAGGCGGCGAAAGAGAGCTGAGAGAGAGCTTCCACGCTATGGGCCCAGAACTTAAGACCCACCTCGCTCCAGCACAGGTTGATTTCCAATTCAACCCCCCAAACGCACCCCACTTCGGTGGCACTTGGGAACGAGAAGTGCGCTCCATAAAGACAGCCCTGTACGCAGTACTTGGGGCCCAGACTGAGGCGGAAGAAGTCCTAATGACAGTCCTCACGGAGATTGAGGGAGTACTTAACTCGAAGCCCCTCGGATATGTCTCCAGTGATGTGGCGGATATCGACCCAGTTACCCCCAACACACTCCTGATGGGGCGGCTAGATCCTGCATTACCCCAGACAATGTACCGGCCTGAAGAAGCGAACGGCCGACGAATGTGGAGGTACAGCCAAGTATTAGCCGACAAGTTTTGGAACAGTTTCCTACTGCACTACCTACCGTCTCTACAGACCCGCCAGAAGTGGGTAAAGGAGAGAGACAATTTGACAGAAGGAACAGTCGTCATGATTATTGATCAATCACTGCCCAGAGCTATGTGGCCGGCCGGCCGCGTAAGCAAAGTGATCACCGGTGCCGACGGCAAGGTCCGAGCAGCTGAAGTGCTCGTCCAGGGTCGCACTTACACCCGTCCCGTGGCAAGGCTCATAGAACTGCCTCGACTCCCAGACACAATCGATGATGACCATGACCCTACAACCCTATGACTTTGTGAAGTTGACTGACCCCTACAGCAAACCCTTATGTGTAAATAGACAACGCGATTAATCTGTCTCTGTTTAACTGATTAGGTCTGGGACCTATTCAGGGGGTGGCTGTTGTGAAGGGCCAGATTAAACCGAATATATATATTTATTTATATATATATATTTAATTGTATTTGTATATTCTCTAATATTCCCTGATATCCCTTGTATATTCCTTGTACAATATGCATTGAATATCCATTCTAGCCTACTGAACATCCCATAATAGTCTCCATTCTACTATTGGTCGAGACCTTGGTGCCAGGCTGCCATACCCCTCAGACCCAGTTCAAACGTACCGCTCCACATGTACGAACAAGTCCTAGTTCCGCGTAGGAATCTGGCTACCGCACCACTAATGGGACTATTTGTTCATAGTGCGTATATATACTGCGCTACTAAAGTAGGACTTTCTTTTCAGTCCAGTTTCTTACCCTCCAATAGAGTCACAGACGTAAAGCCTCCCCGCGACGCCACGTGTGGGAGTAAGGCCAAGTTCGCCTACCATCGGTATTGAGACATCGTGTATATTAATATTTGAATAGTCATATTTGGCACTATATTAGCTTAATCGTCTATTAAGCTAATAATAGTCTGTTAATATATAGTGCTTCGTGCGGTGAGAATACTACCGTAGTCAGTACCCCATCGTTTCGGGCAGCGAACTGGCTGCTTACCCAGGGTGGTTGACCCCATGTGAAGCTGCACCCGAGGAGCCCCAGAGCCGACGAGCGAGTGGACCTGTATACCGGATTATTCTACCGACGACAGCCCGCCTTCCCAGGCACGGATTATGCTTTGTATACTTTGATTATTCCATGGATAAAGACCCCCGACACTGCCGTGTGTTGGAACCCCCCCCCCTGGAGAGGACGCAAGGTGAGGAGACGCTCTGCAAGACGAGGTCGCTTCACGTCTCTCCCCCGTGGACCGGAGAGAGCCGGCCCACAAAGAGTCCACCTGCTTTCATCTGTGGTCCAAGGATCGCCGGCGCATTGAACGGCACTACAGTGGGTTCACCTGGGATACCCTTGGCCGGACGAGGCAGCCGGATTCTACCCCCCCCCCCTCCTACTCCTGTCGGCTTACAAGCGACCGGATTAACCCCCTCTAGTGTATCTAGTATATAATCATTAAAGTATCATTGCTGTTATTCCTTAACTATTCCAGGTCGTATATTTACCACCTGCGCCTTCAGAGATTGGACATTCTCTATTGATATACCGACGAATACCCTTTGCCATAAAAGTGCATACTATTTCAATTCATAAATGTAATTAAGTGATTAAGTGCTTGTTCTACACACCATCGCTGTGTAGAAATAAAGACCTGTTTCGACTTCGTACATTTGTGTTGGATCCGTTTCATCTACGTGAGAGTGTTTATGATAATATATTTATGCCGTGTACTGGGTGGCCGAATATTAAGTACAAAGGTAGTGGTAGTAAGTATCATATCTAGTAATACAGTCAGGGAATTGTACCCCTCAGTTACAAGTTACAAAGACTTAATTTCCTGCATTCTGGTGAATTTTAGTGCATGTGAATCACATACTAATGAGCCAACAATTGCTTAGTACAATGTACTGTTATGAACCTCAAATAAAACTGTTGTGGCACTAGCAATGGTACTCTCTCCACCTTCAAAAATAAAAAAGCAAGAGCACAACATATTTTTCTATTTACTATTATAATACAGTTAGCCACTCTCTCCACCTATTCAAACAAGGCAAGAGCACAATACCATATTCACTTTACTGATGCACTACCCATCAACAGTTAAAATAGCCCTTTACACAAACATTAAATAACAGACCTTTCATTACAATACTATAATAACAGTAGCCACTGCCAGAATAGTGACACATGTATCACGTGTGGTGAGCATTGCGTTGTCTCAATCATTTTAACTATAAAATGAGCTCAAAGTATGAGCTCACTGACTGAAATTTCCAACAAAAAGCACCAATTGTCAAATAATATTGATCACATTAACTAGACTAGATGTTTTTGAGGAAATTAGAAAGGGAACAACAACTTAACCCTTGTGTCTGATCAGATTCTTATTTTTTTGATAACTTTGCAGTGATTATGTTTGTAGCCAATGTGGCAAAGGTGTGTAATCTTTGAATTATCTTGGAATTATTTTGACTCTCTCTTTCATAAATTGTTTATTCAACTTCAGCCCCAATCATAACCACCACATATTGTTTTTTGTAATGTCAGATTTAAGTGCCATCTGCCATTCCATTCGCCGCCTCCACTGTCAATCAGTTGTATCGCCTGGTCCCGCCTCCACCAATCACAAGCGGCAGCACGGCTCCATTGTGTGTGTGTCCGCTTGAGGGAGAGAGAGTCAGTTCTATTTTGTTATGGATCTCGCTCAGCATCCTACTTGCACTGTACTTCACTTTGTGCACATGCACTGAATAAAAAATTCCACCATGTACCTTCGGTAGATCCCCACTTGATGAGGTTGTTAGTAGAAGAAAGTTGGAAAACAAGAGATACGTTGACATCATATCTTTTTTTTTTATCCACTTTTTCTCCCACTTTTCTATATTTTCTCCCATCCCAATTTCGTATCATCCAATTCAACCCTCCCCTGTCACGGACGCTGTTTCTTGCCTCCCACAAGCCGGCTGCAATGTGGACTAAGTCATACATAGCACAAGTCCCCTCCGGTACTTGAGGTAACAGCAGTCGCATCTTTTCACCTGCGCAGCTCGATCTCTCAGTGGCGAGGAGTAACGCGTGGGAGGCTCACGCTGCCCCCGACACTTCCTGATTCTACTGCGCAGGCGCACCAACCGACCTGTAGGAGTCGCTGTCCACAACGCCCGATCCCCACCCATCAGTTTCCCACCCCCTAATACGGCCAATGTGTATTAGTACGGACGACCAGCTAAACTGAAAGCAAATGTGGAGCGCTGGGTTCGAACTGACGAGCCCAGCGTCTCCAGCATTTCGTGGCGAGTGCCTTGCCCACTACGCCATGTAGCCGATTACGTTGACATCATATCTTTATTTTCTCTCTCACTATTTTCGAGAAAATACGGCGATATTGTCTTCGTTACTGGAGTGTCTGGAAGATGATGATCATTCTAAACCTCCACCGGTTTTTTCGTATTAGGAGCTCACGCCGCTGACATGCTTCCCAACTACAATCCTCCTTGCTGCGGCTGGATGGGGTAAAGACCCTCCAGCAACACAGCTGGACTGTAGGACGCACCGACTGTTGTGAGAAGCGGTGGTTTCCAGGTTGGGTATGTACTGTTGGCTTGCGAGCTCTGGTTGTTGTTGATGCTATGGGGGTTAGCTAACAATTTACGAAACGCCGACCCCAGGCTAGGGTCCTCTGCTCGGCTTAAAACGGCGATCAGAGGATCTTGGCCTGACGCCCATGATGGCTAATCTAGTGGCCCGCGCTAGGTTCTGGTGATCCCAGGATTCTAGAGCGGATGCTTCTCTGTCCCGTGCAGGCCCCATCTTTCATATACAAATGAAAGTTTACCCTAACGAGGAAATGTGGGCATAAGATCTTCTTTATCGGAAGTTCCATGCTCAAAGGGCCCCGTGTGTGTCTGGATCACCGTTGACAACTGTGTTCTGACATTTCTTTTTCTTTTCCCTGTTAGGGAAGGGATTGGGACAGCGGCCTGTCTGAAGTGTGGCTTGTTATGTCATTGTATGCAGTTCAGGTGATGACTGGTTAGCTTGCATGCTAGTTATGGACTGTCAGAGTATTAGAGTCATTATGGTAACCTGCTGTACGTCAGTGTGGTAACACTGGGTTTTACGACGTTAGACCGACTTACGTACTGACTGCATGTGGCTCGCTTGTGTGTATGCTCAACAACGTTATATAAAGTATTACCTCAACAAAGATACTAGACTGGACATTCCATGTTTATTACATGGTGTCAGAAGCGGGGTATTTTCGTCTACTAAGAGAGTGAATCATGGCGAAGTTTAACCCACCAGAAAGTTTTTCTTTCGATAAACCAACGGAGTGGACAGACTGGAGGAGGCGGTTTGAGAGGTATCGAACAGCTACGGAGCTCACCAAGAAGCCTGGTGATGTACAGGTTTCTGCGTTGATATACGCAATGGGGAGTGAAGCTGAAAATATTTTCAAATCGTTCACGTTTGATGATGATGATGACGAGAACAACTACAGGATAGTGTTGGGGAAGTTTGATGGCTATTTTTTCCCTAGACGAAACGTGATTCATGAGCGTGCCGTGTTTCATCAGAGAGTGCAGCGGGCGGGAGAGCTGCCAGAGACATTTATCAGAGCTCTCTACGATCTATCAGAACACTGTGATTTCGGTCGGTGTAGGGATGAAAACATCCGAGACCGGATCGTAGTGGGGATTCAGGATAAAGAACAGTCTCGTAAGTTGCAAATGATGTCAGACCTCACCTTAGCGCAAACTATACAGTCTGTACGCCAGTCAGAGACGGTTAACATGCAAGTCAGTGCACAGGGGGAGACTACGGGAGCCGCCGCAGCCATACAAGAGGTACGGGGAGCGCGGAGAGAGAACCCCAGATGGCAAGGGAGGAGCTATGCCAAGGGAGGAGGAAAGGGCGCGGAACACGGAGGGAAGTGCGGCCGTTGTGGGAAAATGGCGCACAAGGATCCAGAGTGGTGCCCCGCACGAAATTCAACTTGCAATAAATGCAACAGGACTGGGCACTGGCATAGTCAGTGCAAATCCAAAGCGGTGAGTGAAGTAACAGAGACAGATGAACAGAGTGAATACTTCTTGGGATCAGTGAATGCAAACACTGGTAATGAGCAGTGGACAGTGCAGCTCCTCATTGGTGCAACACCAGTGCAGTTCAAGATTGATACTGGGGCAGATGCTAGTGTTATGTGCGAGGAGACTTTTAATGTGCTTATCCCAGAGAGGGAACTAAGCCAGACCAGCGTATCACTGAGCAGCCCAGGGGGTAAATTAGATTGTCAAGGACAATTTCAAGTCAGCACTGCATACAAGGACAAATCATACTCATTCCCAGTGTGTGTCATCAGAGGGAAGTCTGTCAATAACTTACTCAGCCGGTCCACAGCAGGCCTCGTGAAACGGATCGAGGAGGTCCACGGTGCCTTTGGAGACCATGGCACACTAAAGACAGAGCTGGTAAGGATTAGGCTCAAGGACGACGCCACTCCATACGCGGTGAACACAGCACGCAGAGTCCCAATACCACTCATGCCCAAGGTCAGGGAGGAGCTTCGCCGCATGGAGGAGAACGGCATCATAGAGGTGGTAACCGAGCCAACGGACTGGTGTGCCCCCATGGTGCCTGTGCTCAAAAATAATGGAAAGGCGCGTGTATGTGTTGATCTTAAGAAGCTAAATCAAGAGGTCAAGAGACAGAGATTCATCCTACCTACAGCGGAAGAGATCACAGCCGAGCTGAGTGGAGCAACAATGTTCTCCAGCCTCGATGCAGCCTCAGGGTTCTTCCAGATACCTCTGCACAGCGACAGCACCCGGCTGACCACCTTCATCACTCCATTCGGCAGGTACTGTTTCCGGCGCCTACCGTTTTGGAATAACAAGCGCGCCGGAGATATTCCAAAGGAAGATGACAGAGACACTCCAAGGCCTGCAAGGCGTCGCCGTCTATATGGACGACATCATAGTGTACGGGAAAGATGTGGAAGAACATGACCTCTGCCTCCAGAAGGTCCTAGAGAGAGTCGAGTCTGCTGGGCTCAATCTCAACAAGGACAAGTGCGTGCTCAGGCAGAAGCAGATCCATTTCCTGGGGCAGGTGGTCGATGCCTCGGGCGTGCGGCCAGATCCAGCAAAAGTGCTGGCCATCCGGGAGCTCGCCGCGCCCGAGAACGTGCACGAGCTCAAACGAGTCCTCGGCATGGTGAACTATCTGGGGAAATACGTGCCAAACCTGTCCACAGTGGGCCAGCCACTGTACGAGTTGCTCCGGTCCAAAACAGTCTGGACCTGGGGCCCAGCACAACAAACAGCTTTTGAGAAGTTGAAAGAGCTCCTGATGACATCGCCGGTGTTAACCTTCTACGACGTCAACAGACCCACTGCAGTCTCGGCTGACGCAAGCAGCTACGGGGTCGGTGCGGTGCTGCTGCAGCTCCATGGAGAAGACTGGAAGCCAGTCGCGTACTGCGAGTGTCTGGGCCTGTGAGAGGTTCGAGAAATACCTCTACGGCCTTGAGAGTTTCAAGCTAGTGACGGACCACAAGCCCCTGGTCCCACTAATGAACAGCAAGGATTTGGACAACGTCCCACTAAGGTGCCAGAGACTTCTCATGCGGCTCATGCGCTTTAAGCCAGTGGCAGAGTATGCGCCTGGGAAGACCCTTGTAGTGGCGGACACACTGTCAAGGAGCCCCCTGAGACACACAGAGAACCAGAAAGACACACACTCCGATGTGGAGTGCTACATCGCAGCTGTCATCAACAACGTGCCAGCTACTCCACAGAGGATGGACAGCATCCGAAGAGCTACAGCAGCTGATGAAAAGCTGCAGACAGTGATCAGGTACATCAGGTCAGGATGGCCTGAACACGTGAATACAGTACCAAGCGTCATAAGAGAGTACTTCCCTGCGAAAAGTGAACTTTCAGAGTATGACGGAATGGTCATCAGAGGAAGTCGCATATTGATACCAGGACAGAAATCCTTGAGAGAATCCATGACGGGCATCAAGGGCTCTCAAAGTGTCGGGAGAGGGCAAACGCCTCTGTCTGGTGGCCGGGCATTTCCTCGCAACTGAAACACAAGGTCTTGTCATGTCAGTCCTGCTGTGAGCTGAGAAGAGCGCAACAGAGGGAGCCGTTGATCTCTACTCTGCTCCCTGACAGACCATGGGAGTGTATAGCTCTAGATTTATGTGAGCATAACAAACAGAGCTACTTGATAATCTCAGACTACTACTCTAGATATATAGAGATACTGCACATGACAATGACAACCAGTTCTCAAGTCGCTCTGAAGCTGAAAACAATGTGTGCCCGTTATGGCGTCCCGGACGTGGTCGTAAGCGACAACGGGCCACAATTCTCGAGCGCTGAGTTTCGAGACCTAGCCTGTGAGCTTGACTTCAAACATATCACCTCAAGCCCACACAACCCACAAGGCAATGGTCACGCGGAGAGGACGGTGCAGACCGCAAAGCGAATCCTGAAACAGATGGACCCTCTCATCACACTCATGTGCTACAGGTCGACACCATGTAGCACCACAGGGGCCAGCCCAGCTGAACTTCTGATGGGTCGGAAAATGAGAACGACACTGCCTACACTCGAGAGGAACTCGCAGCCCTCATGGCCAGACAAGCGACAGATCAAGCAGAAGGACGAGGCTGAAAAGAAGAAGCAAGCCTTCTACTACAACCAACGTCACGGGGCAAGACCCCTACCTCCACTACAGCCTGGTGGTAATGTCCTCACCAAGCTGGACCACCAGAAATCCTGGACAGCCCCTGCAGTAGTGACCAGTGAGAGTGTCACGCCACGCTCTTACATCATTGAGACGCAGCAGGGAGCGTCATTCCGGCGCAGCCGGCGCCACCTCCAGGGGGTACCCTCCCCAGGGCCAGTTGGGAGCACAGCACCAGTCTCACCTGTTCCCAAGGACACCGGTCAAGAGCCAGGTAACACCAGTGTCGACGTGCCTGCTGGTACTGAAGGACTGTCACAGTCCAGGTCTGGACGGGTCCTTAGGCCAGTTGTCAGACTGGACTTGTGAGTTGACATGATGTCACACTCATGGCCTTTCAGGGGGGGGGAAATGAGGGAAAAGAGTTCCAGATGGTAACGTTAACCACATAACGAAATGTTAAAAGAGTTCCAGAATGTAAACCACATAACCACATAACAAATGTCAAAAGAGTTCCGGAATGTAAACTGTTGCGATTTAATAATCATTTGCTACTGTCAGAGTATTAGAGTCATTACGGTAACCTGCCGTATGTCAGTGTGGTAACACTGGGTTTTACGACGTTAGACCGACTTACATACTGACTGCATGTGGCTCGCTTGTGTGTATGCTCAACAACGTTATATAAAGTATTACCTCAACAAAGATACTAGACTGGACATTCCGTGTTTATTACATGGACTACTGCCAGTCAGCTGTTAGCTGCGCAGCTGTTAGCTGCGGCGTTAGCTTGCTGTGTTTACCAGGCTGGTATACGTTAGCTTGTTGCTATCAGCCGATCGGCTGTTAGCTTAATGCTACACTGTTGAACGTTCTGTGACTATAACATGCCTTAAACACTCTGACTACGACGTCATCTTTGACAGAGGATGTTAGTCGAACCTACCGGGAGCCCGGCCGGCGAGGACTGCGTCAACATGGAGAACCGTCGTCGACACAGGAATGCTGTGTTTACCGTCGGTGCCCCGTTAGCCAGACTGCAGTTCGCTTGGCCTGCGCTCACGGTAGGAAGGTCCCGACCAGACCTTAAACACGTCTTCTTCCTTCCCTTCTAAATGTTTTGTAATAACGATGTTTTTCAAAACGGGTGTTGCTGCAATACATTGAGGATACGACGCGTGTTGTGTGTGAATTGTCTTGTCACTGGTATAGCTTCTCCATACAAATCGGGTTGTTGTTACATGTGTAAAAATTATCTGGTTAGTTATGTTGAGAACATCATGTGTGTTCATGTACCGTGTACTCACAACTAAGGGGGTTACTTAACCTATAAAGCTATGCTTAGTGACATATGAGTGAAGAATGAATTCTTTTCTCAGCCTGTAATGACAATGAACAGTGTGTTCACATATTAACAGGTTTACCTGTTCAACTGGGCCGTATCAAGGGTAAGGTAGGAGGGGTGTTCCCCCCGGTTCCCTGGGGCTTCCCCACCCTCCTCTCAGACATGTTGTTTACAATATATTGTGTCACTGTGTTGTGGGGATACGATGTAACCCTTAGCTTAGTTGCTGGGGTTGTGCTAAACCGCTTGAGAAACTATATTTTCCTAAAGAAAAGATTGTTTGGTCACTTTTCGTGTGCGCTTAGCAAGGCCTGTGGCCGATACTAATCGAGAATTATGTATTCTCTCGTTATGAAAAACGGTGTTCCTCTATAGCAAGAGTGTACTTGCCATTTTTTGTGGTGATAAAGGGTTGTGTGTGTCTTGTGATCTATAACTGGGTTAGGTTGGCCACAGAAGCACATGTGTAAGTCTGGTACCGGGGCTCTTAAGGGGGCCCTCTCTATTCTGTGTTTTTTCCTTAGTAAAAATCAGATAGCAGGTTAGCACATGAGCTGTGTGAAGCTGTTAGACACTTCATGTATCTGACTATGATGTGTGTCATGCTCTTTTTTGTCATTACATCGTATCATGGGTGTGGGGTAGTGTTGTCACGATACTGGAATTTCGACTTCGATACGATACCTTGAAAAGTATCGATACTTCGATACCATTTCGATATCAAAAAAAAAAAAATATATATTATATATATATATATTTTTTTTTTTTTTTTTTTAAACAAATTTAGCTTTTGTTGCTGGTTGATTCTCCTCAGCTTCTCTCTGGTACTATAAGATAAGATAAATATAACACTTTTAAAACCCTTTGTTTATCTTTAGATCACACATTTAAAAATAACTGTTCATCTCACTTCAATCATTTTTATTGCAGATGCAGAAGTTAGAACATAGTATTTTCTCAAGCAGACAGATGTAAACACTCACTGTAATCTGTGTTGCATGTACCTGACAAACTGAACTGTTTGTATTACAGTTGGTAACAGTTTTGATAAAGATAACAGGGCGAGGGCTATATGTGTAACATATATAACTTCACAACAGCAAAATTACTAGTACTAGTAGTAGTAAACAATAATTAAAACTTTTTTTTGCATTAGTGAAAACAATAAGGACACATTCAAAAGGCAGGGTAAGAAAAAAGTGCAATCTTATGCATTTTCAAGTCAAGTTCTTCTTAGGTAGTGCATTACCTTCTCATACCATTACACCTACTAATACCACCTTCTCATACCTTCTCATACAACCTTCTAATACCTTCTCATACCACCTTCTCATACCACCTACTAATACCTTCTCATACCACCTTCTAATACCTTCTCATTACACCTACTAATACCTTCTCATACCACCTTCTAATACCTTCTCATACCACCTTCTAATACCTTCTAATACCTTCTCATTACACCTACTAATACCTTCTCATACCACCTTCTCATACCTTCTCATACCACCTACTAATACCTTCTCATACCACCTTCTAATACCTTCTCATACCACCTTCTCATACCTTCTCATACCACCTACACCTACTAATACCTTCTCATACCAACTTCTAATACCTTCATACCACCTACTAATACCTTCTCATACCACCTTCTAATACCTTCTCATACCACCTTCTCATACCTTCTACATTACCTAGTGATACACATAAAGCATAAGAGCCGTGGAAGGCTCGCCGTCGTCGGGTAGAGTAATCCAATATACAGGTCCAGTCGCTCTTGACCCGGAGCTCCTCGGATGCAATCACCACTAGGGGTCTGACCAGCCTGGATAAGCGTCCAGATAACGTCAGGAACGATGGGGGTACTGATAACTGTAGGACTCGAACCGAACGATGCACAATACCTACTTAGTACTTATACCTTATCATACCTTATATAAAGGCCTCAAGTAAAAAAAAAAACTGCAATCTTATGCATTTTCAAGTAGCAGCCAGCAACTAGCAAATGAAACAATATTCTTCTTGAGGTAGGGCATTTAGACAGCAGAATGACTAAAACAATAATTCAAACTTTTTTGCATTAAGCACACATTCAAAAGGCACTAAAGTGCAAGTACAAAAAAAAAGTGCATTTTCAAGTTAAATTCTTTTTAAATAGGTAGTGCACTTATTCAACGGCCTCAGACTAATCACACATAAGGTGGTGCAAGTAGTGTAATAATGTACTAGCCTAAAGTTTCTTTACAACTTTCAGATTTTTTGCTAGGAACACCAGCATGTCAATGTGCTCCTCTGTAAGCCGTGCCCTTCTTGGACTGCAAATGAGCCCTGACGTACTAAATACACGTTCTGAAGCTGAGCTTGAAGCAGAGATGCACAAATACTTTTTTTTTTTTTTTAAACAAATTTAGCTTTTGTTGCTGGTTGATTCTCCTCAGCTTCTCTCTGGTACTATAAGATAAGATAAATATAACACTTTTAAAACCCTTTGTTTATCTTTAGATCACACATTTAAAAATAACTGTTCATCTCACTTCAATCATTTTTATTGCAGATGCAGAAGTTAGAACATAGTATTTTCTCAAGCAGACAGATGTAAACACTCACTGTAATCTGTGTTGCATGTACCTGACAAACTGAACTGTTTGTATTACAGTTGGTAACAGTTTTGATAAAGATAACAGGGCGAGGGCTATATGTGTAACATATATAACTTCACAACAGCAAAATTACTAGTACTAGTAGTAGTAAACAATAATTAAAACTTTTTTTTGCATTAGTGAAAACAATAAGGACACATTCAAAAGGCAGGGTAAGAAAAAAGTGCAATCTTATGCATTTTCAAGTCAAGTTCTTCTTAGGTAGTGCATTACCTTCTCATACCATTACACCTACTAATACCACCTTCTCATACCTTCTCATACAACCTTCTAATACCTTCTCATACCACCTTCTCATACCACCTACTAATACCTTCTCATACCACCTTCTAATACCTTCTCATTACACCTACTAATACCTTCTCATACCACCTTCTAATACCTTCTCATACCACCTTCTAATACCTTCTAATACCTTCTCATTACACCTACTAATACCTTCTCATACCACCTTCTCATACCTTCTCATACCACCTACTAATACCTTCTCATACCACCTTCTAATACCTTCTCATACCACCTTCTCATACCTTCTCATACCACCTACACCTACTAATACCTTCTCATACCAACTTCTAATACCTTCATACCACCTACTAATACCTTCTCATACCACCTTCTAATACCTTCTCATACCACCTTCTCATACCTTCTACATTACCTAGTGATACACATAAAGCATAAGAGCCGTGGAAGGCTCGCCGTCGTCGGGTAGAGTAATCCAATATACAGGTCCAGTCGCTCTTGACCCGGAGCTCCTCGGATGCAATCACCACTAGGGGTCTGACCAGCCTGGATAAGCGTCCAGATAACGTCAGGAACGATGGGGGTACTGATAACTGTAGGACTCGAACCGAACGATGCACAATACCTACTTAGTACTTATACCTTATCATACCTTATATAAAGGCCTCAAGTAAAAAAAAAAACTGCAATCTTATGCATTTTCAAGTAGCAGCCAGCAACTAGCAAATGAAACAATATTCTTCTTGAGGTAGGGCATTTAGACAGCAGAATGACTAAAACAATAATTCAAACTTTTTTGCATTAAGCACACATTCAAAAGGCACTAAAGTGCAAGTACAAAAAAAAAGTGCATTTTCAAGTTAAATTCTTTTTAAATAGGTAGTGCACTTATTCAACGGCCTCAGACTAATCACACATAAGGTGGTGCAAGTAGTGTAATAATGTACTAGCCTAAAGTTTCTTTACAACTTTCAGATTTTTTGCTAGGAACACCAGCATGTCAATGTGCTCCTCTGTAAGCCGTGCCCTTCTTGGACTGCAAATGAGCCCTGACGTACTAAATACACGTTCTGAAGCTGAGCTTGAAGCAGAGATGCACAAATACTTTTTCGCCAGCTGGGCAAGGTGAGGTAAAGTTCTCTCATGTGTCCTCCACCATGCGAGTGGGTCGTCTCCTGCGCTGAGTTCAGGCATCTTTTCATATATTGTGAACTCGTTTTTTAGTTCAGCCTCTGCGTCCTCTGCATCCTCGCCACCACCATGTTGACCCTTCTTTTCCCCCTGTATGCTGGTTAACAGTCCCTTCAGATCCGTTCTACTTTTCTTCGCTGGTACGCCTGGTAGTGGTAGTGGTTGCATGGCAGTGGCACATGGAGGAGGAGGAGCGGGTGTTTGTCTTCCTGTTTCAGTGCGAGTGTCCATCAGATTTCGTTTGACCTCGTCTCTTAACATAACAAAACTGTCCTTGAACCTTGGGTCGAGAAACGTGGCTGTGTTCAACACCAGCTGCAGAGCCCCGTCGACGTCGTTATATCGTTCGTTGAGATCTGTACCAATATTTTCTTTAAGTTCACATTTGAGGAGGCTGTCATTTTCCTCAATGGTCAAAGTTGAAGATAACTTCCAAATTAGGGGCAGGACAGAGGAGAGTGTGGTGTGCTTTTCACCACTAAGGGCATCAGTGAAAGAGCTGACAGGGCTCAATATATCTTTTACAGTCTCAAGAATTGTAATGTCTGAATCTTTAGGCATGAGGTGCCATTTCTTCCGATCGTCGGCTAGAACTGAACAGACCGCTTGCTGCTGTTCCAGAAATCTCGCCACCATTTGATACGCTGAGTCCCAGCGTGTCGGCTCATCATGGATCAGTTTGTGTTCAGGCAGTTGCAACTCTTTTTGCTTCTGCTTCAGCTGTCGGGACATCTTTGGTGACCTGCTGAAGGCAGACACTGTCTTTCTCAGCCTCGACAGTGCTGCAGACACACGGCCTATATCCAGACCCTTGCTAATGGCTAGGTGAAGGTTGTGCCCAAAGCAGGGGACCCATGTGAAGTCCTGCTTAAATGCTTTCTTGTTATTTGAGGCATTATCAGTGGTGATGCCACTGCCAGCCATATTTGACATGTCCAGCTTCCATGTTTCATGTACCATCTCCTCCAACGCCTCTCTCAAACTGTCCCCCGTGTGCTCTGAGTGCAGCCCAACACAGCCCAAACACCAGCTCTGCATGTCCCAGGATTCTGTAATAAACTGCAGAGTTACTGCCATGAATGTGGACGTGGCCCTGCTGGTCCACAAGTCAGTGGTGCATGAAAATAAGGGTTTCCCCCTAAGGCTCTCCATGATTTTGTCTTTTGTTTCATTATATAGGGCAGGGATTTCAGTTGACATGAAGTGGTTCCGTGAAGGAAGGGAATACTTGTTATTTAACTGTCCAAGCAGTTGTCTGAACCCATGTTTCTCAACAGTATAGACAGGGACCTGATCCATGCATATGTACTCTGCTACAGCCCTGTTAAGTTTCTTGGCTTCCTTTGAGTTTGCATGATACTTCCTTTGTTGTTCAAGTAATGCTGGTAGGGTAGGCTGCTGTGCTGTTGCTGGTCGATTCTCCTCAGCTTCTCTCTGGTACTATAAGAAAAGAGAAATATAAGACTTTTAAAACCCGTTGTTTCTCTCTAAAGAAAGAAATACATAGCAAACATGACTTAGTTATGCAATAGTGCTGCTGCTTTTTATTTGGTTAAAATATTTTAGTTAATAAGACTAAAATATATGACTACAACAATTTTCATTAGAGAGAGAGATTTCTCCGGGGCTGGTAACGTTAACCTCAGAGAGAGAGAGAGAGAGAGAGAGAGAGAGAGAGAGAGAGAGAGAGAGAGAGAGAGAGAGAGAGAGAGAGAGAGAGAGAGAGAGAGAGAGAGAGAGAGAGAGATATTTCTCCGGGGCTGGTAACGTTAACCAACCTCGTGTCGAGTGTAGTATTGTATGACCTCGACATAACGTTTAAACGTAATTTTACTCCGTTTCCATGCGGTAGCCGGCTAGCTAGCATAAGCTAACAGAGGAACGACTAGCAGTAGCTATCTAACGTTAGCTAATAGCTGTAACGTACAACGAATCAGCTGTTGATATGATGCGCCATCAGTAGACAACGTATCTTGTATTAAACTAGAGTTAGTGGTTTAATGCTTCAGTCACAAACCTCTTTCATTTCTTTGTGGAGATCCGCGTGCCGGTCCTTCAGGTGTTTTGCCATATTTGAGGTGTTGGCACCTTTCGTTGGCACTGCCCTGTAACACCGCTTGCAAATGGGCATTGTGACATCTTTAACTTTCCCTTCTGTGTTTACTTCAAAACCGAAGTACTTCCAAACAGCACTTCTGCTGTTTTCTTTATCTTTAAGTTGTGGAGGCGCTGCATCTGCCATCTTAGTTCACTCAGCTAAAATGTTTACTGAAGAGTGAAGACGCCGACGGCTCGCTCTGTGAGGGGGAGGGCTGGAGGGGGAAGCGTGCTCTGAACAGCTGGAGGGGCAAGCGTGCTCTGAACAGCGTGTCAACAAACTTCCGGTAGAACACTGCCAGCGGGTACCGATACTACAGAAAGTATCGGTATTTCGGGAAATGAGTATCGTAACTGTTTTAAATATTCAGTATCGATATTTATCGATACTTCGATATTTTTGACAACACTAGTGTGGGGTCGTAAAGGGGTGAACTGGTAATCCTTTCCTCCCCTTTTGATGGGCAGGGGTTAAAACCTCCTGTCCTTCAAGGTTCCTGTCACGTTGCTGTTCGGCACGTTACAGGGTAAGAGGGGGGGGGGGGGGGGGAGTTTCCTGGTCCCACGCCCTGGAAGATTGGGCGTGTGCACTGCAGAAATCCCCCCGCCATAGAGTACATCACTGTACGCGTCTCTGTTGGTAAGACTTCCGTGAGTTGTTCAGGTCCATATGATGGATCTGTTTCAGGGAGTGGTCAGGGCTCCTCCTCACGAAGCTCCTACTCGGGCCTTCTGTGAGTTAGGACTCTCCTTCCCTGTGAGGGAGCCTCCTCAGAGTTCAGAGCCTCCTCCTCAGATTGTCAAGGTGAGTAGAACTTCAAAAAGGAGTCCTGCTCTATTGTGTGTGTATTCGATTCAATTCGATTATTGAGTGTGTATTGGTTCAGTGCCTCCTCCTCGGAGAGCCCTAACCCAAATTTGACATGGCTCAATGTGCAATATATTCTTTTCAATCTATACAGCTCGCGTGGGAAGTCTCTCTGGGGATTTCTGTCTCCTCCCTATGGGAGGGTGGTGGGATGTAAAAATGTAAACAATTTTTACCCTCAGCGGCGTCACGAGGGATTCATGTCAGTCTGTGTTCTTTCTTTTTTGAATAAAAAGAGGAAGGTACATGAAGCACGACGGCTCTGTGTCGTTCTCCCAGGCGACTTGGAGGAACAATGTTTGGTGTCTTGCTAGACTATCCATTGATGTGTTTGGGTCTCGACGCATACATAGTGCTGGCTCAGGTGTGTTTCTGTGACAGAATCACACAGGGGCTAAGTGCGCCTTGGTTGCTTGTTAAAACAGCGTTTTTATAGGGCAACTGGGATGGAGTTTTGTCTCTTCCGAGCGCCAGTTTACTAGGTTGTCTCGATGAATTCTCGTTCATATCTGGGGGATGTTAACGGAATAGATCTGAACATAGGTAGAGGGGTCTCACGCCCTTGGGGTGGGCCACTGAGCACGGTCTAAATGGGGACTGTCTGGGTGGCGCCCTCTTTTCATGTTTTAGATCGACACGCATACCTACCCCTTCTTCTGGAGTGGGCATGTCGGCGTGGTTAGGACACGGGACTGGTCTGGTCACGCTGGTCTAGGTCAGTTAACCCGTTGTCCACCGGGGATGCAGATCTGCTGTTCTGGTACCCTGAGGGACTTGTGCTTTTTTCGGGGGGAAAAATGCCGGGTCGGTCCGGGTGTCACAGGGTTAGGCGTTATGGAGACCCTATGTTGGGTACATGTTGTACTCTGCACTATCGTAATGGCTTACGGCCATACCAACCTGTCCACGCCCGATCTCGTCCGATCTCGGTAGCTAGAGCAGGTTCGGTCCTGGTTAGTACTTGGTTGGGAGACCGCCTGGGAATACCAAGTGCGGTGTGCTTAGGGCTGGTTCTCCATTATTTTCGCTCCTCTCTCACGTGTGGCTGTTGGGGTGGTCTTGGACCTCCTCTGGTAATCCTGTGCTTCCCGTGCCGCCGGGCCCGGTCCGAAGTAAAGTTTCATTGATACCGGAGGCCTGGGATAACCCTTTTTTGAAAACTGAAACACTTGTACTGCGGTGTAGCCAGTGTATACCCGCAGGTGTGTTTTGGAGTTTTTTCTTGAGGGGTTATAGGAACAACCACCGTCTGTACCGAGCGGGTGGTTGATTCCCTGGTGTGTTGGAGCAGAGTCAACTCCCAGGTTACCGGTTGAGTGTGCCCCTGCACGTTCATGACGTCTGCCAATCATGTCAGCCTTCTCTGCCTCAACCCCTCTGGGTGGGGTTTTTTAATGGAGGCTTTGTCATGGTGATCAACAACGTCAGCTGACTCCTTTGGCGCCTGTCTCGTCCGCAGTGCTCCAGGCTCAGGTTACAGCCTGTTGCCTGGTTTCCCCGGTGCGCTGCCTGCTTCCGTTGGTTAACATTTTTGTGTGCTTACGGCCATGTTGACTGCCTGTTCTGCAGGGTCAGTGTGCCAGGCGGTGTGCTATTGGGGGGAAAGGGCCCGCTCTTGGAGGGGCCTTATCCGAATACGCTGGCGATGTGGTGGGCGGTGTCACTAAGTGACCACCTGGTGGGGTCTTGATTTGTATTTGTATTTATTGGTTTAAAATACAGAGACAGTGCATATTAAGGAACATTTGACTGTAAATATGCCAGTTTAGCCAAGTTGGCAAACTGTAGTCTCTGGGGCAGGTGACATGAGCACAACAATAATTAAAACATAGTACAATAATTAAAACACAGTAGGAATCAGTATAGGTTACAATACACTAAAATACATACAAATAAATACATTAAAATACATTACAATACAACCCCTCAGTTAAAATGGTCGCACACTTGACCATCTCTCAACCATGATTTTAAGTTAGTTTTAAATTAAATGTAACTTTGATACTCCCTGAGCCGTGTTGGCAGACTGTTCCAGGTGATTGCCTGGCGTCATTGACCTCTCCGGGCCCCTGTTTTCCAGGGGATCCAGTCCCTTCAGTGGGTCTGGGTCTTCCTTCGCGCTCCGCTGCTACGGCCTTGCCACGGGGTTGAGTTTGCTCTTAACCCCGTGATTTCTGGGGGCAGTAACGAGGTTGTTCCTTCCGTTCGTTCCCGGGTGGCATGCGGGTTGTGCGTGTAGTCGTGGGGTCAAGCCACGGTCTGCTCACCCTGTGCGTTGAGTTGCTTGAGTGCCTCTTCGCACGGTCGGATCCGTCGCCCTCCCGTGAACCTCCAATAGGGGGGGTATCCTCCATTAGGGAGGGTCGGGGGGCTCGGTCCTCCCCGGTCTGATGGTTGTGGGGGGCCTCAGCGGGGTGTATTTGTCGGGCTATGGCTCGTGCACGAAGTGAAGTACAGTGCAAGTATGATGCTGAGCGTCACCATAACTCATAGAACTTGGTTATATACATAACCTAACGATAGTTCTCCAACTCTGTCGCAGACAGTGAAATCCTGGTTGTTCCCCACCCACCTGGTTATCTAAAAACGATCGCGCTGCGCCGCCGCCACAACTAGAAACAATGGCCTGGCAAAAAAAAAAAAAAATTATAATAAAAAAAAAATATATAATATATATATTTTTTTAATATAATTTTTTTTTTATCTGTGCAGGCCAGGCCACCGGGAAAACTCCCGGTGCTCCCGATGGCCAGTCCGGGCCTGGGCTGGGGGCACCGTGGTAAAACTGAAGTGACCATCAAACTACCAAGATACGTTTTCCTAATTCGTTTTTACACAGATAAAGGCTACTGACTGAAATCTACATGAAATCGACTCACCAACAGGGAGTACTGTTTCAGTTCAGTTTCAGTTTCAGTTTATTTGTTAGAGAGGGACAACATAAATTAAGGAACATTTTATAAAATACTAAAATAGAATGTAAATGTACCCAATTGTAGCCAAAAGGCTAGTTTACATAATAATGGGCTAGTACCTACAGTAGTACAAAAAAGATTAAAACACAAGTACAAACACATTAGCAATAACATACATAATTTAACCCTTATATACACAGCAAATACACAGTTCAATCCCCACATAGTATACACATCAGTGTTCACATCTTTGCTTATCTATCAACCAATTCCTAAGATAAAATTTGAAGGCGTTGAATGAAATGGACTCTCTTAATGTTCTGTGGGATTTTATTCCACTCAGCCGCTGTTTTATAAGAGAAAACTGACTGCCCAAATACGCTCTTTCTAAACGGAGTACTGTGTACTATAGGGAGGTGTAGTGGTTAGTGCTGTTTCCCGCGTGGTCCACCCCTCTCGAAATTGCAATGTATTTCCAATGGGACACATTTCTAAATCGTCTCGTTTAAAACAAATAAAGCATGAACATTGGCATGGTGTACCTTTCTGTGTGTATTCATCCAAAAAAAAAATTATCGTAAAGGTAGCAAAATAACAACGTTTATGTTTTCGTTCACTGAGAAACTACACAATGGCCGGCCCGTGACGTGTATTAGACAACAGCACTGAACGATAAGTGTAGTTCTTTTTTAACGACAAATAAACAAACTTTATTTCAACCAGAAATGCTTAAACAATAATGTTAGTGATAGAAGGGAACTCATTTTGTGCAAAAATGGAAAGCTTGCCAATGTTCATGAGGCAGAATTATTACAATAGCCGATAATAAATTTTCCCAATGAAAATGGACCGCGCAGGAAACTAAAGTGACGCCAGACTACACCTCCCTATAGATTTATTTCTGTGTTCAAGATGGCCGCTCAGATGGCTGACCTCGCGCCCTTGTGACCTCCGGGCACACGCCCCCACATACAGCCCTATGTTTGGCCTGAACACACAGCTGTTGATGAGGACACACACTTCAGAGAGAGAGGGGGGGGGGCTTGAGTGAGTGAGTGTGTGTGTATGTATGTGTGTGCTCATGTGTGCGTGTGCATGTTTGTGTTTGTACTGTCAATAAACCTGGTTCTCTCGCTCATGGGCATGCTTGTGCCGGCGTGTGTGTGCGTGTGTGTGTGTGTGTGTGTGTGTGTGTGCGTGTGTGTGTGTGTGTGTGTGTGTGTGTGTGTGTGTGTGTGTGTGTGTGTGTGTGTGTGTGTGTGCGTGTGCATGCTTGTGCGTGTGTGTGTGTGCGTGTGCATGCTTGTGCGTGGGTGTGTTTGTGTATGAATCATGTGAAGCAGAGACTGACAGCCTTTTGTTTTGAAATGCTATAATTCCTGATAGAAAATGCAACAAACTATAGAGCAGAATTCTTCTGCTATGAGGACGGGATGTACAAGTTTCTCACTGCTCTCCTAGGGCTAGACTGTGTGTGTGTGTGTGCGTGGGTGCGTGTGTGTGTGTGTGTGTGTGTGTGTGTGTGTGTGTGTGTGTGTGTGTGTGTGTGTGTGTAGGTGTGTGTGTGTGTGTGTGTGTGTGTGTGTGTGTGTGTGTGTGTGTGTCTGTGTCTGTGTGTGTCTGTGTGTGTGTGTGTGACCCAGCAAACGAGACAAACATCTGGACTTTTTAAACTTTTTCTATACACACTCACTATCTCTCTCTCTCCCTCTCCCTCTCTCTCTCATTCATTCCGTCCATCCCTCTTATCTCCCTCTCTCTTTCTCTCTCTCTCTCTCTCTCTCTCTCTCTCTCTCTCTCTCTCTCTCTCTCTCTCTCTCTCTCTCTCTCTCTCTCTCTCTCTCTCTCTCTCTCTCTCTCTCTCTCTCTCTCTATCTCTCTCTCTAATAATAATAATAATAATAATAAATTGGATTTGTAATGCACTTTTTGTTCGCTGGGATCCCAAAGTGCTACACTACATGGTTAAAACAGTTAAAAAAAAAAAAATTTGAATAAAATAGTTATTAGTAAAACAAATAAAATAAAATACAGAATAAAAATAGAACATAGTTAATTAAAAACATAGTATAAACAGACAATTTAAAAACAAAGCGCAATCAAATTTAAATAAAAAGCTAACAGTCAAAGGCCTTTTTGAACAGATAGGTTTTCAGGCCTGCTTTGAAAGAGTCCAGGCTCTGTGGTGCCCTCAGCTGGATGGGGAGGCTGTTCCACAGGCGTGGTGCAGCCGTGCTCTCTCTCTCTCTCTCTCTCTCTCTCTCTCTCTCTCTCTCTCTCTCGCTCTCTCTCTCTCTCTCTCTCTCTCTCTCGCTCTCTCTCTCTCTCTCTCAATTTAATAGAGGGGCTTGAAATACCAAAGTGCCAAAAGTATTGCCAAAGTACTCTCTGTCCCACTCTCTCTCCGTCTTCTGCCCATCCCCATCCCTTTAGTCCTGCGCTGCACCACACTAACTCCTTCTCTCCTTTGTCTATTCCTCCCCTCTGTTCTCTTACAATCACCCCACATCACAGCCCGCCCCACATCTCTGTTCTCTTACAATCACCCCACATCACAGCCCGTCGTACTCTACGCACATGTCTATTCTCTCCAGGATCCAGAGTCAGGGTCACTTTGAATTCAAACCTTGAATGTAAAACAGATGCTACATTTTACTGTACATTTGACTGTATATTACTGTCTATTGTCGGACTGTATATTTCAAGAATTTTAGAATGTATATTTGTATTTTGATTTGATTCTTATTCCTATTCTTATCTTTGATTTTTGACCAACTAAATGTTCATTGTGAGAGATCTGTGCTGCTGAATTTCCCTCTAGATTAATAAAGTACTTCTATTCTATTCTATTCTATTCTATTCTATTCTATTCTATTCTATTCTATTCTATTCTATTCTATTCTATTCTATTCTATTATTTGTAATGAAGGAGCATTCATTCACAGGTAGACTGTCTGTCAGTCTGTCAGTCTGTCTGTCTGTCTGTCTGTCTGTCTGTCTGTCTGTCTGTCTGTCTGTCTGTCTGTCTGTCTGTCTGTCTGTCTGTCTGTCTGTCTGTCTGTCTGTCTGTCTGTCTGTCTGTCTGTCTGTCTGTCTGTCTGTCTGTCTGTCTGGCTGTCTGTCTGTCTTCTGTCTGTCTGTCAGTCTGTCTGTCTGTCTGTCTGTCTGTCTGTCTGTCTGTCTGTCTGTCTGTCAGTCAGTCAGTCTGTCTGTCTGTCTGTCTGTCTGTCTGTCTGTCTGTCTGTCTGTCTGTCTGTCTGTCTGTCTGTCTGTCTGTCTGTCTGTCTGTCTGTCTGTCTGTCTGTCTGTCTGTCTGTCGGTCTGTCTGTCTGTCTGTCCTTGGGCCAAACACTTTTTTGGTACAAATTGGGTGGGCAAATTCTAGATTTGATTTTCTTTATTCTTATACATCCCTAGATTATGTTTTGATACGATAGACATTTTGGTTTTGTAGATTATTAGTGGTTATCACTTCCTGAAGGTATGGAGTGCTTTTGTTAAAAAACAGAGTTTTCGCAAAATAAGTCTCCTGCCATATTTTGCTCCCCTTCATAGATTCGCAGGTAGGTCGGGTTGTGGGGGTACTAGAGACATGACCATAATCACGTTTTATGCACCTGAGTCTCCTGAACACATAGAGACAAATGACGATCGGACGCTGAGCTATGGTAACTTTCACGCACCTACCCCCTACCACTACCAGTGAATGCCTCATTGTTGCGGTTTTCCGGAGGTATTATGCGGTAGGTGCACTAAAGTTACCATAGCTCAGCGTAGGGTTTGTCTCTATGTGTTCGGAAGACTGAGGTGCATATTAACCTAATTATGATCATGTCTCTACCACAACCACAGCCCGAGCTGTGAGCGAATTACACGAAGGGGAGCAGAATATAGCAGGGGACTTTTTTGGCTCCACCTGAAAAGTTTAAAAGGCTAAAACATTTGACCTAATAGATATCACCACGAAACTTTCCCAGTTCATTACTTACATTGAGACAATTATTTTCTGTATAAAAGGTTTTTGGAAATCTTATGTATAAATATGCAAATTATGCATTATAAAATGCATACAATATGCGTTCATTTGCATATATTTCCAGAACATTGGTCCATAGATTTCCTTTCTGATTCAGATCTAATCTAATCTAATCTACAGAAACAAAAACAGGGCTCGAGAACAGGACTGAAACAGATACAAGATACAAGATACTTTAATGCCACACAACTATGGTTGGTGGTAATCGTTGGCAGTACAGCATGTTAGTTCAGCACTGGAACATCAACATGGAACATCAAACGCCCCCCTCCCACCTCCCAATCCCCACAATAAATACATAAATACATACAGGACAGTCACATATAACAAGTGTCAGTCAGTATCAGTTCAATTCAGTTCATGTTCACGTCAGTTCGGATGCTTGCCCGTCTGTGCAAGGGGGGGCGGGCCAGGGTGTTTATGTTTAGTGTTCGGACTGCCGTGGGGGAAAAAGCTGTTTGTGAAGCGTGTGTGTCTGGTTGAAATTGACCTGTAGTGACCTGAGGGCATGCGGTGGAATAAGTGGTGTGCTGGGTGGGAGGGATCGTTGACTATTACTAGGGGTATGGAGGCTGCTAGAAAGCATAACCTAAAGACATGTTTAGTGGACCTCAAGGCCTATTTCACTCATTGAAAAGGACTACAATATGGGACCTTTAAAACGATACCTGTTTCAAACCGTATCATTGAAATGTAACAACCTCAGAATGGCTTGGTCTCTTTTAAACAAGAACAGATTATTGCGGTCCTTCTGAGGGATAATTCTAACTACAGTACCCTGGGAAACACATCCACGTTCAACCACATTCTGCTGCAACCATCCAATCAAAGTTTGTGAGTTCCAGTATTTATATGTGTGCTCATAGTGCACAGTTGTACCGCCCTGGCCTATTCCTATTTTTATTATATAATTATTATAATTATTCTATTCGATTGTGCTTCTATGTTCATTTAGTTTATATTCCATTTAATTAGATTCCACCTTTTTATTTTTATTCTACCATAATTGTCTGTCCGTCAATGTCGCACCAAAAACTACCAAATCAAATTCCCTTTATGTGAAAACTACTTGGCAATAAAGACCTTTCTGATTCTAATTCTAAAACTCCAACATTTTGGGAAATTAGCTTATTTAACATCTTCCCTGGAGTTAGACAAGAAGATACATACCTTTTTTGTCTCTGTGCGTGCATTTAGCTTTGGGAACAGTCGCTCCGTTAGCATAGCTTAGCTTCATCACTGGAAGTGAGGCAGGACAGTAGCCTGACGTTCCCTACAGGTTTGTTGATATTCTCATTCCTTCAAAGGATCCGAACCGATTGAAGTTTATGGATACCATGACTTAAAATCCTCTTACCTTGACGATTAAAAGCCTCCCCAATTTAGAAAACAGTAATCCAATGGCTGGTATTGATAATATACTACTAACTACTGGACGCTCGGAGCTAACCAGAGCTAACACAGAACAGGATGGTAAAGCAAATATAATGACTTCCTTTCTGGGTTTTTCAAAATAAAAGTGCGATGTTTATAGCAGCGGAAAATGTTTATTTTGTACATTATCTAACGTTAACACGAACCTAAACTAACTTTAGGTTAGTTGTAACGTTAGTTTAGGTTCGTGTTAACTCGCGGGATGATTCTGACCGGCCCCCAAAAGATTACATGATAATTAATATATATATATATTTTTTTTTACTTTTTTTTTTTTTTCATGTCAACGTTCACACGCACAATTGAGCCAAAAGTCACTCAATTAATGACAAGATTTCATTGATAAATTGAGGGAAAACTTTGCAAGTCGATTTGATGAATTTGACATGCCCAGAGAATTGATGCATTTTGTGAGCAACCCATTTGCCAATGTAGCTGCTATTTCCACAAAAGGACAAGAGTTCCTTGCATCACTTCACATTGATGAAGGTCTCCTGCAACTTGAAATAATTGACATGTAAGCATCATCTGCTCTGAAGCAGGCACTTGAGAATGAATCCACCACAACATGTTGGATAAAGTGTATTCATGTCAACACATTCCCCAAAATAAAAACGCTGGCAATATCTGTGCTAACAATGTTTGGCTCAACATACACCTGTGAATCCAGTTTCTCTCACATGAATGCCATTAAAACAAGCAACGTGCCTCCTTGACAAATGAGCATTTGCATCACTGTTTGCGGGTAGCCCTCACTTCCTATGAACCCTCTTTCTCTGCCATTGCCCAGTCAAAGAAGTGCAATCGCTCTCATTAGATGTGTGTATGTAGGCTAGGCCTGTCTGCCCCCCACCCCCCCTGATGTTTGAGAGTTAAGAGTGGACAATAAGTGCTAATAAGATGCTGTGATTTGCTGTTGTTGCACAGACATGAAGCACTTTTTCATAAGCTCAGCTGCACTATAAATGTGTTTTTTTGTTCAAGTGTTGATGTTAGAATGTTCAGATGCACATCATGCACCTGTTTGTTTTTTATTTTATTTTTATATTGAAATGTTGAAGAGGAGATGTTGCAGTTGTTGCACAGTCATAAATGAAGCACTTTTTGCAGGAGATGTTGCAGATGTGGCACATAAATGAAGCACTTTTTTTGAAAAGTATACTAGTTTTGCAATGTAGTTAAATAAAAGTTGTGAAAATGTGGTTGCGTGTTGTGTCAAGTGTACATATATTCATAGCACGGGGAGGCGCCGTGGCAGTCCGGCCCCTGGCCTTTTGGGTTTCTGACAATGTGGCCCCCTGAACAATTTAGTTGAATAGCCCTGCTGTATACTGTCACGCTCCCAGATCAGCTCATGTCTGGGAGAGAGAATGCCCCAGGCAAGGAGTTGACAGTTGTGTCATACCGCCATCTAGCGGTCACCTGCAGACGATGCAGTCAACACTGATCTTGCTTGGTCACATTAATAACATTCTACTGTGGCAATTAGTGTCTATGTTACAAGTGTTGTCTGTTTAGGTGTTTTCTGTGTTGGCATTCTTATTCTGTGTTTTTGTATTTAGCCTAGTCCTTGTTCCAGTATTGTTGTATTGTATTAGTTCTAGTGCCTTCTTCCCCCAGCTGTTTATCATTAGTAATCATTGTAATTAGTCTGGGTATATTAGTGTCCTGTTCCCACTTCCTGTGTGGCGTCATACCTCTGTGTTCCCATTCCTGTTTGTACATTGCTGCCGTCTGCCTTGCCCTGCTGTTGTTAAGCCTTAGTAAGTTTTATTAGTTTTCTGTTTTGCTCATCTTTGTTTTCGTATCTCAGTCCGTGTTTGTAATTAGCTCCAGCGCTGCTGTGCCCTTTGTTTTGTATCTGTATATATCCCTGCCTTGCTCCTGAGTTCTGATATTAAAAGAACACCACGTTGAGAAGAGCAACCACCGTCTCCTTCCTCCTGTCAATCCGCATATTGGGTTCTTCTGTCTTTTTCTGGGTTCTTCTAATAAAAAAAAAAAAAAATAATAATAAAGTTTTCATCCATTTCTACTAGCGTTAACGTTCCTACGTTAATAGCCTCGATGCTAACTATATACATGGAGAATGCCATTCACATTAGCATGTAGCTAACAACACCGGAGATCTTTTTGTGAGACTAAACTATCCGCTCTTGGTGGTAAATTGTGTTGATGTTGGTTTTGTTTCATCAACAAATGAGAGGCAGAACACACAGTGAATGTATCCGTTTTTGTTTATTGCACTTTTATTGCACTTTGTTTTCTTGCTGAAAAATAAATGCTACGTTGGCTAAATGACTCACGCGAGGTATTTAAAGATGGTGACTTTGTTGTTTTTTAACAGGAAGTGTAGTGACGCGTTCAACCTTTTCTGATTGGTTGAAAATGGCCTTCATGTTTGAACTACATCGCCACCTACTGCTTTGGCATTGTACTACATGTATATAATAGACGAGACAAAACAACGTCTAACTTAACTCTTAGTTGCCTGCCAATACGCAGCGTTCTGAAAAGCTAAATGAAACTAAATGAAATGGCAGCCTTATTTGAGCACTTTATTTTCTAGTAGCTGAGCCAGTTTTATTGTAGTGTGTTTCTTTTTATGACAGTTTTCTTTTGTTTCCTTTTTAACTGACTGAACTTGTATGAACTCCGTTATTAGGAGGTGCCTTTGTGGCTTATTTCAGTTATTTCTATAATACCTCTTTATTTAATTTTTTTATCCACTTTTTCTCCCCATTTTCAATTTTTCTCCCATCCCAATTTCGTATATCCAAATTCTCCCCTCCCCTGTCTTGAACGTTGCTAGATTATGCCGCCCACAGGTCGGTTGTAGTGAGGACAGAAGCCTTGCATCACGTGTCCCCTCCGGTACACGTGGAGGCAGCCTGTCGCATCTTTTCACCGCAGCAGCTCGAACTCTCAGTGGCGAGGAGTAACGCGTGGGAGGCTCACGCTGCCCCCGTCACTTCCTGCTTCCGTCGCACCGGCGTCACCAAACCGACCTGTAGGAGTCGCTGTCCACAACGTCCAATCCCCACCCACCGGCTTTCCCACCCCTAACACTGCCAATTGTGTTAGTATGAACGACCGGCCAGCCGGTAGCAACGCCGAGAGCTGGGCTCGAACCCAGCGTCTCCTGCGTTAGAGGCGAGCGCCTTGCCCACTGCGCCACTCAGCCGCCATAATACCTCGTTATTGAGTGTTGTCCTGTTTTTTGGACTTGATTTATTTTCTTAATACTCATGTTGAGGCTTCCACCTGTAAAGGTTGTTTTTTATTGTTTGCTTTTCCCCTTCTCCTATGTCTGCCTAGCAGTTTATTGGTTATTCGTGACATGAATAACTTAAAGAGTTCCTATTATCTGCTCGTCACCCAAACACCCGCATCAATCAAAATGGACAAAAACTTCAAGCTAAAGTGTTGTTTATGACCATCTAAGAAGGGAAGAAAGATTTTATTGCACTGCACTGTTGCATGATTTTACTCTGTCTATTCTATTCCACTATTTTATTGCACTGCACTATTGCACTATTTTACTCTGTCTGTTCTATTTTACTCTTTTTATTATTGTATATTTTAAAACTGCAATAGAATCAAACCATAAACAAGGTGGCCTATTGGGATGTTAGATTCTAATGTGAAAAACTGTGATTTTATATGTCTGCACTTTATGTGCTCATTTTGTGCCTGTCTTTTTTTCTGTTGTGAAGCACTTTGGGCTGTATGAAAGGTGCTATACAAATAAAGTTTATTATAATGTATTATTATTCTGTCTATTTTACCGCTGTGAAGCACTTTGGGCTGCAATACTTGTATGAAAGGTGCTCTACAAATAAACTTTATTATAATTTAATATTATTCTGTCTATTTTACCGCTGTGAAGCACTTTGGGCTGCAATATACTTGTATGAAAGGTGCTCTACAAATAAAGTTTATTAGTATTGTGATGAATCCGGTGAGGACCAGACTCATCACGGTTCAAATACAAACAAATTCAAATGTCCACACAAGAGCAATATCAATCAATAAGAATATGTATTGAATTAAGGCAAAAATCCAGTTTGATAGGCAAGAGAATGGTCATAGGCAGTTCGGTGGTCAAAAACACAAAACAGGCTCGCAGACAGAAAAAGGGATTGTTCAATACTCAGGGTAGTCACGCGGTCCGCCTAAATATTAAAGGCAACCAACTTGTGTCTAGCCACGCCCAACTTGCGTCTAGCCACGCCCCCGCGGCGACGCGGCAGTAGCAGAGCGGCTCTGCCGCGGAGCGTAGCGGCAGAGCTGAGCTCTGTCGCGGCAGCATTATGTAGCAGTAATCCCCCCTCTTTTAACATTGACAACTAGCTCAACTGGTAGCGCTGCCTTGCTGTGGATCCTGCGGTCCATTGATGACAAGTTCGATTCCCTTCAATTTTTTTATTTTTTTTAACGTGCATTCTTTCGCCGGTTAAGTTTAGGCATGTTAACTTTAAGCATTGTTTCGGAGTTGGTTAAGGTTAGGGTTAAGGTTAGGCATTGTTTCGGAGTTGGTTAAGGTTAGAAGGGTTAAGTTTAGGCGCTGTTTCGGAGCTGGTTAAGGTTAGAGTTTGTCTTAGAGAATGGCAATATTCTTTCGGAGTTGGTTAAGGTTAAGGTTAAGTTTAGGCATTGTTTCGGAGTTGGTTAAGGTTAGGGTTAAGGTTAGGCATTGTTTCGGAGTTGGTTAAGGTTAGAAGGGTTAAGTTTAGGCGCTGTTTCGGAGCTGGTTAAGGTTAGAGTTTGTCTTAGAGAATGGCAATAGACAGCCTATTTCCGCGCTGCAGCTCTCTCGCGCTGCCGCGGTCACATGGGCGTAGTGGCCAATCAGAGAAACGCTAAACACAAGTTGGTTGCCTAAAATATTCACGCGTCCGGTCCAGGGTCAGTACACAAGGGAGAATCTCAGCCAGTCCAGGGTCCAGTACACAAAGAACACCTACTCGCTTTCCTCTCACCTTTTACTACCACTCACCGTCACAACTGAATACTAAATCTCTCTCTTTCTTGTCCACACAACTCCAACTCCTTACTCCGCTCAACTCACTCCTCTCTATCTCAGTGTTAATGTACTGTGTGGGATTTGGTGTGTGCACGTGAGGTGTGTGTCAACTAATTATGTGCAGGTGAACTCTATCAGTACTAATCAGCTAGTGTGTGTGTCTGGAGTGTGTGCATGTGTGTGACTAATGCTGTGCAGGTGTGTTCTACTAATCAGCTACCTAAGTGACTCTACTCCTTCTGTGACAGACATATCTTCCCATCCTTCACATATCCCAAGGAGGGGGGAGGAGATCTGTCACAGTATTATTATTTTAACCTAAATAACGTGTATAATATTTATCCATTATTAGTTTATCCGGTTTGCTGCTCAGGACAACCGGTTTGCCCACCCAGGGTGTGTGTGTGTGTGTGTTTGTGTATGTGCGCATGGATGATCCACCCAGGGTGTGTGTTTGTGTGTGTGTGTGTGTGTGTGTGTGTGTGTGTGTGTGTGTTTGTGTATGTGCGCATGGATGATCCACCCAGGGTGTGTGTTTGTGTGTGTGTGTGTGTGTGTGTGTGTGTGTGTGTGTGTGTGTGTGTGTGTGTGTTTGTGTATGTGCGCATGGATGATCCACCCAGGGTGTGTGTTTGTGTGTGTGTGTGTGTGTGTGTGTGTGTGTGTGTGTGTGTGTGTGTGTGTGTGTGTTTGTGTATGTGCGCATGGATGATCCACCCAGGGTGTGTGTTTGTGTGTGTGTGTGTGTGTGTGTGTGTGTGTGTGTGTGTGTGTGTGTGTGTGTGTGTGTGTGTGTGTGTGTGTGTGTGTGTGTGTGTGTGTGTGTGTGTGTGTGTTTGTGTGTGCAGGGTAATGTATGTGTTTGTGTGTGTTTGTATGTGTGCACAGGGATGGCAGGCACACAGATGTGATTTTTTACTTGTACACTAAATCCCTAGAGGGCTCAGAGCACAAGACAGAGAGAGAGAGAGAGAGCGAGAGAGAGAGAGAGAGAGAGAGAGAGAGAGAGAGAGAGAGAGAGAGAGAGAGAGAGAGAGAGAGAGAGAGAGAGAGAGAGAGAGAGAGAGAGAGAGAGAGAGAGAGAAGATTTGTCAAGAAGCAATGAGTCAACTTGGCAAATCTCCTCTGACCTGAGGGGATTCCTATGATTTAGTATCCTTGCTTCAGAACTGTGCTGAAGTTTGAACTGGCCCTCGGCTGTGTGTGTGTGTGTGTGTGTGTGTGTGTGTGTGTGTGTGTGTGTGTGTGTGTGTGTATGTGTGTGTGTGTGTGTGTGTGTGTGTGTGTCAGCTTTTATCCAAAGAGCTTTACAATTCGTTCCTCACATTCGACCCGTTCACTCACACATTCACATACTGACGGCGGAGCCATGCAAGGTGCCAACCTGCTCATCGGGAGCAGTTAGGGGTTAAGTGTCTTGCTCAAGGACATTCAACATGCTGCTCGGGAGGAGCGGGAATCGAACCGGGAACATCCGGATTACCAGACGACTGCTCTATACCTCCCGAGCCACTGTTGTGTGTGTGTCATTATAGGGGGTCGGAAATAGAAGATGTGTCATTATCTTTCTTCCAACATGGCTGCCTGTAGCCACTGGTAACCATTATTTTAAGAAACATAGGAAAAGCATGATATTACTGTTTCACTGTGACTTGTTTACAAGATCCAATAATAAAACACCAATTTATTACAATTTTGTTGATATATTTCTTATACATCAACACATAGCATATAATACCGTGTATATATATGTATCCACATCTGTCTGTACATACCTGCATATAATCCTTTTTACATATCTGTAGATACTATACATATTGTGACGAGCCTGGTGGGGTTCAGACTTGCCACGGTTCAAATACAAACAAATTCAAATGTCCACACAAGAGCAATATCAATCAATAAGAATATTTATTGAATAAGGGCAGAATCCAGTTCGATAGGCAAGAGAATGGTCGTAATACAGTCCGATGGTCAAAAACACAAAACAGGCTCTCGTACAGAAAAGGGGATTGTTCAATACTCAGAGTAGTCGTCTGGTCCAGGGTCATTACACAAGGGCGTTTTCTCAGCCAGTCCAGGGTCCAGTACACAATGAACACCTTCTCGCCTTCACCTCTCCTCTCACTACCTCTCACCTTACACAACTCTGAATAGCTCAATCTCTCTCTCTATGTCACAACTCCAACCTCACCTCCACTCAACTTACTTCTGACTAACCTAGTGTATTTGTAGTGTGTGTGTCTGGGTGTGTGCACGTGAGACGTGGGTGAACTATTGATGTGCAGGTGTGTTCTATCAGCTACCTAATTGTCTCTCCTCTTTCCGTGGCAATAATATCTCCCATCGTTCACATATCCATGAGAGGGGGGGTGATATCTGCCACAATATGTACATGTCAAATATACAGCATATTATACTGTATATATAATATATTATATATACAGTATATATATATACTGTACATACCTGCATATAATACTTTTTACATAGCTAGCTCTGTGTTGAGAGGCTCTCTTCTTCTCTTCTTTTTACCGTGTTATGTAACTTGTACTGTATGTTATTGTTTTCTTGTTTGTGTATTTGTATTCGCTCTGGTGGCAAACCATGTTTCCCCTCAGGGATTAAGAATAAAAACCATACCATTCTAAACATTCCATGGAGATCTCAACCACGTCCGTCGTCCGGTAAGTTCCGGTAAGTTACTGCACAGCAGAGAGCTAATGTGTGCTTTGGGCACTTTGCTAATGGTCTTTGGAGGTTGGTTAATGGTGATGGTTTTGGTGGCAAAGATTGAGAGAGGATTGTTGTACGGCTTCCAAATTTACTGAGTTTCAACAGCCTGGCGTTCCATACCTTCTCAAACCACACACCCCACACACACCCCACACACACACACACATGCGTGTTGAGGCACGACACAACATGTCATTAACCGGATAACATTATGTAATTCTGGAGATTACATCGTCAGTTTACACAACATAATTTGAGCGTGTCTGTCCGCATAAGCATAGTCCCCACATATACATTCCCTCAGAGAGGCCAGAGAGTAGGGAGCAGTTTGGGGGTTCAGTGCCTTGCTCAAGGGCATTTTAGCAGAGACGATAGCCACCCTATAGCTGCCAGCTCACAGCTGGAACACACATATTCAACTAGCAACCTGTGGTTACTGGTCGGCCGCTTTACCTCTATAGGCCGTTCAGTCAGTATCATCCAACACATCTGGGGGTGTCTATTTAGGGGCAACACATTATGTTTTGTTTTTTTAATGTTACTAAGACAGCCTTTCCCCCCCTGCACCCTACCACCTTTCACTACCACACTACAGAAGGTTCACGTTTCAAGTTCAAGTTTGTTAATTATTAATTGTCACAATAAAATACACGTACTTTACGGTGAAATCATGCTTGGTTCTGTATGAGCCCCTGAGAGTGTGCTTCATACAGTAAAAAAAGTTAGTAAAAAGGTTAACCCTTTCACCACCAACCATCTGTAGTGTGGTAGTGAAAGGGTTAAGATCAGGGTAGCCTGACTGTAACCCTTTTACCCTTAACCCTTTCACTGCCGCACTACCAAAATGGTTAACCCTTTCACTGCGACAATACACAGAAGATTAACCCTTTCACTGCCACACGACAGCCGGTTAACCCCACGACCGTCGGTTGTGTGATAGTAAAGGGTTAACCTTCTGTCATGTGGCAGTGAAAGGGTTAACCTCGCTGTGAGGATCAGGGTTGCCTGACTGTAACCCTTTTATCCTTAACCCCTTCACTGCCGCACTACCAAAACGGTTAACCCTTTCACTGTGACAATACACCGAAGATTAACCCTTTCACTGCCACACGACAGCCGGTTAACCCCACGACCGTCGGTTGTGTGATAGTAAAGGGTTAACCTTCTGTAGTGTGGCAGTGAAAGGGTTAACGACAGGTTATGTATATAACCTAGTTATATGAGTACTGGCTAAGCGTCCCGCTCTTAAGCCATACCGAGATATACCTCATCTCATGTACCTATTGTACTCCATCAACGAATAAAACCAAAATACACCCCTCACCTGCCAGGCCCCGCCCCTTAGTGGCGTGCTACATAGTACTGGGCATGGCCACCACTCACTCTTCCTCGGAAAAAATCTTTTCCAAAGAAAGGTTTCCCCAAGGGAACTCAGGGCACGCTAACCTCTATTGTGACCTCTATTTTTACTTCTATTTTACATGCTATACTATTTTATTTCATACTTATCTTGTCTAGCACAGTCTCTGGAGCGTAACAGTAAGAAGCATTTTGTATAAAAGTATTCTGTACTTCTGTATGACAACTATTAAAGAAACTTGAAACTTGAAACTTGAACTAAGAGCGGGACGCTTAGCCAGTACTCATATAACTAGGTTATATACATAACCTGTCGTTATATTTCGTACTTGCATCGCATCCCGCTCTTAAGCCATACCGAGATATGGGGTAGAGCGGACGCGAGGCCCGACAGATGCACCCCCTGAGGACCCGTAAGCCCACATCAAGGGGAAAGGGGAGTCCCGTCACCCCATCCTTCCTAATGAAGAGGGGGCGCAGTCAACTCCACCCGAGTGCGAACAAGAGGGAACTAGAACCCCTTGAACACACAGCACAGGCGGAACCACGTGTGACACAACACACTGTGGCCCATACCCACACACCCCTGCTACCCCACCAAAGGACGGGAAGCAGGAGAGGCCACAGACCTCAGAACCGCCTGGGAGACAGAACCCCCGGTCATGTCCATGAGGTAAAACCTTACGAAGGGACCCGGGGAGGACCATGAAGCTGCAGCACAGATGTCCTCCACCGAGGCCCCACCCAGCAGAGCGGCAGAGGCTGCCACCCCACGAGTGGAGTGCGCCCTGATGCCCCCAGGGGGAGCCAGCCCGGCCAACGTGTAGCAAAGGGCAATGCCCTCGCACAACCAATGGGACAGGCGCTGTTTCGATAGTGCCTTACCAGCACGAGAACCACCGTAACAGACAAAAACTGATCGGTAGCCCTGAGGCCCTGAGTACGGCTGAGGTAAATCCCCAAGCCCGGACCGGACATGACAGGTGAAGGCCCGCCTCCAACTCACTAGCATGAGGAGGTGGCTGAAACGCCTGAACCACAATATCCCTGGAGCGGAAGGAACTCCGGATATTTGTAGGCACGCAGAGTGGCACCGCAATCGGAACGAAAGACAGGCACTCTGGTCGTACCGAGAGAGCACAAAGCTCACCCACGCGTTTAGCGGAGGTGACGGCCAGCAAGAATGCGGTCTTGAATGACAGCTGTTCCAACGGCGCTTGCTCAAGAGGCTCAAACGGGGCCAAGGACAACCGACCGAGGACCAATTGAAAATCCCAACTCGGAGCCAAAGAGCGTTTTACCGGCTTAACGCGTCGGGCGCCAAGCAGGAAACGCTTCACAAGAGGGTGGCTGAACAAAACATCACCCTCAAATCCCTCATGATAAGAGGATATAGCTGCTGCATATACCCTCACCGTCGAAGCCGACAGTCTATCAAGGAGAGACTGGAGGTAAACAAGGACAGTATCCAGGGGGCAGGACACCGGTCCCTGCCCCCTGCCTTACACCACTCTTGGAACATACGCCATCTGCCCGCGTAAGCGCGACAGTGGAGGGAGCATGCGCATTCCGGAATGGAATCAACCACAGAAGGGTCCATCCTCTCCAGACTTACCCTCTCACCAGCCAAACCATCAGACGTTGGCACAACACCGGGTGCTGAACAGCGACCCGTGTGCTTGAGTGAGGGCCTTTGCCGAGCAAGGAATAGGCCATGGCGGAGCTACCAGTAGCTGGATCAGGACCGGGAACCACACAGCTGCGCCCCGGTCCGGCGCAATCAGGATCAAGGACCTGCGCTCCTCAACGTACCCGCCCCAACAACTGACCTAACAGATGTATGGGGAAAGAATCCCAGGCGGCACGGCATCGGTCCCAGACCTGCCTGGCTATGTCCGGACGTAATCCCCACTCGTCAGGATGAGGACCGCCCCGCGACATTACACCTGTACCCATATTCACCCTGCCGGGGATGTGGGGAGCCCTCAGGCCGCGCAGATGGAGGACGCCCATAGCCAGCCGCCCGCCGCCCGGTGCAGACGGGGGGAGCGTACTCCTCCCTGTCTGTCGATATACGACACTGACGTCGTATCGAGCGTGTCGCCACACGCTCTGAGAGGGATGCCCATAGCACTCCACCCGTTGACTGGGAAGAGGAGTACTCCACTTCCAGTCTACAGCAACCCCAGGCTGGTAGGAACCCTGCCTGGCATGAGACCTGACGATCCACCTTGACCGCCAAGGACCAGAACGTCGGCAGGGCAGAATACACTTCGTAACCCCTGACGACGCAGAGGCCCCAGTGCGGCCTCCACGCACTTGGTGAAGATGCGGGGAGCCAGAGAAAAGCCGAACGGCAGCCCCTGGTACCCATACGCTAACCCTGTAAGGCAGCGTAGGTAAGCCCTAGGACGGAAGATCGGGAATGCGAACACGCATCCTACAGGTCTATGGAGGAGAACCAGACCCCCATCTGACAGTGTTCAACAGGTAGGAGACGATCCAAAAAATACCGAACCTTCCCATGGTCCAACGTGGGTCTGACCCCCCCCCCCCTCCCGATTTCTCAGGCACCAGAGAACACCGGGAGGAAAACGCCACGACGATGGCTTGCTTCATCCACAGAGATCAGATCTCGTTGACCAGAGCTGTCACTGCTGGTGACCCTGACAATAGGGTCTGTACCAAACCCGAAAACGGGTGGGGTTGTGTAAATACAAGTCCCCGCCTCAGCGTTCTCTCCATCCACCTCGACATATGGTACTGCCGTAGCCATATGTGATGACACTCCCAATGCACCTGCCGCCATGTGGCGCAGGTCCGCAAGGAACTGTAGATAGGCGGCCCGGTCCCACCCGCTGTGCGTAGCCAACCCTGGACCCGTGCGAGCAGAGCATTCCGTGGAGTCGGGTCGGAACCTGACACTACCCACGAGGCAATCGCACCCAAGGGGGGACCCCAACAGAAAGGGCCGGTTTGATACGGGGGAAGCTGACATCAATCTAGGTGACAAAAGCCCCCCCCACTGAACACCCCTCCAGAACATGCTGAGGAGTTGTTCTGCAGCCGGACATGCAAGGCGTGAGGACCCCATGGGTTCCTACACACCGTAGCCCTGCAGTGATATTACTACCACCTAAATCACGCGCACCTTTTCTTTTCAGACCACTGCCGATCTCGCGGGAGTGGGAGGCACCAACATGTTACCTGGCCTGGCGATGGCGAGGCCGGAGAAGCCTGCACTGTGTGCCTCAAAAGGTTTCGAGCCCCCCTGCTGACAACACCTATAGTTGACAGACGTAACACCAGGCTCAACCAACACAGCTTATGCTGTGGGAGCCGCTTGACAGCACAACATTCTCACGGACAGACCCAGGCTCAGCCATCAACTGGGTGTCAGCCCCTGTCCCCATGAGAAGCGAAAAGTGGGGCCGCCCGCGCTTCAACAAAGGCACGCGGCCCGCAGCCAAAGGAAACAATCAGAGCCCCCTTTTTCCGCTGGTGTTGGGGGAGGGAGTGATCGGAGAGCGGGCTGCTCGCGGCAGGACGGCGACGGCTTGTATATTCCAAGCCGAGCCCATCCAACATGGCCGATCCCTCGGCCGCCAAGGCTGTCGGCCTTGTGGACACCTGTCGATTCAACGCCCAGGATACCTCTGGCGGGGGAAAACATGGCCGCCTGTCGAGGGCCTCGTCATCGCCGCTGACGAGGCCGCGCTCTCTCTTCTTCTGGCTGCGCGGTGTGAGGCGGTGTGGGGCCTAGGACAAATACCGCCCGCGCTCCAGTGGAAGACCAAAATCCTCTGCGGAGAGGGGAGCCCTAAGCGGTTATAGCTTGCGGCTGGGTCAAAGCTAATAACATCAACAACCTCGCGCGATGTGTTGACGCCGGCTGGCCCTCAAGGCCCCGCCACCAGACACCATTTGTTGATAGAAAAAACAGCAATTCGAACACAGTTCTAATCGCTGCCAATTCCATACCGTGGCGCTACAGGCTTTAGCAGCCCACCAGCCACTCGCCGGGCCGACCCACCTCATGGCGTCGGCCGGGCGGGGCACTGTTTCAACATGTCAAAAGCAAAGGACTGATGCTAACACGGAGCACCAGTGGTGGGTGTAAACAGCAACCTCCACTGTGGTGTGCACCATGAAGGGGTTAATAAATAAATGAACTAACACCACGAACATACTGTAGAATGGGCAAGCCCATGTACACAACGTTAAGGGGAGGTGGACCAGAGAGAACCAGTCCCACATTAATTCATAATATTCACAACAGCACACCAGCCCTAGACCTCAGCCCATTTACCCATGAAGGTAAACAAAGCCCCCCCTGCACTACTCCCCCAGTAGACACCGATTGACCGTCAGCATGAATGGTTGAGAGGAGGGAAGATTGTAGCATAGACAGACATTCCCGTAGCAGAGAGACAGAACAAAAACAGTAGCCCCACTATTAGCATAGCGTTCGACGCTAATGTGGACAGAAAACAGTCAGCTGAGCCACAACACTGGCCGCCGCTAAATTCCATCCTGCAGCAGTATAGCTCTACTGCCACCCGCTGGGCCGACTCGCTCTCAAGCATCGGCTCCCGGGTAGGACACCATCCAGCCCCGCCGACGCACAGGATCGATGCTACCTGGCTAGGCTACCTAGCCACGGCACACCCGCCCTGCACCCTGTTGTCAACCCATTTACCCGTAAAGGGAAAAATAGGACTCAGCAAAACCCCCCACATTAGCTACCGGTTGAACCGGTTTAAAAGGAGGGAAAAGCGGCAACATCCCACGGCGGGGAACATTAGAACAGTGCCCAGCATTTCAGCAGTAGTGTTAGCATTAGTGTAACTGAGGGGTACAATTCCCTGACTGTATTGATAAGTATGGTATCATTAAACCACTACCGCTTTATGTACTTTAACTACTGGCCATACAGTACACGATATCTAAATATGATGAACACTTTCCACAATGAAATCGGTTCCAGTCAAAGGTAATAATCAAATATTTAATGGAGCAAAAGGTACATAGAATATTTATCTTACATTTATCATTTGAATGCACTTGTAAGGCAAATGAGTACTCGTAGGCAAATCAACACTGAATGTCCAATCTCTGGTTACGCAGGAAGCAAGTATACAACCTGGCTCTTATATCCATGGTACACTTAATGATATAGCGGGATATTCTGGAGGGGGTCCTCCCGGTTGTAAGCCGGTAGGGGGGGTAGGAGAGCCGTCGGTAGTAGACCGTCTGGTCAACGATATCTATGGAGACTTCAAGTACAGAAGACAGTGCAATAGACTCTTGATCCGCAGATGAATACACCTTGGTTCTCTTGTAGGCTGTAGCTCCACAATGAAGAAGAAGCTAGGCGACCTCAGTCTCTCTGAGCGCCGACTCAACTTGACTCCTCTCGGGGGTAAATCCAACACTCACAGGCGTCGGCGATTATCCGCTCCACAAATCACAGTACCAAAGCAAATATATATTCCAGCCGCATAGGGCTCAGCAGTCGTCGGGTAGGTAATCCAGTGTACATGTCCCTCGGTCCTCGCCTAGATCTCCTCGGATGAAAGCGCCATGTGGTCGGCCCAACCTGGATAAGACTCTAGATAACACGAGGAAGCGTTGGAGATGCTGGTCACTTTAGAACTCTAACCGCACGATGCACCATACACGATAGACTATTATTACTTGATAGAAATACGTCGCACTCGACGGTACAGTGCCAAACTCTGACAATTCAGTTATTAATTCGCACGAGGTCTCAATGCTATTCTAAGGCCAAACAGGCCATACTTCACCTCACGTCGTATCGTGGGTGAGGCTTCACGTTCTGTTACTAAGTTGGGAAGAAGGGTAAGGGTAAGGGACTTCTACATTTACTTGCGCCATATTTATATGCACGGTGAACAAATAGTGCCACTCTCATTTCGGTAGCCGTATCCCTGAGCGGAGCCGGGGCTAGTACGGACATGTCTCGTCGGTACCTTTGAACTTGACGCAAGGGGCTGGTCCCCTGGCGCCTGGTCCTTTGTCCAATAAGAGAATGAACTATTATGGGCTATAGTAGGCTAAAGGGATATTCCGTGCATATGTACAAGGAATATACAAGGGATATCAAACGACATACAAATACTATTCAATATATATCCATAAATAAATATATATATTCGGTTTAATCTGATCCTTCGTAACAGCCGCCCCCTAATTAGTCCCACCTAATTAGCTAAGCAGAGACAGATTAACCGCACTGTCCACTACTCAATGTCCGCTGTGAGGGTCAGTCAGTTCACAAAGTCATGGGGTCATGGTCGTCATCGATAGTATCGGGGAGCCTTGGCAGTTCTATTAGCCTCGCCACGGGTCAGGTGTAGGTCCGCCCTTGGACAAGCACTTCAGCTGCTCGGACCTTTCCACCGGTGATCACTTTGCTTACGCGGCCAGCCGGCCACATAGCTCGGGGTAGTGACTGGTCGATAATCATGACGACTGTTCCTTCTGTCAAATTGTCTCTCTCTTTCACCCATTTCTGGCGGGTCTGTAGAGACGGTAGGTAGTGGAGTAGGAAGCTGTTCCAAAACTTGTCAGCCAATACTTGACTGTACCTCCACATTCTTCGGCCGTTCGCTTCTTCAGGCCTGTACATTGTCTGGGGTAGCGCGGGGTCCAGCCGCCCCATCAAGAGTGTGTTGGGGGTGACTGGGTCGACATCTGCTACATCACTTGAGACGTAACCGAGGGGCTTTGAGTTCAATACTCCCTCGATCTCCGTGAGGACTGTCATTAAGACTTCTTCCGCCACGGTCTGGGCCCCAAGCACGGCGTACAGGGCTGTCTTTATAGAACGTACTTCTCGTTCCCAAGTTCCACCGAAGTGAGGTGCGTTCGGGGGATTAAACTGGAAGTCAATCTGGGATGGAGCGAGGTGGGTCTTAAGTTCTGGGCCCATAGCTTGGAAGCTCTCTCTCAGTTCTCTTTCTCCGCCTTTGAAGTTTGTCCCGTGATCAGACAATAATGTAGACGGTTTTCCTTTCCGTGATGTGAATCTTCGGAAGGCCATAAGGAATGAGTCTGTGCTCATGGTTGGAAGGAGTTCGATATGTATCGCTCTGGTGGTCATGCATTTGAATACAATACCCCACCGCTTCTCGGTTCCTCTTCCTTTCTTTATATACAGCGGGCCGAAACAGTCCATACCAGTGGAGTGAAAAGGCTTGTCGCCGAGTCGGAGGTGACAGGGAGGTAGGTCAGCCATCCGGGGTATACTGGGCTGGGCTCGCCACTTACGACAGTCTAGACAGGTTCGCTGGAAGCGCCGCACTGCTTCTCTCCCTTGCAGTATCCAATAACGACGTCTGATCTCCGCGAAGACTCTCTCTGCCCCTGCGTGGTGCACATCCTCGTCGTATTTCTTTATGATCAGCTCTGTGACCTTGTGTCGGCTGTTCAAGACTATCGGGTACTTGACGTCATCCGGTAAGTCTGGGGCTCTCCGCAGACGACCACCCACTCTGATGAGACTATGGGCGTCGCTCTCGGGGGCTAGGTGGAGCAGTCTGCTGTCTGATGGGACGGGCTTTGCTCCCTGTAGACAGTCTAGCTCATCGGGGAACGAGTCTCTCTGGGCTCGTTGTAGTAGAAGAAGTTCTGCTTCTTCGTAGTCAGCTGCTGAAATGTCAGTCGTGGGCTGAACCTCTGGGTGGTGCCACAGAAATGTCTTTAGCTGTGCACTCTGTAGGGTGAGGCAATCGTCTATGTCGGGGTCTGTGGAGATGAGTGTGTTCAATCCACAGAACATAGGTTTCTTGTTTTCGGCCTCCTCTTTACTCGCCTCCCGTGGGGTGGGTGTAGGCCACTCTTCTTCGGGGAGCTTGAGAAACTCTGGTCCGTCACTGTAGAGGTTGTGACGGGTGAGGTCATCCAGGGACATTCCCCGGGTGATGACGTCAGCTGGGTTGTGTTTGGTGTCCACATACCTCCAGCTCGCTACTTCTGTTAACTCTTGAATCTCGGTGACTCTGACTCCCACGAAGACCTTGTATCTGCACGAATCAGACCGGATCCATGTGAGTACTGTCGTGGAGTCTGACCACAAGATTGTTCTTTGCACCGGGATGGTGAGTTCACGTTGGATTAACGTGGCGAGCTGCGCTCCTGCTAGGGCTGCGCAGAGCTCTAGACGCGGGATAGATTGTTGCTTTCGTGGGGCTATTCTTGAGCGAGCCAGGATGAAAGCAGTATGTATTTCTCCTCCCTCCTCTCGGGCACGCAAGTAGGCCACCGAACCGTAGGCTACTTCGGAGGCATCGCTGAATACGTGCAGGTCCATCTTGCATGTCTCTGGCCTCACTGTGGGTGGGAAGTAGCTGCGGCGTATGTTAACACCTGGGAGTGAGCGGAGTTCCGTCTCCCACTCTCTCCATGTGGATGCAAGGTGTTCGGGTATGGGATCGTCCCAGCCCTGGTCCTTGTCCCATAGCGCTCTTACAATCATCTTTGCCCTGGTGGTGTAAGGTAGAATACATCCCAACGGGTCATATTGTCTGGCGAGTGTTCTGTATACACTCCGTCTGGTGGTCGGTATTGCCGTCGACCTTCCCTGCTCCTTGGTCAGGGGTTTGTGTCTATAATGGAGCGAGTCTGTTTTGAAGCGCCAGACTAGTCCTAGTGTCATTTCTTGGGCTTCTCCTGGGATGGTCGCCATCCAGGTGTCGCTGCTCGCTGCCTTGTCCTCGGGGGAGAGGCTGCGCAATACTTGCGGGTCGCTGCTGGCCCACTGCCTGAGATCAAAGCCGCCTTTGATCAGGGAGGCGCGGAGCTTGAGTAGAAGAGCCTCGGCTTCTTCTGGCGTCGAGACGCTTTGTAAACAGTTGTCCACGTAGAAACTATTTGTCACACTTTGTCGGACCTCTTCATCTGCTGCTGGGTCCTCTGCGACGTGTTTTTGTAGTGCAAACGTAGCACAGCATGGGCTGCATGTGGTTCCGAAAGGGAGGACTTCCCATTGATAGATGGCTGGGTGCTCATCTCCGATCCTCTCTCTCCATAGGAACCGCAGCAGGGGCTTGTCCTCCTCCACTAGTCTCACCTGCAGGAACATCCCTTTGATGTCGCCGCTGATAGCCACCTTGTCCTGGCGGAAGCGTAGTAGCACGCCTAGTAGAGAGGGGCCGAGTGTTGGGCCGGGCAAGAGCTCTTTATTCAGATTTTGTGATCCGATCTGGTAGCTGCAGTTAAACACAATACGATCCTTGCCGTTGTGGTGGACCTTGTGGTGCGGCACGTACCATGATTCGGTCGTCTGATCGGCCTCTTTAATGTCAATTTTCTTTATGTGTCCCGCTGTGATTAGCTTGTTAATCTCAGCGCGGTACACAGTCTCTTGAGCGGGGTCTTTGGCTAGGCGCCGCTCTGTGTTCAATAGATACCGCTCCGTCGCTTCTTTTGTGGCGTGAAAGGTGGGCATTCCCTCTCGCCTCAGGAGTGGAGTTGCGTATCTCATCACTCCGTTGACTGTGACTCTCTTTGTCCCTTGCTCGAGGAGGGCTATAGCGTAAATATCTTCCTTAGAACGAATGTCTTTCTTTTCGTTCTTAAAGGGCATTGTCTCGAGTGTCCATAGCCTCTCGACATGCTGCAGGAGAGTGGTGTCTTCTTCTGTTACTCTGGAGTGGAGGCAGCTAGTGGCTGCTGTTCGGTTAAGAGACTTGGCGAGGGGGCCTTGTAATGTCCATCCTAGGCGGGTCTCGACTGCTGCAGGACAACCTCTGGGTCCTGTATGGACCCGGTCTATCGGGACTATGAGATCTGCATGGTCGGAGCCTATCAGCAGGGTCGGGGTGGCACCGTCTATGAGCGGGATAGGTAGTTGACGCAGGTGCACATATTTATCCATCAGCTTGGCGATGGGGTAGGTGTACTGCGATAGTCCTATTTCTTGGCTGGTGAAAGCATTAGTAATCCTATACCGTCTCTCTGGCTGCCCGCTTGCTGCGATAGTGAAGGAGACATTCTCGCCCTTTATCGTCTTTAGATCTCTTCTTATTGTCCGAATCGTCATCTGGTTTTCGCTCCCCCGCAGCCCCAGCTGGGCCGCAGCGGACGCGAGGAGAAGGGTCTTCTCTGACCCGTCATCAAGGACGGCGTAAGTGTCCATGACCTTATCTTGGTAACTCAGTGTTACGCGGACCACCTTTAAGAGCACCTGGGCGCCCCCGCTGCTAGCGGGGTCAATGTACATAACACTTGCCTTTGTGCTGCTGGATGGTGCAGGCTTTCTTCTGTTACTGTCGTGTAGGACATCTAGGTGGGCTCCGTCACACCGACTACACCTCTTCTTTAGGCGGCACTCGGCTGCCATGTGACTGCGCGCACATCGGTAACAGCGCCTGTTGGACTTTATCCAGTGACTCACTTCTTCAGCGGTCATCTTCTTGAACAGGTCACATTGTGACAACCAGTGTTCCTTTTCGCAGTACGGGCACACCATCTTCCACTTCTCTTTCATCGAGGGGGTACTGTGGTTCTTGCTGCTCGGTACTGATTCTGATTGGTGCATGACAGTCACCAATCTTCGGCCATCGTTTGCTCTCCTAGGTCCCTCTCTGGAGCTTGGTGTGCTCCGCACGAACGTATCCAACCGTAGGCTGCTGACTTCTCTTGCCAGGAAGTCGGCTAGGTCTAGGAGGGATGGCTCGGGACCGTTAGGATCACGGTGGTCTCTTTGCCGCCTGAAGCGCTCCTGTCGGGCGGGCGGCAGCTTCTCTAAAATCCTCTCGACATTCGAGTTTGCGTATAGTTCGTGCATACCCTTTTCTCGTTGCGCCCCCAGCATCCCTACCAGGGATTGTACTTTGATAGACAGGTCGTCTAGTGAGCGCTTGTCTGTTGCTGGGGGTAGGCGGTCAATATGCCTTATCTCTTGTATTACGTAATCCCATATACGTCCATATCTTTGGTCTAGTGCTGCTAGAGCCGCGGTGTATGGGGTCGTAGAGGTGGCATAAGCTAGCGCTATGTTGTGCGCTCTGGGCACTTTCAGGTGCTTCAATAGGATAGCATACTTGTGGCGTTCATCAGCTACATCCACCATCATTGTCTCTAAGCACATCCGTAGCTCCGTGTACTGTGCTCGGTTCTCATGGGTGAAGTCTGGAAACGTCGGTGTGCCAATGTATGACGCCGTGGATGGCTGGCACATCGGTGAGCGTTGGAAGAGAGGCCTCCTAGGCGAGTCTCCTCTTACGCCTCTCGGTGGGCTGGTACCGGCAGGGTACCATGGCCCGCTGGTCCAGGTGCTATTCCTCGGGACTGGTCGTGCGTCATGCTCACCCGTGAATAGAGTCGGGGGTCTGTAGCGCAGAGCCGCGGGGGTATAGCCTGGGCTGTACTGGACCTCCTGGTCCTGTGGAGTACTGTGCTGCTGTCGGGCTTGACTCTCCTCCTCTCCCTCTTCTTCCTCTGTCAGGTCATCTAGATCCTGTAGTCGTCTATTTAGCCTCTCCGCGGTGTACGCCGTTCCTTCCTTGTAGCTGGGTCTCACTGGGACCGGTCGGGGAAGGGGTTCGGAGGGGGGTATAGGCTCTCTCTGGTGGTCGAGTTCAGGGTCGCTTGATCGGTTAGGGGAGGGTGCCCTTGACCCGTGTCTTGACGAGGCCCTGGAACCCCTTGTGGAGGGAGGGGGTGTTGCCCTGGCGATCAGCTGCTCCATTAGCTGCGCTTGTAATCGGTCGCGCTCGGCTTCGCGCTTGGTGAGAGCGATGTCGCGCTCTGCTTCTCTTTGGGCACCGGCAGCGGCGCGCTGGGCTTCGGCGGCGGCGCGCTGGGCTTCGGCGTGGTCTCTTACCATATTCTCTTCCGTCTGAAGGCGTCTAATCTCTAGACGTATACGATCTTCGTCGCTCCGTCGCTGCGCTTGAATGCATTCTCTTTCCATGGAAGAATGTTCGCGCTCACTAAGCGTCTGTGCTTGGAGTCGATCGCGCTCTGTTGAGGCTGCTAGGCTGGCGAGGAACGCCTGTGCCAGCATCTTGTCCGCCTCGCTGGGGGAAGACGCTGGTTGAGGTGATCCGCTCCTGGCAGTACTCGTTGGAGATGCGTTCTCCTGCGGGGAGTCCTGGAGCTCTATCTCCGCGGCGCTCTCCTCATCTTGTACCGTGCAGAGTTCCATCTCTGGAGGGTTGTCTTCCTCCCGGAGCTCTCCGGGGACTACTTCTTCGGTCTTGGCGGGGGGTAAAGTCGTGTCAGTTCCCTCCTGGTCCCCACCGTGAGCTTGGTCAGTTACATTAGAACCCACTAGGGCCTCTGTGGTCGGGGTATCCTGGTTGATAGGGTCGGACATAATTTTACTTTCTACTTTTACCGCGTTTACCGTTTGTAGAAGGCTAGGTAGTATACTGGCAGCATAATCCTCTAAGTACTGAGGTGGCTGCCGTCTACGCTGCGGGCGTTCTACTTTAGGAGGACCGTTTCGTGGAGTGTTCATCATAGGCCATTTCAATATTAATACCACTATATTAATATTACACTAATTACCCTCCGGCTCGAAGGACCAATTGTAACTGAGGGGTACAATTCCCTGACTGTATTGATAAGTATGGTATCATTAAACCACTACCGCTTTATGTACTTTAACTACTGGCCATACAGTACACGATATCTAAATATGATGAACACTTTCCACAATGAAATCGGTTCCAGTCAAAGGTAATAATCAAATATTTAATGGAGCAAAAGGTACATAGAATATTTATCTTACATTTATCATTTGAATGCACTTGTAAGGCAAATGAGTACTCGTAGGCAAATCAACACTGAATGTCCAATCTCTGGTTACGCAGGAAGCAAGTATACAACCTGGCTCTTAGGGAATTATATCTATGGTACACTTAATGATATAGCGGGATATTCTGGAGGGGGTCCTCCCGGTTGTAAGCCGGTAGGGGGGGTAGGAGAGCCGTCGGTAGTAGACCGTCTGGTCAACGATATCTATGGAGACTTCAAGTACAGAAGACAGTGCAATAGACTCTTGATCCGCAGATGAATACACCTTGGTTCTCTTGTAGGCTGTAGCTCCACAATGAAGAAGAAGCTAGGCGACCTCAGTCTCTCTGAGCGCCGACTCAACTTGACTCCTCTCGGGGGTAAATCCAACACTCACAGGCGTCGGCGATTATCCGCTCCACAAATCACAGTACCAAAGCAAATATATATTCCAGCCGCATAGGGCTCAGCAGTCGTCGGGTAGGTAATCCAGTGTACATGTCCCTCGGTCCTCGCCTAGATCTCCTCGGATGAAAGCGCCATGTGGTCGGCCCAACCTGGATAAGACTCTAGATAACACGAGGAAGCGTTGGAGATGCTGGTCACTTTAGAACTCTAACCGCACGATGCACCATACACGATAGACTATTATTACTTGATAGAAATACGTCGCACTCGACGGTACAGTGCCAAACTCTGACAATTCAGTTATTAATTCGCACGAGGTCTCAATGCTATTCTAAGGCCAAACAGGCCATACTTCACCGCACGTCGTATCGTGGGTGAGGCTTCACGTTCTGTTACTAAGTTGGGAAGAAGGGTAAGGGTAAGGGACTTCTACATTTACTTGCGCCATATTTATATGCACGGTGAACAAATAGTGCCACTCTCATTTCGGTAGCCGTATCCCTGAGCGGAGCCGGAGCTAGTACGGACATGTCTCGTCGGTACCTTTGAACTTGACGCCAGGGGCTGGTCCCCTGGCGCCTGGTCCTTTGTCCAATAAGAGAATGAACTATTATGGGCTATAGTAGGCTAAAGGGATATTCCGTGCATATGTACAAGGAATATACAAGGGATATCAAACGACATACAAATACTATTCAATATATATCCATAAATAAATATATATATTCGGTTTAATCTGATCCTTCGTAACAATTAGCATTAGCATTTAGCGTTAGCATTAGTGTTTAGCAGCACGCTCCAGGATCGCTTGGAACCCGTCCACTTCAGTGGAACGTTCACCAAACCATCCCGCCCCTGGCGCCGACACACAACATGGTTGTGTAACAAAACAAACCAGCATTACTAACACTAGCATCAATGCCTGATGACACAGGGCTCACCTGTGTGCGAGCCGGCTCGATAGCCAACCTCGCACGCTGTTCCTCGATCTGCTGCCACAAGACGAGGGAACATCAGAATAGACCCGACGTGTCGTTGGAACATACCCCGAAGATTCCAGGGGTAAGCAAATCTCCGTAAGTACCCAATATTATCTAAACTTTTCAAATCAACTAGTTGCATAGGGCGTCTTGCATCCGCTATGCTGGAAACGAAAATAGAGGAAGAGTGAGTGGTGGCCATGCCCAGTACTATGTAGCACGCCACTAAGGGGCGGGGCCTGGCAGGTGAGGGGTGTATTTTGGTTTTATTCGTTGATGGAGTACAATAGGTACATGAGATGAGGTATATCTCAGTATGGCTTAAGAGCGGGATGCGATGCAAGTACGAAATATAACCTTCTGTAGTGTGCAGTGGTACCACGCCGACCCAGCAGTTTTCTGAGCAGAATTAGGTGAACGGATGTGCATGCGGCCGCGCGCGCACACAAAAATGCTTTCACAACTTTCACTCGACTTGTCGCACCGTGTGCCAAGTACCCGGCACTTATCTATCACCTAGTCTTTGCATAATAATAGGATACCAATAGCATAACAAAGAAAGAGAAGTGCAAAACCAAAATACAAGCCCTGTACCAATTGGGGTTTGCTTGAGCTGTGGAACCAAATGGTCCCGACTGGACGTATGAGACATTTCGTTGTGCTTCAGAAGGAAACTGTAAACTGTAAGTTACATTGTTAATTTAGTTTGTATTTACTTTTATAGTTTAAGTTAATTCAATTAAAGAAATTGTAACTACAATATTGTATCTACAATTACATTTAAAACATTGTTTGTTTTTCAACCATATATGACAATGTAATTTCTTTATATATTGAAGGCTACATCCTGATACCTTTTTCAGCTTCTCTATTTCAAGACAATATTTACAAAAACTCAACTAAAACTAGTAATTTCCTATACAAACATGTTTCCTACTATTTATGCATATTAATCATCTGTTCTGTGCGCACGGAGGGAACATGTATGCGCACGCGCGGGAGCGCGCTCACGTGGCGTCATTTAAACAGCGTACAGGCAGTTCTGATATTACGACTGCACCCCTGGTAGTGTGGCAGTGAAAGGGTTAAAGGGGAGATGAAGCAGTGAACAATGTGATCCTAGTTTGTTTGTTGTGTACCTTGTGTAAGACAGGGTCCTATAATAAAATGTGAAATCCTGCTTATTTGTCTGAAAAATCAAATATAATTTCCCTGTTTTCGCCATGGGCGGCGCCATTTTGTTGCTGACGTCACGGTGTTGGTTTGGTGTATACACTGCTGTTTAGCTGCCTATAGTGAACATGGATTGTCGGGTCAGTCAATAAATAAAATGTTGCCTACAAAACAACGGGACCGCAGTGGTTCTTTTTGTATTGCTCCTGGCTGTTCAAACTAATTTTACCGTGTGAAAGAGAGAGGAAAGTTGGTTAATTTCCACAAACTACCAGTGAAAAAAACACTGGTAACAGCTTGTCGATGTGCTAATAGCCTCGGCAAGCTAACGGTAGCTGGCTCCAGCAGCTTGTCGATGTGCTAATAGCCTGGAGCCAGCTACCATTAGCTTGCCGAGGCTCCAGCACACCGACAAGCTGCTGGAGCCAGCTACCGTTAGCTTGCCGAGGCTATTAGCACATCGACAAGCTGCTGGAGCCAGCTACCGTTAGCTTGCCGAGGCTATTAGCACATCGACAAGCTGCTAGAGCCAGCTACCGTTAGCTTGCCGAGGCTATTAGCACATCGACAAGCTGCTGGAGCCAGCTACCGTTAGCTTGCCGAGGCTCCAGCACACCGATAAGCTGCTGGAGCCAGCTACCGTTAGCTTGCCGAGGCTATTAGCACATCGACAAGCTGCTGGAGCCAGCTACCGTTAGCTTGCCGAGGCTATTAGCACATCGACAAGCTGCTGGAGCCAGCTACCGTTAGCTTGCCGAGGCTCCAGCACACCGACAAGCTGCTGGAGCCAGCTACCGTTAGCTTGCCGAGGCTATTAGCACATCGACAAGCTGCTGGAGCCAGCTACCGTTAGCTTGCCGAGGCTATTAGCACATCGACAAGCTGCTGGAGCCAGCTACCGTTAGCTTGCAGAGGCTATTAGCACATCGACAAGCTGCTGGAGCTCCCGACGCTCGGCTGGTTGAAGTGGAGCTAGGTAGCCAGCAGGCTGAATGCTCCGCGACGCTGAACTGCCTGCGCCGGTCTGTCTGTCGAAGACCGAGGGAACCGCATCAGGCTTCAGCTGATTAGTGGTCTTCTGGACAAACCTCCCACCTTCAACAACATAATCCGAGGCAATGAAGTGTTCGCTGCAGATCTTCATTCCCTGTCCAACAGGCTGATCGCGCCGCCTGAGTGCAACCAGCCTGAGCCAACGTGCCAACAACACTGTTTTTTTCACTGGTAGTTTGTGGAAATTAACCAACTTTCCTCTCTCTTTCACATGGTAAAATTTGTTTGAACAGCCAGGAGCAATACAAAAAGAACCACCGCTGTCCCGTTGTTTGGTAGGCAACATTTGACTCTAGCAAGGCCTTCAACCTTGAACTGGAGAGTCTGGACTGGTCAGATGAACTCAATGGTACACTGGTTGAAGAAACATGGCTTGGTTTCAAAACCAAATTCTCAACAATACTAAACGACATGGCCCCCCTAAGAACCACCAGGGTAAAAAATCGCGCTGAGCCGTGGATGCACTCCGAAATACTGGCCGCTATGAAAACCAGAGACAAAAAATGCTCTGAGTTTCGTAAAAGTCAGTCAAAGCTTACTAAAAGCACGAGCAGTGAACTCCAAGCCCACGTGACTGAACTCAAACTAGAAAGAAACAGACTAAGAAACGACGTAAACTCCATGATCAAAACTGCAAAAAAGAATTTCATCAATGACAAAACTGAGGAAAACAAAAACAAACCACGTGAAATTTGGAAATTACTCAATAATCAACTAGGATGCAGTAAAAAACTTAAAACCAGATTCTCAAACATAAACATAAAAACGGACAACACGCTCATCACAGACAAGCTGGATGTAGCCAATTACTTAAACATTTTCTTCACAAACATAGCCACAACACTGGTAAACAAACTACCCTCCCACTCAGGGCTTTATGGGGTAGAACACATAGTAGCTTACTACAAAAACCTAGGAGTCCGCAAGGACGACTTCAAGCTGGAAATGGTAACAACAGATGAGGTACTCAATAAACTGAGCGCCCTCCAACCTAACAAGGCCACTGGCCACGACAACATACCTTCCAAATTCCTCAGAGACTCAGCAGCCGCCATCACCCCAATCATCACACACATAATAAACCTCTCCATAAAACAGGGACACGTCCCCAAGGACTTCAAAATTGCGAGGGTGGCCCCTCTGCACAAAAAGGGCAGCAAATTAGACCCAGGCAACTACCGCCCTGTTTCTATTCTCACCTCCATCTCGAAAGTCATGGAAAAAATTGTCTACGAACAGGTCGAAAAGTACCTAGCGGAAAAAAATCTAATCTACGAATTCCAATCTGGCTTCAGAACGTCCCACTCCACTGACACATGCCTTCTCTATTTGAATGACCACATCAAACAAGAGGTGGACGCAGGCAAATACTGCGGCATGGTCATGCTGGACCTACAAAAGGCCTTTGACACGGTCAATCACTCCATTCTGATTGACAAGCTAAAAGCAATTGGTTTTGATAGTTTATCAGTGAGCTGGATGCAATCCTACCTTGAGGGGAGGGAACAGATGGTGGAGGTAAACGGTACCCTACCCCCCCCCCTCACAGTGAGCTGTGGTGTTCCACAAGGAAGCATACTAGGACCGCTACTGTTCCTAATTTACGCAAATGACATGTCGTCAGCTTGTGACTGCAACTTGTTCCTGTTTGCGGACGACTCAGCCCTGCTGGTCTCTGACAAGAACAAGTTACAGGTTGAAAAAACCCTCAGCTCGGAACTAGGCAGAATCTGCATATGGCTCGCTGATAACAAACTATCATTACACATGGGCAAAACAGAGTCCATTCTCTTCGGTTCAAATAACAAACTCAGCAAGACCGACGGCTTCTCAGTTACAGTGGGTGACAATATTGTCACAAGGAAAGATGAAATTACCTACCTGGGTTCCATCCTAGAGGCTAATCTCTCCTGTGACAAAATGGCATCCAATGTAATAAAAAAAAGTCAACCAACGAACTCGATTCTTGTACCGGATCTCCTCTCTGGTAAACAAGAATACCCTGAAGACTCTGGCAGGAGCACTCATTCAGGGGTACTACGACTATGCTTGCACCTCATGGTACCAAAGCACCTCAAAGGCGCTAAAAACAAAATTACAAACATCTCAAAACAAACTGGTCAGACTACTGCTTGACCTTACTCCTAGAACCCACCTCACCCCTGCCTACTTTGACAACCTCGGATGGCTTAGAGTAGACGACAGAGTACAGCAACTTGCAATGGGCCTGGTCTACAAGATACACTACACGACCAAGGTACCCATGTACATGTCAAAATACTTCCCAAAGGTCAGTGAATACCACGATCACAACACCAGAGGGAGCTCCACAAATCATGTTAAACCCAGATTCGGCTCAAATAAGGGACTAAACACGTTTCGCAATTATGCCACATCAATGTGGAACGCCCTACCCAAAGCTGTAAAGGAATGTGGATCACTACCCACTTTCAAAACCTCTCTCAAGGGACACCTACGGGAGACTGCAATTCAACACTGGCCCCTGTAAATATCCTAACCCAACCCCCTCCAATGTACAGTCATTTACCTAGTATGGTTTTGTCAATAGTCCAATGTACAATTTTGTTTGTTTGTACAGTGTCTCCCCCCCCCCCCCCCTCAATGTACAGTTTTGCTTGTATATACAGTGTGCCCCCCCCCCCAACCACCTCCAATGTAGATTACCCAGTATGGTTGTCAATATCCCAGTGTACCCAACCCCCCCCACCCAACCTCCTCCAATGTACAGTTTCTACGTCAAATGTATATACTCCCTTTTCCTGACTCCTTCTGTATCACAAACAGTACTGTATTTGCAAATCTGGTATGTCATAAATGTATAGATGTAGCAGTACTGACTATCTGTATGTCATGTATGTCATATATGTCCTGATGAATTGAAAATGGGGGACCCTGATGTAAACAAGACGAAAGTCTTTCTCTGGTCTGCATCCCCTTAACAATTGTGTGTATTGAGCTGTACTGTATTGTACCCATTCTGCAATCTGTTAATAAAGTTTTCAATCAATCAATCAATCAAACCCCGACAGTCCATGTTTACTATGCAGCTAAACAGCAGTATACTATACACCAAACCAACACCTTGACGTCAGCAACAAAATGGCGGCGCACATGTTCTTAGCTACATAAATGGACATTACAAATCGTTTTTTCTTAGAAATGCCTTATTTTTATAACATGATTTTTTTCTGTGGTTTATCTAAATACTAATTTGATGCTATGATGATGAGTGATGATGACTATGTGTTTATCGCTATGCTTCATCTCCCCTTTAAGCTCACTGTGAGGATCTATGGTCCCGACTGTGAACTCATCTGTGGACACTGGACAGTAACACTAGTGCCTGATATTAATATTAAGAGTCAGCGCCGTCCTCCGCCGCTCCCGCTGGACAGACATTGGTGTTACATAGGGTGTTTCTGCCCCCTAGTGGTGAAGTCCAGTTACCTCTCACACACCGCTCATCCACCACCAGGGAGCGAGTTGGAGTGGATGAGGGAAGGACTGGACGCGAGAGGAGAGGGGGGAATTGGACAATTGTTTCTCAATTTACGATGATGCCAAGAGATGTGCTCAACGTTTCAACCAATATGTCTTCAGTTTTCAGGATATGAATCTATTTTTCATATATAGCCTATAGTGCCCGTTTCAGTCCACAAATGTAACATTGAGCATTTCGTTTTTTACTATTCAGTTTTTTTTCTTCCTATATATAACAAATAAACAAATAACAATAAAAACAACAGGGGGGGGGGGCAGGACGAAGCCCAAAACCCACAAACTCATATGACAATTGTAAATAAGCAAGTACATTAATGTACAAACATCTCAAAACAAACTGGTCAGACTACTGCTTGACCTTACTCCTAGAACCCACCTCACCCCTGCCCACTTTGACAACCTAGGATGGCTTAGAGTAGACAACAGAGTACAGCAACTTGCAATGGGCCTGGTCTACAAGATACACTACATGACCAAGGTACCCATGTACATGTCAAAATACTTCCCAAAGGTCAGTGAATACCACGATCACAACACCAGAGGGAGCTCCACAAATCATGTTAAACCCAGATTCGGCTCAAATAAGGGACTAAACACGTTTCGCAATTATGCCACATCAATGTGGAACGCCCTACCCAAAGCTGTAAAGGAATGTGGATCACTACCCACTTTCAAAACCAATCTCAAGGGACACCTACGGGAGACTGCAATTCAAAACTGGCCCCTGTAAATGTCCTAACCCAACCCCCTCCAATGTACAGTCATTTACCTAGTATGGTTTTGTCAATAGTCCAATGTACAATTTTGCTTGTTTGTACAGTGTCTCCCCCCCCCCCCCCCCCCAATGTACAGTTTTGCTTGTTTATACAGTGTTTCCCCCCCCCCCCCCCCCCCCCAACCACCTCCAATGTAAATTACCCAGTATGGTTGTTGTGCGGGAGCTTAGAGGACTGTATATAATTGTCACCTTAGGGGGTGTGGTAGGATGCCTTAACTCTTAAACTAATTTTACCAAATACACAACTGAGTGAATAACTTAAAATGGAGTCACCTAAACTAGAAAGAGCGAGGAAACTGTTTGAATCATAATGCCTTTATATAAGCAAAAAAGGGGGAAAAAGATACATACAAATATTGTTATCACGTTACACAAAGCCTAATTTAAATACTATCACTAAATTTAGATGGGCGCCCAAATAGTTTTATTAAAGTGTTCTGGCCAAACGTTGCCGCGGTTACCACTGTGTCAGAGGAACAATTCCCTCTGCCGTATGAGAGAGATGGAGAGAGTTAATAATCCTGGGGGTGAGAAAAGGACCCGGATGGGTTCTGTGACGAGGAGTAGTAGACCGCTGCGTGGTGATGAGGGCGGGAAGACGCTGCCCGGTCCGATAGGCGCCACCAGTCTGCTCCTGCAGACCAGATGCTCCGCTGTGGTGGATCCGAGTGTCTCGCTCCGCTCCGTGGTGCTGCACGGCGCACGCCGACAGCTGCTGCAGACACGCTGGTCCCCTCTGTACCACAGGCTACTGCTATGGCTACTACATAGGACTAGTTGTGTCCTTTTACAGCGTCCCTTCGACACAGACCCTATCTAAATGTTCTCTGGTCTGTGTTATATATCGACTGATATGTCCAGTATAGAGCAGCTATCGAAGCATGAGCCGAAGCTACTTTAGGTATTAGCGCCGAGCTAGCTAGCTTCGGCTAACTGTTAACGATAGATGGGGAATACTATAGTCCGCTGTAATGTGGTAATCCCAGACGTTTACTAAACATCGAATTAGCTGGGTACTAAAACTCACTCTCTCTTGGTGGTATAATGTCCGCTTGGTAAGCAACTTTACATCCTTGGTCACCGTCAAACTATAACGTTAACGAGAGCAACGCTGGGTGTACGTTTGTTCTCTAACATGTCCGGCCAAGTTCTGACGTCAACAAGCTCCTAGAGCAGGGGTGTCAAACTCATTTTCACAGAGGGCCACATCAGCATTATGGTTGCCCTCAAAGGGCCAAAGACCGTATAAATGTTAATGTAATGTAAAATAAATGTAGCCATACATTTACATATTGTTAAACATGGTGTTTCTGTATTTATTACTTATTCAAGTTATACATATTGCATATTCATAAAAATATATGTTAGCTTATGTTATTTTAACAAATAATTTTAGTTTATCAGAACCCCATATTACTCCACCAATCAATGATCAAACCATTCAAGTAAATAACAAAGAAGAATATCATCAAATACAAGCTATGACATTAAGTTTGTTCAAAACCTTTTTGTCACAGTCAAGAGGGGCAGAACTAACAACTGTGAGCTGCAAAGAACAGCAGATGTTACAAAAACAAATGGCTGCACACAACCTTGCAGAGGCCATACATCCAACTAATGGAAGATAGTTTAATTAATTTTAATTAACAGATTGCAGAATGGGTACAGTACAGTACAGCTCAATACACACAATTGTTAAGGGGATGCAGACCAGAGAAAGACTTTCGACTTGTTTACATCAGGGTCCCCCATTTTCAATTCGTAATGAAATTGCTATTATGTGTCTGCATGAACACACAACTGTAACTGTACTCAAAAATAACAAAATAAGGGTTGTCTCAGTTCACAACTATATTGGTCAAGTTTTGGGTGGGACTTGTTTGCGTCCCTACAGCTTCTTATTCAATTGAGCGAGATGCTCGGTTATGTCACACAGCCAGTTTGCATCTGACAGTTCAGACAATATTTCTTCAACCCTTTGTTACCTATTCCGCCTGGATCTTTTTTGTATTTTGGGCTGTAAAATTGTCAAAGAATGTCTGAGGAGTAAGTGCTTTTGGCTTTTTTCCTTTGTTACCTCAGATGTTCAACATACATGTATGTGTAAGAATATGTAATAACTAAGGCTGTCAAAGTTAAAGCTTTATTAACGCATTAACCCACAATTATTTTAACACTGCTATTTTTTAACCCAATATTATTAATGTAAAAAAAAAAAAAAAATTTTTTTTTTTTTTTTTTTACCTGAGCTCTTGGGGGGCCACATCAAATGACGTGGCGGGCCGGATTTGGCCCGCGGGCCGTGAGTTTGACACCTATGTCCTAGAGGAAGTGACGCACTTACGAGGGACCACTACCACCTCTGGCCCACTAGATGGCAGCACCGTCATATAACCTGAGATGCCATAAGTAGGCACTAGGCAGACAGTGTAACTTTATGTGGTAAATAATAACTTAACTCCCACATATTAAACAGGTTGGTGAACTTAAAGGGGGATTATTTTAGGTCTAATTTTACCTAATTGCAGACCCTTCAGCACAGCCGCACCCTGATTTGCGGCGCTAATCAGTACTGAGGTCTGCTGAATGTCTAGTAGTCACTCAGGCTGGTCAGAGTCAGAGTCAGAGTACGGGGGTAGTCGGATCAGTCGAGCCACTGGTCTGTGGTATGTTCTTCCTCCGACATCCACGATAGCCGAGCGGACTCTTCCGTCTTGCCCTTTTACCACACTCTTCACCCCTCCGGTGAGCCAGCGGGCTCGGGGGAGTGCCTGATCCACGATCATGACTGGGGTTCCTGGTTCTAGGTTGCCTCTTTCAGTGATCCACTTGCGGCGGCCTTGCAGCGATGGGAGATATTCGGTGGTGAACCTCTTCCAGAATTGGTCGGCTAAAGCCTGACTATACCTCCATTGTCTTCTGCCGATGATCTTGGTGGAGGCGTAGACCTCAAAGGGAAGGGCTGCGTCTCGCCGCCCCATCAAAAGGCTGTTGGGTGTTATGGGGTCGAGATCGGCCGCGTCGCTACTGACGTACCCCAGTGGCTTGGAAGTCAGAATGGCTTCAATCTCCACCAGCACGGTGTTGAAGACCTCTGCCTTTGGAACCTGTCCTCTGAGCGCGGCTGCTAGAGCAGCCTTTACTGACTTGACCTCTCTCTCCCACGTTCCACCGAAGTGGGGTGCATTTGGAGGGTTGTAGGAGAAGGTGACCTGTTGGGAGGCCAGCTCGTCCCTCAACTCCTCACTCATCTGGTGGTAACTCTTGATGAGTTCAGCTTCTCCTCCCTTGAAGTTCGTCCCGTGATCAGACCATAAGGTATGGGGTCGCCCTCTCCTTCCAGTAAATCGACGGAATGACTGGAGGAAGCTGTCTGTTGTCATTTCAGCCAGCACCTCGAGATGGACGGCTCTCGTGGTGAGGCACTTGAAGATGATTCCCCATCTCTTAGCAGTTGCTCTCCCGATCTCCGCCTTGATGGTGAAGGGCCCGAAGCAGTCCATGCCCGTGTTGTGGAAGGGCGCTTCTTGGAGACGGAGGCGGCAGGATGGGAGGTCAGCCATTCGTGGCATGATGGGTTGGGCTCTGAGTTTCTGGCAGTCTGTGCATGACCGTTGGTAACGCCGCACAGCCTCCCGGCCGCGAAGTATCCAGAACCTTCTCCTGAGCTCCGCGAAGAGCCGCTCCGCTCCAGGGTGATACAATTTGGTGTCATAGTGATGAATCACCAAGTTAGTCACCGCATGCTTCGAGGGGAGTAGGATGGGGTGTTTGCTGTCCTCGGTGAGGCCCTGAGCCCGTCGTAGGCGGCCTCCGACACGTATGCTGTCTTTCTCGTACAGTTCGGGGGCCAGTAGCCTCAGCTTGCTGTCTTTTGGTAGCTCCATCTTCCGTCCCAAACACGCCATCTCGATCTGGAAGACCTCCCGCTGCACCCTCTGCAGCAACATGATCTCAGCTGCGGCGTAGTCGTCGGCGCTGAGGGGGGTCGGGTCTCCGGGACCGGGGTTCCGGTGGTGGAAGGTACGTACTTGGAGCTCTTCTAGGGTCTGGCAATCCTCAACCTTGGGACCGTCGGTGTTTGAAGGGTCTTGGAGTCCGGTGAGGCCGCAGAAGATGGACTTCTTAAGTTCCACCTCCACCTCTGCGTTCTCCAAGTTCGGAGGAGAAGGCCAGTCTTCTTCTGGCTTGCGTAGGTAGTCGGGTCCACGGTGGTAGAGGTTGGGACGTGCCAATTCCTCGAGGGTCGCACCTCTGGTGATCACGTCCGCCGGGTTGACATCTGTCGAAACGTATCGCCAGCAGCTGATCCCCACAAGCACTTGGATCTCTGTCACCCTTGTTCCCACGAATACTTTATATCTGCACGAAGTCGACTGGATCCACTGGATGACTGTTGTGGAGTCAGACCACATCGACACCGCGTGAAGGGGGAGGTGCAGCTCTTCCTTCAGCATCTTTCCCAACTGGGCTCCACTTAGAGCTGCGCAGAGCTCCAGCCGGGGAATGGATTGCTGCTTCTTGGGTGCAACTCTTGAGCGTGCAAGAATGAAGGAGACGTGGACTGTGTCGTCGGGCTCCACCGCGCGCAGGTACGCTACTGCACCATATGCCTTCTCAGACGCGTCACAGAATACATGAAGGGAGAGCTGGCTGCCGGTCAGACTGACGCTCGAGGGAAAGTAGCTCCTGGGAAACTCGATCTGTTGGAGGGTGGGGAGCTCTTCTTCCCACTTCTTCCACTTCGCCCCGAGTGTCTCTGGTAGGGGGTCATCCCATCCCTTCGCCTCAGTCCACAGCTCGCTGACCAGAGCCTTGGCACGAGTCGTGTAGGGGTTGATGTAACCCAACGGGTCATATTGACTCGCCAGAGTACTGTAGATCGACCTCCTGGTTACGTAATGGCGAGTTTCGATTTTCTTTTGCCGGTAACACAGGGTGTCAGACTTGAAACGCCAGAGGAGACCCAGAGTCATTTCCTGGGCGTCCTCACTTGACTGGGAGAGCCAGGTCTCGCTGCTGTCAGCCTTCGCTTCGTCTGGGAGGTCTCGGACGACCTCAGGGTCGTTGGTGGCCCACTGGCGGACCTCAAAGCCAGCGGTGGCCAGGAAGGTGCGTATGTCATGCACCAGCTTGTAGGCCTCTTCCGCAGTCTCCACGCTGTGGAGGCAGTTGTCCACATAGAAACTGTGGTGGACAGCATCGGAGACTCCGGGGGGTGCGGCGCCGTCGTCGACATGAAGCTGCAGGGCGTAGGAGGCGCAACACGGGCTGCAGGTCGTCCCAAAGGGCAGCACCTCCCACTGATAGATGGACGGTTCCGGGTCGTCTGGGTTTTCTCTCCACAAGAACCTCATGAGTGGCTTATCTTCGTCGAGCAAACACACCTGATGGAACATGCGTTTGATGTCGCCACTGATGGCGGTCTTCTGTCGTCGGAAGCGCACCATGACTCCGAGGAGAGGAGGGGTCAGAGTCGGACCGGGCAGGAGATAGCGGTTGAGGTTCTGCTGGCGCACTTGAAAGCTGCAATTAAATACCACTCTGTTCTTTCCGTTGTGCTTAACGTTATGGTGTGGAAGGTACCATGACTCGGTACTCCTTTCCGACTACTCGGGCTTCAGCCTCCTGACGAGTCCAGACTCTATGAGCTTGCTCATTTCTGTGGCGTAGGCGGCAGCCGTCTCGGGGTCTCTGCTGAGTTGTCTTTCAGTGCTAAGCAGACACGGCTTCGCTACTCCTGGGGGAACCTTGAAGGTCAGCATGGGCTCTCTTCTCAAGAGCGGTGTGGCGTATCTGAGGACACCGCGCACGCAGACACGCTTGGTCTTGGCTTGGAGAAGATCCATCGCCGCTTTATCTTCCTTGGAGCGAGTGTGTATCTTCTCGTTTTTGTATGGAGCAATGTCCAGCTGCCATAACCTCTGAACATTCTCCAGCAGTGCCTCGTCTTCGTGCCCCGCTCCAATGAAGAGGCAGTGGGTCTGACGGGCGTTCAGATTTCTTAGACTGATGGGGCCCTGCAGGGTCCAGCCTAGCGGAGTCTCCAGGGCGACGGGACATCCGGGTGGACCCGGGATGATGTGCTTGGGTAAAGTGAGGTTCACATTATCGGAGCCGAGCAGGAGGGTGGGCTTCACCTCCATTGCAGCGTTGATCCCCAGATTACGGAGATGTGGGTACCTCTTCATGAGGGACTCCATCGGGTAGCCGTAACTGGAGAGGCACAACCCGGCAGCTGTGAATACGCGGCTCACTTTGAAGACTTCCTTCGGCCGTCCGGCCAGTGTGAGGGTGAGGGCCACACTTTCTCCTTGAATAGTGGTGCGCCCTGGTTGGATGGTGAGGAGATCCAGCTCCTCTGCGTCGCCCACGAGTCCAAGGGCGATGGCAGCCTCACGCATCAGCAGCGTGCGCTCCGAGCCATCGTCAATAACCGCGTAGGTCTCCAGAGTCTTGTCGCGGTTCCGCAGGACCACCGGCACAATCTTCAACAGCACGCAGGGAGTGCTGCCCCTCACGGGGCCCACGTAGTAGTTGCGTAGCTCTCTAGAGGGCTCATCACGGACTTCCGCCACATAAGGCTTAGCCTTGTCGTCTCTAGTGTTGAGGTCGTGGAGGGCCGTGAGGTGGATCTTCCCGCACCCGCTCTGTCTGCAGGGTCCCTTGAGGGTGCAGTCCTTTGCTCTGTGCTCACGGGCGCACTTCCAGCACCGCTTATTCTCTATTATCCACTGTTTCTTTTCCTCTGTAGTCTTCTCCTTGAACACAGGACAGTTGTCTAGCCAGTGGACCTTTGTGCAGCACTGGCATGGCGGCGGAGTCTTCTTCTCTCCTTTCTTCTGGGAGGAGAAGCCTTGTTGGCCTTTCGGGGGCCCTTGGTGCTCCTTTGATGTGGTTTCATGTACAGTGGTCAGCACCCTAACGGGCCGCCCCGTTCGGTCGGACTTGTCTCGTCCACTGCGTCCATTGCCTCTCGGCTCTTCCCACTTGGGGAGGCGGATGTGCCTCATCTCCGACTTCAGGAACTCTGAGAGCTCCATCAGGGTAGACAGTGGCTGTTGAGGGTGGAGACGCTCGTGTTCCCGTCGGAACCTCTCTTCCCTTTCCTTTGGAAGCTTCCTGACGAAGCGTTCTACGTTGGAGCCTGCATAGAGCTCAGTGCGGCCGGCGGCTCCTTGAAACGTCAGGAGGCTCACCAGAGCCTGTACCTTCAAGGAGTATGCGTCCAGGGCGTGGTCGTCCTTTATGTCTGCCATTTCTCCCAGCTCGTGGATCTCATCCAATATGTGGTCCCACGGGCGTCCCCAGCGCTCGTCCAGGGCCTGGATAGACGAAGTATAGGGGGTGGGGGAGTATGCGTTGGCAGTGCATATGAGCTTGGCCGCAGGCAGCCTACAGTGCATAGACAGCTCGATGAACTTCTGTTGCTCGCTGTGGTTGGCGGCGCCCAGGAGGAACTCCAGACACATCCTCATGTCATGGTACTGGCTTCTAGAATTGTCTTTGAAGAATGGGATGGCGCTGGGCGCTGTGGGAGCGGATCGTACCTAGGGGCCGGTGTAGTTGCGGGCCAATGTTGATGGGATCTGGAGGTTGCTCTGTGTGTGGCGGGTAGCCGCTCACATTGAGAGCGGGGTGGCACCTCTCCTGGTGCCGTATATTCCTCCTGCAGACGAGCCGGTCGCCTTTCCAGGTCTTCGGAGTCGGCCTTGTCCCCTCTTCGGGGTCAGGGATACGTAGCCGGGTGCTCCTCCCTTTCAGGCTGGCGGCGCTGGGGTGAGTTATTCCTAGTGGATGCTCTTGATGATTGCCTGGAGGCAGAGGCCGATTGCAGTTGGGCGGTAGCGAGCCGGGCATACTCCAAGGCCTGGGCTGCCGCTCTATCGCGCTCCCGCTCCAGTGCTTCCGCGGCTCTTCTCTCTCTGTCGAGCGCATCTTGGCATCGTTGAGCCTCTCTTGCGAGCGCATCTTCGCGTTGTTGTTGCATGCATTGCAACATGAATTCTGTTTGGCTTGTAACGCTCCCTCTGCTTTGTGCTCTGCTGGGGGGCCTACCAGTTCTGCGAGTGTCTAGGAAGAACTCTCCCGGTTGGAAGTGATTGAAGTCCTGCCTGCCGTGTGGCTCCACTCTGTCTGGGGGATTGATATCCTCTCCAGGTTGCGAGTCGTTTTCAGCGGAGTCACTCTCCTCTTCTTCTTCAGGCTCATCTTGCTCATACTCATCTTGGTTGGCGGTATTCAGTGGCGAGAAGGTAGTTATGTCTTTACTACACGGGACTGCCACCTGGTGTCTCTTCTTCTCTTCAGGCCGCTGGGGGGTGTCAGTCGGGTCTGACTCTGTTCTCAGAGTCTGATCTAACTGCGGTGTGGCAGCAGCACCCTCTACTAGCTGGGGTGTGCCTGCCGTCTGATCTAACTGTGGTGTGGCAGCAGCACCCTCTACTAGCTGGGGTGTGCCTGCCGTCTGGGTTGTAAAGTCCCCTACTGTCCGGTCAGCTGATGTGTTTAGCACATGCTGATTGCTCTCCGAACTAGGGCTACTGGGTGTACCCAGGACACAGTCATCTAGTCGGGAGGGTAATCTACGCTCCCTAGGAGCACGTGTCTTCCCTTCAGGGAAGGGGGGGGGGGGGCCTTTGAACCTACCTCGCTCTTTCGTGACATCCTATCTGGTTTAACTCCGGCTCGAAGTGACCAAATTCTGCGGGAGCTTAGAGGACTGTATATAATTGTCACCTTAGGGGGTGTGGTAGGATGCCTTAACTCTTAAACTAATTGTACCAAATACACAACTGAGTGAATAACTTAAAATGGAGTCACCTAAACTAGAAAGAGCGAGGAAACTGTTTGAATCATAATGCCTTTATATAAGCAAAAAAGGGGAAAAAAGATACATACAAATATTGTTATCACGTTACACAAAGCCTAATTTAAATACTATCACTAAATTTAGATGGGCGCCCAAATAGTTTTATTAAAGTGTTCTGGCCAAACATTGCCGCGGTTACCACTGTGTCAGAGGAACAATTCCCTCTGCCGTATGAGAGAGATGGAGAGAGTTAATAATCCTGGGGGTGAGAAAAGGACCCGGATGGGTTCTGTGACGAGGAGTAGTAGACCGCTGCGTGGTGATGAGGGCGGGAAGACGCTGCCCGGTCCGATAGGCGCCACCAGTCTGCTCCTGCAGACCAGATGCTCCGCTGTGGTGGATCCGAGTGTCTCGCGCCGCTCCGTGGTGCTGCACGGCGCACGCCGACAGCTGCTGCAGACACGCTGGTCCCCTCTGTACCACAGGCTACTGCTATGGCTACTACATAGGACTAGTTGTGTCCTTTTACAGCGTCCCTTCGACACAGACCCTATCTAAATGTTCTCTGGTCTGTGTTATATATCGACTGATATGTCCAGTATAGAGCAGCTATCGAAGCATGAGCCGAAGCTACTTTAGGTATTAGCGCCGAGCTAGCTAGCTTCGGCTAACTGTTAATGATAGATGGGGAATACTATAGTCCGCTGTAATGTGCTAATCCCAGACGTTTACTAAACATCGAATTAGCTGGGTACTAAAACTCACTCTCTCTTGGTGGTATAATGTCCGCTTGGTAAGCAACTTTACATCCTTGGTCACCGTCAAACTATAACGTTAACGAGAGCAACGCTGGGTGTACGTTTGTTCTCTAACATGTCCGGCCAAGTTCTGACGTCAACAAGCTCCTAGAGGAAGTGACGCACTTACGAGGGACCACTACCACCTCTGGCCCACTAGATGGCAGCACCGTCATATAACCTGAGATGCCATAAGTAGGCACTAGGCAGACAGTGTAACTTTATGTGGTAAATAATAACTTAACTCCCACATATTAAACAGGTTGGTGAACTTAAAGGGGGATTATTTTAGGTCTAATTTTACCTAATTGCAGACCCTTCAGCACAGTTGTCAATATCCCAATGTACCCAACCCCCCCCACACAACCCCACCCAACCTCCTCCAATGTACAGTTTCTACGTCAAATGTATATACTCCCTTTTCTTGACTCCTTTTGTATCACAAACAGTACTGTATTTGCAAATCTGGTATGTCATAAATGTATAGATGTAGCAGTACTGACTATCTGTATGTCATGTATGTCATATATGTCCTGATGAATTGAAAATGGGGGACCCTGATGTAAACAAGACAAACGTCTTTCTCTGGTCTGCATCCCCTTAACAATTGTGTGTATTGAGCCGTACTGTATTGTACCCATTCTGCAATCTGTTAAATAAAGTTTTCATTCATTCATTCATTCATTCATTCATTCATTCATTCATTCATTCATTCATTCATTCATTCATTCATTCATCATGTAAACAAACCTCCACATATTTAAAAAATCTTCAGGGCAGTATGTACTTAACTGAACAATGGCTTTCTTCTTGCCACACTGCCATGCAGGCCAGCATTGTGAAGGGCTCTCTGTGTTGTTGAGACAAGCAACACATACAGACTTTTATTGTTTTGTTAGGATCCCCGTAGACTTGATTGATTGATTGATTGAAAACTTTATTAACAGATTGCAGAATGGGTACAATACAGTACGGCTCAATACATACAATTGTTAAGGGGCTGCAGACCAGAAAAATACTTTAGTCTTGTTTACATCAGGGTCCCCCATTTTCAATTCATCAGGACATTTATGATCTGTTCGCTGTCCACCTCAGACTCTCTGTGTGCGCGCATCAAGGGGGCAAAAAGGAACGTAATCCTGGTCAGAACAACAGGGCAGACTACAATATATTTGCATTTGTTAGCCATGCTAGCGATCTAACCAATCAATCCATGCCAAAGCTAGATATGTAAAAGGTGAAAGGCTCACACTCACAGCCGCGCTGATTTGGCTAAATGACATCCAGCCGTTTTCGTTTGAAACTACTTTTAGTCAGGGGAGTGCCATGGTTTCTCCATAGAGCTCCATTATACTTTTAGTCAGGGGAGTGTCATGGTTTCTCCATAGAGCTCCATTATACTTTTAGTCAGGGGAGTGTCATGGTTTCTCCATAGAGCTCCATTATACTTTTAGTCAGGGGAGTGTCATGGTTTCTCCATAGAGCTCCATTATACTTTTAGTCAGGGGAGTGTCATGGTTTCTCCATAGAGCCCGTACCTTACTTTTTTAGCGCAGCAGATCGCGCAGGTAGGAGGGCAACTTAGTCACGTGACTCAGTTGGTATTGCTGATTGGCTCGAACATGGTATGTTTGTATACAGGTCTATTAGCTGTCAGATTAATGACTGCTAGTCTTTCTGGGGTCCTCACAAGAAAATAATACAACAGAATACAAATACAGAATGTAATAAAATTAATACAACAGCTGGATTCCCGGGAGAGGGAACCCAGAGCGTTACAGGGAGGATGCTGAAGCCTGTCTAGGTTGTGGGTTCATGTTTGTCCCACGGCCCCAATAAGCATTCTGGTTTTTGTTTAATTTCTCTATCTTGAAGGGGTGAGGATATTTTGGTGGAAAGACAAAGACACACACACACACACACACACAGACACACACACACACACACACACACACACACACACACACACACACACACACACACACACACACACACACACACACACACACACACACACACACACACACACACACACACACACACACACACACACACACACACACACACACACACACACACACACACACACACACACACACACAGTATACAAGCAGGTGTGCAGACACTCACATAGTCACACAAGCAGTGACGCACATGTACATACTGTACACAAGAACACACACACAGACACACACACACACACACACCTACACACACACACACACACACACACACACACACACACACACACACACACACACACACACACACACACACAGACACACACACACAGACACACACACACACACACACACACACACACACACACACACACACACACACCACACACACACACACACACACACACACACACACACACACAGACACACTCACCCCTGCTACGTCTCAGTGGTGGTCCAGGATGAGCATCCGGAACAAGGCTGGCGCCGTGGCGATCTGGCAGTTAGCAGTCTCCATGGAAACGGACTCATGGGGGGAAACTGCATTAAGAGACCGACTGGACACAAAGAGAGAGAGAAAGAGATAGTGTATGTGTGTGTGTGTGTGTGTATGTGTGTGTGTGTGTGTGTGTGTGTGTGTGTGTGTGTGTGTGTGTGTGTGTGTGTGTGTGTGTGTGTGCGTGCGTGCGTGCGTGCGTGCGTGCGTGCGTGTGTGTGTATGTGTGTGTGTGTGTGTGTGTGTGTGTGTGTGTGTGTGCGTGCGTGCGTGCGTGTGTGTGTGTGTGTGTGTGTGTGAGACAGGACATCTTGCGATTCTATTCCTGCAACCAAAGACACCATCTCAGAGACCGACATTCCTTCCAGTAATGTTTTCTATGCACAGACGCAAATAACATGTACACACATCCAGAAATGCCAGACGCAGATGGCAAATACAGTTGTGTAATATAATCACAGCTAGGTGTATACACTCTGACCAATCACAGCTAGACACTAGAAGGGTTTGTATATAGTCATGATCAAGGAATCGTTATCTGTAATAATAACCCTTTCGCTACCACACTGCAGAAGGTTAACCTTTCACCGTTGGTAGTGTGGTAGTGAAAGGGTTAACCTTCTGTATTGTCGCAGTGAGAAGGGTAACCCTTTGGTAGTGTGCTAGTGAAAGGGTTAAACTCTATGATAAATGGTCTGCATTTATATAGCACTTTTATCCAAAGCACTTTACAACTTATGCCTCACATTCATCACCCATTCACTCACACGTTCACAGGCAACCACACAGGCAGTTAGGGGTTCTGTATCGTATAGCTCTCGCTCGGCGTCACTCTCTGCACTGTCCTCGCACACGTGCAGACGCACTGAATAAAGACCACAATGTACCTTTAATCCCAATATTTGTCTGACCACACCCCTATCAGCTTACCCATATAAGCAGGGGTGGGGCCACCCACTCGCCTCCTTCTCGCTTTCACCACAAGGAAGTGCCTCGGTAGATCCCCACACTTGAAGTGATGTGATGGTAGGAGAAGAGTTGGAAAGCAAGGATACGTTGACATCATATCTTTATTTTCTCTCTCACTTTTTTTTTTTTTTTTTTTTTTGTCTTTTTCCCCCTCCGATTTTCTCCCATCCCAATGTTAGTCGTATGCCAATTCCCAGTCCCTTCCTGGTCGCTGCGCACTTACCCCCCACCATCAGATCATCTGGGAGAGTGGAGGCTACCACGTGCTTCCTCTGACACACGTCCAGCCAATCACCGCTTCTTTTCACCTGGCAGCGCGGATTCTCATCGAGAGGGCGTAGCGTGTGGGAGGACCACACTATCCCCCTCAAGTCCTATCCGCGCTTAGAAGGCGCCCCGACCGAACTGTAGGAGTCGCTGTTTACAACGACCCGGACCCACCCCGCCAGCTTCTCCCACCCTCTAATACAGCCAATTGTATTAGTGCAGACGGCCAGCCAAGCTGGTGACAACCCCGGAGCTACAGCTCCGGGGTTGGTGACGAACGCAATCTCCGCTCTGCCACCTAACCGCCACTCTCTCACTATTTTCAAGAAAATACGGCGATATTGTCTTCGTACTGGAGTGTCTGGAAGATGATGATCATTCTAAAAATCCTCCACCGGTTTTCGTATTGGGAGTTCGCGCCGCTACATATTTTTCCAACTGCAGTCCTTGCTGTGTGCTGGTTGCGGTAAAGACACAGCCGGGCTGTAGGACGCGCCGCTGTTGTGAGAAGCGGTGGGTTCCAGGTTTGGTGAGTTATGTTTTGCTGGCAGGCTCCACTTGTCTGTTAGTGCTATGGGGGCTAATTGACAATGTTTATGAAAACCGGCCCCAGGCTAGGGTCCTTTGTTCAGCCTCTTAGGCGACAGAAGACCTTGGTCTGAAGCCCATTATAGTTTTAACTAGTGGGCCACGACCATTAACACTGGTGATCCCTGTGTTTTCTGGACGAGTGGATATCTCTCTGTCACCGTGTTAAGGCCCCATCTTTCATATCCAAATGAGAGTATTCTCTCACGAGGAGATATGGGCATAGATGTTCGATAGCGGAAGATCTGTGTTCAAGTCAGCTACACAGGCCAGTTGGGTATTGTGCTGGCTCCGTCGGGTGTTGGTAAAATCACCGTTGTAAAACTGTGTTAACATCTTGTTTCTCTTTTCTCTTAAAAAGTGAGGAGGGTTTCAGAACGGCGGCCTGTCTGGGTGAGTGTTATATCATTGTGTACAAGTTCAGGTGATAGCTGCTTAGCTTGCGGTTAGCCAATCAGCTGTTAGCTGCGGCGTTAGCCTGCTGTGATCACTGCGTGGCCTACATAGGTTGGGCCTACTGTTAGCCAGTCAGCTGTTAGCTGCGGCGCTAGCCTGCTGTGATCACTAGGAAACGTTAGCTTGCTGCTATCGGCCAAGGCCCAGCGCGGGGTAGCTCCGGCTCCTCGCGCGCCGCCGCGAGCTCCCCTCTGGTCGCTCGGCGTCTCGCGGGCAGGGGCAGTAGCGACCGACGGTTGGAGCGGCCGTTAGCTTAATGCTACTCTGTTGAACGTGCTTTGATTATAACATGTTTTAAACACTCTTGACTACGACGTCATCTTTGACAGAGGATGTTCGTCGAACCTGCCCTGGGCCAGGACGGCAAAGCCTGCGTCAACAAAGGGGACCGTAGTGACGGGTTGGAGCGGCGACGCTGCCCAGATCGAACAACACAGGACGGCTGTGTTTTCTACGGTGTCTTGAGACTGCACTTCGTTGATCTACGCTCCGGGTAGGCCAGGTCTGACCAGACCTTGTACACTTCTTCTGGCTTTCCCTTCTAAATGTTTTGTAAATAACGATGTTTTCAAAAACGAGTGTTACTGCACTACATTTAGGATACGACGCGAGTTGTGTGTGAATTGTCTTGTCACTAGGTATTTAGCTTCTCCGTGCAAATCGGGTTGTTGTTTCAGATGTGAAAATGATCTGGTTTGTTGTGTTGAGAAACATCATGTGTGTTTATATGTACTGTGTACTCACAACTAAGGGGGTTAACTAACCTATAAAGCTATGCTTAGTGACAAATGAGTAAAGAATATTCTTTTCTCAGCCTGTAATGACAATGAACAGTGTGTTCACATATTAACAGGAGTTAGGAAGTGTCACACCCCTCTTGTCGTTCCCCATGGCACCTTGGGGATTCAATGACAGGTCTAAATAGCCTGTTCATTGATGTGGGTGTGTCCCGACGCACGTATAGTGCTAGCTCGGGGTGTTCTGTAAACAGGCGACTGACTGGCACGCCTTGGTTGCTTGAGGTTAAAACTGCGTTTTTATAAAGCAACTGGGATGGAGGTTTTTCCTCTTCCGACGACCAAATCCAACGACCTGGTTTTTTGTCATCGACGGATTCTCGTTCATGTCTGGGGGATGATGACGGAATGGATCTGAACATATGTAGAGGGGTCTCACGCCCTGGGGGTGGGCCACCGGGCGCGGTTCGCCCGAACGTCTGGGTGGCGCCTTTTTTTCATGTTTAAGATCAACACGCATATCTGCCCCTTCTCCTGGAGTAGGCATGTCGGCGTGGTTAGGGCACGGGACTGGTTCTGGTCACACTGGTCCGGATCAGTTGAACCCGTTGTCCGCCGGGGATGCAGATCTGCTGTTCTGGTACCCTGAGGGACTTGGGCTTTTTTCAGGGGAAAAAATGCCAGGTTGGTCCGGGTGTCACAGGGTTAAGCACTATGGAGACCCTGGTTGGGTACGTTTTTTACTCAGCACTGTCGTAATGGCTTACGGCCATGCCAACCTGTACACGCTCGATCTCGTCAGATCTCGGCCGCTACACAGGTTGGTCCTGGTTAGTACTTGGTTGGGAGACCGCCTGGGAATACCAAGTACGGTGTGCTTAGGGGCTGGTTCTCCATTCTTTTTCGCTCCTCTCTCACGCATGGCGAAGAGGGGCCTGTTGGGGTGGTCTTTGACCTCCTCTGGTGATCCTGTGCTCCCCGTATCGCCGGGCCCGGTCCGAAGTAATGTTTCGTCGACCCGTAGGCCTGGGTTAACCCTTTTTTGAAAAACTGAAACACTTGTACTGCGGTATAGCCGGTGTATACCCGCAGGTGTGTTTTGGAGTTTTTTCTTGAGGGGTTATAGGAACAACCACCGCATTGGGTAACACCAAGGTGGTTGATTCCCTGGTGTGTTGGAGCAGTGTCAACTCCCGGGTTCACCGTTTGAGGGTGCCCCTGCACGTTCATGACGTCTGCCAATCGTGTCAGCCTTCTCTGCCTCAACCCCTCTGGGTGGGTTTTTTTTAAATGGAGGCTTGGTCATGCAACACCGCCAGCTTACGCTCCTTCCGCCGGGGCGGCTGTGTTCAGCTGTCCCCTCTGGCGCCTGTCTCGTCCGCAGTCTCCAGGCATTCTGCAGAACGTGATTTATAGCCCTAAATGCATTATATTGATGATCAAATACAGTTTGATAACGATCGGCGCCAGATAAAAAATTTCAAATGGACGTGCTTCTAGAAGTTACTACTCATCATCTGATGTTGACCGGATGGGGGGGGGGGTCGTTTATAATTCCGTGGCCAACGTTAGATGATTCATGTAGTGTGGGTGATATGATCATCAGAGCAGTTTGTATCGAACACGGTCATAATAAACGCTGAAACTTACCCCAGTCTCCTCGGGCCGTTGGGGCGATGCTATTATGTGGAGCTATTATGGGATGTTGAAATATGCTATCCATTTCCAGGTTGTATAATAGTATATACGTCCAAATCATGTTGTTTATCGAGTTATTGGTAACGGATCGCTATCCATTGTGTCGAGCTCGAGTCCCGGGAGCTATAGCGAGTGGTCGGACCGAATTTGGATGAGCACCAGTTTCCGTTTCCGGTTTGCTGTTTGGGCGATCCGCCGATTGGCCACCAGATGGCGCTCTTGAACCGTTGGAGAGTTGAGAGGAGATCAACAGTAGATCTCAAGTCTCCGCGGGAGAAATATGATTGCCATCACAGATTTTTTAAATATTGATCTCAATGACGTGTTACGGCGTCATTGGCAGATTAAGCATGGCGAGCAATGACGTGTTACGGCGTCCTTGGCGATTAAAGGGTTAATATGCTTTCTCTGTTTCCTTGTTTGTTGTCGAGGCTTCAGAAAACCGTTTGTGTGGGAAGGAGCTGGTCAGAGTTTGCTGAGCCACTCGTGATGCACTTATATTACTTTTGCCTGTTCTCTCTGTTGACGCCCGGCGTCTTTCCTGGATTATCGCTGCTCTGTGTGTTTTAATAAAGACACATCCTTAGAAATAGCTACCTATCTCCGTCTCTCATTGTCTCCTCCACCATTGGACTCACTACTACTCACCGGCTCACCCCCATACGTAACAGAAGCCTCGACTAACGATGAGTACCATGGAGGAGATACGAGAGGAGATGGTTGCGCAGCGGGACCAGTTACGGATTCTTCTCGACCGCCAGTCGGCCGTCAGCGTCGAGTTGGGCAGGCTAGGAGACCTGTCGGTATCCTCCCGGGAGACGGCTAACTCGGCGCTGGCGGCGGTCAACAACGCCCGTTCCAACGCTGTCGAGACGGAGGCAGCCAGGGGACTTGCAGCTTGAGCGCCGCAGGCCAGCAGGGGAGGAGAGCTGGGACTTTCCGACCAGAGAGAGGACATCATCCAGGAGCCAAGGCTGCCACCTCCTGACCGCTAAGGAGGAAGACCGGAGGGATGTCGTGAGTTTGTCACTCAGTGCTCTCTTATTTTCCAACTGCAACCCCGCACTTTCCCCTCTCATGTGTCTCCGGTAGCTTACTTAATCATGTTGCTTACTGGTCGGGCCCTCTCCTGGGCTACTGCGGAATGGGAGAATGGGTCGCCGATCTGCAACAATGTGGATGCCTTCACCCAGGAGATGCGTCATGTATTTGATACCTCCCGGGTGATTTCCATTTATGAGGCCGGCAGTCGACTCCTGTCCTGCCGGCAGGGCATTCACACTGTTGCAGATTATGCGATCGATTTCCGCATAGTGGCTCGGGAGGCGGCCTGGCCGGAGATTCCCTGCAGCGTGCTGTTTGCCCAGGGGCTCTCAGCGCGCATGCGGGACGAGCTGGCAACTAGTGAGCTACCCGAGCGCCTGGACCACCTCATTTCCTTGGCCATCAAGGTCAATAACCGACATCGGGAGAGGGAGCGCGAGAGGTGAGCCTCGTCGCAGGCACTCTTCCGCCCCTCTTTCGCTGTCGAACCCTCCGCACTTCCCCACCCTAGAGAGAGCCTGGGTGGCGAACCCATGCAACTCGGCGCCCTCAGCCTGTCCGAGGCGGACAGACACAAGTACATTGATGAGAAGCGTGTTTTCGTTGTGGACGCACAGGGCATCGCTTCTCCACCTGTCGGGGACAGGACGGGAAAGGGGGGGGGGGCCCGCTAGGCTTAGGGAAGCTTATTGCAGGTGGGCATTTTTTCCGAGTCATTGAGGACAATCGCACTGTATTTGATTTTTTTTTTTTTTTTTATTATTATTGCAAAACAAAATTATTAAAAGTCAGTACTCAACACACAATGCATAATGAAACTAACAATTAAGATGGCTAAAATGACATGCAAGCACAGAAACAGAAAGCAAAAAAATATATAATAATACTTTACAGTATACAGTGTATATCCAACGAAATTACCAATTATACCAATGTCTTATACAGGATATACCCCTAATACCTGTTATCTAAAACCCTACACACATATGCTCCAACTCAAACCCCCCCCTCCCGGACCCCTCTTTGGATAGTACCTCCATTATCCCTCGCTCCTAACCAGACACTACCATTATAAGCTAGCTTTTATTCTCTCCACCACTTCTAACCACATTGACATTTTGGATTCATTGAGACCCAGAATTCTTGCTGTAGATATTTCTTGATAAATCACATCGAGATATGTAAGAAACCAAACTTTCCGGCAAATTTTTTCCGGTTGAAACCAGCGTGATGCGATCAGCTTTTTAGCTACTGTGATACCCGATAAAACCAATCTCTTTAGCTGTGGATTTACTGCAAACTCAAAAACATCATTCAATAGTAATACAGAGGGGTGTACAGGTATATTCCAAGATACGAGTTTTGATAATTGTTGGGTCACATCTTTCCAGAATGCCTTAACTGGTGGGCAGTCCCAATACATGTGCATAAATGAACTTCCGGTTTAGCTACAATATGTAGCGCACGCATTTGGTAACAGCTCCGCTCCCGTCACCGTTAATTTAGTTCAAAAACATTATTTTAACAAATACCAATGAGATTAAACCACATCGTATGTATTGATAGGAACTTCTACTAACTATATCAAAAGACATAAAGACTCAACATGGAGGGTAAGGATAAGAAAAAGGGTGGAAAGAAACACGAAGTAGCAAATCCAACGGCGACGATTGAGACACGATCCAAGAAAACAACAGGCGACGCGGCGGCAGACCCGCTGTTGACAACCCCCGATGGGAATATAACGGAGAATATACCGGGTCCATCGGCGACTGGCTCCGAGAGGGAGACAATAGAGGACAACATAACGGGAACGACAGGAAAAAGTAGCGTGAAGGACAAAGCAGAGGATATTGAGAAGATAATAGCCAACAAATCCATCGGCCCCATCACTGCACCTACAATATCAACTGACACTGGCAGTGTAATTACACAACCCGACTTCAACTCTCTGACTAGCCTGATTAAGGATCTGATTAAGGAACAGATGGTAGCTTTCTAAGTACACATCGCACACATCGATGCTAAATTCGAAGAAGTTATGGAAGCGGTCGCTGTACAGTCCGTGCGAATCACGACAGTGGAGAATACGGTGACAGAAATTACACGGGCAGTCAAAGAGAACGAGAAGAACGTCCACGATGGTTTGACAGAGGTAACGAAGGAGATAAAAAAGGTGGAAGAGGCATGTCGGATAAAAATACAAGAAGTTAAAGATGAAGCGATGGAGAGGCTACTCGAAACCCAACGTTACTACAGGCGAAATAACATCCGCATTGTAGGACTTGATGAATCAGTCAATTGCACAGACGACAAGTTTCCAACAGTGTTATCAGAGATTTTGGGTAACAACATTCTAACCACAGAGCCGATAGTGGACCAATGTTACAGAATCGGTACTCGAGAACAAAGAGGCAACGGTCCAAGAGTCATCATTGTTACTCTGCGCAAGACGGCAATAAGAGATGACATCATCAGAGTTGCACGCAACCAAAGGGGAAAGCTGAAACATGGTGAAAATTCAATATTTATCTACGAGGATCTTTGCAAAGAGGCCATCGCTCAGCGTTTCCCCTACAAGGAGGTGATGCAGAAATTGTTCAAGTGTGGCCTCAGACCAAGGCTAATATACCCGGCACTACTATCGATCGTGGGTAAAGACGGCCGTAGGGAAGGATTACGCACGCCTAAAGACGCAGAGGAATACTTGAATCTACATGGAGCAGATCCCCCAGGGCAGAACGCAACACTGTCTCGCACCAGATAAGCCTACTCATCTCTCTCTTTCTCTGTGTATCTCAGTATTAGAATGACTTTATCCGGGCTCAACAAAAGTAGCAGATGATATGCATGCCGGCAACACCAAGGCACAATGTGTATAATATGGTTCGTAATGCATTATATTTACAGACTTCTGGTCTCCGTGGAGACAAGAATATATCATTGACACTATGAACAATCTGGAATATTCTGGGCTCATCGCTCGACTGCTCTGGGTCACTAAGAAATATCCCGAAAATACTAGTAGTCATGAACCCTGGGTAGGAAGATCATTCTGGAACATAACAGCAGTCTGTTTGTATGTGTATTCTACAACCTTCTAGAATATAATGCACCATTACAACGAAGGCCTGCAACTTTAACATTAACATCCGGTGTGTATAAGCATAAGCATGATCAATTGACTGAAGTTTAATCTGGCCTTAATAAGGCTTTAAAAAAAAGATCAGCCACACCTAAACGTATGAGCACAACACGGTTATTCTAATAATTTAAATAATCACTCCACTGATGTAGAGATTGGCACAATGTAGCTCTAAAAGTCTCTGTTTTTCTCTTTTATCTATTTATTCAATTCTGTTCTAGTGGTTTCTCCACGTTGAGTTTTATTTTAGCTCTCACTCCTTTTTTTTTTTTTTTTTTTTATCTTACATTGTTCTTTCCCATTGTTCTTCATATTAAGGTGTTAGTGTTTCTCTACAATCTTTTCCTTTTTCTGATGTTTCCTACATAAGTTAGTAGAAGGTTCAAATGAATATATCAATGAAGGTATATTCTTTTTTTTTTCATTTTTCATAATATTTCACTACAGTAAGGGAAGGCGCAAGACCAAAAGCGACATTCTATTGAATTAGAATGAAAATGTTAGATCCTATGGCAATTAGCATAGGAAGATTAGGATTACAAAACTCAGTTTGGGCAATCCGGTGGCCTAAGGGAGGGAGTCATACGCGGAGGATGTGTTTATGGAACACAGGCCTGTACGACTCTCTGGGAGAGGGGAAAAAAGGGGATTTTTATTTGTATATATATATGTTTTTAAGCTCGGCTCTCAACGGGACCTCAATAATTGGATGTACATCTATTGTAGCTTCGCACTCCAGAAGCATTACCAAAAACTACACAAAAACATGTATAGATTATGGCTAGTTTGAATATAATGATATGGAACACTGGTGGGATAAATAAACAACACAAACGCAAAAGCGTGCTCACACTGATGAAAAAAGAACATGTGGACGTGGCTCTACTAAGCGAAACGCACATTTTAGAGGAAGACATAGATACGTTAGCGGATAACACATATCATAATATTAGTCACTCTTCTTTTGGTACGAGAACTCGAGGTGTAGCCATAGTCGTTAGACGTAAGTTAAATATTGAATTAAAGGGAGTATGGTCGGATGCAGATGGGCGTATAACTATAGCTAGGATTGTACACAATAACAGGAAAATAGCGTTGGCAGCGGTATATGCCCCAAATTTGTACGAAGAGGGTTTCTTCTCTACACTAACCAATGCAATGTTAAACCTTCCCGATTACTCATTTATAATAGGTGCAGATTTTAATGCCATTTGGAATCCAAGGATGGATAAATCTTACCTCGCCTTTTCCAGCGAACAAAATAATTCATCTAAAGCATTAAAGGATTGGTCGAAGATTACAGGTGTAAATGACTTATGGCGTTCACTTAATCCCACGACCCGAAAGTACTCTTGTCGATTGGCGAGACATAACACATTATCCAGAATAGATTATGTCTTTGCATCCCCGAGACTATTTGATAAATATGAAGTGGAAATGATACCCAATGCACTATCAGATCACTGTTATTTACTCCTAAAAGGAACATTTGGTATACTATCTTCCCGAGCCCCAAGATGGCGTTTTAAATCGATGCTGCTTAATAACAAGGAATTCATTACACAACTCAAAGAAGCTCTTATAGTATTTGTAACTGAGGGGTACAATTCCCTGACTGTATTGATAAGTATGGTATCATTAAACCACTACCGCTTTATGTACTTTAACTACTGGCCACACAGTACATGATATAGATATGATGAACACTTTCCCACCTGATGAAACCAAGTCCACACAAATGTATCCGTCGAATCTTTAATATATAGCAAAGGGTATATACAACGTTCACGTAATGACATTTATGATTTGAATGCACTTGTAAGGCAAATGAGTATTCGTAGGCAAATCAACATTGAATGTCCAATCTCTGGTTACGCAGGAAGCAAGTATACAACCTGGTTCTTTAGGGAACTATAGCGATGGTACTTAATGATTATAGCTGGATACACTAAAGGGGGTCCCGCTGGTTGTAAGTCAGTAGGGGGGGGGGGGGGGGGGTTAGGAGAGCCGCTGGCGATATCCCATCTGGCCAACGATTTCTTGGGAGAATTCAGAGTGCTGAACACGGTGCCCACAGAACCTTGGTCCACAGATGAATACAGTTGGGCCCTCTTGTAGACGGTAGCTGCCGGTCCACAACGAAGAGACGTGAGGCGACCTCACTCGGGTTAGAGCGCCGTCTCACCTGGACTCCTCTCGGGGGTAGTTCCAACACTTACCAGTGTTGGCTGTTATCCATGGCATAATCAAAGCACCCAAAGCAAGTAGATAATCCAAGCCGTGTAGGGCTCGCCGTCGTCCGGGTAAGGTAATCCAATGTGCAGGTCCACTCGTCCTTGCCCAGAACTCCTCGGATGAAAGCACCACACGTGGTCTGCCCAGCCTGGTTAAGACTCTAGATAATGCGAGGAAAACGATGGGGGTACTGCTCACTTTATAACTCTAACCGAACGATGCACCATACATAATAGACTATTATTAACTTAATAGAAATACGTCCCACTCGACGGTATAGTGCCAAACTATGACAATTCAACTATCAATCCACACGATGTCTCAATGCCATTCTGAGGCCAAGTTGACCATACTGCACCACACGTGTATCGTGGGTGAGGCTTAACGTCTTGCCACTAGGTTGGAGGGTAAAGAACTAAGGGCTAAGGGAAGTTCTACTTTACTTGCGCCATATATATATGCGCTGTGAACAAATAGTACCATTCGTATTTCGGCAGACGTATTTCTACGCGGAACCGGGGCTAGTAACGACATGTTCGTCGGCACGATTGAACTTGAACCAAGGGGCTTGGCTGCTGGCGCCAAGTTCTTGTCCAATGAGAGAATGAAACTATTATGGGCTGTTAGTAGACCAAAGGGATATTCAGTGTATATGTACAAGGAATATACAAGGGATATCAAACGATATACAAATACTATTAAATATATATCCATAAATAAATATATATATTCGGTTTAATCTGATCCTTCACAACAGCCGCCCCCTAATTAGTCCCACCTAATTAGCTAAGCAGAGACAGATTGACCGCACTGTCTACCACTCAAGGTCCGCTGTAAGGGTCAGTCAACTCACAAAGTCATGGGGTCATGGTCGTCATCGATAGTGTCTGGGAGTCTGGGCAGTTCTATTAGCCTCGCCACGGGTCGTGTGTAAGTTCGCCCTTGGACGAGCACCTCAGCTGCTCGGACCTTGCCATCGGCACCGGTGATCACTTTGCTTACGCGGCCAGCCGGCCACATAGCTCTGGGTAGTGACTGGTCGATAATCATGACGACTGTTCCTTCTGTCAAATTGTCTCTCTCTTTTACCCACTTCTGGCGGGTCTGTAGAGACGGTAGGTAGTGGAGTAGAAAGCTGTTCCAAAACTTGTCAGCTAGTACTTGACTGTACCTCCACATTCTTCGGCCGTTCGCTTCTTCAGGCCTGTACATTGTCTGGGGTAGCGCGGGGTCCAGCCGCCCCATCAAGAGTGTGTTGGGGGTGACTGGGTCGACATCTGCTATATCACTGGAGACGTAGCCGAGGGGCTTGGAGTTCAATACTCCCTCGATCTCCGTGAGGACTGTCATTAGGACTTCTTCCGCCACAGTCTGGGCCCCAAGCACGGCGTACAGGGCTGTCTTTATAGAACGTACTTCTCGTTCCCAGGTTCCACCGAAGTGGGGTGCGTTCGGGGGATTAAACTGGAAGTCAATCTGGGATGGAGCGAGGTGGGTCTTAAGTTCTGGGCCCATAGCTTGGAAGCTCTCTCTCAGCTCTCTTTCTCCGCCTTTGAAGTTTGTCCCGTGATCAGACAACAATGTAGACGGTTTTCCTTTCCGTGATGTGAATCTTCGGAAGGCCATAAGGAATGAGTCTGTGCTCATGGTTGGAAGGAGTTCGATATGTATCGCTCTGGTGGTCATGCATTTGAATACAATACCCCACCGCTTCTCGGTTCCTCTTCCTTTCTTTATATACAACGGGCCAAAACAGTCCATGCCTGTGGAGTGGAATGGCTTGTCGCCGAGTCGGAGGCGACAGGGAGGTAGGTCAGCCATCCGGGGTATGCTGGGCTGCGCGCGCCACTTTCGGCAGTCTAGACAGGTTCGCTGGAAGCGTCGCACTGCTTCTCTCCCTTGAAGTATCCAATAGCGACGTCTGATCTCCGCGAAGACTCTCTCTGCTCCTGCGTGGTGTACATCCTCGTCGTATTTCTTTATGATCAGCTCTGTGACCTTGTGTCGGCTGTTCAAGACTATCGGGTACTTAACGTCATCCGGTAGATCGGGGGCTCTCCGCAGACGACCACCCACTCTGATGAGATTATGGGCGTCACTCTCGGGTGCCAGGTGGAGCAATCTGCTGTCTGATGGGACGGGCTTTCCTCCCTGTAGACAGTCTAGCTCGTCGGGGAACGAGTCTCTCTGGGCTCGTTGTAGTAGAAGAAGTTCTGCTTCTTCGTAGTCAGCTGCTGAAATGTCGGTGGTGGGCTGAATCTCTGGGTGGTGCCACAGGAATGTCTTTAGTTGCGCACTCTGTAGGGTGAGGCAGTCATCTATGTTGGGGTCTGTGGAGGCGACTGTGCTCAGTCCACAGAACATAGGTTTCTTGTTCTCAGCCTCCTCTTTACTCGCCTCCCGTGGGGTGGGCGTAGGCCACTCTCCTTCCGGGAGCTTGAGGAACTCTGGTCCGTCACTGTAGATGTTGTGACGGGTGAGGTCATCTAGGGACATTCCCCGGGTGATGACGTCAGCTGGGTTGTGTTTGGTGTCCACATACCGCCAGCTCGCTGCTTCTGTTAACTCTTGAATCTCGGTGACTCTGACTCCCACGAAGACTTTGTATCTGCATGAATCAGACTTGATCCATGTGAGTACTGTCGTGGAATCTGACCACAAGATTGTTCTGCGCACCGGAATGGTGAGTTCACGTTGGATTAACGTGGCTAGATGCGCTCCTGCTAGGGCTGCGCAGAGCTCTAGACGCGGGATAGATTGTTGCTTTCGTGGGGCTATTCTTGAGCGAGCCAGGATGAAAGCAGTGTGTATCTCTCCTCCCTTCTCTTGGGCACGCAAGTAGGCCACCGATCCATAGGCTACTTCGGAGGCGTCACTGAAGACGTGTAGATCCATCTTGCATGTCTCTGGCCTCACTGTGGGTGGGAAGTAGCTGCGGCGTATATTGACGCCTGGGAGTGAGCGGAGCTCCGTCTCCCACTCTCTCCATGTGGAGGCAAGGGGTGCGGGTATTGGGTCGTCCCAGCCCTGGTCCTTGTCCCATAGTGCTCGTACAATCATCTTTGCCCTGGTGGTGTAAGGTAGAATACATCCCAACGGGTCATATTGTCTGGCGAGTGTTCTGTACACACTCCGTCTGGTGGTCGGTATCGCCGTCGACCTTCCCTGCTCCGTGGTCAGGGGTTTGTGTCTATAGTGGAGCGAGTCTGTTTTGAAGCGCCAGACTAGTCCTAGTGTCATTTCTTGGGCTTCTCCTGGGATTGTCGCCATCCAGGTCTCGCTGCTGGCAGCCTTGTCCGCGGGGGAGAGGCGGCGCAATACGTGCGGGTCGCTGCTGGCCCACTGCCTGAGATCAAAGCCGCCTTTGATCAGGGAGGCGCGTAGCTTGAGTAGGAGAGCCTCGGCTTCTTCTTGGGTCGAAACGCTTTGTAAACAGTTGTCCACGTAGAAACTGTTCTTCACACTGTGTCGGACCTCTTCATCTGCTGCTGGGTCCTCTGCGACGTGTTTCTGCAGTGCAAATGTAGCACAGCACGGGCTGCATGTGGTTCCGAAGGGGAGGACTTCCCATTGGTAGATGGCTGGGTGCTCATCTCCGATCCTCTCTCTCCATAGGAACCGCAGTAGGGGCTTATCCTCCTCCACTAGTCTCACCTGCAGGAACATCCCTTTGATATCCCCGCTGATAGCCACCTTGTCCTGGCGGAAGCGTAGTAGCACGCCTAGTAGAGAGGGGCCGAGTGTGGGGCCGGGCAAGAGCTCTTTATTCAGATTCTGGGATCCGATCTGGTAGCTGCAGTTAAACACAATGCGATCCTTGCCGTTGTGGTGGACCTTGTGGTGCGGCACGTACCATGATTCGGTCGTCTGATCGGCCTCTTTAATGTCAATCTTCATTACGTGTCTCGCTGTGATTAGCTTCTCAATCTCAGCGCGGTACACACTCTCTTGAGCGGGGTCTTTGGCTAGGCGCCGCTCTGTGTTCAATAGATACCGCTCCGTAGCTTCTTTCGTGGCGTGAAAGGTGGGCATTCCCTCTCGCCTCAGGAGTGGAGTTGCGTATCTCATCACTCCGCCGACTGTGACTCTCTTTGTCCCTTGCTCGAGGAGGTTTATGGCGTAAATGTCTTCTTTAGAACGAATGTCTTTCTTTTCGTTCTTAAAGGGCATTGTCTCTAGTGTCCATAGCCTCTCGACATGCTGCAGGAGAGTGGTGTCTTCTTCTGTCACTCTGGAGTGGAGGCAGCTAGTGGCTGCTGTTCGGTTGAGAGATTTAGCGAGGGGGCCTTGTAGTGTCCATCCTAGGCGGGTCTCGACTGCTGCAGGACAGCCTCTGGGTCCTGTATGGACCCGGTCTATCGGGACTATGAGGTCTGCATGGTCGGAGCCTATCAGCAGGGTCGGGGTGGCGCCGTCTATGAGCGGGATAGGTAGTTGACGCAGGTGCACATATTTATCCATCAGCTTGGCGATGGGGTAGGTGTACTGTGATAGTCCTATTTCTTGGCTGGTGAAAGCATTTGTAATCCTATACCGTCGCTCTGGCTGCCCGCTTGCTGCGATAGTGAAGGAGACATTCTCGCCTTTTATCGTCTTTAAATCTCTTCTTATTGTCCGAATCGTCATTTGGTTCTCGCTCCCCCGCAGTCCCAGCTGGGCCGCAGCGGACGCGAGCAGGAGGGTCTTCTCTGACCCGTCATCAAGGACGGCGTAAGTGTCCATGACTTTATCTTGGTAGCTCAATGTTACACGGACTACCTTTAAGAGCACTTGGGCGCCGCTGCTGCTGGCGGGGTCAATGTACATGACACTTGCCTTGGTGCTGCTCGATGGTGCAGGTGCAGGCTTTCTTCTGTTACTGTCGTGTAGGACATCTAGGTGGGCTCCGTCACACCGACTGCACCTCTTCTTTAGGCGGCACTCGGCTGCCATGTGACTGCGCGCACATCGGTAACAGCGCCTGTTGGACTTTATCCATTGACTCACTTCTTCTGCATTCATCTTTGTGAACAGGTCACATTGTGACAGCCAGTGTTCCTTCTCGCAGTACGGGCACACCATCTTCCACTTCTCTTTTCTCGAGGGGGTACTGTGGTTCTTACTGCTCGGTACTGATTCTGATTGGTGCATGACAGTCACCGATCTTCTTCCATCGTTTATTCTCCTGGGTCCCTCTCTGGAGCTTGGTGTGCTCCGCACGAACGTATCCAGTCGTAAGCTGCTGACTTCTCTCGCCAGGAAGTCGGCTAGATCGAGGAGGGATGGTTCGGGACCGTTAGGATCACGGTGGTCTCTCTGCCGCCTAAAGCGCTCTTGTCTGGCGGGTGGCAGCTTCTCTAAAATCCTCTCGACGTTAGAGTTGGCGTATAGCTCGTGCATACCCTTTTCTCGTTGCGCTCCCAGCATCCCTACCAGGGACTGCACTTTTATAGACAGGTCGTCTAATGAGCGATTGTCTGTTGCTGGGGGTAGGCGGTCAATATGCCTTATCTCTTGGATTACGTAATCCCATATACGTCCATATCTCTGGTCCAGCGCTGCTAGAGCCGCGGTGTATGGGGTCGTAGAGATGGCATAGGCTAGCGCTATATTGTGCGCTCGGGGTACTTTCAGGTGCTTCAGTAATATTGCATACTTGTGACGTTCATCAACGACATCCACCATCATTGTCTCTAAGCACATTCGGAGCTCCGTGTACTGTGCCCGATTCTCATGGGTGAAGTCTGGGATGGTCGGTGTGGCAATGTATGACGCCGTGGATGGCTGATACATCGGCGAGCGTTGGGGGAGAGGCCTCCTAGGCGAGTCTCCTCTTGCGCCTCTCTGTGGGCTGGTACCGGCAGGGTACCATGGCCCGCTGGTCCAGGTGCTATTCCTCGGGGCTGGTCGTGCGTCGTGCTCACCCGTGAATAGAGTCGGGGGTCTGTAGCGCAGCGCCGCGGGGGTATAGCCTGGGCTGTACTGGACCTCCTGGTCCGGTGGAGTACTGTGCTGTCGTCGGGCTTGGTTCTCCTCCTCTCCCTCTTCTTCTTCTATCAGGTCCTCTAGATCCTGTAGTCGTTTATTTAGCTTCTCCGCAGTGTATGCTGCTCCTTCCTTGTAGCTGGGTCTCGCTTGGACCGGTCGGGGAAGGGGGTCTGCGGGGGGTATAGGCTTGGTCTGTTGGTCAAGTTCAGGGTTGCTTGCTCGGTTAGGAGACGCTGCCCTTGACTGTTGTCTCGACGAGTTCCTTGAACCCCTGGCGGAGGGAGAGGGTGTTGCCTTGAGGATCAGCTGCTCCATTAGTTGCGCTTGTAGCTTGTCGCGCTCGGCTTGTAGTCTGTCGCGCTCGGTTTCGCGCTGGATGAGAGCGAGGTCGCGCTCTGCTTCTCTTTGGGCACCGGCAGCGGCACGCTGGGTGTCTGCTCGGTCTCTTGCCATATTCTCTTCCGTCTGAAGGCGTCTCATCTCCAGGCGTATGCGCTCTTCTTCGCTCCGTTGCTGTGTCTGGAGTCGATCGCGTTCACCCTGAAGTCGATCGCGTTCACCCTGGAGTCGATCGCGTTCGGTAGAGGCTGTCAGGCTGACGAGGAACGCCTGTGATAGCATCCTCTCCGCTTCGCTGGGGGAAGACGGTTGTAGAGGTGAGCCGCTCCTGGCGGTACTCGTTGGGGAGTCCTGGAGCTCTATTTCCTCGGCGCTCTCCTCCTCTTCTTCCGTGCAGAGTTCTCTCTCTGTAGGGTTGTCTTCCTCCCGGGGCTGGTCGGGGACTACTTCTTCGGTATTGGCGGGGGGTAAAGGCATGTCTGTTCCCTCCTGGTCCCCACCGTGAGCTTGGTCAGTTACATTAGAACCCACTAGGGCCTCTGTGGTCGGGGTAACCTGGTCGTTAAGGTCAGACATAATTTTACTTTCTACTTTTACCGCGTTTACCGTTTGTAGAAGGCTAGGTAGTTGACTGACAGCGTAATCCTCTAAGTACGGAGGTGGCTGTCGTCTGCGCCGCGGGGGTTCTACGTTAGGAGGACCGTTTCGTGGAGTGTTCATCATAGGCCATTTCAATATTAATAACACTATATTAATATTACACTAGTTACCCTCCGGCTCGAAGGACCAATTGTAACTGAGGGGTACAATTCCCTGACTGTATTGATAAGTATGGTATCATTAAACCACTACCGCTTTATGTACTTTAACTACTGGCCACACAGTACATGATATAGATATGATGAACACTTTCCCACCTGATGAAACCAAGTCCACACAAATGTATCCGTCGAATCTTTAATATATAGCAAAGGGTATATACAACGTTCACGTAATGACATTTATGATTTGAATGCACTTGTAAGGCAAATGAGTATTCGTAGGCAAATCAACATTGAATGTCCAATCTCTGGTTATGCAGGAAGCAAGTATACAACCTGGTTCTTTAGGGAACTATAGCGATGGTACTTAATGATTATAGCTGGATACACTAAAGGGGGTCCCGCTGGTTGTAAGTCAGTAGGGGGGGGGGGGGGTTAGGAGAGCCGCTGGCGATATCCCATCTGGCCAACGATTTCTTGGGAGAATTCAGAGTGCTGAACACGGTGCCCACAGAACCTTGGTCCACAGATGAATACAGTTGGGCCCTCTTGTAGACGGTAGCTGCCGGTCCACAACGAAGAGACGTGAGGCGACCTCACTCGGGTTAGAGCGCCGTCTCACCTGGACTCCTCTCGGGGGTAGTTCCAACACTTACCAGTGTTGGCTGTTATCCATGGCATAATCAAAGCACCCAAAGCAAGTAGATAATCCAAGCCGTGTAGGGCTCGCCATCGTCCGGGTAAGGTAATCCAATGTGCAGGTCCACTCGTCCTTGCCCAGAACTCCTCGGATGAAAGCACCACACGTGGTCTGCCCAGCCTGGTTAAGACTCTAGATAACGCGAGGAAAACGATGGGGGTACTGCTCACTTTATAACTCTAACCGAACGATGCACCATACATAATAGACTATTATTAACTTAATAGAAATACGTCCCACTCGACGGTATAGTGCCAAACTATGACAATTCAACTATCAATCCACACGATGTCTCAATGCCATTCTGAGGCCAAGTTGACCATACTGCACCACACGTGTATCGTGGGTGAGGCTTAACGTCTTGCCACTAGGTTGGAGGGTAAAGAACTAAGGGCTAAGGGAAGTTCTACTTTACTTGCGCCATATATATATGCGCTGTGAACAAATAGTACCATTCGTATTTCGGCAGACGTATTCCTACGCGGAACCGGGGCTAGTAACGACATGTTCGTCGGCACGATTGAACTTGAACCAAGGGGCTTGGCTGCTGGCGCCAAGTTCTTGTCCAATGAGAGAATGAAACTATTATGGGCTGTTAGTAGACCAAAGGGATATTCAGTGTATATGTACAAGGAATATACAAGGGATATCAAACGATATACAAATACTATTAAATATATATCCATAAATAAATATATATATTCGGTTTAATCTGATCCTTCACAACAGTATTCCTACGGGAGAATGCAAACTCGGTGCAAGACCCCAGAATAATATGGATGTCGGTAAAGGGAATGATCAAGGATTTCACTGATAGCTTTTCCTCCAAAATGCGCAAGAATCAATGCACAAAACTGTCTGAACTGGAAACGCTTTACTCAACGTTATTTAATTCTTTAAAATACAACAACTCAACTAGACTAGAAAATCAAGTTAACGTACTAAAAATAGAGATCAATGCCATATACAGACAACAATCGGAAATACAAATACGCAGCACAAGACAACAGCAGTACTCCCAAGGTTCTAAACCTAGTCACCTATTAGCCATGCGATTAAGAATTAATGCAAAATTTGCAGATATAACTACCATTAGAGCACAACAAGTACTTGAAACAGACCCCGAAATAATAAACGATACATTCAAAGAATTCTACTCCGACTTATCTAAATCAGAAACAACCTTCGATCAAAACAAAATGGACACATATCTTAATCAAATTATTCTCCCTAAACTTTCAGAGGATGACGCTAAACAGTTAGAAACACCGATCACACTAGAGGAACTCAAGAAGGCCATATCCGAAATGCAAAGTGGTAAGGCTCCTGGAAGAGACGGTATCCCACCAGAAATGTACCTTTCTTGTTGGGACATAATTGGACCCTTATTACTAAATATGATCTTATACTCAGTCAAGGAGGGGAACTTCCATAAAAACGACAATATTGCACTCATAACAGTCCTTCTCAAAAAAGACAAAGACCCCACCGAGTGCGGTAGTTACAGACCCTTAAGCCTCCTCGGAACCGATATCAAACTGTACTCTAAGGTATTAGCCATCAGATTACAAAAGCATATGACGTCTTTAGTTCATCCGGACCAAACTGGCTTCATAAGAGGTCGCCTGATCACTGATAACATAAGACGAATACTGCACGTACTAGATGCAGACAAGGACGACACCATACCTAAGGCGATGCTGTCCCTGGATGCTATGAAAGCCTTTGACAGGCTGGAATGGTCGTATCTATGGGCAGTATTAGAAAGGATGGGGTTAGGAAAAGGATTCATTGATATGATTAAAGTATTATACAAAGACCCATCGGCCATGATTACAACAGGTACAATCATCTCCAAAATCTTTCCGGTATCACGCTCAGCCAGACAGGGTTGCCCTCTTAGTCCCGGACTATTCGATCTATCATTAGAGCCTTTAGCACAATATATAAGACAATCCCAATCCATAGAACCAATCGTAATCAAGGGCACACAACATAAAATTAGTTTATATGCGGACGACGTAATATTGTTCATGCAAAGCCCCAACACCACATTGCCTCATCTACTCAAGTTGATTGAGAACTTTGGTGATTTATCGGGATTTAAGATAAATTGGCCGAAGTCGGCTTTCCTTCCACTTAACACCCCTGCAAAAAAAGATATAACCCTCCCAGGTGAGATACCTATGGTAAAACATTTTAGATGCTTGGGAGTGGAAATATTCCCCACCATAAGACAAACGGTGAAGCACAATTACACAAAAATCCAAAACAAAATCAAGGACGACCTTGATAGGTGGGCAAAACTTAAAAACTCAGTACAGGCAAGGATATCAATAGTTAAGATGGATGTACTACCTAGAATCAACTTCTTCAGTTCAATGCTACCGTTACCCCCTCCAGAGGGTTACTGGAAAAGATTACACTCCTCCACATACAAATTTATTTGGAATAACAAACCACCACGTATAAAAAGATCCACCGCACAGAGAAATAAAGCAGACGGTGGCATGGCATTTCCAGATTTTTTCCACTATTTTAAGGCGTACACATTAAGACCATTGACAACATGGTTTGATCCCCAAGCATTAGTATCCTGGAGAGAATTGGAAGAAAACATAGTAGCCCCACATAGACTGAAGGACATAGCATACACTAAACTACCAATCAAGCACTGTGAACGGAAATTTGGCCCCATAATTACCCATGCGATCCGGATATGGCGTGAAACACAAAAAAAATATCCTAACCCACAAAAATGGCACAATCATACTCCCTTATTCAATAACAATGCACTCTTAATTGAAAAACGACCTATAAGATTCCCTATATGGGAAGAGCAAGGCATACACTCATTAGGGGATGTTTTTAACAACCAGGGTTTTTGTAGTTATGGAGAAATATGCACAAAATTTAATCTCACCAAGTCCACATGGCTTTTTTACATACAGTTACGGCTATGTTTGAAGTCTCACAGTGTTCCATTAGACATACCAATTGAACACCACAGATACCACAAATTCTTCTATGAAAGAGAGACATCGAGAGGTTTTGTTTCAGGTTTTTATCATCAATTACTAACGTCCTCATATGAAACCCTCCAACTAGACTCTGTCTGGAGGAGGGATATACCAGACCTGGAAAGTGACTTTGATTGGCAAGGAGCATGGGCAAATGTCCGACTTACATCAAGGAACCCGGACCATCAACAAATCAATCTTAACTATATTCACAGGACATACTTGACTCCTATAAGACTGAACAGAATGGGTCTTAAACAAGACTCCAAATGCTCCCAATGTACAAATGGAGACGAAGGGACATTTGTATTTGACATTTCTGTGGGGTGGGGGGATGTTGTTAAAACCACCAGGGCTTTGGTGGATTCTGGGGCGGCGGGGAACCTTATGCACGAGGGGTTGGCTATCGAGTGGGGGGTCCCCTTGGAGACTTTAGAGGTACCCATTCCCGTCCAATCGTTGGATGGGCAACCCCTGGGATGTGGCCTCATTACGCAATGCTCCGGGCAGCTACGGGTGCAGGTGGCGGGTAATGGGTGGGAAATGTTGAGATTTCTTGTTGTCATGTCGCCCTGTTCTCTGATTGTATTAGGCCACCCCTGGCTCGCATTACATAACCCCTGTATTAATTGGGCTACGGGTGAACTCTCCATGGGAAGCGGCATCAAGGCTGATGCTGGTTAGAGTTCACCCGCCCCCCCCCCCCCCCCCTCCCCTCTTCTGTCTCTCTCCAGGTTGGCGGTGAGCGTTGCAGACTCCTTCGTATCTCCCAACCCCGATTTGGCAGGAGTGCCTGCGGTCTATTTTGACCTGGCGGACGTTTTTAGTAAAACGCGTGCTAACGCACTACCACCTCATAGACCTTACGACTGCCCCATTAATCTTCTACCTGGTACTTCTCCACCCCGTGGGCGGATGTTTTCTCTCTCTCGCCCTGAGACAGTGTCCATGAACACTTATTTTCGAGAGGCACTGTCCGCGGGGCATATTCGTCCGTCCACATCTCCTGCAGGCGCTGGCTTCTATTGATTATAGGGGATTGAACGACGTTTCCATCAAGAACCGATACCCGTTGCCTCTCATGGACACCGCTTTTGAGTGCTTACAGGGGGCACAGGTTTTCTCTAAACTTGACTTACGTAATGCATACAATTTGGTCAGGATTAGGGAGGGGGACGAGTGGAAAACTGCATTTAACACGCCTAACGGGCATTATGAGTATTTAGTCATGCCTTTTGGTTTAGCTAATGCTCCGGCAGTTTTCCAGGCCCTGGTTAACGACGTGCTGCGGGAATTAATTGGGGTGTCAGTTTTTGTGTACTTAGATGACATCCTAATTATTTCTCGCGATATGGTGCAACACCAACTGCACGTTCGTGAGGTGCTTCAACGTCTCCTTAAGCATCAACTATTTGTTAAGGCAGAGAAGTGTGTGTTTCACACTGACACCGTTTCCTTCCTGGGCTTTGTGTTGACGAAGGGTGATCTTCGCATGGATGCAGCCAAGGTGAGTGCAGTCTTAGACTGGCCACGGCCTTCATCGCTCAAGGAGTTACAACGGTTTTTGGGCTTTGCAAATTTCTACAGGTGCTTTATTTGCAATTTTAGCGCCTTAGCCAATCCATTAACAGCTCTCACTAAGCCCTCTCTCCCTGGCTTTGAATGGTCGCCTAGGGCAGAGTCGGCCTTCTGCGACCTCAAACGTCGATTTACCTCCGCCCCTGTACTGATCCACCACGGTGCAGAGACTCCGTTCATTGTGGAGGTGGATTCCTCTGACATCGCGGTGGGAGGGGTGATCTCTCAGAGATGTTTAAAGGACGGTAAAGTGCATCCTTGCGCTTTTTTTTCACACCGTCTGTCTCTGGCCGAGCGTAACTACGACATGGGTAATCGGGAGTTATTGGCGATCAAATTGGCACTGGAGGAATGGAGACATTGGTTAGAGGGTGCGGCACATCCTTTCATTGTTTGGACTGATCATAAGAACTTGGCTTACATCCAAGGGGCTAAACGCCTTAACGCTCTCCAGGCCAGGTGGGCGTTATTCTTCACTCAATTTCGATTTTCCATCTCCTATCGACCCGGTTCCAAGAACGTCAAACCGGACGCACTGTCTCGCCAGTTTGACCTTCCGGGCCGGGAGGAGAAGCCCCACCCTATTATTCCACAGGCCTTGATTTTGGCACCCGTGTCATGGGGCATAGATAGGGTGGTAAGATTGGCTCAGACACGGGAGCCCGATCCTGGTGGAGGTCCTCCGGGGCGGATGTATGTGCCCAAGGCCGCACGCTCGCGCCTGCTGCAGTGGGCGCATACATCCTCTCTCACCGGCCACCCTGGGGCTGCCAGAACCCTGGAGTTTATCCGTAGGAGGTTTTGGTGGCCAACAGAGGAGGGGGATACACGCTCCTTTGTAGCGGCCTGCCCGGTGTGCGCGCGCAGTAAGACCTCTCGCCATGCGCCGGCGGGTCTTCTCCGGCCACTTCCTATTCCCAAACGTCCCTGGTCGCACATATCCCTGGATTTCATTTCTGGCCTTCCTCTGTCGGATGGGTTCACTGCCATCTTGGTGGTAGTGGACCGATTCTCCAAGGCGGCTCATTTCATTCCCCTACCCAAGCTCCCCTCGGCTCGGGAGACGGCTGACCTGGTGGTGCAGCACGTCTTTCGGGTCCACAGGCTTCCAGTGGATATTGTGTCCGACCGGGGCCCTCAGTTCGCCTCCAGGTTTTGGAAGGCGTTCGCCGCCGGCCTCTGCGCCTCAGTCAGCCTGTCGTCTGGGTTCCATTCGCAGTCGAGCGGGCAGACGGAGCGCATCAACCAGGATCTGGAGGGGGTCCTGAGGTGCTACGTCGGCGACGTGGAGTAGGAGGTTGGCCTGGGCTGAGTACGAACATAATACCCTTCTCTCCTCCTCTACTGGTATGTCTCCCTTTCAGTGTCAATATGGTTTTCAACCTCCTCTTTTCCCCGAACAGGAGCAGGAGGCTGAGGTGCCATCGGCCCAGGCACATGTGGCTCGCTGTCGCAGGACGTGGAACAGGGTGCGGAACGGCGCTGCAGAAGGTCTCTGATAAGCCTCTCCGGGTGGAGTCCAGGAAGCTGGCTCCTCGCTTCATAGGCCCCTTTAAAGTGGTTCGTCGGGTGAACCCTGTGGCTTACAGGCTGCGGCTCCCGGCCTCTATGAGGGTTCATCCGACGTTTCATGTGTCCCTGTTGAAGCCATTCCTCTCATCGCCATTGTCCCCGCCACTCCCCGCGGTTCCTCCGCCTCGCATTATTGATGGTCAGCCTGTCTATACGGTGCGGAGGATCCTGAGTTGTAGGCGGAGGGGTAGGGGGTTTCACTTCTTGGTGGATTGGGAGGGGTACGGGGTAGAAGAGCGTTCTTGGGTGCCTCAAATGGATATTTTAGACCCCAGCCTGATCGATGATTTCCGGCGGCTGCATCCCGAGGCCCCTAGGTGAACGTCTGGTGCCGTTCGTCGGGGGGAGGTACTGTAACGCTCTGGGTTCCCTCTCCCGGGAATCCAGCTGTCAGTTGGTATTTGCATTTTGGTTGTCACGCCCACACTCCTGTGTTGTCACTGATTGGTACCCTCCACTGTTGCTGTCACTGTGCTGTCAATTTGCTGTCACTGCTAATTGATTGGAATGTTTGGTTGGTGACTACTTATGCTTTCTCTGTTTCCTTGTTTGTTGTCGAGGCTTCTGTACCCGCAAAAAGCTGTCACAAAACAGTCACATCTAGAGACCTCAAAACCTACTCTAGAGAGGCCTTTAACCAAGAACTGGGGAGCATGGACTGGTCAGATGAACTCAGTGGTACACAGGTTGAAGAAACATGGCTTGGATTCAAAACCAAATTCACAACAATACTCAACAACATGGCACCCCTAAGAACCACCAGGGTTAAAAATCGCGCTGAGCCATGGATGCACACTGAAATACTGGCCGCTATGAAAACCAGAGACAAAAAATGCTCTGAACTTCATAAAAGTCAGACAAAGCTTTCCAAAAGCTCAAACAGTGAACTCCAAGCCCACGTGGTTGAACAAAAAATTCAAAGAAACAGACTAAGAAATGACGTAACCACCATGATCAAAACCGCAAAAAGAAATTTCATCAATGACAAAACTTAGAACAGGCTGTCCTTAGAACAGGCTGTCATCCCCACCTGCCTGAAGAAGTCCACTATTATCCCTGTACCCAAAAAATCCAAGCCTGCTTGCCTCAACGACTACCGCCCTGTAGCTCTCACCTCCATAGCCATGAAGTGCTTTGAGAAGCTAGTAAAGGGCTACATCTGCTCCTCCCTCCCCATCAACATGGACCCCCTGCAATTTGCATACCGCCCCAACAGGTCCACGGAGGACGCCATAGCCCATGTGCTGCACACAGCAGCATCACACCTGGACAAGAGGCAGGGGAACTATGTGAGAATGCTATTCATCGACTACAGCTCGGCATTCAATACCATAGTCCCCTCCATACTCATAGCCAAGCTCAGGGACCTGGGTTTGAACTATGACCTCTGCCAGTGGGTCTTGGACTTCCTGACGGGCAGACCCCAGGTGGTGAGAGCAGGCAACTGCACCTCCTCATCCATCACCCTCAACATAGGGGCCCCCCAGGGCTGTGTTCTGAGTCCCCTCCTCTACTCCCTGTACACACACGACTGTGTGGCTCAGCGGAGTAGCAATACAATCATCAACTTTGCTGACGACACAGTGGTGGTGGGCCTGATCTCTGCCAACGACGAGAGGGCCTACCTGGAAGAGGTCAAGGTCCTGGCGGGATGGTGCCAGGAAAACAGCCTCTCCCTGAACGTCAGCAAAACAAAGGAGATGATTGTGGACTTCAGGAGGTCGGGGGTCAAGGACTACAGCCCCCTCAGCATCGACGGGGCACCGGTTGAGAGAGTCAACAGCTTTAAGTACCTCGGAGCCTACATATCCGAGGACTTGACATGGACCACACACATTGACAGTGTTGTGAAGAAGGCACGACAACGCCTCTACTTCCTCAGGCGCCTAAGGAAGTTCCAAGTCAGTCAGAAGATCCTTAAGAACTTCTACTCATGTACAATAGAGAGCATCTTGACTGGCAACATCACCTCCTGGTTTGGGAATAGCACTGCACAAGACCGAAGCAGACTACAAAGAGTGACACGTTCAGCCGAACGCACAATTGGAGGGGGGCTCCCCACCCTCCAGAACATTTACAACAAGCGTTGCAGGGGCAAGGCTAAGAAAATCATTAAAGACTCCAGTCACCCGAACAACTGCCTCTTTGAACTGCTGCGGTCAGGCAAGCGATACCGGAGTCTCAAGGCGAGCACAGAAAGACTCAGAAGAAGCTTCTATCCCCAGGCCATCAGGCTGCTAAACGAACAATGAACACTACACAACAACAACCATCAAACGCACATAGCACACACATCCACACGCACACACTCACTTTAAACAAACACACTGTAGCACCCACTCCACACACTTTATAGCACACACCCACTTTAAACAAACACACTGTAGCACCCACTCCCCACACTTTATATTTATTGATGAAGGATTGCACTACAACTCGTACACCTTACTGTAAATTGTACCTAAATTGTACCTCATCCCATTTCTGCTTTGCACTATATAGTACTGTACATTAGTACACTGCATAGTATTGTATATTATATGGTAACTCAGTTACGTCTATTCTGCATCGAACATTGTACATATGTCTATACTGAACACTGTGACTTCATTTTCTACTTCTAAATTACATGCTATACTATGTTATTTGATACTATCTTGTCTAGCACAGTCTCTGGAGCGTAACAGTAAGAAGCATTTTGTATGAAAGTATTCTGTACTTCTGTATGACAACTATTAAAGAAACTTGAAACTTGAAACTTGAAACTGAGGAAAACAAAAACAAACCACGTGAACTTTGGAAATTACTCAATAATCAACTAGGCTGCAGTAAAAAACTTAAAACCAGATTCTCAAACATAAACATAAAGACGGACAACACGCTCATCACAGACAAGCTGGATGTAGCCAATTACTTAAACATCTTCTTCACAAACATAGCCTGTCATAATCACAGCATGGGCCTACTTCACTCCCCCTCCGTTTCCCCTCACGTCCTCCACACGCTCCTCTTCATCCCCCTCTCTATCCACTGCGCACTCCTCATCATCCTCTCTTTCTTCAGTCACCCCTTCCTTCACCCTCATTCACCCAGCTGTATTCCATCCCCCTAATTCACACACGGGCAAACACCCCACTCTCCCCAGCTGCACCCTATCCTCCCCTGATGAGGGGACTATATCTGCACCTCGACGCTGACCAGAAGCTGTCGTGGTATTAATTACCACTGCCCAGGTACGACGTCTCTGCCACAAGCTCTACTGCTAGATACCCTCCGTGCATTGGCTTACTCTAACCCGTTTCTCTCCTGTGCCCCAAAGGACCGCCATCCCTGTCTGGACGTCACCTGTTCCCGAAGAGGAACATCTATTCTCTCGCTGCCACCCAGCAGCTCCAGCGTCCCTGTCTGGACGTCACCTGTTCCAGAAGAGGAACACCTATTCACCCGCTGCCACCCAGCAGCTCCCCCAACAAGCACCAGGACCGCTTGCTCGCTCACTGCCGCCGTGGCAGCCACAGGACAGAACATTAACCCCGTTCTATTTCCCCCCAATTCCTGTGTTGCTCAATTTCCATTAAAGGCCAACCTTCACATTGTATTTTTGTTCAATAAACAATGTGGACTAGGCCAACGGTGACTTTCATGAAGAAGGAAAAAAAAGTATTGAAATTGACGCAGTTTTAGCGTTTTTATCAAACATTTTGTCTGCCCAACACAATCACCACGCACGTGCATATTTTAATCAATGGTTCATAACGTGCGCGTGTAATCGAAATGATGTCGTCACAGGAGGTGCAGGGCACCAGGGGGCTCACCAGGGGGCGCTGAGAGTCACACACAGCTAGTGGCAGGCACTGCAGGCAGAGAGCCTTGCTACTACTAGTACTAGCCGAATGAAAATGTATCTGTTTCACCTAACAACATTATTGCTCCGTGATTATAGCCATTCATCTCTAAAGCTAACCACTATTTGTAAAAGCCACAACCACGTTACCATATTTGTAATAATGTAAATCATTGTGTCGTTGTACATATTGTGTTTGTGTATACACCATTAGAAGCTAACATAGCTTAGCTTGGTAGCTATTGTGCTAACAACATATCCCGACATCCGGCTCGCTGGCTGGCATGAACGGCCGACCCAAAATGGTTCTCTCCTCTCTGTACACCCCCGTCCCCACGGGTACCCCGCCGGGGAGCCCACGGACGCGACAACGGCGGCAGCCGCAGGGTGCTCGAGCCCGCAAAGGCTAGTGGTACACGATAGCTATGAGCTAACTAACGCTACAGGCCGCCGCCGCCGTCGCGTCCACAAGCTCCCCGGCAGGACACCCGCGAGGACGGGGGCACACAAAGAGGAGAGAACCACCACACAGGTCTGAGAAGAGGACCTGCACATGATTTTACTCGTTCCCCAAACTCCTCTACATGCCCCGATCTCAAATGGTTCACGACAGTAGACATAATGCTAACGTTAGCCAGCGCCATATATCGAGTAGTACTATGACCCGGACGGGCAAGGCATACGTTTCCTGAAGTGACGTCATGGCCGTGCTAGCGTCTGATAAGCTTTTAGATTCGGCTCATTAATATGCACCTGTAGTGACGTCGGCGTTTGATAAGCTTTTTTGATTCGTGCGTGCATGTTATTCGTGCATGGACCTTTTTAACTCTTTCGGAGTGGCATTTCCGGTGTCAAATGGAAAAAAATAACTAATGAAATTATATACCAATGATGTAAACTACCCATAATTGATCAGTAGGGTTTAACCTGGAGGTTGGGCTTTAAACACCCTTGAAACCGCTCCTTTCTCTTCTCGTGTATTCAGCAATTGGGCTGTGCTCCAGACTCCAGTTCTCACAGTATACCACGACCACGATGACAGCACCAGCTGTACACGAGACCGAGGAATGGAAGAAGTTTCAGAAGCAGTCTGTGAGTATCATTAACGGCCAGACCGCCCGGGTAGACCAACTCGCCCACTCCCTAGACGCCGTCACGGCACAGCTGGCCGCTCTCGCCCTCGACTCCGTTGAGCGAGAAAAACAGTATCTACTTGTCGAGGCACACTTGGCACAGCAGGGCTCATCAGCCGCTACCCCCGCTGCACCAAGCCCCCCGCATAGGGAACCCCCTGTCCCCGCACCAGAACGTTATGACGGAAGCGTCTCCAAATGCTGTGCGTTTTTATTCCAGTGCTCGTTAGTGTTCGAACAACAACCCCACACGTTTCACAGCGATAGGTCTAAAGTGGCTTACCTGTCGGCGCTGCTCACAGGCGCGGCGTTGAGATGGGCCACCGCTCTCCACTTCAACAATTCCTTCCTCTGCAATTCGTACTCACAATATGTCGACGACATGCGTAAGGTGTTTGACCACCCTCCAGATGACTCAGAGGGGGCCTCCGGCTTGTTTTCTATCCGCCAGGGAAGCCGCAGCGTAAGCGAATACGCTATCGATTTCTACATCCTCGCTGCCGGCTCCGACTGGGGGGACACACCGTTGCGAGGCGCCTTTCGCCAGGGCTTGAACGACGCTATTAAAGACGAGCTTGCGTCCAAAGAAAGACCCACCTCCCTGGGCGAATGAATCCATTTGGCCAGAGAACTGGACCTGCGTCTTCGGGAACATCGTCGAGAGAAAGCTAGCACCACTCGTCCGCCTGTACTCGGTCCGCCTCGTCGCGCTGCCCGCGCCGAAGAAAATAGGTCCTCCGAGCCCATGGATCTCGACCGCTCACGTCTCCCTCCCAGCGAACGCCGACACAGGCTCGCTACTGGAGCATGCCTGTACTGCAGTCAAACGGGTCACTCGGTTGCCTCTTGCTCGCTTCACCCAAACGACGGGGCTCGACAGTAGCGCTGGGCGTCTGTTCGAGTTTAGATATCGCTCCCAGCTCTGGCCCAAACATGCTATTCCGCGCCACGCTGTGTCTGAATAACCAAACACTCCCGTTATCTGCCCTGGTTGACTCAGGGGCCGACGAGTACCTCATCGACGCCGGAGTAGTCTCCCGTTACAACATCGCTACTGACGCCCTGCCGATACCCCGCGACGCCCGGGGGTTAAACGGGAAACTACTCACGCGGATTACTCGCCACACCGTACCCCTTCGCCTTCTGCTATCCGGGAATCACAGCAAGAGTATTCGGTTTCACGTTACCAACTCTCCCCACAATCCCATTGTCCTTGGCATGCCTTGGCTCAAGTTACACAATCCCGTTATCAATTGGCCTACCGGCCTGGTGACCAGCTGGAGCGCCCACTGTCACGTTGCTTGTCTACAGTCGGCTCGGCCGCCACTAGAGGGCGCCGGTTCGTACCCCCCCAAAGAGAACATAGATCTGTCTGCTATTCCGCCGGCCTACCACGATTTGAAGGTAGTTTTCAGCAAACAACATGCTCTCTCCCTGCCTCCCCATCGCCAATACGACTGCGCCATTGATTTACTCCCCGGGGCGCCACTCCCCGCTAGTCACCTGTTCAACCTCTCGCGCCCAGAGAGAGAATCAATGGAGAAGTACGTTCATGAATCCCTGGCCTCGGGCATAATCACCCCCTCTTCTTCTCCTGTCGGCGCAGGATTCTTCTTCGTTTCCAAGAAGGATCGTTCCCTTCGCCCCTGTATCGATTACCGGGGTCTCAACAACATCACGGTAAAGAACAAATACCCCCTACCTTTAATCGACTCTGCTTTTGAGCCCCTGCAAGGTGCCACCATCTTCACAAAACTGGACCTCAGGAACGCCTACCACCTTGTCCGCATGCGGGAAGGAGACGACTGGAAGACGGCCTTCAAGACACCACTCGGCCACTTCGAGTACAAGGTAATGCCTTTCGGTCTGACCAACGCCCCTGCTGTCTTCCAGGCCCTCGTCAATGACATTCTCCGTGACGTACTCCACCGCTCCGTATTCGTCTACCTAGATGACATCCTGATCTTCTCCCGCTCCATGGAGGAGCATGTCCAGCATGTCCGCCGGGTCCTCCAGCGTCTTCTAGAGAACAAGCTGTTTGTCAAGGCGGAGAAGTGTGAGTTCCACGTCTCCTCCATCGGCTTCCTTGGCTACATCATAGTGGGCGGCAAGATCCGGGCGGACCCCGAGAAGATCAGAGCGGTGTCCGACTGGCCCCGTCCCACCAACGTTAAACAGCTCCAACGCTTCCTGGGATTCGGCAACTTTTATCGCCGCTTCATCAGGGACTACAGCCTGGTCGCGGCGCCTCTCACCCAACTCACCTTGCCTTCGGTGCCCTTCGTCTGGTCCGACGCAGTGGACTCCGCCTTCGCCGAGCTGCGCCGGCGCTTCACCACCGCTCCCATCCTCGTCCAGCCGGACACGTCCCGCCAGTTCGTGGTGGAGGTGGACGCCTCCCGCACCGGAGTAGGGGCGGTTCTTTCCCAGTGCTCTGCCACCGATCAGAAGCTGCACCCCTGCGCCTTTTTCTCACGCCGCCTAACCCCAGCCGAGGTCAACTACGACATCGGGAACCTGGAGCTCCTGGCGGTCAAGCTAGCCCTGGAGGAATGGAGGCACTGGCTGGAGGGATAGGAGGTCCCCTTCCTGGTTTGGACGGACCACAAGAACCTCGCCTACGTCTCAACAACCAAGCGCCTGAACTCTCGCCAGGCTCGCTGGGCGCTGTTCTTCGCTAGGTTTAACTTCACCCTGACCTACCGGCCTGGTTCCAAGAACACCAAGCCAGACGCCCTTTCCCGGCAGTTCGTCCCTGAGGAGGGGTCCACACACCCCGACACCATCCTCTCTACCTCCTGTCTGGTGGCCACCGCCACCTGGGAGATCCAGTCCGTCGTCAGGGAGGCACAGCGTGCCCAGCCGGACCCAGGTAACGGTCCACCTAACCGGCTTTTTGTCCCTGACCTCGTCCGCTCCCAGGTGCTCGAGTGGGTTCACGCTTCCCGGTTCGCGTGCCACCCGGGGATCGACCGGACACTGTCTCTGCTGAAGAGGCACTTCTGGTGGGTCACCATGAGAGAGGACACCCACGCTTTCGTCCTGGCGTGCACCGTGTGTGCTCGTGCGAAGGCCTCCCACCGACCGCCCGCCGGACTCCTTCGTCCACTCCCAGTCCCCGGTCGGCCCTGGTCGCACGTCGCCCTGGACTTCGTCACCGGCCTTCCCCTCTCACACGGTAACACTGCCATCCTCACCATTGTTGACCGTTTCTCAAAGGCTGTGCACTTCGTTGCTCTCCCCAAACTCCCCTCTGCTGCAGAGACTGCTGACCTGATGGTACTCCACGTCTTCCGGCTCCATGGGATCCCAGCTGACATCGTTTCCGACAGAGGCCCTCAGTTCATATCCCAGGTCTGGAGGGCTTTCTGTCGGGCTCTGGGGGCCACGGTCAGCCTCTCCTCCGGGTTCCACCCTCAGACCAACAGCCAGTCGGAGCGGGCCAACCAGGACCTGGGATCCGCACTCCGCTGCGTGACAGCCCGGGACCCCTCCGGCTGGAGCGCCTTCCTGCCATGGGTGGAATACGCCCACAATTCCCTCTCTTCGGCGGCCACAGGTCAGTCCCCCTTTGAGTCATCTTTGGGCTACCAACCCCCGCTGTTCCCTGCCCAGGAAGAGGAGATCGCCGTACCGTCGGTGCAGGACCATCTCCGTCGCTGCAGGACGATCTGGGAGGAGACGAGGGCTGCGCTGCTCCGGACTGCGGACCAGAACCGGCGCTTCGCCGACCGCCACCGGACCCCGGCTCCCGCCTATGTACCAGGTCAGATGGTATGGCTCTCGTCTCGGGACCTGCCTCTCAAATCCGTCTCACGAAAGCTAACCCCCCATTTCGTGGGGCCCTACAAGATCCTGTCCCTCATTAATCCCTCTGTTGTCAAGCTCCAGCTCCCCCCCCCCATATGCGCATTCACCCTTCCTTCCATGTCTCCCAGCTCAAACCGGTGGCTTCCAGTCCCCTGTCTCCCCCTGCTCCAGAGCCCCCTCCTCCGCTGGTGATAGACGACCACCCGGCCTACGTGGTCCGGGAGTTGCTGGCCTTGCGGCGACGCGGCCGCGGCTTCCAGTACCTGGTCGACTGGGAGGGCTACGGCCCGGAGGAGCGGAGCTGGATCTCCCGGCCAATGATCCTGGACCCAACTCTCGTCCAGGACTTTCATCGGGCTCACCCTGACAAGCCTGGGCCGCCAGGAGGCGCCCGTCGAGGGGGGGGTCCTGTCATAATCACAGCACGGGCCTACTTCACTCCCCCTCCTTTTCCCCTCACGTCCTCCACACGCTCCTCTTCATCCCCCTCTCTATCCACTGCACACTCCTCATCATCCTCTCTTTCTTCAGTCACCCCTTCCTTCACCCTCATTCACCCAGCTGTATTCCATCCCCCTAATTCACACACGGGCAAACACCCCACTCTCCCCAGCTGCACCCTATCCTCCCCTGATGAGGGGACTATATCTGCACCTCGACGCTGACCAGAAGCTGTCGTGGTATTAATTACCACTGCCCAGGTACAACGTCTCTGCCACAAGCTCTACTGCTAGATACCCTCCGTGCATTGGCTTACTCTAACCCGTTTCTCTCCTGTGCCCCAAAGGACCGCCGTCCCTGTCTGGACGTCACCTGTTCCCGAAGAGGAACATCTATTCTCCCGCTGCCACCCAGCAGCTCCAGCGTCCCTGTCTGGACGTCACCTGTTCCCGAAGAGGAACATCTATTCTCCCGCTGCCACCCAGCAGCTCCAGCGTCCCTGTCTGGACGTCACCTGTTCCCGAAGAGGAACACCTATTCACCCGCTGCCACCCAGCAGCTCCCCCGACAAGCACCAGGACCGCTTGCTCGCTCACGTGGCAGCCACAGGACAGAACATTAACCCCGTTCTATTTCCCCCCAATTCCTGTATTGCTCAATTTCCATTAAACAACCTTGAAACCGCTCCTTTCTCTTCTCGTGTATTCAGCAATTGGGCTGTGCTCCAGACTCCAGTTCTCACATAGCCACAACACTGGTAAACAAACTACCCCCCCACTCAGGGCATTATGGGGTAGAACACATAGTAGCATACTACAAAAACCTAGGGGTCCACAAAGACGACTTCAAACTAGAAATGGTAACAACCGATGAGGTACTCAAAAAATGTAGCGCCCTCCAACCTAACAAGGCCACTGGCCATGACAACATCCCCTCCAAATTCCTCAGAGACTCAGCAGCCGCCATCACCCCAGTCATCACACACATAATAAACCTCTCTATAAAACAGGGACATGTCCCCAAGGACTTCAAAATTGCGAGAGTGACCCCTCTGCACAAAAAGGGCAGCAAATTAGACCCAGGCAACTACCGCCGTGTCTCTATTCTTACCTCCATCTCGAAAGTCATGGAGAAAATAGTCTACGAACAGGTCAAAAAGTACCTAGCGGGAAAAAATCGAATCTACGAATTCCAATCTGGCTTCAGAACATCCCACTCCACTGACACATGCCTTCTCTATTTGAACGACCACATCAAACAAGAGGTGGACGCGGGCAAATACTGCAGCATGGTCATGCTGGACCTACAAAAGGCCTTCGACACTGTCAATCACTCCATTCTGATTGACAAGCTAAAAGCAATTGGTTTTGATAGTTTATCAGTGAGCTGGATGCAATCCTACCTGGAGGGGAGAGAACAGATGGTGGAGGTTAACGGTAATCTATCCCCCCCTCACAGTGAGCTGTGGTGTTCCACAAGGAAGCATACTAGGATCGCTACTGTTCCTAATTTATGCAAATTACATGTCGTCAGCCTGTGACTGCAACTTGCTCCTGTTTGCGGACGACTCAGCCCTGCTGGTCTCTGACAAGAACAAGTTGCAGGTTGAAAAAACCCTCAGCTCGGAACTAGGCAAAATCTGCATATGGCTCGCTGATAACAAACTATCATTACACATGGGCAAAACAGAGTCCATTCTCTTCGGTTCAAATAACAAACTCAGCAAGACCGACGGCTTCTCAGTTACAGTGGGGGACAATATTGTCACAAGGAAAGACGAAATTACCTACCTGGGTTCCATCCAACCAACGAACTAGATTCTTGTACCGGATCTCCTCTCTGGTAAACAAGAATACCCTGAAGACTCTGGCAGGAGCACTCATTCAAGGGTACTACGACTATGCTTGCACCTCATGGTACCAAAGCACCTCAAAGGCGCTAAAAACAAGATTACAAACATCACAAAACAAACTGGTCAGACTACTACTTGACCTTACCCCCAGAACCCACCTCACCCCTGCCCACTTTGACAACCTAGGATGGCTTAGACTTGCAATGGGCCTGGTCTAATAAGATACACTATACGACTAAGGTACCCATGTACATGTCAAAATACTTCCCAAAGGTCAGTGAATACCACAACCACTACACCAGAGGAAGCTCAACAAATCATGTTAAACCCAGATTCGGCTCAAACAAGGGACTAAACACGTTTCGCAATGATGCCACATCAATGTGGAACGCCCTACCCAAAGCTGTAAAGGAATGTGAATCCCTACCCACATTCAAAACCGCTCTTAAAGAGCACCGAAACTGGCCACCGTAAATGCCCAAACCCCCCACCACCTCCTAATAGACAGTCTCCTCCCCACCGCATGTATATATTCTCTCCCCGCCGTATGTATATTTACATTTACATTTAGTCATTTAGCTGACGCTTTTATCCAAAGCGACTTACAAGTTATGTACGACAAGACAGCAAGAAGGGTACAACTCTATCAGCTGAGTAACAATGTTTATCAAAGTGTTGCGTGTTACAGTGTAGGTTAGTTTATTAGGACAAGTGCAAGGTTAGTCAGGGTTAGATTTTTTTTTTTTTTTATTATTATCATTTCAGATAATGGTTGAAGAAGTGAGTCTTTAGTCGACGGCGAAAGATTTCTCTCCCACCCACCCACCCCCTCCTAATGTACAGTCCCCTCCCCAACATGTATCTGTCAGGATCTATGGGTAACAGTACTGTATATTTGAATACCGTTTATGTCACAAATGTATCAGTACTAAATACCTGTATGTCCCTATGCCATAAATGTCATGTATGTTGTGTATGTCATAAATGTCGATATGAATTGAAAATGGGGGACCCTGATGTAAACAAGACAAACGTCTTTCTCTGGTCTGCATCCCCTTAACAATTGTGTGTATTGAGCCGTACTGTATTGTACCCATTCTGCAATCTGTTAAATAAAGTTTTCATTCATTCATTCATTCATTCATTCATTCATTCATTCATTCATTCATTCAGAAAACCGTTTGTGTGGGAAGGAACTGGTCAGAGTTTGCTGAGCCACTCGTGATGCACTTACTTTTGCCTGTTCTCTTTGTTGACGCCCGGCTCTGTGTGTTTTAATAAAGACACATCCTTAGAAATAGCTACCTATCTCCGTCTCTCCTTGTCTCCTCCGCCATTGGACTCACTACTACTCACCCCCATACGTAACACCTCCCCCTAAATAGACAAAAGGCAGTAACTGCACGGGTAGAAAATTTTATGAATGAATGCAATTAATGAATGATCAATGCGTTTATATAGTACTTTTCTAGACACCCAAAGCCTCACGGTGTAGGGTGGAAATGTCCTCCTTCACCACCACTGTGTGTAGCACTCAACCTTGGGCTATGCAGACTCAATGTCTGCCATTCACTGGCACCAGACACACATCACATCACACTACACAATGGCTGAAAGGCTCAGGAGACAGGGATTGATATCAGTCAATTAGGGGAGAGGGATGTTTAGGTGGCCTTGACGTCAGAGACCCGATTGGGAATTTGGCCAGGAACTTTGGAGAAATTAGGCGCCCTCGGTTTTAACATCTCATCCGAAGGACATCACTTGCATATGGTGTCCTTATCGCCATGACAGGGGCATTGTTACTGCCATGTCCAGAAGACAGAGCTGGACAACAACGCTACTTTCCAACAACAGCCTTGACCAGGGAGTGAACCAGTGATCTCCGGTGCTCTACCCGTGTAGCCGCGCTGGCAGACGAAACATTTATCTCTTGTCCTTCCAAAGGCATCGCTGGTACACAAGTAGATAGTATTATCAGTATACTAATTTGTAGCAGCGATATCTTTAGGGGAACAAGAGTTAAACCCACTGACTGCCTTAATTGTGTTCTCTTCACTCATTTTCACACTGTAAAGACTTTGAGCTGGAGGCCTCATGCTTAAGGAGGCCTCAATCATATTCATGGTCATGGGATTGCCACCTCAGCAACCTCTTTCCACCCCCAGGCGCCTCAGCTTTCCCTTACTCTGTAAGCCCAATTAAGGAGTATCTCTTGGGGTGTCCTCCTGGGGTAGCTCAATGTACCAAGGCACGGCCATTTACACTTGCAACGTCACAAGTTTGAATCTGGCTCCTGACCTTTCTACATGTCATATCCACATCCTTTCCATTAGGTCCCTCTCCACTATCTTGTAAAAGCATAAATGTCTTTGAAAAGAGCTTGAAAGAAGTCCACACAGTCGTCCACCACAATTTATGTAAACACTGTCTCCCTCACCCCTCTTTTCCTTTGTTTTTGCACGCATACTACTGAGAAGAGGTACTGCAAGCGAAACATGATAGGTATCTTTTGGATCGTGTGGCAAGGTAAGTAACCATATTACTACCTTCTTGGATAACCAAAGACACCAGCCTGGTTGAGGGGTATAGTAACGTTAGATAACCTGCTATTGTGTTTCTGTTGTCTCCGTGGTGGCCTTATTTGCTCCTTGGAAAACTTTCACAAGTCATTTTGGCTTAGTTAGCACGGACTCGACTCCTCCCACGCGCGCACCCATGGCAACCGCAGCCAGTACGCCGTGTCTGCTGGTGAAGCTCAACACGCGCGTCCCGCCAGTTGCTTGATGACACCCAACGTCACAGTCGAAGTTATGATTATGATTGACAGCACCTTCTGGTAAAGTAATAATAAACCCACGTGCCTAGTTCCAGTTAGTCCCGTTGTCTCGCGCTCTACTGACTGGACCGTTATATTATGACGCCCGCGTGGAGAGCGCGAAATGGATGCGACGCGGCGGGCGCGAGATGGAGAGCTGCAGGTGAGTGCGTGTTGGATGGATGGATGGATGGATGGATTCGACTCAGCGTCATCCTCCCAGAGAGTAGCCTACTAATCACAGGAGATACAACGCTTTTCTCCTCTCTCACCATCTAACTGGAAAGGGGTTTCTATAGGACTCTCCGTAGTTTCCTGAATGAAATTGCATCTGTGCGTAAACTTAAGCTCCGCATGACACGCTTCTTTTCTCCATGACAACACGCCACTTTTCCGTGACTGGCAACAGCTGCCTCTTTGTGAGCCTCTTTACGGGATGTGGAGTTTTGTTCCTCTGTGTGAAAAGACTGTATTGTCAAGGCAGGACTGTGTGTGTGTGTGTGTGTGTGTGTGTGTGTGTGTGTGTGCGTGTGTGTGCGTGTGTGTGTGTGTGTGTGCGTGCGTGTGTGTGTGTGTATAAGAGTGAGAGAGAGTGAAAGAGAGAGTGAGTGATGTTGTTTTGCTCTCCCACGGCCAGGCAGTGGTGTCTTGTTAAAGGGGTGTACTGTGGCCAGCCCCCATGTATGTTTATTTTTTCTTTCTGTTTTCTATTTTTAGGATGTTCTCTCACACACACACACACACACACACACACACACACACACACACACACACACACACACACACACACACACACACACACACACACACACACACACACACACAATGTGGAACGAGTGTCAAGTTACTTATGAGTCTTTCTTTCGTTTTCCTACCCTGGTATAGGGTCATTGAATCTTTTTCTCTCTCCTCTCTCTCTCCCTCCCCTCCCCCATTCTTCTCCCCCCCCCCCCCCCGTCTCCCCCTCCTCCAGTTCCTCCCGCCGCCTCGCTGCCGAAGCGCATCGGGGGAGTTCCCCATCCGTGGCCCCCCCACCCCCGCCCCCTAGGACCGGGTGGCCCCAGGACCCAAGGCCCTCCTCCTCCTCCTCCTCCTCCTCCTCCTGGTCTTCTTCCTTCTCCTCCTCATCCCCCCTTCCCTCTCTTCCACACGCGTCACGCGGAGGAGAGTGCAGAGCGCCCTCGCCTGGTCACGGTGGTCCGGCCCTGTGGTAAAGGCGCGCTGAGGAAGGTGACCGCTCTGACCGCCTCGTCCACCTGGTTGTAGGGTCGGGCAATAATCACATCTGATTGTGAATGTGATGAGATTGTGATATTGAGATGATGAGATTATGATATTGTGATGAGATTATGATATTGAGATTATGATATTGTGATGATATTATGATATTGAGATTATGATATTGTGATGAGATTATGCTATCGTGGTGAGATTATGATATTGAGATTATGATATTGTGATGATATTATGATATTGAGATTATGATATTGTGATGATATTATGATATTGAGATTATGATATCAAGATGATGATATTGTGATGAAATTATGATATTGAGATGATGATATTGTGATGAGTTTATGATATTGTGATGAGATTAGGATATCAAGATTAGGATATTGTGATGAGATTATGACATTGTGATGGAATATTTAAACGTCACTATTATTTAATTGACTTGAAGTTAAATGTATAAGAATTACTATTCTGTTCATAGGTTTCACTCTCTCCACTGTTATCTGCCCTACAGCCCTAGACAGTTATGGAATAACTAAATGTTCTCAGATTGGGGGTCCCTGATACAACATCTTAACAAATGGGGGTCCGCGTCCTGATGTGTATCAGTTCGGGAATCCTTGACCCCCAAAAAGGTTGAGAACCACTGAATTCTAAATGAATGATAGCAACCCACACATTACATTTCAAATTTAGATATTTTCAATATTTAGGGGATGAGATTTGAGTTTTAGTAACTACATGATCATGCAGTTCAACAGTATTTCAACAATATTCACATATTGTGATATATACAGTATATATATATATATATACATCAGAAATATGCCAGATGATTATCGTAATATGAATTTCTTTCATATCGCCCAGCCCTACCTTGTTTTGACTCTATCAAAGAAGGTCATTATCTACTGCATTGTCTGAATGCCCATTTGGAATACTTAAAGAGATATTTTAGTTTAGTAAAATTCAGCAGACTTACCTCTATCTAAATGTATCTACAAGTAAGCCATCGACCACTTCTGTCCCTTTCACTCAGAATTGTCAGTTTTATTTAAATCTGCATAGCAGTAGTTTGTTTGAATTATGAAGTATGAATTAGACTAGATCACTAAAATGCATGGAAACAGGGTTCGCACAAGGTCCGTGAAGTGCTTAAAGTGCTTTTTTTAGTTTTTTTTACAAAAGAAATCCAAGGCATTGAATTCCTTGAAAACAGCCCATTTTTAACAAGGTGCTTAAAAAGTCCTTGAAATTCAAATCAACCATTCGCATTGAATGTTTTGTTCATCCATGATAAAATTGTTCTGAATCAAGACATTTATTTTGTTTGTTCTGTTTTAATAAAATCTGACGAGTGGCGCGGCCGGGTAGCGCAGCGGACTAAGCGCCTGTCTACCACCGCAGAGACACTGGTATCGAATCCGACTGTCAGCGTCAGCGGTGCCTCCGGCTTGGCCGGTCGTCATACTGACACAATTGGGAGTGTCAGCGGGAAGGAAGCCGGTGGGTGGTGTTCTGGTCGTTGTGGGCAGCGACTCCTACAGGTCGGTCAGGGCGCCTGCACAGCGAGGAAGGGATCTGGTGAAGGTAGTGTGACCTCCCACACGTTACACTTCACCAATGAGAGTCCTCTCTGCCAGGTGAAAAGAGGCTGCTGGCTGTCTCCTATGTATCGGAGGAAGCATCTGATAGACTTCAGGGCTCCCTAGACCGGCAAGTGGGGGGCAAATGCGCGCAACGACCAGGAAGGGGAGGGGGGAATTGGCATAACGACTAAATTGGGATGGGAGGAAAAATACAGAAAAATAGGAGAAAAAGTGGATCACATTTTTTTTCTTTTTCTGACGAGTCGCTCAAACTGCTTTTGCTCATTTCTTATTCGCGTGTGATGCTCTAGCTGGCAAAGCAGGCCAAGAAGATGCTTAAAAACATCCTTGAAAATGAAAAATAGTGCTTGGAAAATTACTTAAAAGTCCTTGAATTTCATTTTGCAATGTCTGTGGGAACCCTGGAAATGAGCGAGGAGCCTGACACCCGGGAGGAATGGTGGTGTTGACAACAGGGACAGCTAGGGGGTCGCTCCCTTATTTCAAATGAAATATCCCTTGAAGACAGAATTAATTTCAATAATAATTTAATAAATGTTTTAATGATGGATTAAAATCTTATCTCCTGTTATCTTTCCCCACCTATTAGGTAACAGTGTTGCTGAATCGAAGGGGCGTGGTTTCCTTTGAGCAGCTGCTATTGGACGTTTCCGAGGCGTTGGGGTTTCCTCATTGGCACAGAGCCAAGGTCACTCGCCTCTACACACCCCTCGCTAGAGAGGTGAGGTTAAAACACTCAATATAAACTTAACCCTTACCTAAACCCCAGTGTTGACCTGACTGATTATAAACAGAACCCCTACCTTAACCCCAGTGTTGACCTGACTGATTATAAACAGAATCCCTACCTTAACCCCAGTGTTGACCTGACTGATGATTATAAACAGATCCCCTACCTAAACCCCAGTGTTGACCTGACTGATTATAAACAGATCCCCTACCTAAACCCCAGTGTTGACCTGACTGATTATAAACAGATCCCCTACCTAAACCCCAGTGTTGACCTGACTGATGATTATAAACAACCCCTACCAGTGTTGACCTGACTGATTATAAACAGAACCCCTACCAGTGTTGACCTGACTGATTATAAACAGAACCCCTACCAGTGTTGACCTGACTGATTATAAACAGAACCCCTACCAGTGTTGACCTGACTGATTATAAACAGAACCCCTACCTTAACCCCAGTGTTGACCTGACTGATTATAAACAGAATCCCTACCTTAACCCCAGTGTTGACCTGACTGATTATAAACAGGGCCCTGTTTCATGTACGTGGTTCAACTAAGTCGATCAAGATGTCCATTATCCAGCTTCAGTTAACCCGATGTTCGAAGCCGGGATTTTCCTGTTTCACAAAGGTGGATTCAGTCTCGTTAACTCAAGCCAGACTTGCGAGTCAGGCTAAATGCGCGCGGCCGTTTTAGGTGAAAAGCCAGCACGTATCGATGGCAGAGACCCTGATTCTCAACGGCATTGATTGATTAATTGATTTAAGACTTTATTGACAGATTGCAATACGGCTCAATCGCCTCGCCGACAAGTTAAAAGCGTTATCTATAGGCTAATTCTAAGTCCCTCATTACCTCAATCAATCAGATTATATTTCTTTAAACTTGCCTGCTGGATTGAATAATCAAATGAGATCTTGCTAGCGAAAATTATTAGTTAACTGTTATACAGAATTACGATACGGCTCTCTTACCCATTGATTGATGTATAGTCAATATTTTACTTATCTTCTCTGTGGTGTAACGGGTTCTTCTTTTGACTTTCACACGGACGACCCGGGTTCAAGACCCTAGTCTTTTCCTTCTTTTTGCAATATAGGAATAATTCAATTTGGTGCACGTTGAGAGCTATATAAAGAATGACATCCTCAATGCATGTAGATTTATAATATTTTAACTTAAAACCAGGCTACTTTGGCGTATAATCATTAATATTATATTCAAAAAAATCATATTGGAAACACCGGGATTTGAACCCCGGTCGCTGGATTGGCAGGCTTGAGCACTACCGCTGGGCCACTGGGCCAGACGGGATAAATTCATTGTTTATACATTAATGAACGAGAGACCCGTGTTTAGAATATCCTTTGTTTTGAATGAAGTTTATCTCTTTATCCTCATTCATTAATGTGACGTCAACGGCTCATTCAATTCCTCAAATCCGTCAAACAGCGCATCTCATCAGACATCTTAATCCCAGTTACAATTAAAATAACCACATCATGTGTACATCGCACGAGCGAGCGCCACCGTCGCCACGGTATATATAACGTGCATTATTTAGGACAAAGTGAATTTAATATCAGCATTTTGGGTCTATTTTACATTTCAAAAGCCCCCTCTGGAAGAATGGAGCACAAAAACGTAATTCAGAATGGTATAATGCAGATCGTAGACTGTGGGAATAGTTTCAGGAAACGAGCTGTCACTTCTTTGCGGGGGCGTGGCTCTGCGTGATCGGGCTAACTTGAACTTGAACTCTGCTTTCGAGCAGGCTCAAACTTTTGGATCTGTTGGCATGGTGACCTGGAAAATCCACGTATATGAAACCGGAAAGTCCGGCTAACCCAGTTATCCAGCTAAAGTTATCCGGCTAACTCAGTTATCCAGGTACATGAAACGGGGCCCAGATCCCCTACCTAAACCCCAGTGTTGACCTGACTGATGATTATAAACAACCCCTACCAGTGTTGACCTGACTGATTATAAACAGAACCCCTACCAGTGTTGACCTGACTGATTATAAACAGAACCCCTACCAGTGTTGACCTGACTGATTATAAACAGAACCCCTACCAGTGTTGACCTGACTGATTATAAACAGAACCCCTACCTTAACCCCAGTGTTGACCTGACTGATTATAAACAGGACCCCTACCTTAACCCCAGTGTTGACCTGACTGATTATAAACAGAACCCCTACCTAAACCCCAGTGTTGACCTGATCATCACATTTTAATTTCTAAATTACAAACATACGGTGTGAGAGGGGTGGCGATGAACTGGTTAAGTAGCTATCTTGAAAATAGACAACAATATGTACAACTCTCTGGTTACACATCTGAATGTATGAATATTGAATGTGGTGTCCCTCAAGGTTCGGTCCTGGGGCCCAAACTTTTTATTTTATATATTAATGATATATGTGAAGTGTCAAACATATTGCAATTTGTTTTATTTGCTGACGATACAAATTTCTTCAGTTCAGGAAAATACCTTAAAAAATTAGCAGATGACATTGTAAATGAAATGTGTAAACTTAAGATATGGTTTGATAACAATAAGCTATCCCTAAATTTGGAAAAAACGAAATTTATGATATTTACTAATCGAAAGAAGGACAATGTGGCATTATGTATTGACGGAGTTAATATTGAAAGAGTATCTGAGTTAAAATTTTTGGGTGTTATGTTGGATGAGAAATTGACATGGAAGCCACATATAATGTACATAAAAAATAAGGTAGCCAAGAGTGTTTTTGTTTTGAACAAGGCAAAGAATGTGCTTGATTATAATTCTATGCGAATATTATATTGTTCACTCATCCTACCATATTTGAGTTACTGTGTGGAAGTGTGGGGTAACACGTATGAAAGCAACATAAAGCCATTATTTATATTACAGAAGAGAGCAGTAAGAATAGTTCACAATGTAGATTCAAGAGAACATACCAACGAATTATTTATTAAATCCAGACTATTGAAACTTAAAGAGTTAGCTGAAATACAGACTTTATTAGTTTTGTTTAGAGCAAAATGCAGAGTATTACCAGCAAATATACAGAGGTTGTTCGTTCCCTGTCCAGATGACAGCAGAAGGAAATTAAATTTTAAACACCAATTTGCACGAACAACCTTAAAACAAAGGTGCACCTCAGTTATAGGTATCAAACTATGGAACTCTTTGCAGAACGATGAAAAGAGTTCCAATAATATATTTCACTTTAAAAGGTTGTGCAAAGAAAAGATACATAGACAGTATAGCACAGTTTAGTATAATATTGCAGTTTAGCGTGTCAGGATGACGTAGCATAGAGTTGTAGTGTAGGCCAGTATGAGTATAGTAATATAGTATATAGCAGCGTAACATAGAATAATAATATATTAAAATATTGTATAATACTGTACCAATATGGTGTAGAATAAATAGTATGATTTAGTTATATTATAATAAAATAGAAATTAGATAGTATATAGAAGTATAATACATTATATAAGTGTGTGTGTGTGGGGGTGTGTGTGTGTAAATGAATTAACCTAAATATGTAGTTTGACTGATAGATAGACAAAATGGGTTTATTTATGTTGATTTAATTTGGTTGTGTTGATGTTAAATTTTTATTTATTTTTTGCAAAATGGGTATATTCTGTTTGGTTTTACACAATATGTCTATCGGTGTGTTGTACGTGTGTAGGGGCAGGTATATATAAGATTTTTTCTTCTTCCTGTTCCTTTCGGCCATGGTATTTTTTGTGAATTATGTGAATATGTACTGTTGGACTGTGGTGATTCCATGTACGAATAAATAAATGATAAAATGATGATGACCTGACTGATTATAAACAGAACCCCTACCAGTGTTGACCTGACTGATTATAAACAGAACCCCTACCAGTGTTGACCTGACTGATTATAAACTGAACCCCTACCAGTTTTGACCTGACTGATTATAAACAGAACCCCTACCTTAACCCCAGTGTTGACCTGACTGATTATAAACAGAACCCCTACCTAAACCCCAGTGTTGACCTGACTGATTATAAACAGAACCCCTACCTAAACCCCAGTGTTGACCTGACTGATTATAAACAGAACCCCTACCTTAACCCCAGTGTTGACCTGACTGATTATAAACAGAACCCCTACCTTAACACATTGACGACCGGCCCTCGCCATCTAATATGTGGCTGGAGGACAACGCTTTGTAAACAAACCGATGTACTTTTGGATAGCTATATATATACTTTATAGTATTGCTATCTGTCCATTCTCATTGTCACTTGAGTGCATAAACCGTGCCTTCATAATGGCTTAAAGAAAATAAAAATCCATCGGTTGGTTGTCATTTTATAGCGTCGTGAATATAAGCTTTATCGCAGTTTTCGTCTCGTATTTTTTCTGGAAAGCAATTTATAGGGCTAAAGGCTAGTCACGTTATATCGAACCGCATTTCTGTTGTATATATACGAATGAAATAAAACAAACTGCTTAGCATCCGGACTATTACAGAGCATCTATGGATGAAATGGGGGCGGCGGGGGACGCCGATTAGTATTATTGATTAGCAATACAGTGTGCATTCAAGTAGCCACATTCACTGATCGATCGCTTGCGTTTTACAACAATGTCCAATCCGGCTGTAATTTGGGGGAAGAGTGTCCTACCGTCAGCCCATGTGATCACCGGCAGCATTTCCCCATTATTCATCGGCATCTGGTAGATCGATATGTCCATTGGCTGATCATAAATCCCATTATTCCAGGCAGAAATCTGCGCTTCGAACCATGATCAAGGGTGGAGGATGTTCGCTTGGGATCCAGGCTCATATGAAACGCCCATAGACAGTAAAATAAAAAAATTTCCCATTCACCCTCAATGATACTGCAGTGGAGCGATGGCGCCCCTAAGAGGATCTGGCCGGTATTGCATGTCGCCGATTTCAAGGAGGCGGGTAAATCTGCAGAGTCGATCGGGGATCTTGATCCGTTTATTAATATGGAATAAAACAATAACAACTTGCCACGAGTTAACTCGTGGCTCTGGTCCTCAACGCATGGCACCGAAACCCGAGTTAACTCGTGGTTGGGCGGCAAAGTGTTAACCCCAGTGTTGACCTGACTGATTATAAACAGAACCCCTACCTTAACCCCGGTGTTGACCTGACTGATTATAAACAGAACCCCTACCTAAACCCCAGTGTTGACCTGACTGATTATAAACAACCCCTACCAGTGTTGACCTGACTGATTATAAACAGAACCCCTACCTTAACCCCGGTGTTGACCTGACTGATTATAAACAGAACCCCTACCAGTGTTGACCTGACTGATTATAAACAGAACCCCTACCAGTGTTGACCTGACTGATTATAAACAGAACCCCTACCAGTGTTGACCTGACTGATTATAAACAGAACCCCTACCTTAACCCCAGTGTCGACCTGACTGATTATAAACAGAACCCCTACCTTAACCCCAGTGTTGACCTGACTGATTATAAACAGAACCCCTACCTTAACTCCAGTGTCGACCTGACTGATTATAAACAGAACCCCTACCTTAACCCCAGTGTCGACCTGACTGATTATAAACAGAACCCCTACCTTAACCCCAGTGTCGACCTGACTGATTATAAACAGAACCCCTACCTTAACCCCAGTGTTGACCTGACTGATTATAAACAGAACCCCTACCAGTGTTGACCTGACTGATTACCCTACCATACCCCTACCCCTATTTAATCTGCATAGCAGTAGTTTGTTTGAATTATGAAATATGAATTAGACTAGATCACTAAAATGCCTGGAAACAGGGTCCGCACAAGGTCCTTGAAGTGCTAGTTTTTTGAAAAAAAAAAAGTCAAGGCATTGAATTCCTTGAAAACAGCCAATTTTTTAACAAGGTGCTTAAAAAGTCCTTGAAATTCAAACCAACCATTCGCATTGAATGTTTTGTTCATCCATGATAAAATTGTTCTGAATCAAGAATTTTTTTTGTTCTGTTTTAATAAAATCAAGTCGCTGTCCGGTGTATGTAAGGTACATGGTGATAGTAGAAGACATAATACAGGTCATACAATTATAGTACAGTAGAAAAGTTTAAAAAATTAAATAGGCAGTGTAAACAATATAATTAACTCTGACTATACGCATTATGAGCAAGTAGGCAGTGTAAATCAGATAACCGTGTACAGAGATTATGACCAGGTCATAGAAAACCCTTGTGTTGTAACACTGAGACCGTTTGGAGACAAATGAAAGGGTGCAATAATGATGAGCGAGGACATCCTCGGCAGTGGTGTCAGTTGTCCCAGTGGTCCTGTTTGCTCCTCAGAAAACACTCACAAAGCAACGCTGTCTTGCATGATTCACTCCACTCCTCATAGCAACCACCGTGTAGCGTGTCTGTCTGGTCAGCTCTCATTACTGGCTCCTGAAGACCCAACAAGGGGTCAACATTACATTTACATTCACTGTAAATGTCCACACCCAACCCCCTGCAATGTACAGTTACCCCACCTACCCAACCCCCACCCCACCCCACCTACCCAACCCCCTCCAATGTACAGTCCCCCCCCCCCCCCCAACCACCTCCAATGGACAGTTACATACTGTATATACTCTCTTCTCAGACTATTTTTGTACTCATAAACAGTACTGTACATTTGTAGATCTGGTATGTCATAAATGTCTAGATGTAACCGTACTGTCTACCTGTATGTCATGTATGTCATATTATGTTATGATGAATTGAAAATGGGGGACCCTGATGTAAACAAGAAGAAAGTCTTTCTCTGGTCTGCATCCCCTTAACAATTGTGTGTATTGAGCCGTACTGTATTGTACCCATTCTGCAATCTGTTAATAAAATCTTCAATCAATCAATCAATCAATTTACATTTTGGGCTGACTTGATGGAGGGGGAGGAGTCATAGGAGCGGGACGGGAGTAATGTAGTGGGAGCAGGACAGGACAGGAGAGAAGATCCACTCCTGGCTCTACTTTGCATGTGTCACACCCTCCTTTCCAGTGGTGGAAAGTAACTAAGTATTTTTACTCAAGTACTGTAGGCTACTTAAAGGGGAACTCCACTTTTTTTGGAAATTAGCTTATTTAACATCTTCCCTGGAGTTAGACAAGAAGATGCATACCTTTTTTGTCTCTGTGCGTGCATTTTAGCTTTGGGAATAGACGCTCCGTTAGCATAGCTTAGCTTCATCACTGGAAGTGAGGCAGGACAGTAGCCTTACAGTGCCTTACAGTGTATTGCAAGGTCTGACATTGACCAAACTTGATATGCATGACCTTGGTGGGCTCTAGGTCAACTCCTGAAAAGGGGGTCAATGTCAGACCTTGCAATCAAAAGTTAGGGGGCGCACTGAAATTATGGCAAGGGTTATTAGCCCCCTAACTTTTGATTGCAAAGTCTGACATTGACCCCCTTTTCAGGAGTTGACCTAGAGCCCACCAAGGTCATGCATATCAAGTTTGGTCAATGTCAGACCTTGCAATACACTGTAAGGCACTGTAAGGCTACTGTCCTGCCTCACTTCCAGTGATGAAGCTAAGCTATGCTAACGGAGCGTCTATTCCCAAAGCTAAAATGCACGCACAGAGACAAAAAAGGTATGCATCTTCTTGTCTAACTCCAGGGAAGATGTTAAATAAGCTAATTTCCAAAAAAAGTGGAGTTCCCCTTTAAGTACAATTTCGAGCTACTTGTACTTTACGTAAGTATTTGAATTTTAGGGAACTTTATACTTTTACTCCAATACATTTCAAAGGAAATATTGTACTTTTTTACTCCACTACGTTTATCTGAACCCATCAGTTACTAACTTTGATTATATAGGGCGCCCCAGTGGCGAACCACATACTGTCTCCCATTCCTCCTCTACCTCTCTCTACTGGACTGCCCAGTAGAAATAAAGCGATAAACACTAAAAAATAAACCTTTAAAAAAAAAAAAAAACTTTGATTATATACTTTGAGATTTGAAGCCTGTCAACTTCAAGAGGACATAATCAGAGCAGCATAACTGGACCACATACAATTTGTTTTACATACAACATAGACAATACGGTTCAACATACAAAATTATAAAGACATAGTATAAAAAAGAAATAAAAATAAAAAACAAATAGACAAAAATAAGAAAAATAAAAAAGGGTGACATGGGTCCTTCGGTCCATTCTATATTTACATTGTTTATTTCCATTTCCATTTGTTTTCTTGTTTCCTTTTCACTCTTCTGTGATGTCGTTCTTTTTCTTCCTATATTCCTCCCACTTTTCCCATTTTGACTCAAATTTCTCCTCTTGCAGCCTCAGCATAATTGTGCTTCTCTCCATTTCCTGTATCCCCTCTATTATCTCTGTCCATTGTTCCTTCGTCGGTGCTTCTACTCTGTACCACAGTTTAGTCAAAGCTTTCTTGGCTGCTATTAATAGTATCTTAATCAAGTATTTGTCTTCCCCCTGAATTCCTTCCTGTGATAGGTTCCCCAGATACAATACTTGGCCTGCCTGGTATCCTACTATTTTATTTATTATCTCTCCTCTCTCTTCCCAATAGTTTCTTATTTTCTGACATCCCCAGAATATGTGTGTGTGTGGTTCGCTACTTCTTGTCCACATTTTCTCCAACATGGTTTCTGTGCTGGTGTGTAATTGCCCTGTATTTCTGGTGTTATAAATAATCTAATTATGTTTTTCTACCCAAACTCCCTCCATATCCTTGATCCTGTAGTTGATTGTTGTATCTTACATGTGTTATACCATTCCTCCTCTGTTATCTCTATTTCTAACTCTTTCTCCCACTTTTCTTTTACATACAAGGTTGTAATTCCCTTACTGTCCATTATTGCCTGATATAGTGCTGATATAACCCTCCCCTTCCTTCCTTCATATGATTTTACCATTATCCTAATTACTCCATTCTGTTATTTGTCTCTGTCTTGTTTTATTTCTTTGTTATAGTAATCTCTAATCTGTAAAGTCTGCATCTCCCCTCCTTCTATCATTGTACATATTGCTGTTATCCCCCCCCCCCCCCCCCCGTTCCCATCTTTTGAACCCATGATCGTCTGTCCCTGGTTTGAATTTGTTGTCGTGTGTTATCCATCTCAGTATCTTGGATTCTTTTTCTAGCTTGTATTTCTTTACTATTGTGTTCCATATGTTCATAGTGAATTTGGTAATTGGGTCCAGTAGTTGTTCCTGTCTTCTGAACAGCTCCCTATCTCATATTAGTGCCTGCACTTCGAATCCCTCTCTTTTGGTTTCTATATCTTTCCATTTGGCTTCATAATTCACATTGCACCAGCATGCTACTGCCCTAAGTTGTGCTGCATAGTAATAGCCTTCTAAACTGGGTACTGCCATTCCTCCTTTCTCCTTTGGTAGTTGTAGAGTCACATATCTGATCCTTGGTCTCCCCCCCCCCCCCCCAATGAATCTTGATATCTGTCTATCCCATTCCCTGAATTGTTTTTGTGGTATTAATATAGGTAAAGACTGAAATAGGTATAATAACCTTGGTAATATGTTCATCTTAATGATTTCGATCCTTGAGCTGCAATCTAGGGGCATTACTGTCCATCTTTCTAGGTCTCTCTTGATTTTCTGATTTATCTGTGTATAGTTTGCCTTGTATAGCCCCTCCACCCCTCTTGTAATGTTCACCCCTAAGTACTTGATCCTGTCCATGTCCCATTTAATTTAGTATTTTTCTTTGATCTCTATCGTTGGCATGTAGTTCAGTGCTAAAGTCTGTGTCTTCATCACGTTGAGTCTATACCCTGAGTAATATCCATATTCTGTCAGTAAATCCATCAGTGTCGGAAAGATTATGTCTGGTTGCCTCATATATACTATCACGTCATCTGCGAACAGTCCCAATTTATGTTTTGTTCCCCTTATCTCCACCCCTTTGATGTCTTTGGTCTGTCTAATTAGTTGAGCCAGTGGTTCGATGAATACATCGAAGAGCGTCGGCGAAAGACAACAACCCTGTCTGGTAGCTCTCTCTAGTTTAATCCGGTCCATCAGACTACCATTTACCTTAATCATTGCCATCGGTTCTTGATATAATGCCCTAATTGTTTTCATAGCGTTTTTGTCTAATCCAAATTTCTCCACTACGTTATATAGAAATATCCAGCTTACACTGTCAAATGCTTTTTCTGCATCTAGGCTAACTAATACTGCACTTCCTCCATCCTTTTGTATCTCCTCTACCACCTGCACTGTCTTCCTTATGTTATCCTGTGTCTGCCTTCCTTTAATGAATCCGGTCTGGTCCTCGTCTATAATGTCTGTCATAAATGTCTGTCATAAATGTCTCAAATCTTTTGGTTATTATTGATGTATACATCTTGTAATCTACATTAAGTATGGACACAGGTCTGAAACTGCTACATAGTTCTCTATCTTTCCCTTCTTTTGGAATTGTAGTAATTATGGCTTCTTTCCATGAAGGTGGCATTGTGCCTTCTTTCATCGTGTGTCTGAATGCTGCTTCTAATATGGGGCTCAGTTCCTGTTTAAATGTTTTGTAGAATTCAGAGGGGAATCCGTCGCTACCCGGTGACTTACTGCTCTTTGCTTTACTGATCGCATTCCCCACTTCTTGTTCTGTAATCTCTCCGTTTAATATTTCGTTCCTTCCCTATCGCTGGTAGATCTAATTTTCCTAAAAGAAATTCTCTATCTCCTCTTCTCCTGCCGCTATCGGTTGTGTGTATAGTTTCTTATAGTATTCTTCAAATGTCTTCTCTATTTCAGCTGGTTCTCTTAGTATTTTGTTTGTGTTTGTGTCCCTTATTGTGTGTATTGTGTTCAGTTTTTGTTGTGTCCTGATTCGTCTAGCTAAAAGTCTGGTCGCTCTCGGTCCTCCTTCATAGTATGTCTGTTTCATGTATCTAGCTTTCTTCTCTATTTCTGTCAGCAGTTCTTTGTTTATCTTTCCTCTAACTTCCTTTACCTCTCTAAGTGTCTTTTGGTTCATTGAGCTTTGGTGTTCTTTCTCTAATTCTTTCAGTTCTTTATCAAGTTCTGGTATGTCTCTATTCTGGCCTTCTTGAGTAATGCCGTCTTTGCTATACATTTTCCACGTATTACTACCTTTAGTGCATCCCATAGAATGTTTGGGTCTACCTCTCCATTATCATTTTCTTCTCTGTATCTAATTATGTCTCCTTTTACTTCATTAACCAAACCTTTGTTATTTAATAGTCCTACATTCAGTCTCCAAACTGTATTTCTCCGCCTACTTTTAAGATTCACTGTCAGATATATTGCGCTATGATCTGATATGTCCGTCACCCCTATCCTGCAGTCTTCTACCCTGTATCTGTCCCCTGTTTCATGAGAAAATTGTCTATCCTTGAATATGTTGTGTGTGGATGTGAATAATGTGTGTATTCTCTATCTAGTGTGTGCATTTCTCTCCATATATCCATGATTCCTAATTCTGCCATTTGTATATTCATATATTTGCTCATGTTTGTCCTCCATTTCTTGTGCTTGTCGTGTCTATGTCATAGTTCAGTACTACATTAAAATCACCTGTACAGATTAGGACCCCTTCCCCTTCCATCGCTATGATATCAAAGATTGTTTCAAATAAATATTTCTCACTTTCTGGTGGAGCATATACATTCACTAGTGTTACCATTTGACCTTCCCTTTTCCCCTTGACCATTACATACCTCCCCTCTTTATCCCTTATTTCCCTGATCATTTCAAACTTCACTGTGTTCTTAATTAGTATAGCTACTCCTCTTCTAAGGTTCTGTTTAAAAGAACTATAAAACAGATTCTCATACCCGAATCTCTTCAGATTTTCATGTTCTTGTGACATTAGATGTGTTTCTTGTAAGAAGATAACCTGCGCCTCTTCTTTCTTAAGTTTCGTCATCACCTTACTCCTTTTAATCGGATTATTCATATCATTCACATTCAGCGACATCATTTTGATACCCTAAACTTGTGTCATATTTCTTCTCCAAATGTTCTCCCGTTCTACCCATGTCACATAAAATAATATTTGTGGTTGTAGCCACTGCTATCCCTGTCTGATTTAAATACATATAACCATAATCAACATTAACTTCAACATTAACACTTGGAACTTCCATGGTAGTTGAGGGACTCAGTCGTCTTCCTCTTTCCCCCGCTGGCGGGTGGGGAGTAGTGGCTCTCCTAGTGAGAGGGTTCCCCTAGTGGCTAAGGAATGCGCACTATACATGTCCAGCTCGTTCTGTGTGCGACCTCCGAGCTCCCGGTCATAAGCTCTGCATTAGTCACTTTCATGTTCCCGTCTATTTGTATTATGTGTCACGTGTAATCCTGTGGTTCTTTCATATCCGCCTCAATATATCTCTTGAATCTCCATGTCCTTTTTTTATTACTTTTGGTATAATTATCTCGTATGTACCATCTTCTCATTGTATAAGTCCTTTTCATGTTTACCTTTACTTGTATTGTGTGTGTGCCATGTATACCAATTTAATGTGTATTGTACTTATCCTTCCCTGGATCACCGTGTCCCCTCTCGTCTCCTCTCTGTTCCCCTTCTCCGTGTCTTTTCGTCTTTCTTCTCAGTTGATCCGCTTTGAATCGGTTCAGATCTCCTTCACCGTCCCGTCCTCCTCTCCTCCTCCTCGTCCCTCGACCCTGGTCCATCTTCTCGCCTCCTCCAACCTCTGCATCAGCGTCGGTCTCTCCTCTTCTCCTCTCGGCAGCTTCCATCCTCTCCGGTCCATGTCCCTCGTCGCTTCCCTCACGTCGTTGTACACCTTTATGCCTTCTTTCCAATGAACCTTCAGTGTGGTCATTGGTGATTGAAATCTGATTCCTTTCTCTTTCAGAGTATTTTTTATCTGAAAATAGCTCAGACGCTTTACATCCACCTCTGTTGAATAGTCATGGTCGAAGGTTATTCTCTGTCCCTCCACCTCCATCTTCGTCTGCCAGGCTGCTCTGAGAATGTTTTCTTTGACTTCGAATTTCAAGAAATTAACTATAACTGCTCTCGGTGGTCTGTTTATCTGTGGCTTCGGCGCTAGGGTCCTGTGTGCCCTTTGAATCTCTATCTTGGCGGGGTCTGACACTTCCAGTTTTCCTCAAATTAGGTTGTCTACATATTTGGTCATCGAGTCTCCTTCTACCCCTTCTCTCAGTCCCCATATTCGTATATTATTTCTCCTCGACCTCCCCTCCAAGTCCGTTAGCTTTTCTCTCAACATATTTTGTTGTTCGAGCGTCGCCTTTAGAATTTCTTGTATTTCTGTATTCCATTCCTCCGTTTCAGCTGTCCTTCCTTCTAGCGTCCTTATATCTTTCTCTTGTTCCTGTAGTTTTCCATCAATTGTCTCAAGTCTCTTATTTATTTCTTCTCTGAGCTCGTCCTGACCCTTCTTTAGTTCTTCCCTGAGTCTGTCGATGTCGTTCCGAATGCTCTGCGTGTTAGCTTGGTTAGCTATTGCGCTAGCTTGTTGGTTAGCTATTGCGCTAGCTTCTATGCTAGTCTGTATGCTAGCTTGTAGCTCCGGTACCCAGGTGGGCATCTCTTGTCTGTCGCCCTGCGTCATGCTAGCTTGAATGACCTCCTGCGCCACCTCCTTGTGTCGATAACTTTCCTCCGTGTTTGTACTTCTTCTGGGGTCCCTTTTCTCTCGCTTTTTCTCGTGTTCATCCTTCCTTTTCTTTTATATCCTTGAATTGTCACTTTTTATTTTGTTTTAGATAGTTTTACTTCCTTTTTTCGATATTCTTTGACCGGGAGCTCTTTTCTATGGCCGCTTACCCGAACATCTCAAACCGGAAGTCCCCCACATACCACTTTAACATGACCTTTAATCAGAGCAGCATCACTGGACCACATACCACTTTAACATGACCTTTAATCAGAGCAGCATCACTGGACCACATACCACTTTAACATCACCTTTAATCAGAGCAGCATAACTGGACCTCATACCACTTTAACATCACCTTTAATCAGAGCAGCATCACTGGACCACATACCACTTGTACGCATACTTTTACTTTAGATACTTAAGTACATTCAATTACAAATACTTCTCTACTTTTACTTAAGTAGAATTTGAATGGAGGACTTTTACTTTTACCAGAGTACTCATTTATCTGAGTATTTCTACTTTTACTTAACTAAAGGAACTGTGTACTTCTTCCACCACTGCTCCTTTCTCAGTCTCTGTGATGTCACTGTCCACACCTCCTTTGTTCCTCTGCGTTGCATCTAGGAAGCTATAAATGAGTCATTGTTTTGTTTTCCCCGCTCGATCCCAGGTGAGGGGCGTGTGCGACTTCTTCCGCGGCGAGGTGGCCTTCCTGGCATTGGGGAAAGCTCGTCCGGACCTACGGAGCGTCGAGGAGGCCCTGGAGGAGCTGTTTCCGGAACATTCCCGTTACCGTGCCGACGCGCTGCAGGCCTGGGAGAGGAGGCTCCGCCCACAGCCGGATAAAGCCGCCAAGACGGACAGCGGATTCAGCGAATACAGCGAAGGGACGGACAGCAGCGGGACGCACGCACAACAACAGGACACAAATACACACTCGAAGACGCATCGGAATACACACACACAACACCAGGACACAAATACACACTCGAAGACGCATCGGAATACGCACACACTCGCACAGGCGCCTCGCCAGACCAACGCGCACGGGCAGGAAAAGTACGAATCGGACACACACAAGCGCTGTCATCATAACAAACATGGTTGCAGACAGCCCACGCATCCACCCAACCACCTGCAGAGAGTCAGGGTGAGAGGCGGGGCCAGCGAGAGAAAGCCGCCAGTCATTGGTCCGTTTAAACAAGAGGACGGGCTAAGAGACACGGACTCGCCCTCTCTCTTGCTATGTGCAAAGTGCATAATGGGAGGGGCTAAACATCAGTGCTCAGAACTGCCCAATCAGATATCTGGGAGGGTCCCTCTTCCTCCTGTGACGAGGAAGACAAAGGAAAGCTCCACTGAAGCGCAGGAAGTAAGAACCCTAGACGTCAGTCCCGCGCCTCCCACTCCTCAGCCAGTGAGCAGAGCTGAGGAGAAGCACCTCGACCAATCACGACATTTATCTTTATCGTCAAACTCGCTCCCAGGGCAAGGGCCAAAACAACAGGAAGCAACACGACAGCGGGTGACCTTTAACCTCCCGTCCGACGGGAACGACGTCCCCCTGTCGGAGATAGAAGGCCGCTACGAGATCGGCCGTGTGATCGGAGACGGGAACTTCGCAGTCGTGCGGGAGTGCCGCCGCCGGGACACCGGAGAAGCCTTGGCCGTGAAGGTCGTCGAGCGCTCGAAGCTGATTGGTCGGGAACACATGATGCAGAACGAGCTGAGCCTTCTGGGTAGTCTCTCCCACCCTCGCGTGGTGCGCCTGTTCACGCACCACCACACCCAGATGCACTCCTACCTGGTGATGGAGCTGGTGACGGGGGGGGATCTGTTCGAGGCCATCGCCGAGAAGGGGAGGTTCCCCGAGGGGGAGGCGGGGCTTCTGGTGTCGGATGTGAGCGAAGCTCTGAGTTACATCCACAGCAAGAGCATCGTCCACCGGGACATCAAACCAGAGAACCTGCTGGTGAGTGAGTGAGTGAGTGTGTGTGTGTGTGTGTGTGTGAGTGTGCGTGCGTGCATGCCTGCGTGTGTGTGTGTTAGGGCCTGAGTGCTCAGGGGGTGGGTGGGAAGCTATAGGTTCTCAAACTTTTTCATACCGTGACCCCATTTTCGTTAGGATTTTTCTTGGGGACCCCACACTTAATGTATCGCGCAAATTTTTTTTTTTTAACAATTTCTTTTTTATAAATTTTTTTTGTCATGACATAAAACTAGACACACAAACATTAACAGTAAAAATCCACAATAAATCACAGGACTATGACAGTCCAGTATTTGAATCAATATAAATGTAGATTACAAGATATATACATAATAATTACAATACAATACAATACATACATATGCTCTTGCTCGCTCTCCCCCCCTCAGGACCCCCCTTGGACAGTCCAACCATTATTTTGTTTAAAACCAAGGATTACAAATTCATATGCTATGCTTTATTTTCTCCACCACAACTGACCAAATTGCTATGCTGGCTTCATTAACACCTAGGATTCGTGCGGTAGATATCTCTAAATAAATCACACCAAGATAGGTAAGAATCCATACCTTCAGGCACATTTTCTCCGGTTGAATCCAACGTGATGCTATTAGTTTTTTGGCAGCCGTAAGACCGGACAAGATTAGCCTCTTTACATGTACAGAGTGTGATAACTGAGAGACATTATTCAGCAACAATACCAAAGGAAGTACAGGTATGGTCAGAAATAAAAATTCGGATTATTGCGTGGTTACTTCTTCCCAGAATATCTTAACAGGGGGGCATTCCCAATACATATGCATAAATGTACCGATATCACCCTTTAGACATAAGGAGCATCGAGAGTCTTGTTTAAGTCCCATTCGGTTCAGTCGTATCGGAGTCAGGTAAGTCCTATGAATAAAATTAAGATTAATCTGTTGATGATCTGGGTTGCGTGATGATAGCCGAACATTTGCCCATACTTCAGCCCAATCAAAATCTACTTCCAAGTCTGGTATATCTTTCCTCCAAACTGAGTCTAGGGGAAGGACTTCATACGAAGATGTAAGTAAGTGATGATAAAAATCAGAGACGAAGCCTCTCGATGTCTCCCTTTCATAAAATAATTTGTGATATCTGTGGTGCTCAAGTGGTTTCTTTAATGGGACTCCATGAGCCTTCAACGTTGCTAATAACTGTAGATAGAAATAATAAGTGGAACAGGTGAGGTTAAATTTGTTATGTATATCTTGATAGCTACAGAAACCCCGTTTGTTGAAAATATCCCCTAATGTATGTATGCCCTTCTTTTCCCATTTGGTATATCTGATAGGTTGTTGTGCAATAAGTAGTAAATTGTTATTAAATATGGGAGAATGACATTAGTATTGGTGTCACGCCATATCCGGATCACATGTGTAATAAGAGGGCCAAATTTCAAGTTGCATTGCTTAATTGATAAATTGGTGTATACTATATCCTGTAGTCTATGTGGTGACACTATGTTCTCCTCTAATGGTCTCCAGGATACAGCTGCTTGAGAATCAAACCAGGTGATCAGTGGTCTTAAAGAGAACGCTTTAAAATAGTTGTAGAAGTCTGGAAATGCTAAACCTCCGTCGGCTTTATTTCTCTGTGCAGTGGATCTTTTTATTCGTGGAGGTTTGTTGTTCCAAATAAATTTATATGCCGGTATAATTAAACTTCACCGTTTGGCATATAGTGGGGAATATTTCGACTCCAAGACATCTAAAGTGTTCTACCATTGGTATATTTTCTGGGAGGATGGTTGCCTTCGCAATGACATTAAGTGGAAGGAATGCCGATTTTGGCCAGTTTATCTTAAATCCCGATAGATTGCCAAAATCATCTATCAGCTTGAGCAAATGAGGTATTGAGGTGGTAGGGTTTTGTATGAACAATATTACATCGTCCGCATATAAACTAATATGATGCTGTGTACCCCTAATTGAGATCGGTTCTATAATTTGGAATAGTCTTATATACTGTGCCAAAGGCTCCAGGGAAAGGGCAAATAGTCCAGGACTAAGAGGGCAACCCTGTCTGGACGAACACGACACAGGGAAGCGTGGGGAGGTGAATTTACCTGTTATAATCATGGCCGAAGGATGATTCCCAATACTACCCATAAATAAGACCATTCTAACCTATCAAAGGCCTTCATCGCATCCAAGGATAATACAGCTATCGGAGGCACGGCATCCTTGCTGGAGTCTATCACATGCAGTATCCGTCTAATATTATCCGTGATCAGACGGCCTCTTATGAAGCCTGTCTGATCAGGATGAACTAAAGATGTCATATGCTTTTGAAGTCTGATGGCTAGTACCTTGGCATACAGCTTGAGATCGGTTCCGAGGAGGCTTAAGAGTCTATAACTACTGCATTCGGTGGGATCTTTATCCTTTTTAAGGAGGACAGATATGAGTGCCATATTGACGTCCCTGGGGAAGTTCCCCTCTTTGACTGAGTATAAAATCATATCAAGTAATAGGGGTCCAATTACATCCCAACATGAAAGGTACAGTTCTGGTGGGATACCATCCCATCCAGGAGCCTTACCACTTTGCAATTCAGATATAGCCTCCCTAAGTTCCTCTATTGTAATAGGTACATCTAACTGTTTAGCGTCTTCCTCTGAAATTTTAGGTAGTTTAATTTGATCAAGAAATGTATCCAGTTTATTATGATCGAAATCCACTTCCGACTTGTATAGGTTGGAGTAGAACGCCCTGAAAGTCTCGTTGATTTTTTCGGGGTCTGTAACAAGTCCTTGTTGGTCATTAATAGCAGGGATGTCAGCAAATTGTGCATTTGCTCGTATCTTCATAGCTAGTAGGTGACTCGGTTTAGAACCATGAAAATAATAATGTTGTCTTGTACTGCGTATTTGAAATTCAGAATGTTGTTTTAAGATAGAATTAATCTCTTTTTTTAACACTTTAATTCGAGAATCCAATTGATACGAGTAGTTGCGTTGTAAGGAGGAGAACAATGACGAGTGAAGAGTTTCCAGCTCTACCAATTTGGAATGTCGTTTCTTGCGCAGGTTGGAGGCAAATACTGTAGTGTTTCCCTTGATAAAACTCTTTACCGATATCCATAACATTCTGGGGTCTTGTACCGAAGCCGCATTAATCTGCAGGAATTTATCTAGTTCAACTTTGAATTGTAAAATGAATTCAGTGTTTTTCAACAGTGTTGAGTTAAAACGCCATCTTGGGGCTCGGGATGTCAATCTGCTAAATGAGCCCTTTAGGAGTAAATAGCTGTGGTCTGATAGTGTACTATGTACCATTTCCACGTCAAAGCTATCAAATAGTCTAGGGGATACACAAACATAATCTATTCTGGAAAATGTCTTGTGTCTTCCTGAAAGAAAAGAGTACTCTCGGGCCGTTGGGTTGAGTAGTCGCCACAAATCATTTACGCCTGTATCCTTGGCCCATGCCTGTAATGCAGGGGTGTCAAACTCATTTTCACAGAGGGCCACATCAGCATTATGGTTGCCCTCAAAGGGCCAAAGACCGTATAAATGTTAATGTAATGTAAAATAAATGTAGCTACTCATTTACATATTGTTAAACATGTTTCTGTATTTATTACTTATTCAAGTTATACATATTGCATATGAATTTGCATAGATGTAAAAATATATGTTAGCTTATGTTATTTTAACAAATAATTTTATTTTATCAGAACCCCATATTACTCCATTAATCAATGATCAAACCATTCAAGTAAATAACAAAGAAGAAGATCATCAAATACAAGCTATGACATTAAGTTTGTTCAAAACCTTTTTGTCACAGTCAAGAGGGGCAGAACTAACAACTGAGCTGCAAAGAACATGTGGGACAGATGTAGCAGATGTTACAAAAACAAATGGCTGCACACAACCTTGCAGAGGCCATACATCCAACTAATGGAAGATAGTTTAATTAACTTTAATTAACAGATTGCAGAATGGGTACAGTACAGTACAGCTCAATACACACAATTGTTAAGGGGATGCAGACCAGAGAAAGACTTTTGACTTGTTTACATCAGGGTCCACCATTTTCAATTCGTAATGAAATTGCTATTATGTGTCTGCATGAACACACAACTGTAACTGTACTCAAAAATAACAAAATAAGGGTTGTCTCAGTTCACAACTATATTGGTCAAGTTTTGGGTGGGACTTGTTTGCGTCCCTACAGCTTCTTATTCAATTGAGCGAGATGCTCGGTTATGTCACACAGCCAGTTTGCATCTGACAGTTCAGACAATATTTCTTCAACCCTTTGTTACCTATTCCGCTTGGATCTTTTTTGTATTTTGGGCTGTAAAATTGTCAAAGAATGTCTGAGGAGTAAGTGCTTTTGGCTTTTTTCCTTTGTTACTTCATCAATACCTCAGATGTTCAACATACATGTATGTGTAAGAATGTGTAATAACTAAGGCTGTCAAAGTTAAAGCTTTATTAACGCATTAACCCACAATTATTTTAACGCCGCTATTTTTTAACCCAAGATTAATGTTAAATATTTTTTTTTTAATTTTTTTTACCAGAGCTCTTGGGGGGCCACATCAAATGACGTGACGGGCCACATTTGGCCCGCAGGCCATGAGTTTGACACCTATGCTGTAATGCATTAGAGGCCTGTTCTGTATCATAGTCGGTTCCGCTCGGCGTCACTCATGCACTATCCTCGCACACGTGCACGCGCACTGAATAAAGACCACAATGTACCTTTAATCCCAATATTTGTCTGACCACACCCCTATCAGCTCACCTACATAAGCAGGTGTGTGGTCACCTGCTCTCCTCCTTTCTCTCTTTCACCACAAGGAAGTGCCTCGGTAGATCCCCACTTGACGTGATGTGATGGTAGGAGAAGAGTTGGAAAACGAGATACGTTGACATCATATCTTTATTTTCTCTCTCACTATATTCGAGAAAATACGGCGATATTGTCTTCGTACTGGAGTGTCTGGAAGATGATGATCATTCTAAAAATCCTCCACCGGTTTTCGTATTGGGAGTTCGCGCCGCTGCATGCTTTCCAACTGCAGTCCTTGCTGTGTGCTGGTTGCGGTAAAGGCACAGCTGGACTGTAGGACGCGCCGCTGTTGTGAGAAGCGGTGGGTTCCAGGTTTGGTGAGTTATGTTTTTGCTGGCGGGCTCCACTTGTCTGTTAGTGCTATGGGGGCTAGTTGACAATGTTTATGAAAACCGGCCCCAGACTAGGGTCTTTTGTTCAGCCTCTTAGGCGACGGCGGAAGACCTTGGTCTGAAGCCCATTATAATTAAATAGTGGGCCACGACCAATAACACTGGTGATCCCTGTGTTTTCTGGACGAGTGGTTGTTTCTCTGTCACCGTGAGGCCCCTTCTTTCATAATACAAATGAGAGTATTCCCTCACGAGGAAATATGGGCATGGATGTTCGTTAGCGGAAGATCTGTGTTCAAGTCAGCTACAGGCCAGTTGGGTATTGTGCTGGCTCCGTCGGGTGTTGGTAAAATCACCGTTGTAAAACTGTGTTAACATCTTGTTTCTCTTCTCTCTTAAACAGTGAGGAGGGTTTCAGAACGGCGGCCTGTCTGAGTGATTGTTATATCATTGTGTACAAGTTCAGGTGATAGCTGCTTAGCTTACGTGCTAGTGGTGGCCTACTGTTAGCCAGTCAGCTGTTAGCTGCGGCGCTAGCCTGTTGTGATCACTAGGCTAGGAAACGTTAGCTTGCGTGCTAGTTATGGCCTACCTAGGCTAGGCTAGGAAACGTTAGCTTGCTGCTATCGGCCGAGTGCGGCCGTTAGCTTAATGCTACACTGTTGAACGTGCTTTGATTATAACATGTTTTAAACACTCTTGACTATGACGTCATCTTTGACAGAGGATGTTCGTCGAACCTGCCCTGAGCCAGGACGGCAAGGACTGCGTCAACAAGGGGGACCGTAGCGACGGGATGGAGCGGCGACGCTGCCCAGGTCGACAACACAGAACGGCTGTGTTTACTACGGTGCCTTGTTAGAGGCTGCAGTTTCGCTTGATCTGCGCTCAAGGTAGGCAAGGTCTGACCAGACCTTGAGCACGTCTTCTTGCTTTCCCTTCTAAATGTTTTGTAAATAACGATGTTTTCCAAAACGAGTGTTGCTGCACTACATTTAGGATACAATGCGAGTTATGTGTGAATTGTCTTGTCACTGGTATTTAGCTTCTCCATGCAAATCGGGTTGTTTGTTACAGATGTGAAAATGATCTGGTTTGTTGTGTTGAGAAACATCATGTGTGTTTATGTACTGTGTACTCACAACTAAGGGGGTTACACTAACCTATAAAGCTATGCTTAGTGACATATGAGTAAAGAATGATTCTTTTCTCAGCCTGTAATGACAATGAACAGTGTGTTCACATATTAACAGGTTTACCTGTTCAACTGGCTGTATTAAGGGTAAAGTAGGAGGGTTGTGTTTTCCCCCCGGTTCCCTGGGGACTTCTTCATCCTCCTCTCAGACATGTTGTTACACTACATTGTGTCACTGTGTGGTAGGGATACGATGTAACCCTTAGCTTGATTGCTGAGGTTGTGCTAAAACTGCTTGAGAAACTTTATTTTCCTAAAAGAAAAGATTGTTTGGTCGCTTTTCGTGTGTGCTTAGCAAGGCCTGTGGCCGATACTAATCGAGAATTATGTATTCTCTCATTATGAAAAACGGCGTTCCTCTGTAGAGTGTTTTTGCCATTTTTTGTAGGTGATGATGGGTTGTGTGTGTCATGTGACCTACAACTGGGTTGGGCTGGCCACAGAAGCACATGTGTAAGTTTGGTACCGGGGCTCTTGGAGAGCCCTCTCTATTCTGTGTTTTTTCCTTAGTAAAAATCAGATAGCAGGTTAGCACGTGCCCTGTGTGAAGCTGTTAGACGCTTCATGGAGCTGACTATGACTGTGTCATACTCTCTTTTTGTCATTACATCATATCATGGGTGTGGGGTCGTAAAGGGGTGAACTGGTAACCTTTCCTCCCCCTTTTTTCTGTTGGTCAGGGGTAAACCCACCTGTCCTTCAAGGTTCCTGTCACGTTGCGGTTCGGCACGTTACAGGGTGAGGGGGGGGGGGGGGGTTCCTGGTCCCACGCCCTGGAATATTGGGCGTGTGCACCGCAGAAATTCCCCCGCCATAGAGTACGTCACTGTGCGCGTCTCTGTTGGTAGGACTTCTGTGTGCTGTTCAGGTCCATATGATGGATCTGTTTAAAACGGGGGGTGGTCAGGGCTCCTCCTCACGAAGCTCCTATTCGGGCCTTCTGTGAGTTGGGACTCTCCTTCCATGTGAGGGAGCCTCCTCAGAGTACAGAGCCTCCTCCTCAGATTGATAAGGTGAGTGGAACCTCAAGAAGGAGTCCTACTCTATTGTGTGTGTATTCGATTCAATTCAATTATTGAGTGTGTATGGGTTCAGTGCCTCCTCCCCGGAGAGCCCTAAAACCAAACTTTTACATGGCTCAAGGTGCAATATATTCTTTTCAATCTGTACAGCTTGCGTGGGAAGTCTCTCTGGGGATTTCCGTCTCCTCTCTATGGGAGGGTGGTGGAATGTAAAAATGTAAAAAAAATGTACCCCCAGCCGTGTAGACTGGGATACATACTGTTGGTGCTTCCTTCTTTTCTTTTAAAAAGAGTTGGAGTTAGGAAGTATCACACCTCTCTTGTCGTTCCCCTGGGCGCCTTGGGGATTCAATGACAGGTCTAAATAGCCTGTTCATTGATGTGGTTGTGTCCCGACGCACGCATAGTGCTAGCTCGGGGTGTTCTGTAATCAGGCGACTGACTGGCACGCCTTGGTTGCTTGGGGTTAAAACTGCGTTTTTATAAAGCAACTGGGATGGAGGTTTTTCCTCTTCCGACGACCTGTTTTGGTTGTCGACGGATTCTCGTTCATATCTGGGGGATGATGACGGAATGGATCTGAACATATGTAGAGGGGTCTCACGCCCTGGGGGTGGGCCACCAGGCGCGGTTCGCCCCGAACGTCTGGGTGGCGCCTTCTTTTCATGTTTAAGATCAACACGCATATCTGCCCCTTCTCCTGGAGTAGGCATGTCGGCGTGGTTAGGGCACGGGACTGGTTCTGGTCACGCTGGTCCGGATCAGTTGAACCCGTTGTCCGCGGGGGATGCAGATCTGCTGTTCTGGTACCCTGAGGGACTTGGGCTTTTTTCAGGGGGAAAAATGCCAGGTCGGTCCGGGTGTCACAGGGTTAAGCGCTATGGAGACCCTGGTTGGGTAAATTTTTTACTCAGCACTGTCGTAATGGCTTACGGCCATGCCAACCTGTACACGCTTGATCTCGTCAGATCTCGGCCGCTACACAGGTTGGTCCTGGTTGGTACTTGGTTGGGAGACCGCCTGGGAATACCAAGTACGGTGTGCTTGGGGCTGGTTCTCCATTCTTTTTCGCTCCCCTCTCACGCATGGCGAAGAGGGGCCTGTTGGGGTGGTCTTTGACCTCCTCTGGTGACCCTGTGCTTCCCGTATCGCCAGGCCCGGTCCGAAGTAATGTTTCGTCGACCCGTAGGCCTGGGTTAACCCTTTTTTGAAAACTGAAACACTTGTACTGCGGTATAGCCGGTGTATACCTGCAGGTGTGTTTTGGAGTTTTTTCTTGAGGGGTTATAGGAACAACCACCGCATTGGGTAACACCAAGGTGGTTGATTCCCTGGTGTGTTGGAGCAGTGTCAACTCCCGGGTTCACCGGTTGAGGGTGCCCCTGCACGTTCATGACGTCTGCCAATCGTGTCAGCCTTCTCTGCCTCAACCCCTCTGGGTGGGTTTTTTTTAAATGGAGGCTTGGTCATGCAACAACGCCAGCATACGCCCCTTCCGCCGGGGCGGCTGTGTTCAGCTGTCCCCTCTGGCGCCTGTCTCGTCTGCAGTCTCCAGGCTAGGGTTAACAGCCTGTTGCCTGGTTTTTCCCCGGTGCGCTGCCTGCTTCCGTTGGTTAACCTTTTTTGTGTGCTTACGGCCATGCTGACTGCCTGTTCTGCAGGGTCAGTGTGCCAGGCGGTGGACTATTGTGGGGACAGGGCCCGCTCGGCTGAGGGGCCTTTGTCCGAATACGCTGGCGATGTGGGGGGCGGGGTCACTAAGTGCCCACCTGGTGGGGTCTTGATGCTGGCATCATGGACTTCTCCGGGCCCCCGTTCCAGGGGGTCCAGTCCCTTTGGTGGGTCTGGGCCTTACTTCGCGCTCCGCTGCTACGGCCTTGCCACGGGGTTGGGTTTGCCCTTGACCCCGTGATTCTGGGGGCAGTAACGAGGTTGTTCCCTCCGTTCGTTCCCGGGTGGCATGCGGGTTGTGCGTGTGTGTAGTCGTGGGGTCAGGCCACGGTCTGCTCACCCTGTGCGTTGAGTTGCTTGAGTGCCTCTTCGCACGGTTGGGTCCATCGCCCTCCCGGGAAACCTCCAATAGGGGGGGTGCCCTCCATAAGGGGGGGTCGGGGGGGCTCGGCTCCCTGTTCTGATGGTTGTGGGGGGCTTTCAGCGGGGTATATTTGTCGGCCGGTGGCTCCGCTCGGCCTCCCTATGTGCATGAGTGACGCCGAGCGGAAGCGACTATGATACAGAACGTTAGGTTATGACTATAACCAAGTTCTGTTAATAGTGGTGACTCTCGGCGTCCGACACCGCTGCAGCCCTTGATCTCACCTTGTGGTGAAAGCTTGGGAAGGAGGAGAGCAGGTGACCACACACCTGCTTATGTAGGTGAGCTGATAGGGGTGTGGTCAGACAAATATTGGGATTAAAGGTACATTGTGGTCTTTATTCAGTGCGCGTGCACGTGTGCGAGGACAGTGCATGAGTGACGCCGAGCGTCACCACTATTAACAGAACTTGGTTATAGTCATAACCTAACGTTTCTGCTCATTGGAAGTGGTGGGATTAGATTTATCAATCGAGGGGTCCCAGATGGCATTAAAATCCGCTCCAGTTATAAATGAATACTCAGGGAGATCAAGCATTGCTCTAGTGAGTGTAGCGTAGAAGTTAGCGTCGTAAAGATTAGGAGCGTAAGCCGCTACCAAAGCGATTTTCCTGTTACTGTAGTCTATTTTAGCAATGGTTATTCGGCCGTTTGCATCAGACCATACATCCAATAATTTTATATTCAGATTACGTTTTACGACTATAGCTACACCACGAGATCTAGTTCCAAAAGATGAGTAGCTAATGTTTTGATATATTTTATCCGCTAGCTTTACATTGTCATTCAATAAAAGGTGCGTTTCGCTTAAAAGAGCCACATCAACCTGTTTGCTTTTCATCAATGTGAGCACGCTTTTGCGTTTATGTTGTATGTTTAGACCCCCAGTATTCCAAATCATTATATTCAAACTAGCCATAATCTAAACATGTTGCAGTATTCCTGTGTATAATTCGACTGAAGTAGTGATTCATAATAGATATATATCCAATTGAGGTCCTGTTATGAGCCGAGCATGAGCATGATAACCAACATATAGAAAACGAATACATATAATCCCCTATTCCCCCTACTCCTATTTCCCTCCCTCCCTTTAAAGTACACGACCAGTCTGCCCAAACCGAGCGCTTCATCCTTAACTTTCCTATGCAAATTGCCATAGGATCTAAAACTCTTAATTCTACCATTAGTAGAATGTCAACCGTGGCTTGGCCACTCTCCCGTTAAATAAAAAGGAGATATGAACATTTTAATTTAAATTTAAATATGCCTCAAATATCCTAGTATATTCACTTAAACCTTGTATGATTTTGTGTAAGTTAAAACAGCCCGAAGAATAATAGAGAAGTATTGAACTAAAATAGAGAACACAAAGAGTAGAGAACATTTACTTAATTCTTAAAAGATCTTTGCTAAGTTCAAACACCTAGATGAAATAAAATGGAAAAGTATGGAGCTATTGCAAGATAATAAAAATAAGTTTTTAAATACGTATATGCAGTTCGTCTCCCAAGCCAGGGGTGGGCGATGTTCCGTTGTGGACTGTTGTTCCTCCGTAGGTGATCTAAGCAGTGTATAATCATAGATTGTTGTTAGAGATCCAGAACATTCCATATGTCACAGAGCGATTTTAAAGTTCCAGAATATTCCAATATGCCGGTTTTTTAAAGTTCCAGAATATTCCAGTATGTCCCAGAACGTTGTTAGTGATCCAGAATATTCCAATATGTCAACAACAGTAAGAATCCAACGGGGAAACCACAGGCCCTATACAATGACTTGCAGAACTATTAGGTCTATCTGGCCCAGATACAGCGAACCATTAAAGTAATACTATATGGTGTTTAAGCTTAACGAAGAGATCTAGAAAAAGACTGTATATAGACTATCCTCTAAGTTGTGCATCCATGTAGTCAGGCGAGGATAATTGGACCCTCTGTCCCTGTCTATCGGTGATGCGAAGCTTTGCAGGATACAACAGTGTGGGCTTGAACCTATTCTCAAAAAGTTGAGACATCACGGTCTTGTAGCGGGCTCGTAGAGCCACAACATCCCGGCAATAATCCTCGAAGAAGTACACTGGAACCCCTTTGTATTTCAGACTGCCTTTCACCTTGCGCGTCTCCCGAATAATAGTTTATTTTATTCTAACCTGTCGTAGGATAGCCATAACCACCCTAGGTTTGCCGTTGTTGTTGTTGTTTTGGTTTCGGGACCCAATTCTGTAACACTGATCCACTTCAGGTTTTATAGGAAGGATATCTGTTCCCAAAATTGTATGTAATACTGCCGCAAACTCTTCGGGTTGTGCGCATCTCACTGATTCATCCAGTCCCACAATACGAATATTCAGTTTGCGGGTTTGATACTCGAGTTCGAATATTTTAGCCTTTCATTCCTCGTAGTTCTCCTCAATCTTATCCGTTATATTCTTGTTGTTTCCACCTATGGCCTCGTCAATCCGATCGAATCTCTGCGTGTGTTCCTCCAAGCCGGCTTCCACTGCTGCAGTGCGTTCGATTTGTTTACCAACCGCTGCCTTTAGCTCCTCGATGTTGGCTTTGATAGCTTCTGTGTTAGCGTCCACGTTATCGGTTAAGGTCTTTATTAGCTTAGCAATAAAGATATTCTGAGATTCTGACGCAGATTCTATATTTGCGGAGGTTGCGGTGGTGGTGGATGAAGTGGCAGCCTCTTCTTTTGTCTCGATTTCTCCTGCTCTTCTACGCACGATACCCGAACTCTCAGTCGGATCGTTTTCGGCTGATTTAGCACCCTGTTTATCTTTCTTTGGTCCCATCTTGATTCTTTCAGTCAATATAGTTAGTTGAAAATATCAGTTGACATATACGTCAAGGTTTAAACGCATTGGTGGTATAAAAATAGGCTTTTAAAAGCAAAATAAAAAAAACGGGAGAGGAGCTATTACCACATGCGACTTATAGTGAGGATAAACAGAAAAGCAGTTACTTTCAAACTGGATACAGGCGCTGACTGCAACGCCATGTCAGTGAAAACGCTGAATGAACTGGACGTTAGAGGCAGACTCAGGGTGAGCAAATGCAAACTAGTTGCTTTCTTTGGGCAAAATATTTCACCACTGGGCAAGAGAGCCCTGACATGTGAGTACAAAGGCCAAAAGCATAATATAGAGTTTGAAATTACACAGCAGGATGTACCAGCTACACTAGGCGGAGCCACTTGTGAGAAACTAGGTTTAGTAAAGAGAATGCATGACATTTCCAAGGAAAGTGACATTCTTAAGGATTATGATGATCTGTTCAGTGGACTGGGCTGCTTACCCGGTCAGCATCATATTCAAGTTGACTCCACTGTTACACCTGTAGTGCATGCTCCCAGGAGGGTCCCAGTCGCGCTCAGAGACAGGGTAGTTGAGGAACTACAGCGCATGGAGAAATTGGGGGTAATAACAAGGCAGATTGAGCCAACTGAGTGGGTTAACAGTATGGTGACTGTGGTCAAACCAAATAAACTCAGAATCTGCATGGATCCTAAGGACTTAAATGAAGCTATTAAACGGGAGCATTACCCATTGCTCACTGTGGAGGAAGTAGTTTCCCGTATGCCAAACGCCAAGTTCTTCTCAGTGTTAGACGCTAATCAGGGTTTTTGGCAAATAAAGCTTGACGAAGAAAGTTCAAAGCTATGCACCTTTAACACTCCCATAGGTAGGTACAGTCAATGCTGCTTAGGTTGCAAAGGTACAGCCTAAAAGTCACCTACAGGCCAGGCAAGGAACTTCATATTGCAGATGCTCTAAGTCGAGCGTTCCTGAAAGAGCAGAAAGAAGATCTATTGGAGAAAGACTTGGAAGTGAATATGATCACTCTGCAGCTGCCGATATCAGAGGAGAAACTGCACACATTCAGAACAGCAACGGCAGAAGACCCCGAAATGCAGCTACTAAAAGAAACCACACTCAAGGGATGGCCGAAAGACAGAAGTGCTGTACAAAAGGAAATTCAACCCTATTGGACATTTAAAGAAGAAATCTCACACGCAGATGGTCTGATGTTCAAGGGAGCGAAGCTCATTGTTCCGCAGCAGTTGAGACAAGAAATGATTAACAAAATCCATGAGTCACACTTAGGAATTGTTAAGTGCAAGGAAAGAGCCAGAGACATTTTATATTGGCCATGCATGTCTTCACAAATTGAGGAGATGGTATCTCAGTGTGCCATATGTAATGAGAACAGGAACAACAATCAGAGAGAACCGTTGCTCCCACACCCAGTACCAGACAGACCGTGGTCAAAAGTAGGGAGTGATCTCTTTCATTATAAGGGATCTGAGTTCCTGCTGTGTGTGGACTATTTCGCAAAGTTCCCAGAAATCACAAAACTGAGAGACACTACCAGTGGCAGTGTCATTGTCGGACTGAAATCAATATTTGCCAGACATGGCATTCCTGATGTTGTCTTCACGGATAATGGTCCTCAGTATTCCAGTGCTGAGTTCAAGGACTTTGCAGAAAGCTGGGAATTCATCCACACCACGTCGAGTCCCGGTCACGCCCAGTCAAATGGGCAAGCAGAAAGAACAATACAGACTATCAAAAATATGCTGAAGAAATCAGAAGGAAGTAATGGCGACCCCTACATATCGCTATTGGAGTATCGCAACACACCGCTGGAAGGTGTAAGACTATCACCGGCACAGTTGCTCATGGGACGGCGGCTGAAAGGAAAACTGCCTGCCTCGACATCACTGCTCACTCCAGAAGGAACTACATACGTGCATAGGCAGTTGAGTGACAAACAGGAGAAACAAAAACTCTACTTTGACAGGCAAACAAAAAGACTGCCTGACCTACAAGCAGGAGAAAACGTCAGGGTTCAAAGAGGTGAAACATGGCAGCCGGCCGTGGTCCTGCACAAACATGACCAACCGCGTTCATATGTGGTTCGCACACCGGATGGGAGACAGTACAGGAGAAACAGAAAATACCTGAGACAAACGGAGGAGAGAACTTTTCCATCTACAAATGAACAGGATGCTTACCAGAACGTGGACTGTGACACGAGAGAAAATCTGGCAACACGCACACGTTCAGCAGAGAACACAGGTGTTGCAGACCAAACAGAGACACATGATGGACAATCTGAAACGCAGCCGTATCAGACTAGGTCTGGTAGACCAGTTAAACTACCTCTTAGATACAGAGAGTAACTGGAGTGTTTTCACATGCATGTTGTTGGAGTATTTTCAATTCGCATTAAGTGCTTTGCATTATGTCATGGTTCAAGTGGGTTTAAGTTACAGGATCCTTTAAAGTGACTAACATTGTTATTTCATTTACAGCAGGTGGATGCTCTGAGTAAACATTTAAGTTGGGAAATGTTTGTTACGTTTGTTTTTGGGAAATAGGACGTGTTAGCAAGAGTTCAAGCTAAACAAAGGTAGAATACTAAGTTCTGTTTGAAAAAAAAAAATATGTTAAAGAGAAGGATGTGATGTATTAGGTTCGGGTTTGAACCTCTTTGATTGCCGTTGTTATTGTGACGTCACCAGGAGGGCGACACAGACAAGTGGAACGTGACAGACGTGAGCGACATGAATGGATGCAGATACGAACGAGTCAATAAAGGAATCTTATTGAACCTCGGGTTAAGCCTCGTCAATATAACAACTTACTCCATGGTCGAGCTAAACCGGAAGTCTGTATCGCATAATTTCAACGTGGAATTAAGGAATGTCAAAATAAAAGCACACGTTGTTGAACTTGATCATGCATATTTATTAGAAAATGAAATTACAGCACTATGTTATCTAGGGCTGTCTTAAATACTTCGAAGCTTCGTTCGATGGCACAAGCTTCGAACATTAAAAAAATAATCGAAGTTTAAAAAAGGAAAAAAAAATTTACTTCGGTGTGTGTGTGTGTGTGTGTGTGTGTGTGTGTGTGTGTGCATGGGGCCATTGGGTGGGGCCGGGGGACACATACACTGGAGGAAAGTAACCCAGCTCAGCACTGCCCAAATTATATCATCACTATTGCCTGTTTGAAGGATATCATCCTCAAACACATATACACCACCTACACGCCTATTCTCAGTCCTTGCCCCACAATGGTGGAATGAACTACCCACCCCAGTTAGGATAGCCAAATCCCATCCAATCTTTCGCCGTCGACTAAAGACGCACTTCTTCAACCATTATCTAAAAAAAAAAAAAAAAAAAAAAATCTAACCCTAACTAACCTTACTGTCATGCACTTGTCCTAATAAACTAACCTACACTGTAACACGCAACACTTTGATGAATATTGTTACTCAGCTGATAGAGTTGTATCCTTCCTGATGACCTGTCGTACAGAACTTGTAAGTCGCTTTGGATAAAAGCGTCAGCTAAATGACTAAATGTAAATGTGAATGTAAATGCCTTTTAGAATTCCACACATAAGAAAGAAAGATACTGGGATGAATAAACAAAATAGGAAATAAAATGTAGAAATGCATGCAATACATAAATAAATATGAATCTCCTATATGAAATAGAACATTTAGATAAGGTGCTACTGAGATGTTTTGGTGAGTTCTTTGTTTTTTTGTGGAAGTAGCCCTTCTTAAAAATGCATGAACATTCACTGATAATTGGTCTGTAGTGGAGTCTACAAGGTCTACATTGCCGGACCATGTAGAATCCGGACCTTGTAGACTGACTTAGTTCTGTGCATAGTTTAGTCTACACAGGCCATATTTCAAATAATCAAAATCTATATATATAAAATATAATTTTTTTTTTAATTTGAAGCTTCGAATTAAAATCGAAGCTCGGCCCCGAAGCTTCGATTGCCAAAAGAAATTCGAAGGTCAGCCCTAATGTTATCAATACACATTTATAAAATTAGGCATATTTAGCCAAAATATGTTGCCAGAACACAATTTTTTTTTTTACTTTTTTTACTTTGCAATGCGTGACCACTGTCACCTACCCGCGACCCCAATTTGGGTCGCGACCCGTAGTTTGAGAACCAATGGAGGGTTTCTTTAGAGAGCTTTCTTTATTATTATTATTATTTTATTAACTTTTTTACTCTCTGACCTTTTTTGAGGGCACTCCATCCACCCCCCTCTTTGGGGGACAACTTTATTATTTATTATACATTTTAACTATTTACAGTGAAAATAAAAAAAAAGTGTAGTAAAATAAGAAAAACTGTGACATTTCATTGCCCTCTCTGACAACTAAAGACAATGTAGGACAACAACGAATACAATACACATGACAAGGGAAGGGGGGGGCAGGGGGTGAGAGAGAGGGGAGTAAGTAATGTAGGGGTGAGGAGGGGGATTGAGAGAAGGGTGGGTTGTGGAGTGAGAGAGGTTTCTTTAGAGAAAGATCTTCAGAGGGTTTTGCATAGACAGATAAAATGGATAAATGAGTGCGGCAGCGCAGTGGACTAAGCACTCGCCTACCACCGCAGATACTCTGGGATCTAATCCAGCTGTCAGCGGTACCTCCGGCTTGGTCAGTCGTCCCTACTAACACAATTGGCAGTGTTAATAGCGGGTGGGAAGCGGTGGGTATGTGTCCTGGTCGTTGTAAACTGCGACTCTTACTGGTCGGTCGGGGCGCCTGTTCAGCAGGGAGGGGATCTGGGGTAATAAATAGTGTGAACCTCTGCACGCGTTACGTTCCCCCAGTGAAACTCCTTGCTGTCAGGTGAAAAGAAGCGGCTGGCGACTCCACATGTATCGGAGGAGGCATGTGGTAGTTCTACAGTCTACACCCTCCCCAGGCCGACAGTGGGGCAATGCGGGCAACGGCCAGGAAGGGAATTGGCATAACGACTAAATTGGGATGGGTGAAAAATACAGAAATCGAGAGAACAATGTTGTCACACTTTTTACTTTCATTTGAATCCCTCAAAAGTGTCACGTAGTAATGGAGTGCCCTTACTCTTTCTTTTATTCTGTTCAGAAGATGTGGACCATCCCTATTGTGGGCTTGGTTGTCACACACTATGGGGTTGGTTGTCCCACACTATGGGGTTGGTTGTCACACTATGGGGTTGGTTGTCCCACACTATGGGGTTGGTTGTCCCACACTATGGGGTTGGTTGTCCCACACTATGGGGTTGGTTGTCACACTAAGGGGTTGGTTGTCACACTATGGGGTTGGTTGTCACACACTATGGGGTTGGTTGTCACACTATGGGGTTGGTTGTCCCACACTATGGGGTTGGTTGTCACACTATGGGGTTGGTTGTCACACACTGGGGTTGGTTGTCACACTATGGGGTTGGTTGTTGTCACACTATGGGGTTGGTTGTTGTCACACTATGGGGTTGGTTGTTGTCACACTATGGGGTTGGTTGTTGTCACACTATGGGGTTGGTTGTTGTCACACTATGGGGTTGGTTGTTGTCACACTATGGGGTTGGTTGTTGTCACACTATGGGGTTGGTTGTTGTCGGTTGTCACACTATGGGGTTGGTTGTCCCACACTATGGGGTTGGTTGTCACACTATGGGGTTGGTTGTCACACTAAGGGGTTGGTTGTCACACTATGGGGTTGGTTGTCCCACACTATGGGGTTGGTTGTCACACTATGGGGTTGGTTGTCACACTAAGGGGTTGGTTGTCCCACACTATGGGGTTGGTTGTCACACTAAGGGGTTGGTTGTCCCACACTATGGGGTTGGTTGTCACACTATGGGGTTGGTTGTCACACTATGGGGTTGGTTGTCACACTATGGGGTTGGTTGTCACACTAAGGGGTTGGTTGTCACACTAAGGGGTTGGTTGTCACACTATGGGGTTGGTTGTCACACTATGGGGTTGGTTGTCACACTATGTGGTTGGTTGTCACACTATGGGGTTGGTTGTCACACTAAGGGGTTGGTTGTCCCACACTATGGGGTTGGTTGTCACACTATGGGGTTGGTTGTCACACTAAGGGGTTGGTTGTCACACTATGGGGTTGGTTGTCACACTAAGGGGTTGGTTGTCCCACACTATGGGGTTGGTTGTCACACTATGGGGTTGGTTGTCACACTATGGGGTTGGTTGTCACACTAAGGGGTTGGTTGTCACACTATGGGGTTGGTTGTTGTCACACTAAGGGGTTGGTTGTCACACTATGGGGTTGGTTGTCACACTAAGGGGTTGGTTGTCACACTATGGGGTTGGTTGTCACACTAAGGGGTTGGTTGTCACACTATGGGGTTGGTTGTCACACTAAGGGGTTGGTTGTCACACTATGGGGTTGGTTGTCACACTAAGGGGTTGGTTGTCACACTATGGGGTTGGTTGTCACACTATGGGGTTGGTTGTCACACTATGGGGTTGGTTGTCACACTAAGGGGTTGGTTGTCACACTATGGGGTTGGTTGTCCCACACTATGGGGTTGGTTGTCACACTAAGGGGTTGGTTGTCACACTATGGGGTTGGTTGTCACACTATGGGGTTGGTTGTCGCACTAAGGGGTTGGTTGTCCCACACTATGGGGTTGGTTGTCCCACACTATGGGGTTGGTTGTCACACTATGGGGTTGGTTGTCACACACTATGGGGTTGGTTGTCACACTAAGGGGTTGGTTGTCCCACACTATGGGGTTGGTTGTCACACTAAGGGGTTGGTTGTCACACTATGGGGTTGGTTGTCACACTATGGGGTTGGTTGTCACACTATGGGGTTGGTTGTCACACTAAGGGGTTGGTTGTCACACTATGGGGTTGGTTGTCACACTATGGGGTTGGTTGTCACACTATGGGGTTGGTTGTCCCACACTATGGGGTTGGTTGTCACACTATGGGGTTGGTTGTCACACTATGGGGTTGGTTGTCACACTATGGGGTTGGTTGTTGTCACACTAAGGGGTTGGTTGTCACACTAAGGGGTTGGTTGTCACACTATGGGGTTGGTTGTCACACTAAGGGGTTGGTTGTCACACTATGGGGTTGGTTGTCACACTAAGGGGTTGGTTGTCCCACACTATGGGGTTGGTTGTCACACTAAGGGGTTGGTTGTCACACTAAGGGGTTGGTTGTCACACTAAGGGGTTGGTTGTCACACTATGGGGTTGGTTGTCACACTAAGGGGTTGGTTGTCCCACACTATGGGGTTGGTTGTCACACTATGGGGTTGGTTGTCACACTAAGGGGTTGGTTGTCACACTAAGGGGTTGGTTGTCACACTATGGGGTTGGTTGTCACACTATGGGGTTGGTTGTCCCACACTATGGGGTTGGTTGTCACACTAAGGGGTTGGTTGTCACACTAAGGGGTTGGTTGTCACACTATGGGGTTGGTTGTCACACTATGGGGTTGGTTGTCACACTATGGGGTTGGTTGTCCCACACTATGGGGTTGGTTGTCACACTAAGGGGTTGGTTGTCACACTATGGGGTTGGTTGTTGTCACACTAAGGGGTTGGTTGTCACACTAAGGGGTTGGTTGTCACACACTATGGGGTTGGTTGTCACACTAAGGGGTTGGTTGTCACACTATGGGGTTGGTTGTCACACACTATGGGGTTGGTTGTCACACTATGGGGTTGGTTGTCACACACTATGGGGTTGGTTGTCACACTATGGGGTTGGTTGTCACACACTATGGGGTTGGTTGTCACACTAAGGGGTTGGTTGTCACACTATGGGGTTGGTTGTTGTCACACTAAGGGGTTGGTTGTCACACTAAGGGGTTGGTTGTCACACTATGGGGTTGGTTGTCACACTATGGGGTTGGTTGTCACACTATGGGGTTGGTTGTCACACTAAGGGGTTGGTTGTCACACTAAGGGGTTGGTTGTCACACTATGGGGTTGGTTGTCCCACTATGGGGTTGGTTGTTGTCACACTAAGGGGTTGGTTGTCCCACACTATGGGGTTGGTTGTCACACTATGGGGTTGGTTGTCACACTATGGGGTTGGTTGTCCCACTATGGGGTTGGTTGTTGTCACACTAAGGGGTTGGTTGTCCCACACTATGGGGTTGGTTGTCCCACACTATGGGGTTGGTTGTCACACTATGGGGTTGGTTGTCACACTAAGGGGTTGGTTGTCACACTAAGGGGTTGGTTGTCACACTATGGGGTTGGTTGTCACACTATGGGGTTGGTTGTCACACTATGGGGTTGGTTGTCACACTATGGGGTTGGTTGTCACACTAAGGGGTTGGTTGTCACACTAAGGGGTTGGTTGTCACACTATGGGGTTGGTTGTCACACTATGGGGTTGGTTGTCACACTAAGGGGTTGGTTGTCACACTATGGGGTTGGTTGTCACACTATGGGGTTGGTTGTCACACTATGGGGTTGGTTGTCACACACTATGGGGTTGGTTGTCCCACTATGGGGTTGGTTGTCCCACACTATGGGGTTGGTTGTCACACTATGGGGTTGGTTGTTGTCCCACACTATGGGGTTGGTTGTCACACTATGGGGTTGGTTGTCACACTATGGGGTTGGTTGTCCCACACTATGGGGTTGGTTGTCCCACTATGGGGTTGGTTGTTGTCCCACACTATGGGGTTGTTGTCACACTATGGGGTTGGTTGTCCCACACTATGGGGTTGGTTGTCCCACTATGGGGTTGGTTGTTGTCCCACACTATGGGGTTGGTTGTCCCACACTATGGGGTTGGTTGTCACACTATGGGGATGGTTGTCCCACTATGGGGTTGGTTGTCACACTAAGGGGTTGGTTGTTGTCACACTATGGGGTTGGTTGTCACACTAAGGGGTTGGTTGTCACACTATGGGGTTGGTTGTCACACACTATGGGGTTGGTTGTCACACTATGGGGTTGGTTGTCACACTATGGGGTTGGTTGTCACACTATGGGGTTGGTTGTCACACTAAGGGGTTGGTTGTCACACTATGGGGTTGGTTGTCACACTAAGGGGTTGGTTGTCACACTAAGGGGTTGGTTGTCACACTATGGGGTTGGTTGTCACACTAAGGGGTTGGTTGTCACACTAAGGGGTTGGTTGTCACACTATGGGGTTGGTTGTCACACTAAGGGGTTGGTTGTCACACTATGGGGTTGGTTGTCACACACTATGGGGTTGGTTGTCACACACTATGGGGTTGGTTGTCCCACACTATGGGGTTGGTTGTCACACTATGGGGTTGGTTGTCACACTATGGGGTTGGTTGTCACACTAAGGGGTTGGTTGTCACACTAAGGGGTTGGTTGTCACACTATGGGGTTGGTTGTCACACTAAGGGGTTGGTTGTCACACTATGGGGTTGGTTGTCACACTATGGGGTTGGTTGTCACACTATGGGGTTGGTTGTTGTCACACTAAGGGGTTGGTTGTCACACTATGGGGTTGGTTGTCACACTATGGGGTTGGTTGTCACACTATGGGGTTGGTTGTCACACTATGGGGTTGGTTGTCCCACACTATGGGGTTGGTTGTCACACTAAGGGGTTGGTTGTCACACTAAGGGGTTGGTTGTCACACTATGGGGTTGGTTGTCACACTATGGGGTTGGTTGTCACACTAAGGGGTTGGTTGTCACACTATGGGGTTGGTTGTCACACTATGGGGTTGGTTGTCACACTATGGGGTTGGTTGTCCCACACTATGGGGTTGGTTGTCACACTATGGGGTTGGTTGTCACACTAAGGGGTTGGTTGTCACACTATGGGGTTGGTTGTCACACTATGGGGTTGGTTGTCACACTAAGGGGTTGGTTGTCACACTATGGGGTTGGTTGTCACACACTATGGGGTTGGTTGTCACACTATGGGGTTGGTTGTCACACTATGGGGTTGGTTGTCACACTATGGGGTTGGTTGTCCCACTATGGGGTTGGTTGTCACACTATGGGGTTGGTTGTTGTCACACACTATGGGGTTGGTTGTTGTCACACACTATGGGGTTGGTTGTCACACACTATGGGGTTGGTTGTTGTCACACACTATGGGGTTGGTTGTCACACACTATGGGGTTGGTTGTTGTCACACACTACGGGGTTGGTTGTTGTCACACACTATGGGGTTGGTTGTTGTCACACACTATGGGGTTGGTTGTTGTCACACACTATGGGGTTGGTTGTCACACACTATGGGGTTGGTTGTTGTCACACACTACGGGGTTGGTTGTTGTCACACACTATGGGGTTGGTTGTCCCACACTATGGGGTTGGTTGTTGTCACACACTATGGGGTTGGTTGTTGTCACACACTATGGGGTTGGTTGTTGTCACACACTATGGGGTTGGTTGTCACACACTATGGGGTTGGTTGTTGTCACACACTACGGGGTTGGTTGTTGTCACACACTATGGGGTTGGTTGTTGTCACACACTATGGCGTTGGTTGTCACACACTGTAACTGAGGGGTACAATTCCCTGACTGTATTACTAGATATGATACTTACTACCACTACCTTTGTACTTAATATTCGGCCACCCAGTACTCGGCATAAATATATTATGATAAACACTCTCACGTAGATGAAACGGATCCAACACAAATGTACGAAGTCGAAGTATGTATTTATTCCTACACAACAATGGTGTGTAGAGCAAGCACTTAATCACTTAATTACATTTATGAATTGAAATAGTATGCACTTTTATGGCAAAGAGTATTCGTCGGTATATCAATAGAGAATGTCCAATCTCTGATGGCGCAGGTGGTAAATATACGACCTGGAATAGTTAAGGAATAACAGCAATGATACTTTAATGATTATAAGACTGGATACACTAGGGGGGTTAATCCGGTCGCTTGTAAGACAACAGGAGTAGGAGGGGGGGGGGGGTAGAGTCTGGCTGCCTCGTCCGGCCAAGGGTATCCTGGGTGAACCCACAGTAGTGCAGTTCAATGCGCCAGCGATCCTTGGACCACAGATGAAAGCAGCTGGACTCTCTGTGGGCCGGCTCTCTCCGGTCCACGGAGGAGAGACGTGAAGCGACCTCGTCTTGCAGAGCGCCTCCTCACCTTGCGTCCTCTCCAGGGGGGGGGGTTCCAACACACGGCAGTGTCGGGGGTCTTTATCCATGGAATAATCACTGTACACAAAGCATAATCCGTGCCTGGGAAGGCGGGCTGTCGTCGGTAGAATAATCCGGTATACAGGTCCACTCGCTCGTCGGCTCTGGGGCTCCTCGGGTGCAGCCTCACATGGGGTCGGCCACCCTGGATAAGCAGCCAGTTCTCTGCCCGAAACGATGGGGTACTGACTACGATAGTATTCTCACCGCACGAAGCACTACATATGAATAGACTATTATTAGCTTAATAGACTACGTCCAACTCGACGATATAGTGCCAAATATGACTATTCAAATATTAATATACACGATGTCTCAATACCGATGGTAGGCCGAACTTGGCCTTACTCCCACACGTGGCGTCGCGGGGAGGCTTTACGTCTGTCACTCTATTGGAGGGTAAGAAACTGGACTGAAAAGGAAGTCCTACTTTAGTAGCGCAGTATATATACGCACTATGAACAAATAGTACCGTTAGTGGTGCGGTAGCCAGATTCCTACGCGGAACTAGGACTTGTTCGTACATGTTGAGCGGTACGTTTGAACTGGGTCTGGGGGGTATGGCAGCCTGGCACCAAGGTCTCGACCAATAGTAGAATGGAGACTATTATGGGATGTTCAGTAGGCTAGAATGGATATTCAATGCATATTGTACAAGGAATATACAAGGGATATCAAGGAATATTAGAGAATATACAAATACAATTAAATATATATATATAAATAAATATATATATTCGGTTTAATCTGGCCCTTCACAACAGCCACCCCCTGATTGGTCCCAGACCTAATCAGTTAAGCAGAGACAGATTAATCGCGTTGTCTATTTACACATAAGGGTTTGCTGTAGGGGTCAGTCAACTTCACAAAGTCATAGGGTTATAGGGTCATGGTCATCATCGATTGTGTCTGGGAGTCGGGGCAGTTCTATGAGCCTCGCCACGGGACGGGTGTAAGTGCGACCCTGGACAAGCACTTCAGCTGCTCGGACCTTGCCGTCGGCACCGGTGATCACTTTGCTTACGCGGCCGGCCGGCCACATAGCTCTGGGCAGTGATTGATCAATAATCATGACGACTGTTCCTTCTGTCAAATTGTCTCTCTCCTTTACCCACTTCTGGCAGGTCTGTAGAGACGGTAGGTAGTGCAGTAGGAATGTCCTTTGTTGTGCACTCTCTATGGTAGTGCAATCATCTATGTTGGGGTCTGCGGAGATAACAGTGCTCAATCCACAGAACACAGGCTTCTTATTCTCAGCCTCCTCCTGACTGGCTTCCCTCGGGATAGGCGTGGGCCACTCTCCTTCCGGGAGCTTTAGGAATGCTGGGCCGTCACTGTAGACATTGCGGCGGGTGAGGTCATCTAGGGGCATTCCCCGGGTGATGACGTCAGCTGGGTTCTGTTTTGTATCAACGTAGCGCCACTCTGTTTCTCCGGTTAACTCTTCGGTTAAGTCTTGAATCTCTGTGACTCTGACTCCCACGAAGACTTTGTACTTGCATGAGTCCGATTTGATCAAGGCGAGTACTGTCGTGGAATCTGACCACAGGATTGTTCTAGACACCGGTATGGTGAGCTCACGTTGGATGAGCGTGGCTAGGTGCGCTCCGGCTGGCTGAGCTCTAGGCGTGGGATAGATTGTTGCTTGCGTGGGGCTATTCTCGAGCGGGCGAGGACAAATGCTGTGTAGATCTCTCCCCCCTCTTCTTGGGCCCGCAAGTAGGCTACTGATCCGTATGCGACCTCTGAGGCGTCACTGAAGACGTGTAAGTCCATTTTACATGTCTCTGGCCTCACCGTGGGTGGGAAGTAGCTTCGGCGCATATTAACGCCTGGGAGTGAGTGGAGCTCCATCTCCCACTCTCTCCAGGTGGATGCAAGGTGTGCGGGAATGGGGTCGTCCCAGCCCTGGTCCTTGTCCCACAATGCTCGTACAATCATTTTTGCCCTGGTGGTGTACGGTAGAATACATCCTAGCGGGTCATATTGTCGGGCGAGTGTTGTGTACACACTCTGTCGGGTGGTCGGCGCCGCCGCCGGCCTTCCCTGCTCCGTAGTCAGGGGCTTGTGTCTGTAGTGAAGCGAATCTGTTTTGAATCGCCACACCAATCCCAGGGTCATCTCCTGGGCTTCTCCCGGGATTGTAGCCATCCAGGTCTCGCTGCTGGCTGCCTTGTCCTCGGAGGAGAGGCTGCGCAGTACTTGCAGATCGCTGCTGGCCCACTGCCTGAGATCAAAGCCGCCTTTGATCAATGAGGCGCAGAGTTTAATCAGGAGAGCCTCGGCTTCTTCCTGGGTTGAAAGGCTTTGTAGACAGTTGTCTACATAGAAGCTGTTCTTTACGCTGTGTCGGACCTCTTCGTCCGCTGCTGGGTCCTCTGCTACATGTTTCTGTAGTGCAAATGTAGCACAGCAGGGGCTGCACGTCGTTCCGAAGGGGAGGACTTCCCATTGGTAGATGGCTGGGTGCTCATCTCCTGGCTTCTCTCTCCATAGGAACCGTAACAGGGGCTTGTCCTCCTCTACTAATCTCACCTGCAGGAACATTCCTTTAATGTCCCCGCTGATGGCCACCTTTTCCTGGCGGAAGCGGAGTAGAACGCCGAGTAGGGAGGGGCCGAGTGTGGGACCGGGCAGTAACTCTTTATTCAGATTTTGGGATCCGATCTGGTAGCTGCAGTTAAATACTATGCGGTCTTTACCGTTGTGATGGACCTTGTGGTGAGGCACGTACCACGATTCAGTGGTCTGGTCAGCCTCTTTAATGTCCATCGTTGTGACGTGTCCCGCTGTGATGAGCTTCTCAATCTCAGCGCGGTATACACTCTCTTGGGCGGGGTTCTTGGCTAAGCGCCGCTCCGTGTTCAGCAGGTACCGTTCTGTGGCGTCTGTCTTGGCGTGGAAAGTAGGCATTCCTTCTCGCCGCAGGAGTGGCGTGGCATATCTCAACACGCCGTTGACCGGGACTCTCTTGGTCCCTGTCTCGAGGAGGTGAATGGCGTAAATGTCATCTTTAGAGCGAATGTCTTTCTTTCCGTTCTTAAAGGGCATTTGTTCCAAGGTCCATAGCCGCTCTACGTGTTGCAGGAGTGCGGTTTCTCCCTCTGTGACTCGGGAGTGGAGACATCTAGTGGCTGTACTTCGGTTGAGAGATTTGGCGAGCGGGCCTTGGAGAGTCCATCCCAAACGGGTCTCGACTGCTGCAGGACAGCCTCGGGGTCCGGTATGAACCCGGTCTATCGGGACAATGAGGTCTGCATGGTCGGAGCCTATCAACAGGGTCGGCATAGCATTGTCTATGAGCGGGATCGGTAACTTGCGCAGATGTGCATATTTCTCCATCAGCTTGGCGACGGGGTATGTGTACCGCGACAGTCCTATTTCTTGGCTGGTGAAAGCGTCTGTAATCTGGTACCGTCGCTCAGGCTGGCCGCTTGCTGCGATAGAGAATGAGACATTCTCGCCCTTTATCGTCTTCAAATCTCGTCTTATTGTCCGAATTGTCATTTGGGTTTCGCTTCCCCGCAGCCCTAGCTGGGCCGCAGCGGAGGCGAGCAGGAGGGTCTTCTCTGACCCGTCATCGAGGACGGCGTAAGTGTCCAGGACTTTATTCTGGTAGCTTAGTGTCACACGCACTACTTTTAGGAGTACTCGGGCTCCACTGCTGCTGGCGGGATCGATGTACATGACGCTCGCTTTGCTGCTGGATGGTGCGGGTGAAGGGCGCCGTCTGTTACTGTCGTGAAGTATGTCCAGATGGGCTCCATCGCACTTGGTGCACCTTTTCTTTAAGCGGCATTCGGCTGCCATGTGTGAGCGCGCACAGCGAAAACAGCACTTGTTGGACTTTATCCATTGACTTGCTTCCTCCGCGTTCAGCTTGGGGAAGGAGTCACATTGCGCTAGCCAGTGTTCTTTCTCACAGTAGGGGCACACTATCTTCCACTTCTCCGTTCTGGAGGGGGTACTGTGGCTCCTGCTGCTCGGTACTGACTCCGATTGGTGCATCACAGTCACCGATCTTCTTCCATCATTTAGTCGTCTGGTTCCTTCTCTGGAGCCAGGGGTGCTTCGTCCGAATGTATCTAGCCGTAGGCTGCTGACTTCTCTCGCCAGGAAGTCTGCTAGATCGAGGAGGTTCGGTTCGGGGCCATTCGGGTCTCGGTGGTCTCTCTGCCGCCTAAAACGCTCCTGTCGAGCGGGCGGCAGCTTCTCCAAGATCCTTTCCACATTTGAGTTGGCGTAAAGTTCATGCCTCCCCTTCTCTCTCTGCGCTCCCAACATCCCTACCAGGGACTGCACTCTGATGGACAGGTCGTCCAGTGCTCGATTGTCTATTGCTGGGGGTAAGCGGTCGATGTGTCGGATCTCCTGGATCACGTAATCCCATATGCGCCCATACCTCTGGTCCAATGCTACCAGCGCTGCTGTGTATGGGGTGGTGGAAGTCGCGTAGGCGAGCGCTATATTATGTGCGCGGGGTACCTTTAAGTGCTTCGGTAGGATGGCGTATTTATGGCGTTCATCCAATACATCCACCAACATGGTCTCCAGACACATGCGGAGTTCTGTATACTGGGCCCGGTTTTCTTGGGTGAAGTCGGGTACCATAGGCGTGCCAATGTATGACGCTGACTGTGGATACATCGGCGAGCGTTGGGGGAGAGGCCTCCTAGGCGAGTCTCCTCCCGCTCCTTGGTATGGGCTGGTACCGGCAGTGTACCATGGCCCGCTTGTCCAGGTGCTGTTCCTCGGTGCGGGTCGTGCGTCGTGCTCACCCGTGTATAGAGTCGGGGGTCTGTAGCGCAGCTCCGCGGGAGTATAGCCTGGGCTGTACCGGACCTCCTGGTCCGGTAGAGTACTGTGCTGTCGTCGGGCGTGGTTCTCCTCCTCTTCCTCTTCGTCTTCAGTTAGGTCATCCAGTGCTTGTAGTCTCTGGTTTAGCCTCTCCACAGGATATGCTGCTCCTTCCCGGTTGCTAGGTCTCGCTTGGACCGGTGGGGGGAGGTGGTCTGTGGGGGGTATAGACCTCGTCTGTTGGTCAAGTTCAGGGTTGTTTACTCGGCTAGGGGATGCCGCCCTGGAGGTGTGTCTAGACGAGTTCCTGGAGCCTCTGGCGGAGGGAGAGGGTGTTGTCCGTCTGATCAGCTGTTCTATTAGTTGCGCTTGCTGTCTGTCGCGCTCTGCGTCCCGTAGAGCACCAGCAGCTGCTCGCTGGCTGTCTGCTCGGTCTCGGGCCACATTCTCTTCCCTCTGAATGCGTCTTATTTCTAGACGTATATGCTCTTCTTCGCTCCGCTGCTGGATCTGCAGTCGGTCGCGTTCAGCAGCGGCGTTCAGGCTGATGAGGAAGGCCTGCTGTAGGGTCCTCTCTGCCTCGCTGGGAGAAGGCGGTTGTATAGGGGAGCCTTCCCTCGGGGTACTCCTTGCGGAGCCTTGGAGCTCTATCTCCACGGTGCTCTCCCCGTCTTCTTCCGTGCCGAGTTCTCTCTCGGTAGCGTTGTATTCCTCCCGGGACTCATCGGGGACTACTTCTTCAGTACTGGCGGGGTGTGAAGTCATGTCTGGTTCCCACTGGTCCCCACCGTGAACTTGGTCAGTTACATTAGAACCCGTAGGGGCCTCTATGGTCGGGGTAGTCTGGGCGTTGGGGTTAGACATACTTTTACTTTCTAGTTTTACCGCGTTTACTGTTAGTAGAAGACTAGGTTGTTGACTGACAGCGTAAGCCTCTAAGTACTGAGGGAGCCGTCGTTCGCGCTGCGGGCGTTGGTTAGGAGGATCGTTTCGTGGAGTGTTCATCATAGGCCATTTCAATATTAATAACACTATATTAATATTACACTAATTACCATCCGGCTCGAAGGACCAATTTTAACTGAGGGGTACAATTCCCTGACTGTATTACTAGATATGATACTTACTACCACTACCTTTGTACTTAATATTCGGCCACCCAGTACTCGGCATAAATATATTATGATAAACACTCTCACGTAGATGAAACGGATCCAACACAAATGTACGAAGTCGAAGTATGTATTTATTCCTACACAACAATGGTGTGTAGAGCAAGCACTTAATCACTTAATTACATTTATGAATTGAAATAGTATGCACTTTTATGGCAAAGAGTATTCGTCGGTATATCAATAGAGAATGTCCAATCTCTGATGGCGCAGGTGGTAAATATACGACCTGGAATAGTTAAGGAATAACAGCAATGATACTTTAATGATTATAAGACTGGATACACTAGGGGGGTTAATCCGGTCGCTTGTAAGACAACAGGAGTAGGAGGGGGGGGGGGGGGTAGAGTCTGGCTGCCTCGTCCGGCCAAGGGTATCCTGGGTGAACCCACAGTAGTGCAGTTCAATGCGCCAGCGATCCTTGGACCACAGATGAAAGCAGCTGGACTCTCTGTGGGCCGGCTCTCTCCGGTCCACGGAGGAGAGACGTGAAGCGACCTCGTCTTGCAGAGCGCCTCCTCACCTTGCGTCCTCTCCAGGGGGGGGGGTTCCAACACACGGCAGTGTCGGGGGTCTTTATCCATGGAATAATCACTGTACACAAAGCATAATCCGTGCCTGGGAAGGCGGGCTGTCGTCGGTAGAATAATCCGGTATACAGGTCCACTCGCTCGTCGGCTCTGGGGCTCCTCGGGTGCAGCCTCACATGGGGTCGGCCACCCTGGATAAGCAGCCAGTTCTCTGCCCGAAACGATGGGGTACTGACTACGATAGTATTCTCACCGCACGAAGCACTACATATGAATAGACTATTATTAGCTTAATAGACTACGTCCAACTCGACGATATAGTGCCAAATATGACTATTCAAATATTAATATACACGATGTCTCAATACCGATGGTAGGCCGAACTTGGCCTTACTCCCACACGTGGCATCGCGGGGAGGCTTTACGTCTGTCACTCTATTGGAGGGTAAGAAACTGGACTGAAAAGGAAGTCCTACTTTAGTAGCGCAGTATATATACGCACTATGAACAAATAGTACCGTTAGTGGTGCGGTAGCCAGATTCCTACGCGGAACTAGGACTTGTTCGTACATGTTGAGCGGTACGTTTGAACTGGGTCTGGGGGGTATGGCAGCCTGGCACCAAGGTCTCGACCAATAGTAGAATGGAGACTATTATGGGATGTTCAGTAGGCTAGAATGGATATTCAATGCATATTGTACAAGGAATATACAAGGGATATCAAGGAATATTAGAGAATATACAAATACAATTAAATATATATATATAAATAAATATATATATTCGGTTTAATCTGGCCCTTCACAACACACACTATGGGGTTGGTTGTTGTCACACACTATGGCGTTGGTTGTCACACACTATGGGGTTGGTTGTTGTCACACACTAGTGACTATGGGGTTGGTTGTCACACACTATGGGGTTGGTTGTTGTCACACACTAGGGTTAACCCTTTCACTACCACACTACAAAAGGTTAACACTTTACTATCTCTGTAGTGTGATAGTAAAGGGTTAACCTTCTGTAGTGTGGTAGTGAAATGGTTTAATGGGGAACACCTTAAAAAATAACTACATTGAAATGTTTAACACAGTGATCTTCCACATACTGTATGGCGACCGTGATGTCAGCTTCCCAGGCCCTGTCTCTACCTCTCCTCTCTCTCTCTTATTCACTCTGTATCCATCTCTCTACCTCCTCTCTCTCTTATTCACTCTGTCTCCATACCTCTCCTCTCTCTCTCTTATTCACTCTGTCTCCATCTCTCTATCTCTCCCCTCTCTCTCATATTCACTTAGTCTCCATCTCTATCTCTCCTCTCTCTTATTCACTCTGTCTCCATCTCTCTCTCTTATTCACTTTGTCTCCATCTCTCTATCTCTCCTCTCTCTCATATTCACTGTCTCTGTCTCATCTCTCTCTCCCCTCTCTCTTATTCACTGTCTCTCTCTCTCTCTCTCTCTCTCTCTCTCTCTCTCTCTCTCTCTCTCTCACACTCTCTCTCTCTCTCATATTCACTGTCTCCATCTCTCTACCTCTCCTCTCTCTCTTATTCACTGTCTCAATATCTCTATCTCTCCTCTCTCTCTCTCTTATTCACTCTGTCTCCATCTCTACCTCTCCTCTCTCTTATTCACTCTGTCTCCATCTCTACCTCTCCTCTCTCTCTCTTATTCACTCTGTCTCCATCTCTATCTCTCCTCTCTCTCATATTCACTGTCTCTGTCTCATCTCTCTCTCCACTCTCTCTTATTCACTGTGTCTCCATCTCTCTCTCTCTCTCTCTCTCTCTCTCTCTCTCTCTCTCTCTCTCTCTCTCTCTCTCTCTCTCTCTCTCTCACTCTCTCTCTCTCTCATATTCACTGTCTCCATTTCTCTACCTCTCCTCTCTCTTATTCACTGTCTCAATCTCTCTATCTCTCCTCTCTCTCTCTTATTCACTCTGTCTCCATCTCTACCTCTCCTCTCTCTTATTCACTCTGTCTCCATCTCTACCTCTCCTCTCTCTCTCTCTTATTCACTCTGTCTCCATCTCTACCTTTCCTCTCTCTTATTCACTCTGTCTCCGTCGCTCTCTCTCAATCAATCAATCAAACCACCCTGTGTTTACAAGTGGGGGTCTTGTGTTTCTATCTGACCTTCTGTGTCTGAAACAAAACACCCTGCTGACTGGGAAGATAACATCAATTCAGTTGTATCTGTTTCTCTCTCCCCTGCGTGTATCTCTCACTATGGTCTGTCTGTCTCTCTTTCTCTTTGTCAAGTCATGTCAATATAGCCCAATATCACTATTACATGTCTAAACGGGCTTCATAAATCCACACAGTTACAATGGAACACCCCCTGACATTAACCCTCAGTGAAGATAAGAAAATAGACTCTCGCATTTATTTGTCACGTATATATGTACATTAAACTACACATTTCTTTACATACAGTAAAAGAGGAATAAAGTCCCAACACTATACAAATATAATATATAAACTAAAAAACAATGAAGGTACAATGAAGTGAAATGCACACAATGAGGTACAAAAACAAAACAAAAATTATGTATGGATGTAGTGCAAATCTCTTTAATAAATAGATAAATATGGTGTAGTGTTAAAGTGTCTAAAGTGAGTTTTTTTTTTGATCCACTTTTTCTCCCATTTTCTATATTTTTCTCCCATCCCAATTTCGTATCATCCAATTCAACCCTCCCCTGTCACGAACGCTGTTTCTTGCCTCCCACAAGCCGGCTGCAATGTGGACTAAGTCATACATAGCACAAGTCCCCTCCGGTACTTGAGGTAACAGCAGTCGCATCTTTTCACCTGCGCAGCTCGATCTCTCAGTGGCGAGGAGTAACGCGTGGGAGGCTCACGCTGCCCCCGACACTTCCTGATTCTACTGCGCAGGCGCACCAACCGACCTGTAGGAGTCGCTGTCCACAACGCCCGATCCCCACCCATCAGTTTCCCACCCCCTAATACGGCCAATGTGTATTAGTATGAACGACCAGCTAAACTGAAAGCAATGTGGAGCATTTGTGGCGAGCGCCTTGCCCACTACGCCACGTAGCCGCAAGTGTCTAAAGTGAGTGTTAAGGTGAGTATGCATGTGGATGTGTTGTTGTACATTGTACTTTGATGATGTGTGCCAATGAGTGTAGATGGATGGGTTGATGTTACATAGAGTCATTGAGCATCTTGATGGCCTGGCTGGGGATAGAAGCTCCTTCTGGGTCTTTATTATCTCTCTCTCTCTCTCTCTCTCTCTCTCTCTGTCTCTCTGTCTCTCTGTCTCTCTCTCTCTCTCTCTCTCTCTCTCTCTCTCTCTCTCTCTCTCTCTCTCTCTCTGTGCGTATGCGTGTTTATGGTGGAGCGGGGGTGGTTTGAGTGTGGTGCTGAGAGTTTGCGGTACGCGTGAGTTTTTCTAAACTTTTCTATCTTTATGTTGTTTGTCAAATTGTGAATTAGACTGTGGTTTATTTGACTGGTTGTGTGTTGATGGTGGGCTGGTAGCGTTGTCAGTGTTCGCTTGGCAGCTGTCTGCTGTCACGGTGACATGGACTTCGCAAAGCTGACCAGAAGACATGGTTTTAAAGTCGCGCCGGCATTTCCGTGTTCGGTGGAGGAATGCAGTCTCGCTGTTGCGGGGGTGGTGGGGGCTCCGGACGTTAAGTCTGCGGCAAGGATGAACGGGGGAGTCCTTTTCTTTGTGGATGATTTGATTAAAGTGAATCAACTGATAACGGACGGGTTGGTCATAAATGATACCTTTGTGTCTGTGATGCCGCTCACAACACTGGCAAAAAAGGTGACATTGGCAAATGTTCCCCCGTTGGTGGGCGACGATCTTATATTAAGGGAACTCGCCAGGTTTGGGAAGATTGTATCTCCCTTAAAGAAGATGTCTTTGGGGTTTAAAGCACCTGAATTACAGCATGTGGTTTCTCACAGAAGGCAGACGTTCATTATAATGAACAAACGTGATGACGAGTTGGATCTTAATTTTAAAGTAATAATAGACGGGTTTGAGTATATTATTTATGCGACGACACAAAACATGCGATGTTTTGGTTGTGGAAGGGAGGGCATCAAAGACATGCGTGCCAAGCAGGGGGGCAAATGATGGGAAGAGTGCAATGAAGAAAGGAAGAGTAGCTTGGGGTGTGAATCAAGGGGTTGAGCGGGGGGGGGGGGGGAGGGGGAAGAGGGGTGGTGGGGAGACTTCTGAGAAGGTTATTGTACCAGATGGAAGTGATAAGGAGATGGAAGGAGTTGGTACGACTGGAGATGCAGTACGAGGAAAGAATGGTGGGGATGGAAATGTGGGGGGGGGGGGGGGGGGTAGAAGGAGCTTGTGTCAGCCGGGACACGTTAAATAGCCAGGTGAAGAGTGGAACTGTTGAAATACAAGGGACAGATGATGGGGATGAAAATGTGGGGGGGGGGGGGGTCGTGGTGGAAAGGATTACAGAGGTGGCAAGTGGACCTGTTGAATACAAGGGACAGATTGGTGGGGATGAAAATGAGGGGGGGGGGGTCGTGGTAGGAAGGATTACAGAAGAGGGGAGTGTACCTGGGGTGGCTGTAGCTGTTGAGGGAACAGGGTCAAAGGCCTCAGTTGAGGGGGTCAGGGTGGAGGAAGTAGAGGATATTGACATGGAAGAGGGGGACGATGGGATGAAGGTTGTTAGGCAGAAGAGGAAGATTGAAGTAGTTGGGTTGTCAAGCTCTCAAGCTAAGAAGACAGGTGTGGCGGAAGAACTCAGCAGTACACAGAGTACACAAGAGAGTACATGGTCGTAGATGGGCGCTGATGAGGATGAGGAATATGAGAGCGATGCATCTACAACTTCAGATAAAGATAGCTATTCATTGGAGGCAATGAAACTGTTTTTACGGATGACAAAGAACAGGAAGGGGGTAGAGGTAGCAAAATTCTTTCCAGATAAGGAGTTGTTTATTTTGGCAGCAAGGAAAAATATGAGGTTTCAAGGAGATGGTCGTTTTGTTGACACAGAGTTATACAGGATGAGAAAGATTATGCAGAAGGTACTGCAGGGCCGTAGTACGGTGGAGGACGGAGTGGAATCAGTGTAGTTTTGTTGTTTTTTTGTTTTTTTTTGTTTTACCTTTTTATTTCTAAATGAGAGTTTTTTTTATTGACGGGACTGGTGTGTTGTCACTTAGAGCTGGACATTTCAAGGTGTCCCGCTACCGGGGCCAGGAGGCTGAGAAATTTTTTGATCATCTCATGTACTCTTATACATTTGTGGATTTTTGTAAAGACTGGGATTATGGAGGATTCAGAGACAGGAGCGGAGCGTATCGTTTTCATGCCCGATGGGAAGGCCACACCATACTCCTTCAGCAAACCTTTCATCAGAGTCGTCATGGGGGATGTTGTCTCTGCCGTCTTTTTATGTTACCGGCACCGTTACCTTGTTCAAGGGTTGGAAGGTATGACTGTGGGGCTCAACACGTTCTACGCCGGAATAAACGGTTTCCAGATTCAGCCTCGGAGGATGATGGTAAAGCGGACTTTGCTGGTTATTTTCTACCCTATGTTCGGAATGGGTTTCATCAGGGCTTTGAGCTCTCGAATCAGTCTGCTCGATGGGAAGTCACTGGGGGCTGCCAGTCTCCGCACGGGGGAGTGGGAGGTGATGTTGGAGCGGCATCTGAACCAGGAAGGTAAAGGCGGCCTCGGACGGGGTGGCGAGGGTAACAAACTGTCTAATGAGGATGTCGGTCCAGAGTGCATCTCGGTCCCCCTGCTCTGTTTTCGGCCCCTGACATCATCGATGCCATGTGATATACAACTGGTGGACGGTAGGAGCATACATGATAAGGCTGAAGGAGGAAGGTCAGCTGACGAGGCGGCCCTGTTTATCCACGGGATAGGCTTTGACTGGAGTCTGTCGGACACGCACAAAGGCCTGATGTGTTGTACTACACGGGGAAAGGAAGCTAGAGATGCTCTTCTCAGGACTACGGTTTCTACAGTGCCTCTCCGGTGTCTCTCTCTCTGATGCACCCAGAACTTTAGATCATTTAGAGTTGTTTTTTTTCCATGGGGGAAAATTTCAAATGACAATTTGGTTCAGTTTCAGCATCGTTGTCCCTAATTGATTTTTTTTGTTTTGTTTTGTTTTTTTTTTGTGTTTGTTTTGTTTGTTTGTTTTGTTTTTTTGTTTAGTTGTTTGTTTTTTTGTTTTGTTTTTTTTGTTGAGTTGTAGAGTATTTTAATTTTGAACGGTTTGTTGCATCATTTGTAGTTTTAGTAAAAAAAAAAAGTTTTTTATAAAAATCAAATCTCTCTCTCTCTCTCTCTCTCACGTCTCTCTCTCTCTCTCTCTCTCTCTCTCTCTCTGTCTCTGTCTCTCAGATGGAGCGGAAGCCTGACGGCAGCAGTAGGGTGAAGCTGGGGGACTTTGGTTTGGCCATGGTCGTCACAGAACCCATCTTCACTATCTGTGGCACACCTACCTATGTAGCCCCAGAGATACTGAGTGAGACAGGTCAGTGTCTCTCTGTTTCATCACTATCTGTGGCACACCTACCTATGTATTTAATGTGTGTGGCCCCAGTGGGAATCAAACCCCCAACCCACACCACACATACATACATACATACATACATACATACATACATACATACATACATACATACATACATACATACATACATACATACATACATACATACATACATACATACATACATACATACATACATACATACATACAAACATACAGACACATACATATTGCCTACTGTACATAACATACACAGTTTAAGAGCAGTCACCATACAGTGTTAATTGTTTGTGTGTCAATTAGTCCTGTTGATTGTCATGTCTTGTTGTCCAGTTTTGTTGTAATAAGGTTATGTACATTTGGTTATGTTTTTGTTGTTTATTTTGTCCAGCATGTGGTCTTTGTACTGCATGATTATGTATATTGTTTATTGTCTTTATTGTTCATTGTCTTTGTATTGTATGTTCTTTGCATGTTTTGTGTTCACATCAACCTGCAAAGGGAGCACAGATGGAAATTATCGTATGGCTACAATCTGGCATGTTTACAGCAATGAATAAATAAATAAATAAATAGACAATTGAAATTGAAATTGAAACCCTGTGGAAAGGTTGGGGACCCCTGCAAAAAGAAAACACCATTTCCTTCTCTCTCTCTCTCTCTCTCTCTCTCTCTCTCTCTCTCTCTCTCTCTCTCTCTCTCTCCTCTCCTCTCTCTCTCTCTCTCTCTCTCTCTCTCTCTCCTCTCTCTCTCTCTCTCTCTCTCTCTCTCTCTCTCTCTCTCTCTCTCTCTCTCTCTCTCTCTCTCTCTCTCTCTCTCTCCCTCTCTCTCTCTCTCTCTCTCTCTCTCTCTCTCTTCTCTCTCTCTCTCTCTCTCTCTCTCTCTCTCTCTCTCTCTCTCTCTCTCTCTCTCTCTCTCTCTCTCTCTCTTCTCCTCTCCTCTCTCTCTCTCTCTCTCTCTCTCTCTCTCTCTCTCTCTCCAGGCTATGGGGTGTCGGTGGACATCTGGGCTCTGGGCGTGATCCTCTACATCCTGCTGTGCGGGTTCCCTCCGTTCCGCAGTCGGGACCGGGACCAGGAAGAGCTGTTCCAGCTGATCAGACGAGGAGAAATCCACTTCCTGTCGCCATACTGGGACCCCCATTTCAGACGGTGAGATAATGTACAACTACACACACCTGTTCCAGCCAATCGGCAATACCAACTGAGTCACGTGACTACAGACATACCGTGTTCCAGCCAATCAGCAATACCAACTGAGCCATGTGACTAAGTTGCCCCTACCTGCGCAAGCTGCTATGACGGGGCTCTGTTGAGTTTATGTGTTATATATGATTGCATGTAACTGCTTAACTGTTCCACCAGAGGGCGCTATAGGCGCAAGGAGACGTAGCTATTGTAGCTGACGTCAGGTAAGAGGGTATTTAAGGGATTGTTCCCTCCCCCTCTGTCTCTTCCTCCGTCGCCTCTCACAGAGAGAAGGTCTCATGGTACATAAGCTATGTGAAATAAACCACGCCGATTAAAGTCTAAAGAAGGACCTTGTCGTCATGAACCCATTATTGTTGCTCCCCAGGTGACTCTGTCAACAGGTTATGGGCCCAGATCACGAAAGTGCAAAATAATAAGGGTAGCGAGTTTAGCTGAAAGTATAGGCTAGGTTAGCAGCGGGAGCACCGCGTGGCTAAGGCTAGGCTAACGGGAGCTAAAGCTACGCTACCATCAAAAGAGGATGGCGACCAGAGGAAGGAGTAAATGGCCCTTGTTTAACGGAAGGGCAAAAGACTACGAGCTCTGGGAAGAGCGAATGTTGTGCTGCATGCACGGAGTGGGACTGAAGACAACGATCTTGAGAACTAACGGCGGAAGCGCAAGCCCAGGATATCAAGCAAAATGCCGACGCATACTGCGAGTTAGCACCACTCCTAGACGACACGAGCTTGGGGCTGATATTCCGCGACACAAAGGACAAAGGCAGAGAGAGCCTAAAAGTGTTGAGAGATCACTACATCGGCAGGGGTAGACCCCGGATCGTATCCCTCTATATAACACTGACCGCGCTGAAGAAAGCGAACACAGAGACTGTGACTGAATACATCATCAGGGCTGAACAAATCATCACAGCGCTTAAGAGTGCAGGAGAAGCACCGAGCGACGGATTAATGATGGCGATGGTTATGAGAGGACTACCGGAGATGTATAAACCATTCACACTGTTGGTAACACGGTTCAGTGGACATGTCGCTGGGGGAGTTCAAGGCCAAGCTGGGCAAGGGCAAGATGGCGGCTGGGGACAAGATGGCGACAACGGTGGACGTGAGGCGAGTCGAGACGACACCCGGAGAGCAGTGGGACGAGAGGACTTCATCTTCGGGGCGCAGACAACGTACGTCACCCAGTCAACGCAGCAGCAGTAGGTCCAAAGGAAGGGACTGATCGTGGACACAGGTGCGTCGTCCCACATCATCAACGACAGGAACCGATTCAAGAACTTTGACAACACCTTCGAGCCGGAGAGACACAGCATGGAGCTGGCACCTACGGGTTGGCGCAGGGGAGAGGAGACGCACAGGTATGCCTCATAAACAGTGAGGGGCGCCGGTGTAAAGTGACGTTAAAGAACGCTCTCTACATACCCTACATACTATACATGTCAAAATACTTCCCAAAGGTCAGTGAATACCACGATCACAACACCAGAGGGAGCTTCACAAATCATGTTAAACCCAGATTCGGCTCAAACAAGGGACTAAACACGTTTTGCAATTATGCTACATCAATGTGGAACGCCCTACCTAAAGCTGTAAAGGAATGTGAATCACTACCCACTTTCAAAACCACTCTCAAGGAACACCTACAGGAGACTGCAATTCGAAACTGGACCCTGTAAATGTCCTAACCCAACCCCCTCCAATGTACAGTAAATTACCTAGTATGGTTTTGTCAATATTCCAATGTACAGTTTTGCTTGTACAGTTGTACAGTGTTTCTCCCCCCCCCAACCCCTCCTACCCAACCCCCCCACACACAAAGAAAAAATGCTACAGTACCTAAAAATCAATTGTTCAGTGTTTCAGTTTAAATTGTATATTGCCTTAAAGTGCATGTCGGCTGGTGCTAGCCCTTGTGGTGCAAAGTGCCTGTACATTTGTACTTGAGTTTAGGTGACGGACAGCCTCGGGATATGTACTGTTTTTAAAACGGGATGTCCTGCACCTGAGACTTTGGAGTCTTCTGCCAGAGGGAAGGGGGTTAAAGAGGTCATAAGCAGGGTGAGAAGGGTCCCTGATCACCTTCTCCCCTTTCCGCCTGATTTGTGTGGCATAAATGGAGGCCACAGAGGGGAGCTCACAGCCGATGATTTTTGACGCTGTGCGTACAGTTCTTTCTAGATGTCCCCTATCATGGACTGTGGTGTTTCCGTACCACACAGTCATTGAGAAGGTGAGGACACTCTCCACAGTGGCTCTGTAAAAGCTGAGCATCGCCTCCCTGGACACCAGTGGCGGCTCTGCCACTAGGGGCGCAAGGGCGCCGCCCCCCCTTCAGGCCCTGCCTGGTTATATGAGAGTAGAACAAGAAAAAGTATCTTTTTGTTTTTTGTTTTATAGCCCTATAAATAATATAAACATGTTTAAAATGAATAATATTTACTCATTTTAAGTATGTTTGTATTTCCAATGCACAATATAACGTTATTATCTAAAATAAAAAAAACACTCGTTTTCCTGAGCAGGAAGTGACGTTTTTTTATTTTTTTTATTTTTTCGTATTTCTCGGCCCGGGCTAGACGCGATAGCGCTCTGAGTGCGCGTCACAGTTTGATCGCTGTATCCGTCACAGCCAATCAGTGCATAACGCGTTGTGCGTTGAAATATGACTATTATGTTGGAATCCGGGCGCGATTTGAAGCGGTCTAGCCAGTAGCGTCAAGAATTTCTGTAGCCGCATTTCGCGGAGACGCTCTCTGATTGGCCGACGCCAGTATTTTTTTCCGTAGCAGAATTTCACAGAGACGATCTCTGATTGGCCGAATCCAATTTCTAATGTTCCAATTCTAGCTTATTCCAATTCTAGCTTATTCCTAGGTTGGTGATGCAGGCAGCTGTTTGTCTTAGAGCGTGCCGTGACTGCAAGTTCTTTAGACTGTTAAGCTTAGGCACTCTTTCAAAGTTGGTTAAGGTTAGAGTTTGTCTTAGAGCATGGCGATAGAACGCCAGGTAGTTTGCAGTCTGTTCGAGCGGAAATGGACAAAGGAATGAAGTACTTGTGTTGTGTGGTGCTTCTGCTAACAAGCTAACACTTATGGCGGATGCAGTCTGGACACAGTGGACAGTGGTCTGGAATACATCAACAGTGGATTATACACTTTATCAAGGCAAGCCCTGAGTCCTGCCCTGGACGTGTCAACTAAACAGTGAGTCTCTCTCTCTCTCTCTATCTCTCTCTCTCTCTCTCTCTCTCTCTCTCTCTCTCTCTCTCTCTCTCTCTCTCTCTCTCTCTCTCTCTCTCTCTCTCTCTCTTCTTTTGGATTGAAAATACGTGGATTATGGCTTGTTCAATATCGTCTATGTTTGAATGAATGAATGAATGAATGAGAACTTTATTAACAGATTGCAGAATGGGTACAATACAGTACGGCTCAATACACACAATTGTTAAGGGGATGCAGACCAGAGAAAGACGTTTGTCTTGTTTACATCAGGGTCCCAGATTTTCGATTCATATCGATAGTTTAATAGCTAGCCTTGGCTCGTTTAACAATATGCAAAATATGTGTACAGCCCTGTACTCATACTGAAGTTATTCTTGGTATATAATAGGTCTGATTGTGTAACGAATCGATTCCACGTCGCGCTGTGTGTGAGAGAGAGAAGGAGAGAGGGAGAGATCTGCGTGTTTGGAGACGGAGCGAGTTTTGTTTCTAACTTTTCTATTTATATATTGTGTTTCAAGTTGTGATTGTGAATTAGACTATACTTTATTTGACTGGTTGTGTGTTGTTGTAGTAACAGCTGAGCGACTCGTTCATAAGAGCCGATTCATTGCCATGAGCGTGAGTCGAATCGCTCACGTCTTGCCATGAGTCGGTTGCGTGGTACTGTACATGTTTGCAAAATGTTTGGTATAGCGCCCCTAGTGGCGAAGCATCGACGGGCCGCCACTGCTGGACACACCAAACTTTTTAAGCTGGCGCAGGGAGTGGAGCCTCTGGTGGGCTTTGCTAATTATGAGGCTGGTGTTAACTTCCCATTTTAAATGATCACATACAGTATGGTGATGCCGAGGAATTTAAAACTGTCTACCCTCTCCACCTGCTGGCCGTTTATGTACAGAGGAGGGTGGACTGCCTCCCCGCGCCGAAAGTCAACTATAATTTCCTTTGTCTTAGAGATGTTTAAAAGCAGGTCGTTCTCCTTGCACCATACAGCAAAGCTATCGACTTCAGCTCTAGCTAGTACTGTCTATCTGTATGTCATGTATGTCATATATGTCCTGATTAATTGAAAATGGGGGACCCTGATGTAAACAAGACGAAAGTCTTTCTCTGGTCTGCATCCCCTTAACAATTGTGTGTATTGAGCTGTACTGTATTGTACCCATTCTGCAATCTGTTAATAAAGTTTTCAATCAATCAATCAATCAATCAACCCTTGTTCCCACAAGAACTATTCTCTGTAAAATCTGCTACTGCAAACGGTGCCAAAGTGTTCTTCAATGAAGGTAAAGATGTTCTTGTAGAACCTGACGGTACGAGATTTAACATAGAGGTGTACAAGAGAATGTATTATCTACAAACAGAATGTAACAATAATGATATGTGTAATGTCAGTCATGATATTCAGACATGGCATGAGATCATGGGTCATTGTAATTACGAGGATATACTGAAGCTGCAAGCGGTGACAGAAGGCATGCACATTAACACTTTGAGCGCCATGCCTGGTTTTCCTTTTTACCGGCTGAATGCCACCATCGGCGCCAATGTTAACGTTAATATCGCCTAATCTATGTTTTAAATTATGGCTATGTGTCTAATCTGCCCATCGCATTATCAAAGACTATTTTCCAGTCAGTGCTGTCAAGGCAGATTGTTTTTTTATCGCGTCGTTTCCGTTTCAGAGCAGTTAGAAAAGCCCCCGTTTTGATATAAAAAACAGCCCATTCTGGAGCATTCTATGAAAATCGTCTTTTAGTGGAATATTCCACAACGTTGATATTCGTCTGCCTTTTTATGAATCGTTTTCAAATAAACGCTAGATGATCAATATTATACGTGCACGCAAGCACATTACGGCCGCGCACGGATAATCGCCTCGTTGATTTCCTCTCGGACTTTTACAGTGAAACCGAAAGAAGACATTTCACAAAACAGCCTATATCTTCATCAAACTTACTCTGATTATCCTAACACTGATAACATAGAGTCCTTACCTGACATCAGATGGTATCCAACTGGTATATTCCAATTCCTGATCACCATTCGAAAAAATCGATACGTGTATGGATCCAACGCGATACTGTAGAACTCCATGATCAGCGGGGATCTGAGGTTCCAGAATGAACTGTGGTAACCCCGGCTGGATCAGTGGACTGGAAAATGTGGAGTACCGGATTTTTTTCCCCATTCATTTTCATTGAGTCCATTCCAAAATCACTTATGTCATCTGGGAGACGACAGGGGGCGCTTTTTTCCACAGTGATCGCCGGCGCCGCTCGGCTATACTCGGGTAGGCTCGGGTGATGCAATAATTTTTCAGATCGCTAAAAAAAAAAAATAATAATAATTCCGAGAAATATCGTGAGTGGCTTTCAACCACCTATAAAAAAACACGAGAAATCTCGTGAGTGGCACGGAAAGAGTTAATGGTGAAAAGCATAGACCTAACAAGGAATGTGATGTGTGTATAAAGGGGAAGTTCACTCAATCGAGGAACATAGGTCCCACGGAAAAAGTAAAGATACCACTTGAGCTAGTTAACACAGATCTAGCCAGTCCAGTAAGCAATGAGTCCATAGGTGGCTTTAAATATGTACAGTCTTTTACAGATGTGTGTACAGTGTTTGTTTACTTTCTCAAAGCAAAGAGTGACACATTCCAGGCCACGGAGAAATTCCTTGCAGATGTAGCCCCTTATGGCAACATAAGATGCTTGAGGTCCGATAACGGAACCGAGTTCACAAATAGAGAGTTCCAATCACTGTTGAGAAGGAATAAGATCAGACACGAGACGTCCTGTCCTTACTCCCCGCATCAGAACGGGATAGCAGAGAGGGAAGGACGCACTCTTTTCAAAATGGCTAGGTGTAAGCTAATAGATGGTAACTTACCTAAGAGTCTATGGCATTATGCGGTACAAGAACCTGCTTACACCAGAAATCAATGTTTTAATAAGCACACGGGCACCACCCCGTATACAGCACTGACAGGAAAAAAGTGTGATCTAGCCAGAATGCACAAATTTGGGTCAGTGTGTTATGCTTACCAGCAGGACAGAGGAAAGCTTGAGTCCAGGTGTGAAAAAGGACTCTTTGTAGGGCATGACAAGGGCAGCCCCGCTTTTCTAGTCTACTATCCCGGTAAAGGGAAAGTGCAAAAACACAGTGTAACTGAGGGGTACAATTCCCTGACTGTATTAATCAAGTATTAGTATCATTAAACTACTACCGTCTGTGTACATTACTGGCCTTACTGTACACAAGTATATGATGATGAGAACACTTCCACAATGAACGGTTTCCACACGAATACTCGTTTAGAATATTTATTACATCAAAGAATATGATATTACATTACTTTGTTCACTTTAGATGCGCTTATAAGGCAAAGAATGTGCAGGCAAATCAATAATGAATGTTAGGACTTAGATCTAGGGATATTCTGGGAAGGGGGGTGTACTACCGGTTGTAAGCCAGCAGAGGGAGGCAATGCTCTATGAAAGTCAAGGGTCCACGGAGGCGATCTTACTCCCTGGAGCAGCGGGGAAAGGCAGCCTGGTCCCAGGGTGCGCGCCGCGTAGGTGAAAGCCGTGGAGCCTCTGGTACGACAGAGACGGGCTCGAGTGATGTCTTCACGGGCAGGTGTAGATCCCACAGTAGCAGCGGGGTAGGCGGTTCTCTGCTCCAGCAGCTTGGTGAAGAATGAAGAATAATAATCCTTGACGGAAAGTGGCTCTGCTGGTCCGGTGTAGGTATCCTCCGTGGTGCGCGGTGGTCCACGGTTGAACTTGACGTTACTATCCTTATTAGCACGCGGCAATAAGTGCTCTTATGTAGACACACAATTACCCACTTCACGTGGTCTTTGACTCGTAATGAAGGCTTTTACTAGTAAGTAGCGAACGATACGTTAAACAAACGTACTAGGATAACACGAGACTCTATCTTGGGGCAATGCGAGCCCTACTCTGCACCACACGTTGCGTAGTGGGTGAGGCTTTACTCGGTAACTGAACAGGACTGAACTCCAACTCGAACTGAAAGGAACTGCAAGGGGAGTTCTGTATTCGCCGCGCCATATTTATGTGTACGGTGGACAAATAGTGCCGCTCTGCTTTCGGTAGCCGTATTCATGGGCAGAAGCGGGCATGTTAAGACAAGTCATGTCGGTAGCTTTCAAGTCAGCTCTAGGGGGTAAGTCACTGGCGCCTAGGGGATCGCTTCCAATAGGAGAACGAATATTATGGTCTGTCCTGTACCAGGTAAAGGGATATTCCGTGTATATGTACAAAGAATATACAAGGGATATCAAACGATATACAAATATTATACATGGGATCTCAGGCAATAAATATATATATTCGGTTTAATCTGACCCTTTGTAACAGCCGCCCCCTAATTAGTCCCACCTAATTAGCTAAGCAGAGACAGATTAACCGCACTGTCCACTACTCAATGTCCGCTGTAAGGGGTCGGTCAGTTCACAAAGTCAGGGGTCATGGTCGTCATTAAGCGAGTCGGGGAGCCTTGGCGACTCTATCAGCCTCGCCACGGGTCGGTTGTAGATCCGCCCTTGGCCGAGCACTTCTGCCACTCTGACCTTTCCGTCGGCACCAGTGGTCACTTTGCTTACGCGGCCGGCCGGCCACGCAGCTCGGGGTAGTGACTGGTCTATGGTCATGACGACTGGACGGGATGAAGGGGGGCTTAGGAGGGAGCGGGCCTGAGACTGCTTTGATCTGTGCTTGGCTGTGCTTTCTCCTCCTCCGTCTGTTTCTCTTGTTTGCTCTGTACCCCGTCTGAGGAGGGGCCGGTCCCGGCCGCCCCGTCAAGGAGTCGCTTGGGGTGCTGGGTTCGATGTCAGCTACGTCTGGAGCGCAGCTGAGGGGGGTGGGGTTCCGAACTCCCTCTGGTACCCACGGTTCTCTCACGGGCCTCTCGCTTAATGTCAATAGCCTCTGCTGTACGGGGGAGAGGCCGGTGTCGCTCGCCTCTGTGTGTAGGCAGCTTGTAGACGTGGGTTGACTGTCAAGTCCGTAGAGGGGGCCTTGGAGCGTCCATCCCAGTCGGGTCTGAACCGCGACCGGGGATCCTTTGGGTCCGACGTGGGCCGCCTCAATTGGGAGAATGAGGTCCGCGTGGTCGGAGCCGATGAGCAGGGTCGGTGTGGCGCCGTCGATAAGCGGTATAGGTAGTTGACGTAGGTGCCCATACTTAGCCATCAGCTGTGGGATGGGGTAGGTGTACTGCGACAGGCCTATGTCGTGGCTGGTGAAGACGTTGCTTATACTATAATGCTTCTCGGGCTGGTCCACCGCTGCTATCTCGAAGGAGACCTTTTCACCCTTTATGGTCTTCTGGTCCCTTCTGATGGTGCGTATGGTCATTGTATCTTTGACACCTCGCAGGCCCAACTGAGCTGCTGCGGAAGCGAGGAGGAGAGTCTTTTCGGACCCATCGTCCAGGACGGCGTAAGTGTCCAGGACCTTGTCCTCGTGGCTCAGGAGCACCCTGACCACTTTGAGGAGCACACGGGGGGTCCCGCTATGCTGGTCAATGTGGAGCACTCCTGTGGGTGGTGACGTAGACTCTATATGGTGCGAGTCGCACCGTGACTCCCAGTGTCTGCCGTAGCAGTCGGGACACCAGGGAGCGGTCTGGTGGAACTTTGGTTCTGGTGCCACCGCCTCGGCATGGTACATTACCGCGACGGGCCCACTCTGTTGTCCTGGCTGACGCCTGTTGATGTCATGCAGGACCTCCAGGTGGGTGCCACCGCACCTGCTGCACTTCTTTTTCAAGCGGCACTCAGCTGCTAGGTGGCTGCGCGCGCAGCGGAAGCAGCGGCGGTGGTCCTTGACCCACTGGCTCACATCATCCGTGGTCAGCTTCTTGAAATCTTCGCACTGATACAGCCGATGTTCTCCCTCACAGTACTGGCACTCAATCTTCCACTGGTCCTCTTTCGTCGAGGGGGTGTTGTGGTTCTGGTGCTGCGGTACTGATTCGGCTTGGTGCATAACAGTCACCGATCTTCGGCCATCGTTTACTCTCCTAGGTCCCTCTCTGGAGCTTGGTGTGCTCCGCACGAACGTATCCAATCGTAGGCTGCTGACTTCTCTCGCCAGGAAGTCGGCCAAGTCTAGGAGGGATGGTTCTGGACCGTTAGGATCACGGTGGTCTCTTTGCCGCCTGAAGCGCTCCTGTCTGGCGGGCGGCAGCTTCTCTAAAATCCTCTCGACGTTAGAGTTGGCGTATAGCTCGTGCATACCCTTTTCTCGTTGCGCTCCCAGCATCCCTACCAGGGACTGTACTTTTATAGACAGGTCGTCTAGTGAGCGATTGTCTGTTGCTGGGGGTAAGCGGTCAATATGCCTTATCTCTTCTATTACATAATCCCATATACGTCCATATCTCTGGTCCAGCGCTGCTAGAGCCGCGGTGTATGGGGTCGTAGAGGTGGCATAGGCTAGCGCTATATTGTGCGCTCGGGGCACTTTCAGGTGCTGCAGTAATATTGCATACTTGTGGCGTTCATCAGCGACATCCACCATCATTGTCTCTAAGCACATCCGGAGCTCCGTATACTGTGCTCGATTCTCATGGGTGAAGTCTTGAAACGTCGGTGTGCCAATGTATGATGTCATGGATGACTGGCACATCGGTGAGCGTTGGGGGAGAGGCCTCCTAGGCGAGTCTCCTCTTGCGTGTCGTCTTGGGCTGGTACTTGGTGGGTACCGAAGGTCGGGTACCCAGGTGCTGTTCCTCGGGGCTGACGGTGCGTCAAACTCACCCGTGAGTTGAGTCGGGGGTTTGTAGCGCAGGGCCTCGGGGCTGACTTCTGGGCTGTACTGGACCTCCTGGTCCTGAGTACGTTGCTGCTGGTTGGGGCTGTACTGGGCCTCCTGGGCCAGAGTACGTTGCTGCTGGTCGGCTTGACACTCCTCCTCCTCCTCCTCCTCTCCCTCTGCTAGGACCTGGAGTCTTCTGTTCAGTCTCTCGGCGTGGTCCGGTTCTTCCCGGTTGCTGGGTCTCGTATGGACCGGCCGGGGAGGGGGTTCGGAGACGTGGACAGGATCCTCCTGTAGGCGGGGTCCCGGGTCGCTTCGTCGGGTAGGGGAATGTGTCCTAGACCCATGTCTTGACGATCTCTGGGAGCTCCGTGCGGAGTGAGGGGGTGTCGCCATGGCAACCAGTTTGTCCATCAGCTCCGCCTGCAGCCGGTCGCGCTCTGCCTCGCGCCGGGCATGGGCTGCGTCGCGCGCGGCTTCGCGCTGGGCATTGGCGATGTCGCGCTGCGCATTGGCGCTGGCCTAGGCAGCGTCACGCTGTGCGTTGGCGACGTCGCGCTGGGCATTGGCGCTGGTATGGGCAGCGTGGAGCTGTGCATTTGCGACGTTGGCGCGGCTTCTCTCAATGTTCTCTTCTGTCTGGAGGCGTCTGGTCTCCAGTCTTATTCGGTCGTCTTCACTCCTTTGTTGCGCCTGGAAGCGCTCTCGCTCGCCTGCAAAATGTTCGCGCTCGCACGTCTGTTGCGCTTGAAGTCGATCGCGTTCGGTGGAGGCTGCCAGGGTGGCGATGAGTGCCTGCGCCAGCATCTTGTCCGCCTCGCTGGGGGAAGACGCCGTTCGGGGCGATCGGCTCCCGGCAGTACTTGTTGGAGATCCGTTCTCCTGTTGCGTACCGAGGAGATCCGTCTCCTGGGTGCGCGTCTCTTTAGGGTTGTCTTCCTCCCGGAGCTGATCGGGGACTATTTCTTCGGTATTGTCTGGGGGTAAAGTCGTGTCAGTTCCCTCCTGGTCCCCACCGTGAGCTTGGTCAGTTACATTAGAACCCACTAGGGCCTCTGTTGGCGGGGTAGCCTGGTTGTTAGGGTCGGACATAATTTTACTTTCTACTTTTTCCGCGTTTAACTTCCCTTTAAAGCTAGGTATTGGACTGACAGCGTATGCCTCTAGATAGGGAGGTGGCTGCCGTCTGCGCTGCGGGCGATCTAGCTTAGGAGAACCGTTTGTGGAGTGTTCGTCATCGGCCATGTCAATATTAATATTATATTAATATTACGCTAATTATTATCCGGCTCGAAGGACCAATTGTAACTGAGGGGTACAATTCCCTGACTGTATTAATCAAGTATTAGTATCATTAAACTACTACCGTCTGTGTACATTACTGGCCTTACTGTACACAAGTATATGATGATGAGAACACTTCCACAATGAACGGTTTCCACACGAATACACGTTTAGAATATTTATTACATCAAAGAATATGATATTACATTACTTTGTTCACTTTAGATGCGCTTATAAGGCAAAGAATGTGCAGGCAAATCAATAATGAATGTTAGGACTTAGATCTAGGGATATTCTGGGAAGGGGGGTGTACTACCGGTTGTAAGCCAGCAGAGGGAGGCAATGCTCTATGAAAGTCAAGGGTCCACGGAGGCGATCTTACTCCCTGGAGCAGCGGGGAAAGGCAGCCTGGTCCCAGGGTGCGCGCCGCGTAGGTGAAAGCCGTGGAGCCTCTGGTACGACAGAGACGGGCTCGAGTGATGTCTTCACGGGCAGGTGTAGATCCCACAGTAGCAGCGGGGTAGGCGGTTCTCTGCTCCAGCAGCTTGGTGAAGAATGAAGAATAATAATCCTTGCCGGAAAGTGGCTCTGCTGGTCCGGTGTAGGTATCCTCCGTGGTGCGCGGTGGTCCACGGTTGAACTTGACGTTACTATCCTTATTAGCACGCGGCAATAAGTGCTCTTATGTAGACACACAATTACCCACTTCACGTGGTCTTTGACTCGTAATGAAGGCTTTTACTAGTAAGTAGCGAACGATACGTTAAACAAACGTACTAGGATAACACGAGACTCTATCTTGGGGCAATGCGAGCCCTACTCTGCACCACACGTTGCGTAGTGGGTGAGGCTTTACTCGGTAACTGAACAGGACTGAACTCCAACTCGAACTGAAAGGAACTGCAAGGGGAGTTCTGTATTCGCCGCGCCATATTTATGTGTACGGTGGACAAATAGTGCCGCTCTGCTTTCGGTAGCCGTATTCATGGGCAGAAGCGGGCATGTTAAGACAAGTCATGTCGGTAGCTTTCAAGTCAGCTCTAGGGGGTAAGTCACTGGCGCCTAGGGGATCGCTTCCAATAGGAGAACGAATATTATGGTCTGTCCTGTACCAGGTAAAGGGATATTCCGTGTATATGTACAAAGAATATACAAGGGATATCAAACGATATACAAATATTATACATGGGATCTCAGGCAATAAATATATATATTCGGTTTAATCTGACCCTTTGTAACACACAGGCTAGTCAAATTTGTCACAAAGACAACATGTGAGAACGAGACACAGACAGAGGAGCCAGAGCTGGACTCCAGAGTAGGGTGTGAAGAAAGAGAGACACCACAGCCTAGTGTACTGAGCACAGACGTGCAGACAGACCCCCAGAGGATGATGACGGGAAGCACCCAAGGGTGACGTCACGTGCCTCATGCAGTGGGAGATATCCCTCCCGGGAACACAAACCCCCAAAGTATCTGAAAGACTATGCCCAGAGAGAAAGTGACGAGGATGACAGTACACTTACCAGCATAGATTACTGCTACAGAGTAGTGAGTGGAGTACCTCAGACCTTTAAAGAGGCCATGGTGTCCCCTGAGTCAAGAAAATGGGAGAGAGCAATGGATGAAGAGATGAGGTCCCTAGAGGACAACCATACCTTTACTCCAACCAAGTTACCAGAGGGTAGACAGACAGTGGGAGGAAAATGGGTGTACTCAATCAAGGAGGGTATTCCATGTTTAAATACAGAAGTGGATTCCATGTTTAAATACAGAAGTAGATTCCATGTTTAAATACATGAGTGGATGATTTAATCATCGCAGCAGACAACACTAGAAACCTAGAGCAGGTGAAAAGTATGCTCTCCACCAGATTCAAAATGAAAGACCTGGGTAGGTTAAAACATTTTCTAGGCATTGACTTCTAACAGTCTGACAGTTGTGTAAAAATATCCCAGAAGAGATATGTGGAAAAGATCCTGAAACGTTTTGACATGCAAGAATGTAGAACCAGGGAAACACCATGTGATCAAAAGCTAGACTACCAAGAGGATGCTCAGAAATTGACAGATGTAAAAATTTACAGAGAAGCTGTGGGTAGCCTCATTTATTTGACAACATGTACTCGCCCTGACCTATGTTTTGTAGTGAGTAAATTATCACAGCATTTTGCTGATCCCACAGAAGAGCACTGGATTACAGCAAAACATGTTTTTCGCTATCTCAAATGCACAGCAGATAAACAGCTTTGTTTCAGAAAGAGCAGCGAGGGCTTAGGGCTTAAAGCCTACAGTGATGCAGATTGGGCGGCAGACGCCACAGACAGAAGAAGTACCACATGGTATTGTGTGAGTTTGGGTACAGACAGCTTACTGGTTTCATGGAAAACAAAGAAACAGCCCACAGTGGCACTATCAACTTGTGAAGCCGAATACATGGCTCTAGCTATGACAATACAGGAAAAGTTGTACAGTATACACGTCATCCATAAGTGGGAGTGTTGAGTTTATGTGTTATATATGATTGCATGTAACTGCTTAACTGTTCCACCAGAGGGCGCTATAGGCGCAAGGACACGTAGCTATTGTAGCTGACGTCAGGTACGAGGGTATTTAAGGGATTGTTCCCTCCCCCTCTGTCTCTTCCTCCGTTGCCTCTCACAGAGAGAAGGTCTCATGGTACATAAGCTATGTGAAATAAACCACGCCGATTAAAGGCTAAAGAAGGGCCTTGTTGTCATGAACCCATTATTGTTGCTCCCCAGGTGACTCTGTCAACAGGCTCTATGGAGAAACCATGACACTCCCCTGACTAAAAGTATAATGGAGCTCTATGGAGAAACCACGACACTCCCCTGACTAAAAGTATAATGGAGCTCTATGGAGAAACCATGACACTCCCCTGACTAAAAGTATAATGGAGCTCTATGGAGAAACCATGACACTCCCCTGACTAAAAGTATAATGGAGCTCTATGGAGAAACCATGACACTCCCCTGACTAAAAGTATAATGGAGCTCTATGGAGACAATTGAATGAGATTGAGGTATATACCCTTCTAAATTCAGACCCTGTGTTTAGATTTTCTACGGAAATCAAAACGGTCCTTAAAAGCCTGAGATTGTCAGAGGCAATTACAGAAGATTAATTTAAATTTATGTTCGTAGAGTACCCGGTTACTCCTATTATTTACACTTTACCTAAAATCCATAAGGATCTGATTAACCCTCCTGGTAGACCTATTGTTTCCGGTATTGGCTCTGCCACAGAAGAAATCTCTCAGTTCATTGATGCCCATATTAAGGATTTGGCCTCTTCTCAGCGTGGTTACTTGAAGGATACTACTACTTTTTTGAACAGGATCTCGTCCTGCAACATTAGTCCTACAGACTTACTAGTTACCATAGATGTAGTCAGTCTTTACCCCAGCATTCCACATGCTGATGCGCTAGACGCGCTGAGTTTTTATTTAAACTCGAGGGAAGTATTACTCCCCCCTACAGAAGCGCTGGTTAGTTTAACCGATCTAGTTCTAACTAGAAATTATTTTAGATTCCAAGATAAATACTATTTGCAAAACAGAGGCCTCAGCATGGGCTCTCCAGCTTCTGTGAGTGAACCTAGCCAATCTTTATATGTCCAAATATGAAGTAGATCATATCTTTAATAATAACCCGTTTGAGAAATATGTCAAATCTTATATGCGCTATATTGACGATCTGTTTTTTATTTGGTCTGGTTCATCATCTGAGCTTTTTTCCTTCCTTGAGTACCTGAACTCCTGCAGAAGAACGATAAAGTTTACATTAAAGTTTGATATGTATAATTTACCCTTCCTCGACGTTCTGATCAAGAAAGCTCCTGATGGCATCTCATTACACACAGAGGTTTTTAAAAAGGAGACAGACCGTAACTCGTTCTTGCATTATTCTAGTTATCACACCCCAGCCTTGAAGAACAGTCTTCCTTATAGCCAAATACTTCGCTATAAGAGAATATGTGATACTGACGATACATTTATTGCACAAGCAGAGGTCCTCCGTGGCATTTTCCACGCGAGAGGATACAGTGCCGATTTGACACTCAAAGCCTTGAATAAAACTAAGCATTTCGATAGGGCCACGTTGTTTACCCCCAGAAAGAAAGAAGATAAACCTGACAAAGTAGTCAAGTCAAGTCAAGTCAAGTCAAGAGTTTTAATTGTCACGGCATACAGGTATACAATGAAATGCGGGTGGTCTTGCCCGCAACGATGTGCAATACAGTGGTACATATAATAGAATCAAACAGTAACAGGTAGCAGGTAACATGGAGTGACATCTCGGTATCTGTACATAGTTATTTACAGAGCATGTGTGACATGCTAGTTAGCTTTGGTAGTGCAATACACTGTTCCTGTTATTCTAATTTAAAGTGTCCTTTCCTTTGGCCATAAGTGTGCGTGTGTGCGACATGAGTGTGTGCCCGCTCATGTTAAAGTGTTAAGTGGCTGCTCGTGTGTGAGCGTGCACAGTGTGCGTGTCGTGTGTGTGTTCATGTGTGCTTGTGTGTGGACAGTTCAATGTTCTGAGCACTCAATGTTCATTGTTCATGGCTCTGATGGCCTGGGGGAAGAAGCTGAGCCTAAGCCGCTCTGTCCTAGTAGCTGGGGTTCGCAGGCGTCTGCCTGACCTCAGCAGCTGAAACAGGCTGTTATTGGGGTGGTGAGGGTCTTTCATTATCCTGCAGGCTCTGGATTTGCACCTCTTGTTGTATAGAACCTGCAGGGGGGGTAGTGCAATACCCGTGGTACGCTCGGCTGAGCGCACCACTTTCTGTAGGGCCTTCTTGTCCTGTGCCGTGCTGTTTCCATACCAGGCAGTGATGTTTCCGGTCAGGATGCTCTCTACAGCTCCTGAGTAGAAGGACTGGAGTATCTTCCCCGATACTCTGAACTTCCTTAACTGTCTCAGGTGGTAGAGATGCTGTTTCGCCTTCTTTACTACTGTGTCTGTGTGTGTTGACCATGTCAGGTCCTCTGAGATGTGGACCCCCAGGTACTTGAAGCTGCTCACCCTGTCCACGGTAGCCCCGTTTATCATCAGTGGTGTGTGTGTCTCCTGCTGTCCTCTCCTATAATCCACGATCAGTTCCTTGGTTTTGCCAATGTTCAGGAGCAGGCTGTTGTCCTGGCACCAGCGTTCCAGTACCTCAACCTCCTCCCGGTAGGCCTTCTCGTCGTTGTCCGAGATCAGCCCCACCACCACCGTGTCATCTGCGAACTTCACTATGGAGTTGGAGCTGAACTTGGCCACACAGTCGTGTGTGTAGAGTGAGTACAGCAGGGGGCTCAGAACACAGCCCTGGGGGGACCCGATGCTCAGGGTGATGGTGTTGGAGGTCTGACCCCCCACCCTGACCGCCTGGGGTCTTTCGCTCAGAAAGTCCAGTACCCAGGCGCTCAGGGCGGAGCTCAGACCTAGCTCGATCAGCTTGTCCACCAGTCTGGTGGGGACTATGGTGTTGAACGCTGAGCTGTAGTCAATGAACAACAGTCTCACATAGCCCCCCTTCTGACGGTCAAGGTGCGAGAGGGTGCTGTGCAGTACCTGGGAGACCGCGTCGTCGGTGGACCTGTTTGTCCTGTATGCAAATTGCATAGGGTCCATATCACTGGGGAGGGAGGCACAAATGTGGTCCTTGACCAGCCTCTCGAAACATTTCATGACCACAGAGGTGAGTGCCACCGGTCTGTAGTCATTTGGACATGCTGGGGAGGGTTTCTTCGGCACAGGGATGATGGTAGACATCTTGAAGCAGGCAGGGACCACTGACTCCGCCAGTGATTGATTAAATATGGCGGTGAACACAGGGGCCAGCTGGTTGGCACAGGTCTTGAGTATACGTCCTGTTATGCCATCTGGGCCAGCAGCCTTCCTGGTGTTCACCTGCATAAATGCTCTTCTCACACTGTGTTCCGACAACGAGAGAGCGTCCCCCCCCCCTCGCGGTTGCCCCCCCCCCTCCACAACAGCCGGCGCGCCAGTGACGTCACTAGCCGGAGAGCCAGCAGCGCCACTGTCTACACCAAACTGAGCGTAGAAGGTGTTGAGCTTGTCCGCGAGGGAGGCGTCGTCGCTCCCCATTGAGGGGGCGCTGACTTTATAGTCAGTTATTGTCTTCAGTCCCTGCCATAATCCTCTTGTGTCGTTTTGTGCCATTTGTGTCTCCAGTTTGTCAGCATATGTCCTCTTAGCAAGTTTGACAGCTTTGCGTAGAGTATAGACTGAAGCCTTATACTCCTCCATGTTTCCTGACTCTCTACCCAGGTTGTAGGCGGTGGTACGAGAGTTCAGAGCTGCTCTAATAGTGCTATCCACCCACGGTTTCTGGTTTGGGAAAATCCGCACCGTTTTCCTGAGGACAATACCATCAGCTATTGTTGTTATGTAGCACACCACTGTGTCTGCTAGTTCACTGACGTCACTGGCGCTTCCTATGAACATATCCCAATCCGTGTCTGCAAGCACGTCCTTGAGCGTGGCCTCTGATTCGTCGGTCCACTTCTTTGTCTCACGTGACACGACGGCGTCACGTGATCTCTGTTGATATGCCGGAAATAGCAAGATGGAGTCATGATCGCTCGAGCTTGTGGACCCCGTTAATGGCGGAGCGGCTACTGCCTTGTAACCCGCTTTGAACGGGGAATAGCAGTGGTCGAGTGTGTTCTTCCCTCTGGTGGAGCAAGCGATGTGCTGAAAAAAGGACGGCATCACTTTCTTCAGGTTGGCCTGGTTGAAATCGCCGGCCACTACCATCGCTGCGTCTGGGTGTTTGATCTGGTGTCTGTTGAGATGATCGTGTAGTTCGCCCAGCGCTTTGCCCGTATTCGCGTGTGGGGGAATATACACGGCAGTCATGACGACTGCTGTGAACTCCCTCGGGAGGTGAAACGGACGACATAGGATAGAAAGATGTTCCAAGTCCGGCGAACACGAGTTTGAGAGGACCTGCACCCCCTCGGGATTAACCCAGGAATTGTTCGTGATGAGGCAGACTCCGCCGCCGATGGTCTTTCCTGAGCCAGCGTTGCGATCTGCACGTAAGACTGTGAAGGCATCCGAGGGAGAGACGCTTTTGTCTGGGGTCGTCGACGTGAGCCATGTCTCTGTGAGACATATAATGTTGATGTCTCTCATCTCCCGTTGGAACCGGACCCTCGCTCTCAGGTCATCCATCCTACCCTCCAACGAACGGGCATTCGCCAGAAAGATGGATGGAATTGCTGGGCGGTAAGCAGCTCTTTTTAGTCTCAATCTGATACCTCCTCGTCTCCCTCTGTGTCTTCTCCTGCCGTCGCCTTTGTTCTTTTCTTTGCCGCCATTCTCCCGTCTGATTTCTGCTGGCCATTCTAGGTCAAAAGTGTCTCCAAACTCCTCTTTGAGCCCGGGGTTCAGGTCCATAAGTGTCTGACGGTCGTATAACGTACCCGCCAGTGTTGCTTTAAATAAAAAAGTAGCAAAAACAAACATAATAGCTAAAAGTGAGTACATCGTGTCTACGTACAGCCCTATTACGAGAGACACGCGGAGTATTGTCAATAAACATTGGCATATTCTGCAGTCCGACCCTCTTATAGGGACAGCGTTTCAGCATTCGCCTAACTCTTTTTACAAGAGACAAGCGAATTTATCTAATCTCCTAGTCAAAACTGATTTGCCCTTAAGGAAACCTTCTCATTTTATGTCCAACATCCCAGATGGGAATTTTCCCTGCCAATCCTGTGTACAGTGCCAGGGTATGATTAAAGATAAATTTTTCGCACATCCAAAAACGGGAAAAAATATCCCAGTCAAAGGACGGATTACGTGTAATTCGTCCAATCTGGTGTATTTGCTAAAATGTCCTTGCAATTTTTCTTATGTGGGCAAAACAACGAGAGCCTTTAAATCAAGAATAAGTGAACACAAATGTGCTGTGAGGAATTCAGATGTCAAGTCGTCGGTAGCTCGACATTTCTCTAAGTGTAAACATACCGTCAATGATCTCAGATATATGGGACTGGAGTTAGTACTCAGGCCAGCGCGAGGTGGAGACAGACACAAGCTGCTGTTGCAACGTGAATGTTATTATATCCACTTGTTCAATTGCATCGAGCTTAGAGGAATGAATGAAGAAAACGTTTTAACTTGTTTCCTTTAACCTCCTTACTCCTACATTGTTATTTCTGGTCTGATTTAAGTTGTTGTTTGTTGCCAAACTAGAGGCATGCTTCACAAAGATGCCCAATGGATAATCTGAAATTAATTAATTACGTAAAGTGGCTCAATTAGCCCTATAAATTAATGGGCATGTTATATGTTATCAAGTTTCTGGTAATTTTGTTTTGTTTCGTTTTGTATTGTATTGTTTATAATATTGATTGGTGTTAGATATAGATATATCTATATATATGTATAAATTATGATTGGACTCTATTTTGATAGGTCATTCATTTAGTCATATTGCACAGGCACACCTGCGTTGTGATGTCATTTCCTGTCATTTCCTGCCGTGTCAATTACCTGCCAGGTGTATTCAACCATCACCTTGAATGTATTTCCAGTGCTAGCCATACCACTGAAGAAGGACATTGTCCGAAACATGTCTGCTTTTGATACAGGCTGCCATTAAAAAACATTGAACCTGTGAGTGCTGGTCCGGCTACCCTGCTTTGATATACAGCTCTATGCAGAAACCATGACACTCCCCTGACTAAAAGTATAATGGAGGTCTATGGAGAAACCATGACACTCCCCTGACTAAAAGTATAATGGAGCTCTATGGAGAAACCATGACACTCCCCTGACTAAAAGCATAATGGAGCTCTATGGAGAAACCATGGCACTCCCCTGACTAAAAGTAGTTTCAAACGAAAACGGCTGGATGTCATTTAGCCAAATCAGCGCGGCTGTGAGTGAGAGTCTTTCACCTTTTACACATCTAGCTTTGGCATGGATTGATTGTTTAGATGGCTAGCATGGCTAACAAATGCAAATATATTGCAGTCTGCCCCGTTGTTCTGACCAGGATTATGCATGGATGCGTGCGCACACCGAGTCTGACGTATACATAGAACAGGTCTATATGCCAGATTAGGGGACGGATGTGTCATGATGAATTAACTGAAATGAATAAATCGATTACAAAAAAGAATCGATCGAAGCGTTTCATCAATGTTCTGAAGCATCTCATCTGACGGATATACAAAAGAAGAACAATTTTATTCCGTAGCACTAAGACCTAAAAAATACCTTGATAAAGTGCTGCTTTAGTTCAATTTCAAGTCAACTTAATTGAAATGTTTTTGTTTTTTCTTTAATTAAAATGTATTGTTTAGATGTGCCAATTAATTGATAGAATAATCATTGGAGAAAACTATTACTTAACACTAGCACAGCCATGGAGAAAATGTCACTGATTCCCGCAGGGCTGACTTCTGTCATCAGAAAACATAGAGACAAGGTTCGCAAATAGTGATTGCTATTTTTCATCTACATCATTTCGTTGAGCTGTAATTAGCACAAAACAAGGATTCAGTGTCCTCTGGTGACATCACGGGAGGAGACATTCAAACTCATTGACTCTCAATACCTGTCAAACTAAATGAATGTGTGCAAAACAGTTTAGAGCCTTGGGATGTGTGTGAGATTATGTGCAAAATAAATATCAGAATCAGAATCAGAAAGGTCTTTATTTGCCAAGTAGTTTTTACATACAAGGAATTTGCTTTGGTCATTTTCGGTGCGTCATTAGCGGACAGACATTAACAGACAGATAATACAATAAAGAGGTGGAGTAAAATAAAATGAAATATGAACTAAGTTGAGCACAATAGAATATAATATAATTATGAAATTAAATATAGGCCAGGGCTGTACAACTGTAAATAAGAGGTTGAATAATATAAAATGGGATATAAACTAAATTAAATATAGCACAATAGAATATGAGAATTTACAATAAAGATAAAATAGGAATAGGAATAGGAATAGGAATAGGCCAGGCCAGGGCCCTGTTCCCCGTACCTGGTTCAACTAAGTCGATCAAGATGTCATTATCCAGATTCAGTTAACCCGATGTTTGAAGCCGGGATTTTCCTGTTCCTCGAAGGTGGATTCAGTCTCGTTAACTCAAGCCAGACTTGAGACCCAGGATAAGTGCGCGCGGCCGCTCCAGTTGAAAAGCCAGGACGTATCGATGGCAGAGATCCTGATTCTCTAGCGGCATTGATTGATTAATTGATTTAGAACTTTATTAACATATTGCAGTACGGCTCAATCGCCTCGCCGACAAGTTAAATGCGTTATCTATAGGCAAATTTTAAGTCCCTCATTACCTCAATCAATCAGATTATATTTCTTTAAACTTGCCTGCTGGATTGAATAATCAAATGAGATCTTGCTAGCGAAAATAATTAGTTAAGCTGTTATACAGAATAACGATACGGCTCTCTTCCCATTGATTGATGTATGGTCGATCTTTTACTTATCTCCACTGTGGTGTAACGGGTTGTTCTTTTGACTTTCACGCAGACGACCGGGGTTCGAAACCCAGTCTTTTCCTTCTTTTTGCGATGTAGGAATAATTCTATTTGGTGCACGTTGAGAGCTATATAAAGAATGACATCCTCAATGCATGTAGATTTATAATATTTTAACTTAAAACTAGGCTACTTTGGCGTATAATCATTAATATTATATTCCAAAAAATTATATTGGAAACACGGGGTTTTGAACACCGGTCGCTGGGTTGCCAGGATTGAGCACTACCGCTGCGCCACTGTGGCAGATGGGATAAATTCATTGTTTATACATTAATGAACGAGAGACCCGTGTTTAGACCCGTGTTTATTTTGAATGAAGTTTTATCTCTTTATCCTCATTCATTAATGTGACGTCAACGGCTCATTCAATTTCTCAAATCCGTCAAACAGCGCATCTCATCAGACATCTTAATCCCAATTACAATTAAAATAACCACATAATGTGTACATCGCACCGAGCGAGCGCCACGGTATATATAACGTGCATTATTTAGGACAAAGTGAATTTAGTATCAGCATTTTGGGTCTATTTTACATTTCAAAAGCCCCCTCTGGAAGAATGGAGCACAAAAACGTAATTCAGAATGGTATAACGCAGATCCTAGACTGTGGGAATAATTTCAGGAAACGCGCTGTCACTTTCTTTGCGGGGGCGTGGCTGTGCTTCATCCGGCTAACTTGAACTTAAACCCTGCTTTCGACCAGGCTCAAACTTTTGGATCTGTTGTCATGGTGATTTGGACAATCCAGGTACGGGGAACCGGAAAGTCCGGCTTAAGTCAGACTTAACCGAAAGTTATCCGGCTAACTCAGTTATCCAGGTACGGGGAACGGGGCCCTAGGCCAGGGCTGTGCAATGTACTTTGTATAGTACACTCATTTAAATAGTGGAAAAGGGGTAGGATTAAATAAGTGGATACTTCTTCCTACTCCTTTTCAAACATGTAAATTGAGTTATGTTTTGCTTTTGTTTATTTATTTTTCATTTAATTTCTTGAGATCAATGATTTGTTTTGATTTTATATTGTTTGTATTTATTTACATGTTCGAAATAAAGATTTCAAATAAAATAAAATCAATACTGTATATGATTGTGCATCGACAGTAGCATACAATAGACAATCTATTGCTTTGTAGATTGCATCACAGATCTTAGTTTCCATTTAGATTTCTATTGTTTATATTAGACACTTTGTGGGTTTTTCAGTGAGTTTATGAAGAGTTTTATTGAGTGTTCTTATCGACTTTATTGAGTCTACAAATTATTATTATTATACAAGGACAACGGCAGAGCCTCCCCTGGACTGTGTGAGTACGGTAAATACAGAGATCAAAGGAACGCTTCTGTGAAACACAATAAACCTCAATAAACTATAAAACTTGTTGGAGTTTTCCTTTAAGTTTTATAGTTTATTGAGGTTTATTGTGTTTCACAGAAGCGTTCCTTTGATCTCTGTATTTACCGTACTCACACAGTCCAGGGGAGGCTCTGCCGTTGTCCTTGTATAATAATAATAATTTGTATGTGACAAATACACCGACTTTGACATACTGTACACACACCATTGACCTGGTATACACAGGCATGACCAGCACCCACACAATCACACATATCCATCTATGTGTCATGTGTGGACCCAAGGAAAACTACCCCACTGCCATAGCATCAGAGCTAATGCGGAAGTACACACATTCACACACTCACACACACACACACGTATATTATAGTACTTATTGACACACTTACGCACATATACACACACATATTATAGAACTCTTTGATGCATCGACACACACACACACACATTATAGAACTCTTTGATGTATGGACACACACACATTATAGAACTCTTTGATGCATGGACACACACACATTATAGAACTATTTGATGCATGGACACACACACACACACACACACATTATAGAACTATTTGATGCATGGACACACACACACACACACATTATAGAACTCTTTGATGCATGGACACACACACATTATAGAACTATTTGATGCATGGACACACACACATTATAGAACTATTTGATGCATGGACACACACACACACACACACACACATTATAGAACTATGTGATGCATGGACACACACACACACACACATTATAGAACTCTTTGATGCATGGACACACACACACACATTATAGAACTCTTTGATGCATGGACACACACATTATAGAACTCTTTGATGCATGGACACACACACATTATAGAACTCTTTGATGCATGGACACACACACACATTACCTACCTGGGTTCCATCCTAGAGGCAAATCTTTCCTGTGACAAAATGGCATCCAATGTAATAAAAAAAGTCAACCAACGAACTAGATTCTTGTACCGGATCTCCTCTCTGGTAAACAAGAATACCCTGAGGACTCTGGCAGGAGCACTCATT